>NW_027361891.1:9755000-10372083 GCF_039654945.1 Dendrobates tinctorius
CCGAACACCACAGGTGGTGTCACTAACTATTCATAAACTTTATTTCATTGTTCATTCATCCCCTTTTTGCCATGGAGCCCCAGGGCCACGGACCGGGTCACAGCTTCCGTGACAACTCCCATTGAGATCAACGGGCCTGGTACCGAGCACCCCGCTAGGCCCTGGTAGGGTGCTCCATTCGTTCATCTTATAGTTTTGCTTGTAAGTCTCCAGTACAAGCCCTCCCTATCACAAACTGTATTTTTTTTTAATGAAATATTATATTTATTGATCAAGTTGTTGTTTTATGATGTTCTCTAGGGTATCCAGCATCACTGGATTCTCCCAGTAGCCCGTCTGTTTGACAGTGAATACCATTTCCGTGTAGCCACGCCGGTGAGTTCACTTGAAATCTCCAAGTCTGTGTCCATATTGCTATTTTCCCAGATTTCACCATGCTGTATATGTGGCAACTTAAAATAGGGGAAGCATAAGTAGCAAGGTATTAGAATGTGAGTATTAGAAGTACATAGCAGAATAGAAGAAATCATTTTGGTAGCCACAACATTAGGCTAGTTTCACACTAGCGTTCGGCAGAGCTGCAGAGGGCTGCATAGTTCCTCCGTTAAGCCCCACCCTCTGCTGCACCTCTTCCTTCAGCTCCGCCTATGTCGACATGCGTCCTGCGTACCCTATCTTTAACATTGGGTATGCAGGTCATGCGAATATATGCGGATGGCTGCGCATGTGTCGTTTTGACGCTGCGACGATCGCAACAAAATGCAACATGTTGCGTTCGGCGCAGCTCGGCACAGCATCAAAACAACGCATGCGCAGGCATCCGCATACATTCGCATGGCCTGCGGACCCAATGTTAAAGAAAGGGTACGCAGGACACATGCTGACGTAGGCGGAGCTGAAGGAAGAGGTGCGGCAGTGGGTGGGGCTTAACGGAGGAACTGCGTAGCCCTCCACTGCTCTGCCGAACGCTAGTGTGAAACTAGCCTTAGCAATTTCGCTTTGCTTGTAGAAAATTATTTTGAATTTATTACATTTCACAGGAAATTCTGAAAACTAAGTCAATTATGAATGCACTAAAGCAGTTTATTTCAACACTTAGAGAGGTAACTGTAATGAAGGAAAGAGTAGAGACACATTAGAAACAGTAACCCCCCATTTGAATGGACATCATGCACTACTACATTGCTAAAGGGTCACTGTAGACGCCTCAGCTCTTTCAACCAATATTAGTTGGTGATTTCAGACTCAAGTGCTGGTTAGAGTGCAATAATTGTATTGGTTAAAGAATATTTCCATCTTAAGCATTAACTTACTTCCATAACTATTGCAGTATTCAATTGATAGGGTTAGGGTTACCTTTCCATTAAACTGTGCTAGTTAGTGACCTCTAGAGGTTCCAAAAAAATGGCCCACTAGACCACTGTTCTCCTGATTAATAAGGGCACCAGAGTTGGAAATGACACAAGATATTTGACATATACTGTGGATATAGTGATTTCATTTAACATTGTGAAGACAAGCAGATTAATTGGGAGTTCTATATCAGAAAGATGGACTCCTACTAAAGCAAATTAGGAATTAATTATTACTTAGTTGTAAACTTAACTAATAATATTAGTGTGTGCTTGGAACACTCAAAGAAGAGGGAAATCTAAATTGGGTGGTTATAGAAAAAAAAAAAAAACCTCTTATAAGTGCTCTTTATGTAGCTGGATAATAGCGAGAAAGACAGTTAGTCTTTGAAACATGTTGGAAAGTCCATTGGTCCCCGTCGCAACCACCAGCAAGTGAAACTGACGTGGTCATGTGTTGACATGTGTTGACTCACATCACGAAGGTCCTGTATACCTGGAGCAGCTCACAGACGCCGGGAGCACGAGAGGCCGCTCACGTCTGCTCCACAGCTGGAGGTACACTGACAGGAGGCTGCGACCGGCCGGGGCAGGCCCTGTAACTCGTCTATACCCCAGTGTACAAACCCCCCCCCTTTTTTCCAAGCGCTGGAGCAAAAAGCGCTATTTTATCCTGCACCGCTTACTGGAGTGAGGACTTCGCATCGCATTATCTTTACAGGTACCGCTCTCTGACTTGTGCATTTACTATTGCGGCTACTCTGCACAGCCGTTCACAGGCTGCAATTTCACTTTGACTTTTTTATTTTTTAAGCTACTATCAGGGAGAATTACCCTGCAGTATATAACCTGTTCAGTGATTTCAGGTTTTTACCCTCACTCATGCCTTTTTAGTTTGTGATTGTTCAGGTTGGAACTAAGATTGCCAACAGCATCTATATATATTCTTTTCCCTTAAGCACTTCTTCTGAGGTCTTACAATTGACTATTACTAATTGCTATTTTCTCGCTATTATCCAGCTACATAAAGAGCACTTATAAGAGGTTTTTTTTTTTTTTTTTTTCTCTATAACCACCCAATTTAGATTTCCCTCTTCTTTGAGTGTTCCAAGCACACACTAATATTATTAGTTATTTTACCTTATTTCTTTGACACCCTTGTGACAGTTGTCTTAGTGTTTGCTGCTGGAATTACACTCATACACAAGCGCCACTGAATCTCCATTTGTATTAGTTGTAAACTTAGTTTTGGACATAATTTCAAGTCCTAGAAAAAAAATCAGTATTCATAAATGAAAAGCTTTTTCAAAGATCCTTCTTGCCTGCACTTTTACTTTTTAATTTACTACTATGCTTTCATTAAAGGGGTTCTCCAGCCTTATGCTGCAAGTTTACAGTCACTGCCTTAGTGATAGAAAACAGAGAGTGGTTATAAATGGTATATTCTCTAACTGAGTCACTGTGACCAGTGGGGTATCGCAGGGGTTGGTGTTAGGACCTATTCTCTTCAACATATTGATTAACGATCTGGTAGAAAGTTTACACAGTAAAACATTGCTGGCAGCGGATAATTCAGGAAACTCTCCAAGCATGTGACAACAGAGATTCTTTATTCAGGAACAATCAGGAACAATATGTGATAAGCTAAATAGATCAGGAATAAATCATTTGTGTGTTTCTATCTGTGCAGCATCTACTGCAGGCTGCTTCTCTCATACACAGACACAGGAAAACAGTAAATGCAGTCACATGCTATCCCTGCGTGAGCCTCTGGAAGGTTTTTTTTTTTTAAACTTTATGAACAGCATACAAATCTAGCAACTGAACACTCTTAGACAGAAATGAAGTTGTGGCACCAAGCATATTCCAACAAATATCGATATTTGCAGATGATACAAAACTATGTAAAGCAGTCAATACAAGAAAAGATAGTATTCTGCTATAGATGGATCTGGATAAATTGGAAACTTGGGCCGAAAGGTGACAGATGTGGTTTAACAATGATAAATGTAAGGTTATACACATGGGAACAAGGAATCAATATCACCATTACACACTGAACGGGAAACCACTGGGTAAATGTGACATGGAGAAGGATTTGGGGATCCTAGTTAATTATAAACTTACTTGGAGCAGCCAGTGTAAGGCAGCAGCTGCCAAGACAAACAGGATCATGGGGTGCATTAAAAGAGGTCTGAATACACATGAGAGCATTATACTGCCTCTGTACAAATATCTGGTTAGACCACACATGGAGTACTGTGTACAGTTTTGGGCACCGGTGCTCAGGAAGGATATAATGTAACTAGAGCGCGTACAAAGGAGGGCAACGAAATTAATAAAGGGGATGGGGGAACTACAATACCCAGAGAGATTAGCAAAATTAGGATTATTTAGTATGGAAAAAAGACTGAGGGGCGATCTAATAACCATGTATAAAAATATAAGGGGACAATACAAATATCTCGCCGAGGATCTGTTTATACCAAGGAATGTGATGGTCACAAGGGGGCATTCTCTGCTTCTGAAGGAGAGAAGGTTTTTCAACAACATAGAAGAGGATTCTTTACTGTTAGGGCAGTGAGAATCTGGAATCCTTTCCTGAGGAGGTGGTGATCGCGAACTCAGTCGAGGTGTTCAAGAGAGGCCTGGATGTCTTCCTGGAGCGTAACAATATTGTGTCTTACAGTGATTAGGTTCTTTAGAAGGACGTAGATCTGGGGATTTATTCTGATGGAATATAGGCTGAACTGGATGGACAAATGTCTTTGTTCGGCCTTGCTAACTATGTTACTATGTTACTCTACCTGATTGCAGACTTGTGAATCCTCACATTGCACGCTTCGAATATTGGGAGCATATAGTCATGTGACCACAATTATGCGATGTGCACATTCTGTCTAGACTGTATCCAGCCTCGCTTAATATAATTGCATTGAGCAAGGTCAGATACAGTCTTGTCGGCACATGACTGCATATATGCAAATCACATACTTGCGTTCATGTCCCCGCTGTTAGCGTGGGTGGTCAGGAGCCGGAATCTCCAGGAGTGGACCCTCTGTACCATGGCAATGAGGGGCCCCGGGCGAGCTGCCAGGTGGAACCGATCCCTATACAGGGACCGTTAGGAGCAGGCCCATGGGTTCGAGGGGTTCATGGTAGCCGGTACTGAGAGGGGCGGCTCAGGATGGACTGGAGTAGGACAGTGGGACTGAAGTGTAGATGACAGCACATGGCTGGCACACAGTAGACAGGAATGGAGTAAGACTATAGCCTGGAACGTGGAGGAACTGAAGTGTAGATGACAGGACAGAGTTGGAACACAGGAGACAGGAATAAAGGAGGACGGAAGGACTGGAGCAGGATGGAACTGGAACACCGGAGGCAGGACTGGAGTAGGACAGCAGGACTGTAACAGGATGGAACAGGAACACCGGAGGCAGGACTGGAGTAGGACGGCAGGACTGGAGCAGGATGGATCAGGAACACAGGAGGCAGGACTGGAGTAGGACGGCAGGACTGGAACAGGATGGAACAGGAACACCGGAGGCAGGACTGGAGTAGGACGGCAGGACTGGAGCAGGATGGATCAGGAACACCGGAGGCAGGAGATGGAGGAAACAGGAACACTGGAGCAGGACTGAGAATAACTGTTAGCGAACACGGAAGACAGGCTGCGAGGCTGCTGCAGGAAACACTGAGGACGGCAACGAGAGACTGTAGAGAGCACAGGAGGAAGCAGGGCCCAGTGTGCAAGGTAACACAACGATCAGGCACCTCCCTCAGGGGGAAGCGGCCTGATATAGCCCCGTCTGGTCTGCTATTGGTCCGAAGGTGCTTCCGGGTCAGGGCACAGCCGGAGCACAAGAAGCAGCAGGGAGGCGCGGCCGCAGCCTATGGCGCATGCGCATTGCATGCAGGGATGGTGTCGGCCGCGAGCCCGTCAGAGGTGACCGCCGTGGCCGTCGGGTGGAGAGAGGCTGCAGCGTGGGAGCGGAGTCCGGCTGCGGCGTGGGAGGGGAGGCCGGCAGTGGCATGGGAGCGGAAGCCGGGTGAGTATGACGGAGCGGTGTAACAGTACCCCCTCCCCTAAGCCGCCCTCCCCGGAGATTAGCAAGAAATCTCTTGAGGATACGGGGAGCATTGATATTCTACCGAGGCTCCCAGTATCTCTCCTCAGGACCAAAGCCCTTCCAATCAACAAGAAAGAATGTCCTACCTTTAACCCTCTTCATCGCGAGAATGTCCTGCACTTCAAAGACATCATCGGCACCCACCGGCTGAGGACCAGTATCAGGCAAGGAATGGAAGCGATTCAGCACCACAGGTTTCAGGAGGGAGACATGGAAGGTGTTCTGGACCCGGAGCGAAGCAGGCAACCTCAATTTGGAGGTGACTTCGTTGATACATCCAAGAATTTCAAACGGACAGATGTAGCGTTGTCAGACACAATGCGCTGAGGTAGTCCATGGAGTCTGAAGATCTTTGGCCAGCTCTGGCGCAGAGGGAAGACCGGGCAGAGGGACGAAGTGGGCCATCTTGGAAAAATGATCCACCACCACCAAAATGACTGTGCAGCCCGAAGAGCGGGGTAGGTCGGTGATGAAATCCATGGCGATGTTTTCCCAAGGAACCATAGGAACAGGCAACGGAAGCAACAAGCTGGATGGATGTCTTCGTGGCACTTTGTTTTTAGCACAGGCTGGACAAGAAGCCACAAAGTTGAGTACATCTTGGCGAAGCGTTGGCCACCAGTAGTGACGGGTGATAAGATCAAGGGTCTTCTTAGTTCCGGCATGCCTGGCCAGTTTGGAGGAGTGCCCCCATAGGAGGACCTTTTGCTGGATGTTCTCAGGCACAAGTGTCTTGCCTGGAGGAGTAAGCCAGTTCATTGTCACTGGAGCCACTGTGATGATCCTAGTGGGATCAATGATAGGCGAAGGTTCCTCTGTTGTTTCATGCGGCTGGAAGACCCTGGACAGGGCATCGGCTTTGGTATTCTTGTTGCCAGGACGGAAACGAAGCTCGAAGTCAAATCGGGCGAAAAATAAGGACCATCTGGCCTGATGAGGGTTGAGTCTCTGGGCAGACTGGAGATAGGCCAGATTCTTGTGGTCCGAGAAGATGACAAAGAGATGAACAGCTCCTTCCAGGAGGTGACGCCATTCCTCCAAGGCCAACTTGATGGCCAGGAGTTCCCGGTCGCCGATCGAGTAGTTACACTCAGATGGAGAGAAGGCCTTCGAGAAGAAGCCACCAGGATGCAGGCGACCGGAGGTGGTTCTCTGGGACAATACTGCCCTGGCACCTGTCGAGGAAGCGTCCACCTCGAGTACAAAAGGTTGATTGCTCTCAGGGCGATGCAGGACCGGTGACGTGGAGAAAGCCCGTTTTAGGGTCAGAAAGGCCTCCTCCGCCTCAGGAGTCCAATCTTTGGGGGTAGTCCCCTTACGGGTGAGAGTAGAAATAGGTCTTGTGATTGCGGAGAAGTGGGAGACAAATTGCCTGTAATAATTGGCGAATCCAAGAAATCGTTGTGTCGCCTTTACTCCGACGGGGCGAGGCCATTTGAGAATGGCAGACAACTTCTCGGGGTCCATCCTTAGACCAGCGTCGGAGATAATGTATCCCAGAAACGGCAGAGAGGTCGAGACATTTCTCGATCTTCGCATACAGGCGGTTCTCCCTAAGGCGCTGTAGCACCAGGCGGACACTCTTTCTGTGGGACGAGAGGTCCGGCGAGAAGATAAGGATGTTGTCTAAGTACACGACCACACAGGAGTACAAGAGATCCCAGAAGATCTCATTGACGAACTCTTGAAACACCACAGGAGCATTGCAAAGACCAAAGGGCATGATCAGGTACTCGTAATGGCCGTCTTGAGTGTTGAAAGCGGTCTTCCACTCATCACCTGCATGGATACGGACCAGATTATAGGCTCTTCTGAGGTCCAGCTTGGAGAAGACCCGAGCCCCTCTGAGATGGTCAAACAGCTACGGAATGAGTGGAAGTGGGTACCTGTTCTTGATGGTAATCTCATTCAAGCCCTTATAGTCAATGCACGGCCGTAGAGTTCCATCCTTCTTTTTGACGAAGAAGAACCCGGCTCCCGCGGGCGAAGAGGATTTCCATATAAAGCCTTTGGCGAGGCTCTCTCGGACGTACTCGGACATGGCGGTGGTCTCTGCAGGAGACAAGGGGTAGATTCTGCCCTTTGGAGGGGTTGAACCGGGAATAAGTTCAGTTGTGCAGTCAAACGGCCGGTGTGGAGGAAGGACCTCCGTTTCCTTCTTATCAAACACATTGGCGTAAGAGCTGTAGGCTGGAGGAAGGCCCAGAAGGTCTGGAGGTGACCGAGGAGCGGCCGCCAGGCGGACAGGAGTCAGACAGCGAGCTTGGCATGGGTGCCTGTTATGAATGGGTCACCGAGGAGGAAAAAACCTAAACATGCTAAGCCCAGAAAAACCAGAGAGGTTGGTAACTATGCAGATTGCAGATCCCTGATCCTAACCACACAACTAGCAGCAGCCGTGGAGCGTACCTACGATGAACCTAGACACCTCGTCACGGCCGGAGGACTAAATAAGCCTAAAGCATGAAAAGAGGAAAACTAACTGCCCCAGAGCAGACCCCAAAGGAATAGACAGCCCCCACACATGTATTGACGGTGAAACAAGATGAAAACACAAACACAGGCAGGAAAATAGGCTGAGCAAACGATGGGACCCAAACTAACTAGAAAGGAGAGGAAAGGAAAGACACTGTCTGCAATCTGCCCCAAACCCTACAAAATAATGTCCAACACTTCTGATAACAAAATTAACCCTGAAGTCACTAGACTTCTCCCACTATATCAGCACTCTGAAATATTCTGAGACAGAGCAAAAAGAGGCCAATCTAATAAGGGACAAAAAGCAAATTGGCAAATACAGATAAATAAGAGTGGAAATTCAGCACAGCCCCAGCCGGGGCTGGCTGACCACACAAAAAAACTGAATAGACCAACAAAATCAAGTGTGAACATTAGCAGAGAAACTTAGCTTGAGCTGACTGGAACAGAGCTGAGAACCAAGACCTGACAAGCAGAAGGAATCACCAGCACCAGAGTAGGCCGTCGGCTGTCTTAAATCCAATCTGAGATTCCTGAGGTCCAATCGTCGTCCTCATTATCAGGTGGCAGATCTCTACTGATTAAATCAGCCTCACTACCTCCTGTTACCACCAGAGGGAGCCTGGAAGGAGAACGCACAACTGGTAGACCAGAAAATGAACTCACAACAGGTGCCCCCAGCGGAGTATCTCCCCAGAAGACCAGTCGAGAACAGGCTGATGACTCCTTAACCATGGAAGACCGAGTAGAATGGTGTGAGAGAGCTTAGGCAAAACATAGAAGGCTATCTTCTCTCAGTGTAAGGCTCCGACTTGCAACTCCACTTCTTCAGTGACCAAGGTGACGGTCACCTGTAGCGGTTTGCCATCCACTGCGTCAATCTGGATAGGGTTAGATAGAGTAACCACGGGAATTTGGTATTTGTCCACCTCTTCAGGTCAAATGAAGTTACCTGCCAAGCCCGAATCCACGTAGGCCACCTCGGAACCACGTCTCTCCCCTGAAACTAAAAGCACCGAAATCGTAAGAGGTTGAAGAGGGATCATCATCACCTAGGGAGGCCTCTCTTACCTGACCTAGGTGGAGAAGTTTCCCTGTCTCTTAGGACAGGTGCGGACATAGTGTGACGAATCACCACAATAGAGGCACAGACCTTGTGCCTGCCTCTCTTTCTGACGCAACTCGGCCAACTTTAGGTGATCTAGCTGCATGGATTCAACCGAGGAGGGAGAAGAGGACCCGGCTGAACGGGGACTGGCAGAACGGGTGAAAAGGGGAACTGGCCTGGTGGACCTCCTGTCTCTCGCTCACTCGCGAGCGCGCTCCTGGAAGCGTAGGTCAATGCGGGTAGCCAGTGAGATAAGGTCCTCTAAGGTGGACGGGGTAACTTGACCTGCGAGTTCATCTTTTATTCTGCCTGAGAGACCACGTCAGAATGCCCCTACCAAAGCCGCGTTATTCCAGCCGAGCTCAGAGGAGACAGTGCGAAAGCGAATAGCGTACTGTCCGACTGTGAGAGAACCCTGATGTAAGTTAAAGAGTGACTCAGTGAGAGAGGTTAACCGGCCCGGCATCGAAGACCCTGCGAAAAGTATCCAAGAAAACTGGGAGACTCGAGACTACAGGGTCGTCACGTTCCCAGAGGGGATTCAACCAAGACAGGGCCTCCCCCTCCAGATGGGACATGATGAAGGCCACCTTGGCCCGATCAGAGGGATATTGCTGCGGCAACCATTCAAAGTGGAGGCTACACTGATTTAAGAACCCCCTACAGAGCTTGGGATCCCCAGTGAAGCGAGGCGGTTTGGCAAGGAGGGGCGTCGAGAGAGCTGTAGACGCGGAGGGAGGAGTCGGGGCAGCGGTAGCAGCCTGGAGGGCCGACAAGCAACTGTCAAAGGAGGCCATGGAAGACAAAATGTGGGCTTGAGTATCTTGTTGCAGACCCAGCTCCTGTTGGAGACTGGCCAGTTGAGTGGCATTTCCAGGATTGGCCACCTGCAGGGCCGACAAACGGGTGTCCATAGACTTCATGATTGACATAATGCGTCCTTGATTCTCCTGCAGGAAGAGCAACTCTTTCTGAGTAGCAGCAGTAGTATCGGCGGAGTCCATGGCCTGATCGTACTGTTAGCGTGGGTGGTCAGGAGCCGGAATCTCCAGGAGTGGACCCTCTGGACCGTGGCACCGAGGGCCCGGGCGAGCTGCCAGGTGGAACCGACCCCTATACAGGGACCGTTAGGAGCAGGCCCAGGGGTTCAAGTACCACGGTAGCCGGTACCGAGAGGGGTGGCTCATGATGGACTGGAGTAGGACAGTGGGACTGAAGTTTAGATGACAGAACAGGGCTGGCACACAGGAGACAGGAATGGAGTAAGACTATAGACTGGAACGTGGAGGAACTGAAGTGTTGAAGACAGGACAGAGTTGGAACACAGGAGACAGGAATAAAGGAGGACGGAAGGACTGGAGCAGGATGGAACTGGAACACCGGAGGCAGGACTGGAGTAGGATGGCAGGACTGGAACAGGATGGAACAGGAACACCGGAGGCAGGACTGGAGTAGGACAGCAGGACTGGATCAGGATGGATCAGGAACACCGGAGGCAGGAGACAGAGGAAACAGGAACACTGGAGCAGGACTGAGAATAACTGTTAGCGAACACGGAAGACAGGCTGTGAGGCTGCTGCAGGAAACACTGAGGACGGCACCGAGAGACTGTAGAGAGCACAGGAGGAAGCAGGGCTCAGTGTGCAAGGTAACACAACAATCAGGCGCCTCCCTCAGGGGGAAGCAGCCTGATATAGCCCCGTCTGGTCTGCCATTGGTCCGAAGGTGCTTCCGGGTCAGGGCACAGCCGGAGCACAAGAAGCAGCAGGGAGGCGTGGCCGCAAGCCCGTCAGAGGTGACCGCCGTGGCCGTCGGGTGGAGAGAGACTGCGGCGTGGGAGCGGAGGCTGGCTGCGGCGTGGGAGTGGAGGCCGGGTGAGTATGACGGAGCGGTGTAACACCCGCTGACACCAGAGAATCCTCACAGCGCACAGTTTGGGCGATGTGGGGCTTCAGAAGTCTAGAGTCACACAGAGTGATTGCAGACTTGTAGCTTAGAACCAGGCAACCAATTTAACTCCAGTGTCCCACTTATCTAGAGTAGCCACAGGTAAGGAGAATGCACTACCCGATTGCACAGCACTTCGATTGACATCACATTCAGAATCTTCATGAGTCTCTGTGGCATCCATATTCATTGCCAACAATGTTTGCTGTCTGGGCTGAGCTGAGTTTCTCCCCAGCTAAGAACTCGCCGTGTAACTTCCTGAATGCATTCTCCATTGGAGAGAAGTTAAGCCCAGCATAGACTACAGATGTCATTGCTGACATTCTATTTGAATGCTGCAGAGAATCACAAAAACATTTGAATGTGATGTTGGTGGAAGTGGTGTGAAATCTTGGTCTGTGGCTGCCCTAGACACTTGGGACACTCGAGTTAAAGAAAACATAAAAGTTAAATAAAGAAGAGGGCAGGATTGATTTTTAGAAAAGCTGCACATAGTGATGGACAACCTCTTTAAGCACACCTTTGTTATTTGATTAGTGGGATCAGTAAGCAACAACACTATAAAGTAATAGTGTGAGTTGCTTCTGATAATCACACACAAGAGTTAAAGGACAAATATACAACATTATTGTGTGAAATGTCCTGGAAGGGCTACAGTTAAAAGAAATCCATTACCAGGTTTTGCTTTGTAATCAGAATGCAAAATTGAGTAGGTGCTGAGACCAGTGGTGCAACCAGAGTGCAAGATTTGGACCAGGCCCCCCCATCCCGAATAAATAATCTATATATGTGTGTATATATATATATGCTGATATACAGTATATATACACTCTTCATCCTGGTATATATGTCACTCATCCTGGTATATACAAGTGCTTCTCACTAAATTAGAATATAGCCTCCATGCCACTCCGCATTGATGCAGTAATTGATGCAAAAGGAGCCCCGACCAAGTATTGAGTGCATTTACTGAACAGACATTTCAGTAGGCCAACATTTTGAATTTTAAAATCATTTTTTCAAGCTGGTGTTATAAAGTATTCTAATTTACTGAGATAATGACTTTTGGGTTTTCATTGGCTGTAAGCCATAATCATCAACATTAACAGAAATATACACTGGAAATCACTCTGTTTGTAATGACTCTATATAATATATGAGTTTCACTTTTTGTATTGAGGAACTGAAATAAATTAACCTTTTGATGATATTCTAATTTTGTGAGAAGTACCTGTTTGTCCTTCATCCTGACCCCATCCTGGTATATATATTGCCCATTCTGGTATATGTCTCTTGTCCTGGGCCCCATACTGGTATATATAGCCCCCATCTTGGTATATGACTGCCATTCTGCCGCTGTTATTTAATGTACAGGAAAAAATAAACAATTATACCCACCAGGGGCGCACATAGAAGTCATGGAGCATCTTAGCAGAAGTATGATGCACCCCCCATAGTCCTCCATATAGTATAATGCATCCCGTAATCCTCCATATAATATACTGCACAGCCCATAGTTATCCATATTAGTATAATATACAGCCCATAATCTTCATATAATATAATGCACAGCCCATAGTCCTCCATATAGTATAATGCACACCCCATAGTCATCCATGTATTGTAATGCACAGCTCATAGTCAACCATAAAGTATATTTCACAGACAATAGTCATCCATAAATTATAGTGCCCCCCCTATAGTTTTTCATAAAGTATAATGCACAGCTCATAGATATCCATAAAGGATAATGCACTCCATAGTCATCTATGTACTAGTATGGCCACTGATTTAAAAAAATAAATAAATATTTATCTTGCCTTAGCTCCCCCACAATGCGGCGTTCTCTTGTGAAGCTTGCAGCTGACTTTGGCATGCAACGGGAGTGTATAACGTCACTGCCATGTGCATCGTCACGTGCATGCTGACATCACCTGCTGCTGGTCTCTGATTGGCTGACAGCATATATTGTTTAGCGTGCCTGATGTGATTGTGCTCTGCAATACACTTCAACTGGATTTGCGTCCAAGGATGCA
Source organism: Dendrobates tinctorius (assembly GCF_039654945.1). NCBI lineage: Eukaryota > Metazoa > Chordata > Amphibia > Anura > Dendrobatidae > Dendrobates > Dendrobates tinctorius. The sequence continues at coordinate 9,768,055 of NW_027361891.1, forward strand.
CATTTAGCTGAAGTTTCTGCTAGCAGTCGTTAAGCCCCTGGCTGAAACCCTGATGCCAGCGATGTGTCACTTGCTGGACTGCTTGCTGTCACTTGGATACAATCAAAGTTTTCTCTGCTGTAGATCTAGCAGTGATTAGAATGCTGAGCTCTGTGTAATCCTGCCCCCACCAGTGATAGGCAGCTTTCTGTGTACATTCTACACTGACAGAAAGCTAATTAACATTGCGGTGTGTTTACACAGAGCAGTTGACAAGGAGGCACAATACACCTAGTCCTGTAGTGATAATCTCCAACTGATAAAACACTGATTTTTTTTTAAACAGTAACACATGATCTAGTAAGTGGCACATCACTGGAATCAGGGTCTCTGCCCTTACATTATGCTGCTCTTAGATTACATAGCAAAAACCTGCTGACAAATTCCTTATAAGATTTGCCTTTAACTATACTTGCAGTAAAAAAAATATCAAAACAGATTTAGTTATAATAATACTTTGGAAAAGTATTCAATATTTTCACAAATCCGTGTATATTGGATTACTGTACTTTACATGTAATGTATTCTTTGCAGTGGTGTAAGTATTCCAAACCTAAATTCATTAAAATTGTATTATAAAATGTTTGAATAGCAATTATGTTACTTATTGGAAACACTGCCATGAACTTTTATTTTTCTCTCTAAATCTGTATATATATGTATGTAGTGTCAGTGTATTAATATACTCAACTACCACCGACTTCTCCGGTATGATGGATCACTCTGCTTCTCTTCTCAGTGACTCATCTACTTTTCAGACTCCCTGGATCACACTGGGGTTTATGCGTGTGCTGGAAGTCTCGTTTACCATGTAAAATATGCAGTCTCGTTCTGACGCTCCATAAACTTACATTGTAAAAGTCACTTCTGGTTTATACAGAGCGCAGTGTGACCAGTAGAGTTTGCAGAGCGGTGATGTCATTGAGAAGAGAAGCAGAGCGGTGATGTCATTGAGAAGAGAAGCAGAGCGGTGATGTCACTGAGAAGAGAAGCAGAGCAGTGATATCACTGAAAAGAGAAGCAGAGCGGTGATATCACTGAAAAGAGAAGCAGAGCGGTGATGTTACGGAGAAGAGAAGCAGAGCGGTGATGTTACTGAGAAGAGAAGCAGAGCGGTGATGTTACTGAGAAGAGAAGCAGAGCGGTGATATCACTGAAAAGAGAAGCAGAGCGGTGATATCACTGAAAAGAGAAGCAGAGCGGTGATATCACTGAGAAGAGAAGCAGAGCGGTGATATCACTGAAAAGAGAAGCAGAGCGGTGATGTTACTGAGAAGAGAAGCAGAGCGGTGATATCACTGAAAAGAGAAGCAGAGCGGTGATGTTACTGAGAAGAGAAGCAGAGCGGTGATATCACTGAAAAGAGAAGCAGAGCGGTGATGTTACTGAGAAGAGAAGCAGAGCGGTGATATCACTGAGAAGAGAAGCAGAGCGGTGATATCACTGGGAAGAGAAGCAGAGCGGTGATATCACTGAAAAGAGAAGCAGAGCGGTGATATCACTGAAAAGAGAAGCAGAGCGGTGATGTTACTGAGAAGAGAAGCAGAGCGGTGATATCACTGAAAAGAGAAGCAGAGCGGTGATGTTACTGAGAAGAGAAGCAGAGCGGTGATATCACTGAAAAGAGAAGCAGAGCGGTGATGTTACTGAGAAGAGAAGCAGAGCGGTGATATCACTGAGAAGAGAAGCAGAGCGGTGATATCACTGGGAAGAGAAGCAGAGCGGTGATATCACTGAAAAGAGAAGCAGAACGGTGATATCACTGAGAAGAGAAGCAGAGCGGTGATATCACTGAAAAGAGAAGCAGAGCGGTGATATCACTGAAAAGAGAAGCAGAGCGGTGATGTTACTGAGAAGAGAAGCAGAGCAGAGCGCTGATGTCACTGATAAGAGAAGCAGAGTGGTGATTTCACTGAAAAGAGAAGCAGAGCGGTGATGTTACTGAGAAGAGAAGCAGAGCGGTGATGTTACTGAGAAGAGAAGCAGAGCGGTGTTGGATCCTGAAGAAGACAGAGGTAAGTGAGTATGTTATTACACTGACACTACACTAACTACATCATGTATACACTGATTTAAAGAAGAAATGTTCATTGGAGGGCTTATACTACAAAGTGTGTTATGTTGCTGTCAATGTTACTGTCTATAAAACTGATTCAAATTCATTTTCTTTGCAGGATCTTGCAAACTGTTCAACAGATCCACACTTTGCTGGAATCTTATACACAGACTATTTCTTTTATTTTTATAGAGAATGTATGTAATTAGACCCCATATTACTATTTCTCCATGCCCCCATATTTTAACTGTACAAATATTATACAACATTGTTTCTTTTGTCATTGGGTTTCATACCCCTGCAGTAGATTAAACAACATTAACACATTGGCCATTACCCACTTATATATCAGTAGCTGAGTTTAGTCATTATTGCCCCAATCAGCGACTATCTGTTGAAGACATTACTGAGACGCTAAGGGAAAGTCTCTAGGACGCTAATATTGTATAATTTTGATTTGTTGGGGTACGTATATATCAACAGGCAGCGCTGAAAGAATATATTCAGCTATTGATACATTGCTGGCCTAAAGATGAATACGAAGTATCCATAAACCACTAACACCAGAAAATAAAATCAATAAAGTTTAATGAACATAAATTTAAAAACCATATATCACAAGAAATAAAGGATATATGCAAGAGGTTTATTTTGAAGAGGATATTCCAAGTACAAAAGAAGTGCAGTGGTGGTGAGTCAAAAATGTAATATAGGGCAATGACACCACATTAGATCTCAATATAGGTCATCCAATCATCATATAGTTACAAACAGACATTTCCAAAAATGTATCTCCAATGAATTGTACAAATAGTCCAGTTCAGTCACAAATGTGGCACTATTACAAGCTCAATTCTTACCCATAATGTGGAATAACTGGTCACAGACACCAGAGCAAAGCGCCCCGACGCACGTTTCTCCCACTTGCTTTCTCAACAGGAGCGTCAACTTTTCTATCCTTTAACGCTTTTTGAATATTTGTCTTGATACATAAGTGGACAGCGGCAAATGTGTTAATATCCTGTTATCCATCCATGTTACCTTATTTTAGATGAGTACTCAGCAAACGTGAAGCATCAAAGTGTAAATAAGAGAAGTAGATACTGAAACTTGTACTATAATTGTATTCACAAGATGACAGCACCTCCATAAATACTTTATACATCACCTTTATTTCGGATTCTGATGCCTGTTATGCACTACTATGTGATTACTAATGAAAACTGCTAACCTCAGGCTGGGTTCACATAGTATTTGCCTCGACAGTCTGTGGCTCCATCGGGGCTGACATCTGAACCCCCACATAACATGATTCGGCCGTATGCGACGACGGATCGATTGACTATAATGATGCAGACAGAGTCACAGTGTGCACTTTCGTAGATCATTTTTGGTTGTATACGCCTAGTTGAGGATGACACCAAGATGTAGTCGCTTACTTGCTGCTCACCTCCAATAGGTGTATACAGCCGACACAACAATGATGCACAATCAAACACACTGTGACTGCGTGTACATCATTATAGTCAATAGCCCCGCCAGTGCATATCTCTGAATCCCATTTTGTGGTGGCTCTGACATACCACTAAACGGGACAAACATTATATGAACATAGCCTTAGAAGTAAAGTTTTGAAAATCTGCTCTATGATATAATTCCTTTATTGTGTTCATGATATTTCTTTTAAATGTAATAATAATTATTATTATTATTAAATAAGTAAATTTCTCCCGGAATATGTAAAGATTCAGCTGGAATGTGAGATGAAAAACACAATTATGTAATTACAAATTACAGTCATTCAGTTTATTGTTCGTTGTGCAGTTTCATTTTTCTCCATCGATTATTCAACTGTATTGTGACATTTTTTCCCCACTGTTATTGTATAGATCATCTATTTTTGGATTTGGAATGAGTTAGTTACAGTGGGTACCAAAGGCTATGAGGCAGATCTATGAAAATGGACAATGGAACAACTGGGTCAACATATACAATCTCAGGCAAACTTTCACTTTCTGTTTTTATCATATTAGTTTAAAAGGAATCTTTTATCAGGTTTTCCTACCTCATCTGAGAGAGGTATAATGTAGGAGCAGAGACTCTGATTCCAGCAATGTCACTTAATGAGTCGATAAGTGTAGTTCTGATAAAATCAGTTTTGTTAGCAGGAGATTATCATTAGAGGACTAGTAAACCTGATGCTAGGTAGTCAAGAATATTCATGAGCTCTGTATAATATCACAACTGATTGGCAGCTTTCTGTGTACACTGTACATGGGCAGAGAGCTGCCAATCAGTGGTGTGGGTGGGGTTATACAGAGCTCAGGATTCAGAGCAGTGCTAGATCTGCAACAGATAAAGCTGTGATGTTTATTAAAATTACTGCAAGCAGTTCAGGAAATAATACATCACTGGAATCGGGGTCTTTGCCACTACATTATGTTGCTCTCTGATTATATAGCAAAAACCTGGTGAAAGATTTTCTTTAAAACAATGAAAGCTGAGCTCTGAATGGTTTCTATATGACTTTGTGTTTATTTTAATTATAGTGAGGGCAGGACTGTACATAGGGCAAAAGGGTCAGATTACTTGCTTCAATATCATCTGTTGATATGTTAAGTGTAATCAAATTTCAGCAATCCATGGTTTTAAAGGAAACCTTTCACTTCGTTTTCTCCACATAAGCTAAGCATCGCCTATAAGCCCTTTTACACAGAAGTCCAACAACATGTGTATACAGTAAACCTGTGTAGACAGGTCAAACACATTAACAAGGTGCACAGAATGACACATAGCTCCCAACTGTCCCGGATTCAGTGGGACAGTCCCGTTTTTGACCCCCCCACCCGCTGTCCCGCCCGGAGTCTATTTTTCCCGCACTGCAGGGAGATAAGCCGCACGCCTCCCCATGCACCCATCCTCGCCCTCCCAGAGAGACCCACCGCAGCCCCTCACAGCCAGCAATGACGTTGCTAGGCTGTTCTATTCTATGCGCACAGGACCTTTGATGAGGTCACAGAAGGGGAGGAGTCAGGGGGTCACATGATCAGGAGCCTCGGTGTATGCAGGACTTTGCTGTGCTGGTTGTCATGGTGCTGGATGAGGGACGCTTATGTGTGGGGTCAGTAGGGGTTTACAGGGTGGATGTAGCAGAGCTGTGTGTGTACGAGATTAAGGAGCAGAGATGTGTGTGTACAAGGTGTACGGAGCGGAGCCGCGTGTGTATGAGGTGTACAGAGCAGAGCCGTGTGTGTGTACGAGGTGTACAAAGTGGAGCCGCGTGTATACGAGGTGTACGGAGCAAAGCTGCATGTGTATGAGTTGTACAGAGCGGAGATGTGTACGAGGTGTACAGAGCGGAGCCGTGTATGTACGAGGTGTAAGGAGCGTAGCCGCGTGTGTATGAGGTGTACAGAGTGGAGAGGTGTACAGAGCGAAGTCACTTGTGTACAAGGTGTACGGAGTGGAGTCACGTGTGTACGAGGTGTATGAAGCGGAGCCACTGTGTACAAGGTGTACGGAGCAGAGCGCATGTGTACAAGGTGTACAGAGTGGAGCTGCATGTGTAAGAGATGTACGGAGCGGAGCCGCGTGTGTACGAGGTGTACGGAGCGGAGCCGTGTGTGTACGAGGTGTACAGAGCGGAGCTGCGTGTGTACAAGGTGTACAGAGCGGAGCCGCGTGTGTACAGAGCAGAGCCGCATGTGTACGAGGTGTACGGAGCGGAGCTGCGTGTGTACAAGGTGTACGGAATGGAGCCGTGTGTGTACAAAGTGTATGGAGCTGAGCAGAGCCGTGTGTGTACGGGGTGTACAGAGCGGAGCCATGTGTGTACGGGGTTGTACGGAGAAGAGCCACGTGTGTGCGGGGCGTACTAAATGGAGCCCTGTGTGTATGTAGTGTACAGTGCTGAGCCGTGTGTGTAAGGGGTGTATGGAGCCGAGCCTCTTGTGTACAAGGTTTACGGAGTGGAGCCATGTATGTACAAGGTGTACAGAGCGTGGCTGCATGTGTGCAAGGTGTATGGAGCAGAGCCGCATGTGTACGAGGTTTATGGAGTGGAGCCATGTGTGTACGCGAGGTGTACGGAGTGGAACCGTGTGTGTATGAGGCGTGTGGAGCCATGCGTGTACAAGGTGTATGGTGGGGAGCATTCATACCTCCCAACCGTCCCGGATCCAGCGGGACAGTCCCAATTTTGAGTCTGCCACTGTTGTGAGTTCATTTTCCCCTTCACCATTGAGGTCTGATGAACTCCCTCTTCTGGTGAAGGAAGGTAGTGAGGCTGATTACAAAGCACCTGAGCAGAATGATGATGACTGGGTGACTGGAATTGCTGACTGGATATAAGGCAGCCGACGCCCTTCTGCCTTGCGGGTAATTACTCTGAGGGATTCTTGGAGACCAGTCTGATTCTTGCTCCTCAAATGCTAAGTTTTCTGCTCTACTTTTTGCATTTGTGTTTTGGTTTTGTTTTGCCTTGTTTTTCTGGATTTCTGCCTTTCCCTGCTGGGTGAGCTGAATTCCTTTTTGCTCTGTCTTCAGAAAATACCTGAGTACTGATATAGTCTTTTTGAAGCCTAGCGTCTTCAGGGCTTTTTTCCCTATCAGTCTGTTGGCTCTTGTTTTGAGAGGGTTTTGGCGGATTGCAGACAACAGCTTTTCTATTCTGTCCTATTTAGTTAGCTTGGGCCCCTGTTATGATTGAGTCACCGTAGGAGGCAAAAACAGAAATACAAGCTAAGTCCAGAAAACCAGAGAAGTTGGCAACTATCAGATTGCAGACCCCTGAACCTATCAACACAACTAGCAGTAGCCGTGGGGGGTTCCTACGATGCCCTAGACCCCTCGATCACAGCCGGAGAATTAAATAGGCCTAAAGAAAGAAAGGGGAAATCTAAACTGCCCCAGAGCAGACCCCAAAGCAATAGGCAGCCCCCAACATATAATGACGGTGAAGCAAGATGAAAACACTAACACAGACAGAAAGATAGACTGAGCAAAGCCGGGGCCCAAAACTACCTAGATAAGAAAGGACAGGAAGGCTGCTGTCTGCAATCTGCCAAAACCCTATCAAAGACATAAGCCAACAAGCTGATATGAAAAAGACCCTGAAGCAGCTAGGCTTCAAAAACTAAATCAGCACTCAGGTATTTTCAGAAGACAGAGCTAAAGGAATTCAGCACACCCCCAGCAGGGAATGGCAGAAATCCAGAAAAACAAAGCAAAACAAACTCAAAGCACAAAAGCAAAAGGCCGAGCAGCAAACTTAGCTTTAGAGGAGCAGGAATTCAGACAGGTCTCCAAGGATCCCACAGAGAAATCACCCACAGGGCAGAAGGGCGTCGGCAGCCTTATATCCAGTCAGTAACTCCACTCAGCCAGTCATCATCATCAGCCTCAGGTGTTTGATAATCAGGCTCACTACCTTTCTTTACCAGAAGAGGGAGTTCCTCGGGCCTCAGTAGTGAAGGGGAAAATGAACTCACAACAGTACCTCCCCCATGAGGAGGGGTCACCAAACCCTCAACCACACCACCAGGGCGATCAGGGTGAGCCCGATGAAAGGCACGCACCAATCTTTTGGCATGAATATCAGAGGCAGAGACCCAGGAATTATCCTCCTGACCATAACCCTTCCACTTAACCAAATACTGGAGTCTCCGTCTAGCCAGACGGGAATCCAGTACTTTCTCTACCTCATATTCCATGTTACCTTCAACCAATACAGGGTCTGGAGGTGCCACCAACGGAACAACAGGTTCAACAAACCTCTTCAACAAAGATTTATGGAACACATTATGGATTTTAAATGTGACAGGAAGAGCCAAACGAAAAGAGACCGGATTAATAATCTCCACAATCTATTAAGGTCCAATAAATCTAGGCTTAAACTTAGGAGAAGCCACCTTCATAGCAATATTTTTTGATGATAACCACACCATATCACCAACCTTAAACTGGGGACCAATGGTCCTATGTCGGTTGGAAAACCGCTGGGCCTTTTCCTGGGAGAGAGATAACTTATCCACCACTTGGTCCCAGATCTGGTGCATTCTCTCCACCACAGTGTCAACACCTGGGCAGGCAGAGGACTCCACCTGCCCTGAAGAAAATCGAGGATGAAACCCAAAGTTACAAAAAAAAGGTGACATCAAAGTGGCAGAACTAGCTCTATTATTTAAAGCAAATTCGGCCAAGGGCAAAAATGAAACCCAATCATCCTGATCAGCAGAAATAAAACATCTCAAATATGACTCCAAGGTCTGGTTTGTTCTCTCTGTCTGCCCATTGGTCTGAGGGTGAAAAGCAGAGAAGGACAACTGAATTCCCAGCCTGGAACAGAAAGTTCTCCAAAATCTAGACACAAACTGGACTCCTTTGTCAGATACAATGTTCTCAGGAATCCCGTGCAAACGAACCACCTGTTGTAAAAACAGGGGCACCAACTCAGAGGAAGACGGCAACTTAGGGAGTGGTACAAGATGAACCATCTTAGAGAACCTATCACAAATCACCCAAATAACAGTCATCCTTTGAGAGACAGGCATATCAGAGATGAAATCCATTGAAATATGGGTCCATGGCCTCTTGGGGACAGGCAAAGGCATCAACAACCCACTAGAGCGAGAACACGATTTAGACCGGGAGCACGTCCCACAGGACTGCACAAAATTCCTGACATCACGAGACAAGGAGGGCCACCAAAAAAACCGACTCACCAGATCTCTAGTACCAAAAATACCTGGATGACCAGCCAAAGCAGAGCAATGAACTTCAGACATCACTCTCTTCTTCCACTGGTCAGGAACATACAACTTTCCACTGGGACAACGCTCAGGTTTGTCCTCCTGGAACTCTTCCAGAGCACGTCTCAAATCGGGCGAGATGGCAGAAAGAACTACCCCTTCGCCTAAGATGGTAGCAGGCTTGGTCACCACAGGAGAATCAGCAAAGAAGCTCCTAGAGAGGGCGTCTGCCTTGACATTCTTCGTTCCAGGAAGAAAAGAAACCACAAAATCAAAACGTGTAAAAAACAAGGCCCACCTAGCCTGTCTAGGGTTCAAGCGCTTAGCCGACTCTAGGTAAATCAAATTCTTGTGGTCAGTGAGGACCACGACTTGATGCTTAGCTCCCTCCAACCAATGTCTCCACTCCTCAAATGCCCATTTCATGGCCAACAGTTCCCCTATTCCCCACATCATAGATACGTTCAGATGGAGAGAACTTTCGGGAAAAGAAAGCACAGGGATTCATTTTAGATGTTACAGGATCCTTTTGGGACAAAACAGCTCCTGCACCAATCTCAGAAGCATCCACCTCTACCTGGAATGGAAGTGAGACATCAGGTTGCCGCAAAACCGGGGCGGAGGTGAATCTTCGCTTCAGCTCCTGAAAGGAAGAAACAGCCTCCGGAGACCAATTTAACACATCAGCACCCTTCTTAGTCAAATCAGTCAATGGCTTGGCAATACTAGAAAATTTTGCTATAAATTTCCGATAAAAATTAGCAAAACCCAAAAACTTCTGGAGGGCCTTCAAAGAAGTGGGCTGAACCCAATCGTAAATGGCCTGTACCTTGGCCGGGTCCATTTCAATAGTTGACGGGGACAAAAGAAATCCCAAAAAAGAAATCCTCTGTACTCCAAAAAGGCATTTAGATCCTTTGACATACAGGGAATTCTCCCTCAAGATCCGGAACACAGTCCGAATATGTTCCACATGAGAATCCCAATCCTTGGAGAAGATCAAAATATCATCCAGATAGATAATCAAAAATTTATCGACAAAATCTCGGAAAATATCGTTCATGAAGCACTGGAAGACAGAAGGGGCATTAGTGAGCCCAAAAGGCATCACCAGGTACTCAAAATGTCCCTCCGGAGTATTAAACGCCGTCTTCCATTCATCCCCATGCTTAATGCGAATAAGATTATACGCCCCCCTGAGGTCAAGCTTGGTAAACCAGCAAGCACCTTTAACTCTGGAGAATAGATCAGAAATCAGGGGTAACGGATACTGATATTTAACAGTAATTTTGTTGAGGGCACGATAATCAATACAAGGTCTTAATGATCCATCCTTTTTGGCTACAAAAAAAAAAACCGGCACCTAAGGGTGACGAGGATGGTCTAATATGACCCTTCTCCAACGCCTCCTTAATATAGGATCGCATAGCCTCGTGCTCGGGTACAGATAAATTGAAGAGCCGACCCTTGGGAAATTTACACCCCGGGCTCAGTTCAATTGCACAGTCATAACTCCTATGAGGAGGCAGAGACGCAGACTCATTCTCACTAAATACATCATAAAAGTCCGCCAAATAATCAGGAGCATCATGTGACTGAGGAGAGGTGGAAAACACCGGAGCCTCACTGAAGGCACACCGACAACCCCAACTCACCACAGACACAGATTTCCAATCCAAAACTGGATTATGAATTTGTAACCAGGGAAACCCCAGAACAATGGTATCATGCAGATTATGCAACACCAAAAATCTGCAATTTTCTTGATGGTCTGGGGCGACCCGCATTACCACCTGGGTCCAAAACTGAGGTTTATTTTTAGCCAAAGGAGTAGCATCAATCCCCCTCAAAGGGATAGGCGTCTGCAGAGGTGTCATCGGAAATCCACAACGTTTAGCAAAATCCAAGTCCATTAGGTTTAGGGCTGCTCCCGAATCCACAAAAGCCTTGGCGGAAAATGTGGACAGGGAGCAGATCAGAGTAATAGCCAGAAGAAACTTAGGTTGAACACCCCCAACAGAAAACGTGTGTGCAAAGCGTTTCTCTCGTTTAGGACAGACAGAAATAATATGCGAGGCATCTCCACAGAAAAAACACAACTTATTACGCCTTCTGAACTCCTGACGCTGCTCTCTGGAAAAAACTCTATCACATTGCATAGGTTCAGACATTTGTTCAACAGGTGGCAACACCTCTCGTGCAGCTTTGCGTTCCCGCAAACGCCGATCAACCTGAATGGCTAATGACATAGAATCGTCAAGACCAGAGGGAACAGGAAATCCCACCATAGTATCTTTTACGGCTTCTGACAACCCCTTCCGAAAGCGAGCAGCCAAGGCATTATCATTCCAGGTAGTAAGTACTGCCCACTTTCGGAATTTTTGACAGTACAATTCTGCAGAATCACGACCCTGGTTCAATGCCAGCAGGGTCTTTTCAGCCTGATCAATGGCATTAGGTTCGTCATACAACAACCCCAAGGCCTGAAAAAATGCGTTCACATTACTCAGAATAGGATCATCTGGTTTCAAAGAAAACGCCCAATCCTGGGGATCGCCACGCAGCAAAGAGATGACAATTTTAACCTGCTGCGCGGAGCTCCCTGACGAGTTAGGCTTCAAGGCAAAAAATAATTTACAATTATTTTTGAAATTCAAAAATTTAGACCGATCCCCAAAAAATACATCAGGTGTAGGAATCTTTGGTTCAGCAGCATGTGAATGAGCAAGGTAGGCGGAAATTCCCCGCACTTCCGCAGCGAGCTGCTCCACATGATCAGACAATTGCTTTATCTCCATTTAGAGAAAAAAAAATTCCCCCTACGGCCTCAGAGATATAGAGGAAAAAATATACACACTTTTTTTTTTTTTTTTTTTTTTTTTTTTTACAATTCCTTCCTGCTATTGAGTACCCTAGGATCTGCGGTATGGCGGGTGATTCTGTTATGATTGAGTCACCGTAGGAGGCAAAAACAGAAATACAAGCTAAGTCCAGAAAACCAGAGAAGTTGGCAACTATCAGATTGCAGACCCCTGAACCTATCAACACAACTAGCAGTAGCCGTGGGGGGTTCCTACGATGCCCTAGACCCCTCGATCACAGCCGGAGAATTAAATAGGCCTAAAGAAAGAAAGGGGAAATCTAAACTGCTCCAGAGCAGACCCCAAAGCAATAGGCAGCCCCCAACATATAATGACGGTGAAGCAAGATGAAAACACTAACACAGACAGAAAGATAGACTGAGCAAAGCCAGGGCCCAAAACTACCTAGATAGGAAAGGACAGGAAGGCTGCTGTCTGCAATCTGCCAAAACCCTATCAAAGACATAAGCCAACAAGCTGATATGAAAAAGACCCTGAAGCAGCTAGGCTTCAAAAACTAAATCAGCACTCGGGTATTTTCAGAAGACAGAGCTAAAGGAATTCAGCACACCCCCAGCAAGGAATGGCAGAAATCCAGAAAAACAAAGCAAAACAAAGTCAAAGCACAAAAGCAAAAGGCAGAGCTGCAAACTTAGCTTTAGAGGAGCAGGAATTCAGACAGGTCTCTAAGGATCACACAGAGAAATCACCCGCAGGGCAGAAGGGCGTCGGCAGCCTTATATCCAGTCAGTAACTCCACTCAGCCAGTCATCATCATCAGCCTCAGGTGTTTGATAATCAGGCTCACTACCTTTCTTTACCAGAAGAGGGAGTTCCTCGGGCCTCAGTAGTGAAGGGGAAAATGAACTCACAACAGGCCCCATCATTTGCTCAGCCTATCTTTCTATCTGTGTGAGTGTTTTTTCATCTTGCTTCACCGTCATTATATGTTGGGGGCTGCCTATTGCTTTGGGGTCTGCTCTGGGGCAGTTTAGATTTCCCTTTCTGTCTTTAGGCTATGTAGTTCTCCGGCTGTGATCGTGTGGAGCAGCTCGCTGCGGAAGTGCGGGGAATTTCCGCCTACCTTGCTCATTCACATGCTGCTGAACCAAAGATCCCTACTCCTGATGTGTTTTTTGGGGATCGGTCTAAATTTTTGAATTTCAAAAATAATTGTAAATTATTTTTTGCCTTGAAGCCTAACTTGTCAGGGAGCTCCGCGCAGCAGGTTAAAATTGTCATCTCTTTGCTGCGTGGCAAAGAGATGACAGCAGGGAAAGGCAGAAATCCAGAAAAACAAGGCAAAACAAAACCAAAACACAAATGCAAAAAGTAGAGCAGAAAACTTAGCTTTTGAGGAGCAGGAATCAGACTGGTCTCCAAGAATCCCTCAGAGTAATCACCCGCAAGGCAGAAGGGCGTCGGCTGCCTTATATCCAGTCAGCAATTCCAGTCATCCAGTCATCATCATTCTGCTCAGGTGCTTTGTAATCAGCCTCACTACCTTCCTTCACCAGAAGAGGGAGTTCATCAGACCTCAATGGTGAAGGGGAAAATGAACTCACAACATGCCCCACTGCCCCGGCCAGGAGGTTACTTTTCCCGTGGACATAGGCGTACATGGCGGAGACCAGAGGAGCACTTTAAAATTCGCACGTGACGTTCCATGGGAAGTGACGTGCTAGAAGCTGACCGGAAATGAGGTAATTTCAGGAGGAGATTGTGACGGAACCATGGCAGCTCTTCAGGGAATGCTTCAGATCCATCATTGTGTCCTCCTCTGAGAGCATGGACAGCAGGATCGCCTTGGACTCGGGGATGCCGGCCATGTGAGCGGATCATGATATGTCCTGCATCAGGAGGCTCAGGTGGGGCACTACAATGGGAGCCGGGCTGCTATAGTAGTATCTTTATAGAATCTTTCTTTCTTTCTCTGTTTCTTTCTCTCTCTCTTCTTTCTTTCTTATCCCTCTTCCTTTCTCTCTCTCTGTTCTTTCTTTTGCTCTGTTCTTTCTTTCCACTCTTCCTTTCTCTCTCTCTGTTCTTCCTTTCTCTCTCTTTCTGTTCTTTCTTTCTGTCTCTGTTCTCTTTCTTTCCCCTGATTCTTTCTCTCTCTCTGTTCTTTCTGTCTTTCCTCTCTTTCTCTCTCTCTGTTCTTTCTTCCTTTCTCTCTGTTCTTTCTCTCTCTGTTCTTTCTTTTTTTCCCTTTCTCTCTCTGTTGTTTCTTTCCCCTCTTTCTTTATCTTTCTTTCTCTCTTTGTTCTTTATTTCTTTCCCCTCTTTCTTTCTCTCTCCCTCTCTGTTCTGTCTTTGCCCTCTTTCTTTTTTCTCTCTCTCTGTTCTTTCTTTCTTCCCCACTTTCTTTTTTTTCTCTCTGTTCTTTTTTTCCATCCCCTCTTTATTTCTCTCTCTCTGTTTCTTTCCCTTCTTTCTTTCTTTCTTTCTTTCTCTCTGTTCTTTCTTCCCCTCTTTCTTTCTTTCCCCTCTTTCTCTTTGTTTTTTCTTCCTTTCCCCTCTTTCTTTTTTTTCTCTCTCTGTTCTTTTTCTTTCTCTTTCCTTCTCTGTTCTCTCTTTCTTTCCCCTCTTTTTTCTCTCTCCCTCTCTGTTCTTTTTTCCCTCTTTCTTTTTTTCTCTATCTGTTCTTTTTCTCTCCCCTCTTTCTTTTTTCTCTCTGTTCTTTTTTCTGTCCCTTCTTTCTTTCTCTCTCTCTGCTCTTTCTTTCTCTCTGTTTCTTTCTCTCTCTCTCTCTTTCTCTCTCTTCTTTCTTTCCCTCTCTGTTCTTTCTTTCTTGCTCTCTCTCCTTTCTTTCTCTCTGTTTTCTTTTTTCTCTCTCTCTCTGTTCTTTCTTTCTTTTCTTCAGTACCAGTCAGTGTGCCAACAGTACCAGCCCCTGTGCCCCCTCAGTACCAGTCAGTGTGATCAGCAGTGCTAAATGGGTGAGGTTGGGGCATGGACATAGGTGTGACTAGTTGTGAGATGGGTGTGGTCGGGGTGTGGCCTAAAGTATGCCACAGCCTTTGTCCATCTTTCCCTTCTTCAAAAGTTGGGAGGTATAGCAATAGTTTGTTCTGTGCGTAAAGAATATCATTGTTCTCAGCAGCACATCATATATGTTTATATAGGATAATGAGCTGCTGAGAATGATGATTTCTAAGCAAACCTACAATTATCTCATCTGCTGAAAGAGAGCTGCGCTTATTTGTCAGGTGATTGTCAGGTTATTTACACTGGTGGACAGGGGTGGACATATTGCCCAGTGCTGGAGGGGGCCCGCCAACACCAGCGACTATTTCAGATGGATGTGTGTCCTTGGACGCACATTCAGCTGAGGTGAAGTGTATGACGGTGCAGGGAATCCAACAGCTCCCAAGCTGCAATGCACACCACCAGCTAATCAGAGGCCAGCAGCTGACATCGACATGTACGTGACTGGGGCACATGGCAGTGATGTGATGCGCCATGGCGTGCATGCCAAAGTCAGCTGCCGGCTTCTGCACCCAGTAAGGAAGAGAACGCCGTGCAGTATTGGATCTTGGGGAATAATAACAATCTCTTTGTTTATATAGCGCCAACATATTCCGTAGCTTACAGTTTTTGCACACGTTATCATCGCTGTCCCAATTGGGACTCACAATCTAAATTTCCTATCAGTATGTCTTTGGAATGTGGGAGGAAACCAGAGTACCTGGAGGAAACCCACGCAAACATGGGGAGAACATACAAACTCCTTGCAGATGTTGTCCTTGGTGGGATTTCAACCCAGGACTCCAGTGCTAACTACTGAGCCACCGTGCTGGCTGGGGGAAGGTAAGTAGGATAATTTTTTTAATGTGTTGCAGAACAGGGCACAGTACTCCAGGAAGGGGCCCAGGATGGAGCACACTACCCCAGGATGAGACATACTAGGATGAGGCACATTATCTCCAGGAAGGGGCATATTACCCCAGGAAAGGGCCCAGGATGAGGCACATTATCCCCAGGAACGGGTACATTACCCCAGGAAGGGGCCCAGGATGAGGCACACTACCCCAGTAAGGGGCCCAGGAGGACCATTATTCCCTTGAAGAGGCCAGGATGAGGCGCACTACTCCAGGAAGGGGCCCAGAATGAGGAACATTATCCTTAGGAAGGGGCACATTATAGCAGACAGTGGCCCTGGCTGGGGCATATTATACCCAGGAAGGGGCCCATGATGAGGCAGATTATACCCAGGAAGGGACACAATATACAAGGAAGGGGCCCAGGAAGGGGGACACTACCCCAAGACGGGGCACAGGATGGGGCACATTACCCCAGAATGTGGGTCATTATACCAGGATGGGGAACATTACCCCAGGAAGAGACCCAGGATGGAGCACATTATACCAAAAAGGGGACCAGGATGGGTCATATTATACTAGGTTGGGCACATTACCCCAGGAAGGGGGCTAGGCTGGGGCACATTATCTCAGGAAGGGGACCAATACGAGGGGCACATTATACCAGAAAGGGGTGCATTATCCCAGTAAGGGGTCCAGGATGGGACCCATTATATCAAAAAGAGGCTTGGTTGGGAGACATTATCCCAACAAGGGGCCCAGTATGGAGAACGTTATTACTGGGAGTTTGATTATTACTTGACAGCATCCTTTCCCACCCCCCATTTCATTATAAGACCCTGGTAACGTGTTCTCCCACACCTTAATTCATTATGACGCTGTCAGGGCCTTATAATGAATGTCTATGAGGTGGGTGCGGTGGAAAGGACACATGACAGGGACTAAGATTATGTGCACATTAATGATTTGCAGCATAAAATTCTGCTGCGAATCCTGATATGTTGGTAGGAAAAACTCTGTGTAAAAATACGTGGTTTTGACTTGATTTTTCTATGCATATTTTCCCTACTCATTAGTATGGGTGAAAAATATTGCAAGAATTGACATTATTCAGATTTTAATCTGCAAGGAAAAAATAAGCAACGTGCGCATGAATCTCATCTACTCTGCTTGTACTGTAAATCATTGTTTATTTTCCCCAACAAAAGCGTAGTGTGCACACATAGCCTTCAAATGATTTGGGGGAGGTCACAGAGGCTGAATAATTTATATTATTGGGTGGTGGAAATGAAAGTTAAAGGGGGGCACAGCACTGGCTTATCAGTTTATAGTTTGAATGATGTGTGGCTAATAGTATTTTAATCGTGGGTTACATATTTGTTGTCAGAGGCATAGTGTGGGGGATTTTGTATTCAGTGGACAAATATATATATATACAATATATGTGACCTTGTTATTTTTAGGGCTGCAGTGATCATTGTCGCAAGACGAGTCGTGGCTGGGAGATGTTGACATGAAGGTCTGACCAGATGGAGAAGAAACAACTAAAACAATTCTAACCATGACTGTGTGAGGATGTGTGTTCCCTAGCTCCTCAACTTCTGCCCATAAAATCAGTTGCATCCCTCATCTACAGTATTATGGGTAAAAGCAGCACAAAAAGAACAGGATTCAGTCCTCATCAAGAGCCACTTCCCCTCAGGTTGATATTGAAGCATATCTAACCCGCTCTCAATGGCTGGACCTGGTACGCTCTTGTCAGATCCTTCAGGACCACATCCAGCACTACCTGCGATGCACCCATGGCGCAGAGATCTGGTGAGTTGGCCCTAAAAGGCCCCCATCCTGAACGTCAAGTTGAGGGACCCCACCTAGGCTCCATTCAAGCACAGAGCTCCCTTTCACCCACAACATCTACTCATAATGAGGGACCCTCCTTACCCAACGTCTCCTCTGTCGCTGCCGAAAAGCAGGAGATCAGAGACTCAACCCCGAGGAAACCCTCGCTAAAGACACAGAGGTTCTCATGGCCCTCGTGTGATAGAAGCCCAAGGAGATTCTCATCTCCTCTGTTTCAGGACATAATTCCCATGAAGATAAGGGAGCATTCCTCATAATGAGCCTCACCTGTTGCTGAAGGAGCCAGAGATTGTCCCCTTACAATCAATGCGCTTCAAAACTACATACAATAACAAAAAGGCATTACTAACAGGGGACTTCAAACATTCTATCAAGATTTGCCCCCCTATGAATTCGGAATTTAGGCCACCATATACTATAGAACAAGGTTTCACAACCTGGGATTCTTCGCAACTTGAGTCCCAAGATGGTCAACAGGCTCCTCTTGAGATGACTCCACCCCCACATTCCTCTACAACTTCTGATAGGTTCACAGAAACCTAGTGTGATGATTGTACAAAAGTTCCTCTGGCTCCCCTCCAACCAGTCCATGTTATATCTTCAGAAGCTGGGATACCCTTAATACATAAGCCTGTAATGCAACTCCACCCTGCACTCCAAAATCAGCTTTGTTTTGGTGGACCTCTACCTCTTCAGCCCTCTCAATTAGACGACAACAGACGAGCATCCCTAAGAGCACACTTGCAATGTATTGACATTTCAGTTCTAGCAAACCAAGTAGTGGCTGAAAGAAGGCAAGAGTTTGCCCAGTTCAGGTCAGATCTTTCCACACTCACCACAAGAGTGGATATGTTATCCTAATCGCAGGAGTCTAACATCTCCAATCTACAAACCTTACAAAACACGGTGAAAAATCATTCTATACAACTCCAGTCACTGCAACAGAACTTAGATGACTTGGAGAACAGAAACAGGAAAAACAATCTTCGTATAAGGGGGCTCTCAGAATCAATCAATACCCTTCATTCTCAAATCTATCTTCAATGACCTTGACACAGCTCGTAAAGCTCTTCATCCATCTAACACAGAAGAGACTCGTCCCCAAGATGTAATACGCCGTAACCACTTCTATGCCATCAAAGAGCCTATCCATCAGGCAACTGGAAAAAGCAAAATCTTACTTACAACAGCATGACAATCCGAGTCATGCCAGACCTCTCCCGGTATACTCTGGCTTAACGATCTGCATTTAAACCTTTGATAGATGTCCTCAGGGATAGAGACATTTTCTATTGATGGGGCTTCCCCTTTTCCCTATCAGTACACAAAGAAGTCTCCAGAAGATCTCCCAGGCTTCTTGCCCAAACTGGACGGTTCTATCATTCAGTCTCCAAAACATTGGAGGTCGGCTAAGAAATCCTCCTACATCTGCTGCAGCTCCCTAGTGAGGAGCACTACCACTGAGGGAAAACTGCCAGGGCAACAAGCAACTCTTCACTCCAAAGTCCCAGAGCCAGAAGGGAACAACTTGACCTTAAGTTGTGGTCAAGCTCTGGCATTTAATTGTTGGGGGATAATATTTTTACTACCGACGTGCCTATCCTGGTTCCTCTCTCAAAATTGACCTTTTCTTTATGATGGTTATTTCAGAGCTTGATCCTACTAATTTATATACATACATCATCCTAGAATGTTAAATGTTTTGACGTGATTAGTCCATTCCTACTTTTTCCAGGATCAAAGAAACTTTAATGTTGTTCAAGTAATGCTTTCATTGATCTGTTCATTAACTTGAGCTATACTACCCTGCAGGCCATACTTGCTGATTTAATCCTGTTATTTGACAAATACTACACTTTAATGACAATGATTTTCTCTTTATTCTAACGGAAGTTATTTCTATTTTATGACTACTTGTCATGGACAAATTGCCCGCAGGGCTGGTGCTGGGCATGCCGTGGCTTCAGTGCCATAACCCAG
This sequence comes from Dendrobates tinctorius, assembly GCF_039654945.1. NCBI lineage: Eukaryota > Metazoa > Chordata > Amphibia > Anura > Dendrobatidae > Dendrobates > Dendrobates tinctorius. Next base: position 9,787,418 of record NW_027361891.1, read on the forward strand.
TGATTGACTGGGACTCTGGGGAGATTGTTAAGTGGGGGTCCAAGTGTACTGACTGTTACCATAAATCAATTTGTTGTGTGAAAATCGCTAAACTTGTCTCTGTGTCTTCTACTAGTCTGGAGGGTATTCTGGAGTACCTGAGAGATTTTGAGGACGTGTTTTCTGAGAGCGAGGCTGAGGCGTTACCCCCGCATAGGCCATTTGATTGTGCCATCGATCTGATTCCTGGAGCCAAATTGCCCAAAGCTTGCCTGTTCAATCTATCAGGCCCAGAGCGACTAGCTATGAAACAGTACATTTCTGAAAGTCTCCGTAAGGGGCACATAAGACCCTCAGTTTCCCCGGTAGCAACGAGGTTTTTCTTTGTTAAGAAAAAAGATGGCAGCCTACGTCCTGCCTCGACTTTCGAGAACTAAACAAAATTACTGTCAGGAACACATATCCCCTACCATTGATTCCTGATATCTGTAACCAGCTCTCAGGTTCCAAATGGTTTTCTAAACTGGATCTGAGGGGGCTTACAACCTAATAAGAATACGAGAGGGGGACGAGTGGAAAACGGCTTTCCTTAATTCTGAGGGGTTGTTTGAGAATTTAGTAATGCCGTTTGGGCTCACCAACGCACCTGCAGTGTTTCAAAATTTTATCAATGTGGTGTTTTCAGATCTCATTGGTCGTTTTATACCTAGATGATATCCTGATATATTCTGTTGACAGAGTTTCCCATTTGTTGCATGTTAAAACAGTGCTGCAGCGGCTCAGAGAAAACCAATTGTTTGTCAAACTCGAGAAATGTTCCTTTCTTGTTCAGGAATTGTCGTTTCTAGGTCTGATAATTTAACCTCAGAGGTTTTGCATGGATCCCAAGAAAGTGCAAGCTATTGTGGAGTGGGTCCAGCCCCGGGACCTTAGGGGACTCCAGTGCTTCTTGGGATTCGCGAGTTATTACCACAAGTTTATTAAGGGTTTTTCACAGGTAACTAAGCCGCTCACAGACCTCACTTGTAAAGGGGCGGATGTCAGAAACTGGTCCTCGTTAGCTAAACAATCCTTTTTAACGCTAAAAAAGTGTTTCTCACCGGATCCTTCCAAACCATTTGTGGTTGAGGTGGATGCTTCCGAGGTGGGGGTGGGGGCAGTTTTGTCACAAGGACCAGCTTCTCTGACGAATCTCAGGCCTTGTGCCTATTTTTCTAAAAAATTTTCTCTGGCGGAGAAAAATTATGACGTAGGCAACAGAGAGCTTCTGGCTATTAAATTGGCGTTCGAAGAATGGAGGCACTTTTTGGAGGGGGCAGCTCACCCTATCACAGTGGCATAGCAACTGTTTGTGGCGCCCGGGGCGGTCGAAAAATTTGCCGCCCCTTTGGTCGTTGATAATTCGGAAGCATCCGAAGAGCCCACACTACACTCAAAGATCTAATTTTTAGTCTGCTACTAACTCTGCTATTATTTCTAAATTTCTAGACTTTCATCTTCTTGCAGTTCTCTATATATACAGTATGTATGTATTAGCTTGATGATGCTGGATGAAGACCTAATGGCTTTTTTAATAATAATATTTAATAATGTGACTGAAAAAAAAACAGAAAGTACAAATTATTTTGGCGGACAGAGGGCGGACACTGACAGCTTGGGGCCCCTGTGCAAGAAATGTGTCCGGGCCCCCCTCCTTTTATGGCGTCAAAGCTACGTGTGTGTGTATATATACATATATATAGATAGATAGATATTGATATTATATAGCCACACACACACACACACACATACAGGTATACATATTACATAGTCTCCTTTATTATGTATATTGGTGTCCCTTACACAGTGCCCTCTCTTGTTATGTACAGTACCGTCCTTTACATATTGGATCATATAGAGCCCTGTTATTTATTACATACCGTCCTGTCTTGTTGGCTGTATAATGCAATGATGGCTGATGGAGCATGGGAAAGCTTCCTTTCTAATGGAGGAGCTGATGGACTGGTAGTTTGGTCACCGGCTCCTCGATCAGCAGTCATTTTATATCTAAAAAGAGAAGGGACTATGTAATAAAAGAGGGCACTGTAAATAACAAAATTAACAAGAATACGCTATGTAAGAGACAGCACTATACATAACAGCAGAGGAAGCTGTATAATAAGGGACGGCATCATATATAACTAGAGGGGATGATACGTAATAAGGGATGGTGTTATACATAATAAAAGAGGAAACTATGAAACTAAGGATGGTGTTATACAGAATTAGTGAGTACACTATATACTAAGGGACTGTGTTAGACATAGTGAGTACACTATATACTAAGTGACTGTGTTAGGCATAATAAGCGATAATGTCTTCCTCCACCTCCCCCTGTTCCTAAGGCCATTATAAGTCCCCCTTCCTCCCATCCCAATCCCCCACACCCCTCATTGTCCTCCTCCCCTCGCATCCCATTATTGTCCTCTCCCCCACCCCATCATTGCCCTTTTCACCACCTCCATCATTTTCTTCTCCTCCACCACTATCTTTGCTTTCTCCCCCACCACTCCCATCATTGCCCATTCCACCACCTCCATCATTTCCTCCTCCACCACCACCCCCATTTATTGCCCTTTCCACCACCACCATCATTGCATTCTCCCCCACCACCCCATCATTGCCCTCTCCATCACCCCCATCATTGCCTTCTCCTTCACCCCATCACTGCCTTCTAGACCATCACTCCCATCATTGCCTGCTCCATCACCCCATCATTGTCTTCTCCCCATCACTCCCATCATTGCCTTCTCTATCACCCCATCACTCCCATCATTGCCTGCTCCATCACCCCATCACTCTCATCATTGTCTGCTCCATCACCCCATCATTGCCTGCTCCATCACCCCATCACTCCCATCATTGCCTTCTCTGCATCACCCCCATCATGGCCTTCTCCCATTACCCCCACATGGCCTTCTCCCATTACCCTCACATGGCCTTCTCCCATTACCCTCACATTGCCTTCTCCCATTACCCCCTCAAGGCCTTCTCCCATTACTCCCTCAAGGCCTTCTCCCATTACTCCCTCAAGGCCTTCTCCCATTACCCCCTCAAGGCCTTCTCCAATTACCCCCATCATGGCCTTCTCCCATTACCCCCATCATGGCCTTCTCCCATTACCCCCATCATGGCCTTCTCCCATTACCCCCTCATGGCCTTCTCCCGTCACGCCAGGCATCATGGCCTTCTCTCCCATCACGATCTTCTCATGTCCCCATCTCCTCCAGGGCCAGGCTAACCTACAGACACACACACAGACATACACACACACATACACACACAGAAAGACATAAACACACAGACAGACATACACACACAGACAGACATAAACACACACACAGACATACATACACACAGACATACACACACACAGACAGACATACACACATACATATACATACACACACAGACATACATACACACAGACACCACCTCTCTCCTCTCACCTGTCCGCAGCATCGCACACGCTTCCTCGCTCACACAGCAGCGGCCGCTGAATGATGACGTCATTCAGCGGCGCTCCTCTGTGTCAAACAGGAAGCGCGGCCTCCGGGCAGGAAGCAGGACGGGTCCTTGCAACTCCGTTCCTGCTATTCCCTCTTGCAGGCAGCGGAGCTGCTGTGATCGCTCCCTGCCCGCCGCTGCACTGCACTGTGCCTCTGCGCTTCTCCCACAGGGTGGAATTGCTGCTGCTGCCGTGCCTCCCCAACACACGTGCCGCCGGGGGCGGACCGCCCCCCCGCCCCCCCACGCTACTCCACTGCCCTATCACAGTTATCACTGACCATAAAAATTTAGAGTACATCAAATCGGCTAAAAGACTGACTCCCAGGCAAGCCCGCTGGTCACTTTTTTTTTTCCAGATTTCAGTTTTCGATTACCTTTCGGCCAGGGTGTAAGAATGTAAAGGCCAACGCCTTATCACGTAGTTTTGAGCCGTTATCTACCCTCGATCCGCTGTCCCCCATTCTTCAACCCAGTCTCGTGGTTGCCGAGGTGTCGTCGGAATTGGAGCGAGAAATTGTGGAGGCTCAATCTGTGGCTCCAAGCTCCAAACCGGTAGACAAGTTGTTTGTCCCGCAGCATTTGCGCAACAAACTCCTGGAGGAGTTCCATGATTCAAAGTTGCGTGCACATCCTGGTATAACCGCCACAAGAAAAGCAGTGGCAAGGGTCTTTTGGTGGCCTTTAATGGCTTCAGATATCAAAAAATATGTCGCAGCATGTGGGATTTGTGCCCGTTCTAGTGGCCGGCCGGCCGGGGAATTGGTGCCTTTGCCAGTCCCAGGAAGGCCATGGACACACTTGTCCATGCACTTCATTACCAATCTTCCATCTTCCCATGGTAATACTGTAATTTGGGTTGTGGTGGACAGGTTTTCTAAGTTGGCACTTTTTGTACCCATGACAAGTTTACCGTCAGCTGAGACGCTCTCTAGACATTTTCTGTCCCAGGTGTTACGCTTACACGGGGTTCCCACTAATATTGTGTCAGACGGGGGACTCAGTTTGTGTCTAAATTCTGGCGGGCCTTTTGCAAAAAATTGGGGATATCTCTGGCTTTTTCCTCAGTGTATCACCCAGAAACCAACGGACAAACTGAACGCACCAACCAGTCGCTTGAACAAATTCTTCAGTGCATGAGTTATTCCCTGCAGAGCGACTGGTCGGATGCATTACCACTAGCAGAATTCGCCTTCAACAACCGGGTAAACCAATCTACCGGTAGGTCACCATTTTTTATTAATTATGGATCAACCCTCATTTTGGCGAATTTTCTCTGATAGATTCTGGTTGTCCGGGGGCAGAGGACGCGGTCAATCGTCTCAAGGATCTTTGGACTAAGGTTCGTTTAAATATTTCTAATGCTCAGAAGAGATATAAACATTTTGTGGATAGGAAAAGGAATTCTGCTCAGGCACTGCTTTGTGGGGATAAGGTGTGGCTGTCCACACGAAATATAAATCTTCGATTGCCCTCCACCAAACTGGGGCCTAAATTCATTGGCCCCTATGAGGTCATCATAGTAACATAGTAACATAGTTTTGAAGGCTGAAGGAAGACCTTATGTCCATCTAGTTCAGCCTATTTTTAGTGCAGCTGTTCTGCATTGTTGATCCTTGGGAAGGCAAAAAACCCACAGAGTAGAAGCCAATTTTCTCCATAGGGAAAAAAATTCCTTCCCCTAAGCTGGGTCAACCATCTACCTATAATATTCTGTTATTCGTAACCTTCTATACTGTTACTCACAAGAAAAGCATCCATTCCTTTCTTAAATTCATTCAATGAGTTGGCCATCACCACTTCCTCAGGAAGAGAATTCCAGAGCCTCACTGCTCTTACCGTGAAGAACCCTCTTCTATGCTGGTGCAGAAATTGTCTTTCCTCCAAACGAAGAGAATGCCCCCTTGCTCTTGTCACAGTCCTTGGTACAAACAGTTCATTGGAGAGATTTCTGTATTGCCCTCTGATATACTTGTACATATATATTAAGTCTCCCCTAAGTCTACTCTTTTCTAGAGTAAATAGACCTAATTTTGATAACCTTTCTGGGTATTGTAGTGAACCAACTCCATTTATCATTTTAGTAGCCCGCCTTTGAACCCTTTCAAGTTCAGTAATGTCTTTGAGCACCAGCATCCAAAATTGCACACAATACTCCAAGTGTGGTCTGACGAGTGATTTGTACAGAGGGAAAGTTATGTTTTCATCTCGTGTCCCCAGACCTCTTCTAATGCATCCCATGACCCTATTTGCTTTGGTGGCAGCTGCCTGACACTGGGCACTCCAATTTAGCTTCTTATTGACTAAGATGCCTAAGTCTTTTTCCATGTCTGATTTCCCCAGCAGTTTCCCATTTAGTAAGTAATTATAGCATCTGTTTCTCCTTCCCATGTGCATAACCTTAGACTTATCTGTGTAACTTACCCGGTAACTTACCGCCTCCGCCGTCCTCCCTTCTTAAAACTCCACAATGTTTTTCATAGGTCTTTACTTAAACCCTTGGGGGCAGTGAAGGAGGATACTGAAACTGAACCTCCTACAGTCTTGGTTGAGGGACATATGGAGTTTGAGGTACAACATATTGTGGATTCCAGGTGGGTTTGGGGTCTTTGCAGTATTTGGTGCATTGGAGGGGGTATGGACAGGAGGATCGGTCATGGGTACCAGCCAGATCAGTACATGCTGACCGTCTGATTCGTGCATTCCATGCCCGGCATCCTGGGAAACCTGGGGGTCCAGAGGCCCCCCATTGAGAGGGGGGTACTGTCATGATCTGCTGAGTTTGTGTGATCAGGTAGTTCAGAGGTTAATCTGGACAGCCTCACTCTGAGATTCTGGGAGGCTTTTTATAGCCTCATTGTGGGCTCATTCCTTGTCGCTTATACTCAGACCCTTGGCCGAGTGTGTGTCCCTGGTGTGCTTTGTGACTGTGATACTTTATGCTTGTTTGGTTTTGATCTGGTTCTGTCCCTGTTACGAGTTCTGCTGTTCCCGTGTATGACTCTTTTGCCTTGGACCTGACTACTCTCTGACTGCCTCCCTTGTACTGCGTTGCTATCTCTGTGTATGATTCATTGCTTACGTTTTGACTATTCTCTGCTTGTCCCTCTGGTACCGCGCCGTCCTCCCCGTGTATGACCCCCGCTTGTCTGACCTGAGATAGAACCCTATCCTGCAGCAGGACGCTAAGCCATGCCCCCTGTGGTCACATGATCGTAGGTCCTTGTACTGCTAAACTACTTTCAGTGTCACAGGTCCTGTTGTCTGAACTTTCCCTGCAGTATCGGACCCCGGGTCCTCCCGTAGTCTGGGTGAGTTACCCTGTTCAGCCGCGGCAGTCCACCGGCACTGACAGGATCCTGATACTACCTGTTCTCTCCCCAAATAGGTTGGGAGCCTCTGTCGTACCCGTCTCGTGCGCCAACTCCACAAACTTTATTTTTATTGTTTAGTTTCTATTGTAGAGATTATCCTTCTGCTTTTATTTTTTGCTCTCCATATTTGCTTTATGTCTTCGCTAACCTTTCTCCCTTTTCTTGCTCTAACAAAGGGGACCAAGTAGGTATCCTACTCTTCTTTAAAACCATATTCAAAGAATTCCTGATCAAGCACAAATGGCGGACTTAAATTTGCTTCTTTCAACGCCAAGGGACTTTATACCCCAGAGACACGAGTGCAGATTCTTCATCACTTTCATCTGCGCAAGGCACATATTGTCTATTTCCAGCAAACACACATTTTTACACATCCTGGCATTGTGCCAATAATTCTAATACGCGCTCTAAAGTGGTGGTAACCACAATCTATAAATCCTTACCACACCAAATTATTCATAGTACCATTGAAAATGAGGCAAGGTATATAATTCTCTCACTATCTATTGAGGGCCAAATATTCACGATCATTAACCCCTTCATGATGGTGCCCTTTTTCGTTTTTGCGTGTCTGTTTTATGCTCCCATTGTTCCCAGAGCCATAACTTTTCTTTCCTACAATATGGCCATGGGAGGGCTTTATTTTTTGAGGACAAGTTGTACTTTTGAAGAACACCATTGGTTTTACCATATTGTGTACTCAAAAACAGAAAAAAAAATTCCAATTATGCTGAAATTGCAAAAAAGTGCAATTCCACAGCTGTTTTTTGGATTTTTTTTTACCATGTTCACCAAATGCTAAAACTGACCTGTCATTATGATTCTCCAGGTCATTATGAGTTCATAGACACCAAAGATGTCAAGGTTCTTTTTTATTTAAGTGGTGAAAAAAAATCCACAGTTTACTAAAACCAAAAAAAGCGTAATTTTCCGATTCCCATAGCGTCTCCATTTTTCATGATCTTGGGTTCAGTGAGGGCTTACTTTTTGTGTGCCGAGCTTACACTTTTAATGACACCATTTTAGTGCAGATACGATCTTTTGATTACCCGTTATTAGTGTTGAGCGATACCGTTCGATACCCAAAAATATCGTATCGGATGGTATCGCCCGATACGAAAAAAATATCGGGTATCGCCGATTACGATACCGGAAGTCCCATTCAAGTCAATGGGACTTCCGGTATCGGAATTAAAAAAAGCCCTTTATTTCTTTGTTGGCTAATTCTACATAATTGAAAACAAATAAGAATCATGTAGAATGTATTGTGGGAGGTGGAGGAGACATTAAAGGCATAGTGGTTTATTCAAATCACATGACATAGCTTTAATTCCAATTTTTTTTTTCAAGACGTTCGGAGTTAAAAAGATATTGACTATGTTAACTTTTTTATATTTTGTCAGATATGTATGTTTCACAACTTCCATGCTCTTCACCTTCTTTTGTACTTCTCCCACACTTTCTCCTTCATGATCCGCAGCAGTAGCATTTTTTTTATCAACTTTTTCTTCACCTTATTCATCTTCTTCTTCTTCACCTTCTTCCCATTATTTTTTTTTTCCATTCTTCATATTCTTCTTATTCAGCTATTATTAATTTTCATATGCTATTTCTTCATCTTCTTCCTATTCTTCTTTTTCTTCATTTTCTTATGGTGACAGGCATTCCTGTAGTACTTATCTATAAAAGTTATAAGATTACACCTTACGTTCTACCTGTCACAAAAGATTTACAACAGGATTTGTCCGCGTTCAGTTTGGCCTGCAGCAGCAGGCATTTTCCAGGGGCACCACGAGGAGGAACGGACTCACCCCCATTTACTGCTTAGTCTTCTTCTGCTTATAATTTTGATTTCTTCTATGCTGATTTTTAGTCTTATGCTTAATGTTCTTCTGCTTTCTGTTCTTCTGCTTTTGCTTCTTCTGCTTCTTGTTCTTCTGTCTTTTGTTCTGTATCTTGGTGGTTGTCTTCATGTTCTTTGTCCTCTTGGTCATATTATTTAGGGTCATATTTCTGGTCTTCTTTGGTGTGGTCTTCAGGGTTGTCGTCATCAGGGTCGTCGTCATGGAGATCAGTAAGGATTACCAAAGACAATTTCAAAAAGCTTGATCTTGGAAATGTAGCAGAAGGTACAAGAAGGCTGAGAAACTGGCGAGAACCAGCTGACAGTACTGGAACCTGTAGTGGCAGCATTAGGAACAAGAGCCAATGGCACTACCGAGGAGCAACTGACGGTGCTGGACCACGGTTACTAAGCAGAAGGTACCTGTGCTAAAAAGCACTACCAAGGACCAGCTGACGGTGCTGGACCTCGGATACCGAGATGGAGGCACCTAGGCCAAAGGCTGTGGCGAGAAACAGCAGACAGTGCTGGCACCCGGATGGGTAGCAGAAGGAACAAGAGCCAATAGAACTACCGAGGACCAACTGACGGTGCTGGACCACGTTTACTAAGCAGAAGGTACCTGTGCTAAAAAGCACAACCAAGGACCAACTGACGGTGCTGGACCTCAGATACCGAGATGGAGGCACCTAGGCCAAAGGCTCTGGCGAGAACCAGCAGACAGTGCTGGAACCCGGGTGGGTAGCAGAAGGTACCCATTCAAAGCAAAGTAGCCAGGCCGCAAGCCGGCCGCAGTTACCGAAACATACAGTCCTACAGGGGGTCCATGTCCCATTGGCACTACGGATCCAGCCTTCAGTGCCAGTTCCCGCAGCCCACATAGGAGTCACCTAAACTGCAGGCACCGTAGAGTCGGCTAACCCGGCCGCAAGACGACAGGACAACGGATTGGTGGCATAGTGACCTTGACACTACCCGGAAACAGCAGGCGTGCTGAAAACAGGCTGGGCAACAGGGAGTACCTGTGCCAAAGACACTGCCGAGCACCAACTGGCGTTGTTGGAGCCCAGGGACAATCATGGTGCAGGCCGAGGCCTACTTGGTGGCAGTTTTTGATTGTTTGTAGGCTACAACAGACTGTCAACGTGCTCCAATTAGGCATCTGTCTCCACTCTGATTCCAGGATTTCACGTGACTACCAACACCGCCAGTTTATGCGTACAGCAGCCGTCTGCCCAATCCACACGTGTTCCTGTGTTACTGGGGTTCTGTAATGTCAGCAGAGCCCCTGATGTGTGTCTGCCACTGTCTCCTGCTCTGTCCACATTCCCACCGCTTGCAGTGGGAAGGTGGACAGCGCAGGAGACAGTGGCGGACACACATTGGGGGATCTGCTGACGTTACAGAACCCCAGTAACACAGGAACACGTGTGGAATGCGTGGACGGCAACTGTGAGCAGGAACTGGCGGTGTTGGAGGTCAGGGGAAATACTAGAGACAGAGTGGAGACAGAGGCCAAATCAGAGAATGTTTAAATCTGAAGTAGTTACAATTTGGAGGCAGCAGCACTTTGCCCTCCACACAGCAGGGGACCAGCTGACGTTACTGACCCCCACTTTCACATGAACAAGTGTGTTTTTCTGTGTGGACAGCACTTCCGAGCACCAACTAGCGTTGTTGGAACCCAGGGACAATCGGTGCAGGCCGAGGCCTACTAGGAGCCAGGTGTAAAGCTGAGGTATTTTGAATTTGGAGAGAGCAGGACACTTTGCCCTCCACACAGCAGGGGATCAGCTGACGTTACTGACCGCCACTTTCACATGAACAAGTGTGTTTTTCTGTGTGGACAGCACTTCCGAGCACCAACTAGCGTTGTTGGAGCCCAGGAACAATCAGGGTGCAGGCCGAGGCCTACTAGGAGCCAGATGTAAAGCTGAGGTATTTTGGCTTTGGAGAGAGCAGGACACTTTGCCCTCCACACAGCAGGGGATCAGCTGACGTTACTGACCCTCACTTTCACATGAACAAGTGTGTTTTTCTGTGTGGACAGCACTTCCGAGCACCAACTAGCGTTGTTGGAGCCCAGGAACAATCAGGGTGCAGGCCGAGGCCTACTAGGAGCCAGGTGTAAAGCTGAGGTATTTTGACTTTGGAGGGAGCAGGACACTTTGCCCTCCACACAGCAGGGGATCAGCTGACATTACTGACCCCCACTTTCACATGAACAAGTGTGTTTTTCTGTGTGGACAGCACTTCCGAGCACCAACTAGCGTTGTTGGAGCCCAGGAACAATCAGGGTGCAGGCCGAGGCCTACTAGGAGCCAGGTGTAAAGCTGAGGTATTTTGACTTTGGAGGGAGCAGGACACTTTGCCCTCCACACAGCAGGGGATCAGCTGACATTACTGACCCCCACTTTCACATGAACAAGTGTGTTTTTCTGTGTGGACAGCACTTCCGAGCACCAACTAGCGTTGTTGGAAGCCAGGGAAAATCAGGTAGTAGGCTGAGGCCTACTTGGAGCCAGGTGTAAATCTGAGGTTGTTTGACTGTGGAGGGAGCAGGACACTTTGCCCTCCACACAGCAGGGGATCAGCGGACGTTACCGACCCCCACTTTCACATGAACAATTGTTTTTTTCTGTGTGGACAGCACTTCCGAGCAACAACTGACGATGTTGGAGCCCAGGGATAGTCATTTTGTAGGCTGAGGCCTACTTGGAGGCAGTTTAAGATAAGACGTTGTTTGAATTTGGAGGCAGCAGCAGTTTGCCCTCCACACAGCAGGGGATCAGCTGACGTTACTGAACCCCACTTTCACATGAACAAGTGTGTTTTTCTGTGTGGACAGCACTTCCGAGCACCAACTAGCATTGTTGGAGCCCAGGGAGAACCAGGGTGCAAGCCGAGGCCTACTTGGTGGCAGTTTTAGATTGTTTGTAGGCTACAACAGACTGTCAACGTGCTCCAATTAGGCATCTGTCTCCACTCTGTTTCCAGGATTTCACGTGACCACCAACACCGCCAGTTTATGCGTACAGCAGCCGTCTGCCCAATCCACACGTGTTCCTGTGTTACTGGGGTTCTGTAATGTCAGCAGAGCCCCTGATGTGTGTCTGCCACTGTCTCCTGCTCTGTCCACATTCCCACCGCTTGCAGTGGAAAGGTGGACAGCGCAGGAGACAGTGGCGGACACACATTGGGGGATCTGCTGACGTTACAGAACCCCAGTAACACAGGAACACGTGTGGAATGCGCGGACGGCAACTGTGAGCAGGAACTGGCGGTGCTGGAGGTCAGGGGAAATACTAGAGACAGAGTGGAGACAGAGGCCAAATCAGAGAATGTTTAAATCTGAAGTAGTTACAATTTGGAGGCAGCAGCACTTTGCCCTCCACACAGCAGGGGATCAGCTGACGTTACTGACCCCCACTTTCACATGAACAAGTGTGTTTTTCTGTGTGGACAGCACTTCCGAGCACCAAGTAGCGTTGTTGGAAGCCAGGGAAAATCAGGTAGTAGGTCGAGGTCTACTAGGAGCCAGGTGTAAATCTGAGGTTATTTGACTGTGGAGGGAGCAGGACACTTTGCCATACACACAGCAGGGGATCAGCTGACGTTACCGAACCCCACTTACACATGAGCGAGTGTTTTGTCTGTGCGGACAGCACTTCTGAGCACCAACTGGCGGTGTCGGAGCCCAGGGAAAATCCGGTAGTATGCCGAGGCCTACTTGGAGCCTGGTGTAAATCTGAGGTTGTTTGACTGTGGAGGGAGCAGGACACTTTGCCGTACACACAGCAGGGGATCAGCTGACGTTACCGAACCCCACTTACACATGAGCGAGTGTTTTGTCTGTGCGGACAGCACTTCTGAGCCCAACTGGCGGTGTCGGAGCCCAGGGAAAATCAGGTAGTAGGCCGAGGCCTACTTGGTGGCAGTTTGCGATTGTTTCTAGACTACTACTAACTGTCAACGTACTCCAATTAGGCCTCTGTCTTCACTCTGTTTCGAGTATTTCCTCTGGCTTCCAACCACGCCAGTTGCTGCTCTGAAATGCCGTCTGCACAACTCACACTTGTTCCTGTGTTACTGGGGTTCTGTAACAGCAGCTTCTCCCTAGAGGTGAGTCAGGCAATGTCTCCTGCTCTGTCCACATTTCCACTACAAGTAGTGGGAATGTAGACAAAGCAGGAGACATTGCCGTGCTCACCTCTGGAGATGAGCAGATGTTACAGGACCCAGGTAACACAGGAACAAGTGTGGATTGTGCAGACGGCACTTGAGAGCAGAAACAGGCGGTGTTTTAGGCCGGAGGAAATACTCAAAACAGAATGGAGACAGAGGGCAAATCAGAGAACATATTAAATCAGAGGTAGTCAGAAGTTGTAGGCAGCAGGAGAGTTTGCCGTACACACAGCAGGGGATCAGCTGACGTTACCGAACCCCACTTACACATGAGCGAGTGTTTTGTCTGTGCGGACAGCACTTCTGAGCACCAACTGGTGTTGTCGGAGCCCAGGGAAAATCAGGTAGTAGGCCGAGGCCTACTTGGAGCCAGGTGTAAATCTGAGGTTGTTTGACTGTGGAGGGAGCAGGACACTTTGCCATACACACAGCAGGGGATCAGCTGACGTTACCGAACCCCACTTACACATGAGCGAGTGTTTTGTCTGTGCGGACAGCACTTCTGAGCCCAACTGGCGGTGTCGGAGCCCAGGGAAAATCAGGTAGTAGGCCGAGGCCTACTTGGAGCCAGGTGTAAATCTGAGGTTGTTTGACTGTGGAGGGAGCAGGACACTTTGCCATACACACAGCAGGGGATCAGCTGACGTTACCGAACCCCACTTACACATGAGCGAGTGTTTTGTCTGTGCGGACAGCACTTCTGAGCCCAACTGGCGGTGTCGGAGCCCAGGGAAAATCAGGTAGTAGGCCGAGGCCTACTTGGTGGCAGTTTGCGATTGTTTCTAGACTACTACTAACTGTCAACGTACTCCAATTAGGCCTCTGTCTTCACTCTGTTTCGAGTATTTCCTCTGGCTTCCAACCACGCCAGTTGCTGCTCTGAAATGCCGTCTGCACAACCCACACTTGTTCCTGTGTTACTGGGGTTCTGTAACAGCAGCTTCTCCCTAGAGGTGAGTCAGGCAATGTCTCCTGCTCTGTCCACATTTCCACTACAAGTAGTGGGAATGTAGACAAAGCAGGAGACATTGCCGTGCTCACCTCTGGAGATGAGCAGATGTTACAGGACCCAGGTAACACAGGAACAAGTGTGGATTGTGCAGACGGCACTTGAGAGCAGAAACAGGCGGTGTTTTAGGCCGGAGGAAATACTCAAAACAGAATGGAGACAGAGGGCAAATCAGAGAACATATTAAATCAGAGGTAGTCAGAAGTTGTAGGCAGCAGGACACTTTGCCGTACACACAGCAGGGGATCAGCTGACGTTACCGAACCCCACTTACACATGAGCGAGTGTTTTGTCTGTGCGGACAGCACTTCTGAGCCCAACTGGCGGTGTCGGAGCCCAGGGAAAATCAGGTAGTAGGCCGAGGCCTACTTGGTGGCAGTTTGTGATTGTTTCTAGACTACTACTAACTGTCAACGTACTCCAATTAGGCCTCTGTCTTCACTCTGTTTCGAGTATTTCCTCTGGCTTCCAACCACGCCAGTTGCTGCTCTGAAATGCCGTCTGCACAACCCACACTTGTTCCTGTGTTACTGGGGTTCTGTAACAGCAGCTTCTCCCTAGAGGTGAGTCAGGCAATGTCTCCTGCTCTGTCCACATTTCCACTACAAGTAGTGGGAATGTAGACAAAGCAGGAGACATTGCCGTGCTCACCTCTGGAGATGAGCAGATGTTACAGGACCCAGGTAACACAGGAACAAGTGTGGATTGTGCAGACGGCACTTGAGAGCAGAAACAGGCGGTGTTTTAGGCCGGAGGAAATACTCAAAACAGAGTGGAGACAGAGGGCAAATCAGAGAACATATTAAATCAGAGGTAGTCAGAAGTTGTAGGCAGCAGGAGAGTTTGCCGTACACACAGCAGGGGATCAGCTGACGTTACCGAACCCCACTTACACATGAGCGAGTGTTTTGTCTGTGAGGACAGCACTTCTGAGCACCAACTGGCGTTGTCGGAGCCCAGGGAAAATCAGGTAGTAGGCCGAGGCCTACTTGGAGCCAGGTGTAAATCTGAGGTTGTTTGACTGTGGAGGGAGCAGGACACTTTGCCATACACACAGCAGGGGATCAGCTAACGTTACCGAACCCCACTTACACATGAGCGAGTGTTTTGTCTGTGCGGACAGCACTTCTGAGCCCAACTGGCGGTGTCGGAGCCCAGGGAAAATCAGGTAGTAGGCCGAGGCCTACTTGGTGGCAGTTTGCGATTGTTTCTAGACTACTACTAACTGTCAACGTACTCCAATTAGGCCTCTGTCTTCACTCTGTTTCGAGTATTTCCTCTGGCTTCCAACCACGCCAGTTGCTGCTCTGAAATGCCGTCTGCACAACTCACACTTGTTCCTGTGTTACTGGGGTTCTGTAACAGCAGCTTCTCCCTAGAGGTGAGTCAGGCAATGTCTCCTGCTCTGTCCACATTTCCACTACAAGTAGTGGGAATGTAGACAAAGCAGGAGACATTGCCGTGCTCACCTCTGGAGATGAGCAGATGTTACAGGACCCAGGTAACACAGGAACAAGTGTGGATTGTGCAGACGGCACTTGAGAGCAGAAACAGGCGGTGTTTTAGGCCGGAGGAAATACTCAAAACAGAATGGAGACAGAGGGCAAATCAGAGAACATATTAAATCAGAGGTAGTCAGAAGTTGTAGGCAGCAGGAGAGTGTGCCGTACACACAGCAGGGGATCAGCTGACGTTACCGAACCCCGCTTACACATGAGCGAGTGTTTTGTCTGTGTGGACAGCACTTCTGAGCAACAACAGGCATTGCTGTAGCCCAGGAAATAAAGTTCAGGTCATAGAAACATGAACACAACAGGAGACCTGGATCCTGTTGCCAGCCAATTATTTATTCTGGAAGAGGACTGGCAAATTCAGGTGAGATCCAGGCCTTGTTCATTTTCAGAAAAGTAAGCCGGTCAACATGATCGGCGGATAGTCGCGTGCGACGGTCTGTTACCACACCACCTGCAGCACTAAAGACACGTTCCGAAAATACACTGGCAGCAGGGCAAGCCAGCACCTCCAATGCATACTGGCTAAGTTCTGGCCATGTATCCAGCTTAGAGACCCAATACTTGAATGGGGAAGAGCCGTCTGGGAGAACACTAACAGGGCACGACAAGTAGTCTGTCACCATCTGAGGGAAATGTTGCCTCCTGCTGACTGGAGCCGTCTGTGATGGTGTAGCCGTTTGTGGCGGTCCCACAAAACTTTTCCACATTTGGGCCATACTGGCCTTGCCTTGTCCTGCGGCACTGCCTCTGCTACCTCTTTGTGCAGAGCTTCCTCCACTGCCTCTACCCACATGGCTGCTTTGAAAAGCACTACCAGCAACACTTGCGGGGGGAATGGAGAACATGATGGCCTGCACAAGTGTTTCTTGGTACTCCCGCATTTTTCGCTCCCGGTTCAACTGTGGTATGAGGCTTTGTAAGTTGTCCTGGTAGCGAGGATCTAGGAGGGTGTACACCCAATAATCAGCCGTGTGGAGAATGTTGGCGATGCGGCGGTCATTTAACAAGCACTGCAGCATGAAATCAACCATGTGCTGCAGACTGCCAACTGGACCGGAAACGCTGTCCCCAGCTTGAGGCAGCATCTCTGCCTGCTCAGCATCACCCCACCCTCGCTGTACACACTGACTACTAGAGCCTTGTGTACCTCCCTCCTCTGGAGAGATGTGTTCCTCCTCCTCCATTGACTCCTCATCATCCTCCTCACTAAGTGTCCCCTGCCTGGGCCTTTGTGTGGAAGCACGTTGCGCAGACTTGCCAGAAGCAGATGGCATTTCTGACTGCTCATTCTCGACCTCTTCAAAAACCTCCTCACTTAGTGCTTGTAAGGTTTTCTGAAGCAGACAGATGAGGGGGACAGTCATGCTGATTAGTGCATCATCTGCACTGGCCATCCGCGTGGAGTCATCGAAGGCACGCAAAACTTGGCAGATGTCCCTCATAGTGGCCCACTCAGTGGTGGTGAAGTGTGTCCGGCGCACAGTGCGACTTGTTTGCGCCTGATGCAGCTGGTACTCCATTACTGCTGCCTGCTGCTCACACAACCGCTCCAACATATGTAACGTTGAATTCCACCTGGTGGGGAGGTCACATATGATGCGATGTTCTAGCAAGCGGAATCGGCGTTGCAGAGATGCAATGCGCGATCTTGCCATGCTGGAACGCTGCAAGTGAGCACACTCTAGGCGAACCTTGTGCAGCAGTGCATCAAGATGCGGATAGTCCCTCAGAAAGCTCTGCACGACCAAATTGAGCACGTGTGCCAGACATCGTATGTGAGTGAGGTTGCCTAGGCCCAGAGCTGCCACTAGATTTCAGCCATTGTCACTCACTACCAAACCTGGCTGGAGATTCGCTGGCACAAACCACACATCGCTCTTCTGCTTGATGGCATTCCAGAGCTCCTGTGCTGTGTGGCTCCGATTCCCCAAAGAAATTAATTTAAGGACGGCCTGTTGACGTTTGGCCACACCTGTGCTCATATCTGGCTAACAGGCTCACGCAGTGCTGATTCCGAGGAACTAGAGTAGGAGGAGGACTCAATATGTACAGACTGCATTCCTGCAATCCTTGGAGTTGGCAGAATACGTAGAGCCACTCTCCAGATCTGTACCCGGCTTCACAACATTGACCCAATGGGCAGTGAGGGAAAGGTATCGTCCCTGTCCATGGCTACTGGTCCACGCATCGGTGGTCAGGTGGACCTTGCTACTGACGGCATTTAGTAGCGCATTTTTAATTTTTCCCTCCACATGCTTTTGCAGGGCAGGGACGGCTTGCCTGCTGAAATAAAAGCAGCTGGGCACATTGTATTGTGGAACTGCCAATGACATAAAGTTCCGGAAGGTGTCAGTCTCCACCAGCCTGAATGACAGCATCTCAAGGGCCAGTAGTTTGGCAATGCCGGCATTCAGAGCCAGTGCTCGGGGATGGTTTGCCGAGTATGGCCGCTTTTTCTCCCATGCCTGTGCTACCGACTGCTGGTGAGTGGCCTGGGAGTGTGCTGATGAATTGTGGGTGGAATTTCACTGGGTCTCTGGACAACAGTGGCAGTGGTTCTTCCATGGCGTTCCAGTGAGGAAGCCGAACCAGCTGTGTGTGAGCTGGAGGAAGAGGCCCCAACACGAGCTGAAGAGGTGGTAGGTGCTGCTGAAGGTTGGCCTACATCTTCAGTGTGTCTGTGTAACTCCACCTCGTGCTTGGTACGCACATGTTTCCACATATTTGTGGTATTGAGGTTGCTCACATTTTTCCCTCGTTTCACTTTTTGATGAAACAGCTTGCATTTGACAAAGCAAATGTCATCTGCAACTGTGTCAAAAAAAGACCACGCACTGCAAGTCCTGGGAGCGCCCGTTTTGTGTTTTGGAAGAGGATTGCTCCTCACGGTTGCCAAAGTGGAGGCTACAGGCAACCAAGTCTGCCCCCGCCCTCTCCCTCCTCATTTGGCCGTTCAGGGAATCTCTTCCTCAGAGCTGCTCCCACCACCTTCCTGTGGCTGACGCCATGATGGGTCAAGGACCTCATCATCTCCACTCCCCTCTTCAAGCACCGGCTGGTCCTGGGTTGTCTCGCCAGCACCGTACGCACCAGAAATTGGCAACTGAGTCTCATCATCATCAGATGAGCACTGAGGTGTGCTGACAATAGGCACTGGCCCACCCGCCTCTTCAGATTCAGAGGGACAAAGCAGTTGCACATCACTGCATACTCCCTCTTCTTCACGCTCTAGAATGCTGCTTGGCTGACCACCTCTTTCCAAGCCAACAGATTCTGAGAACAGAAGTAAAGATTGAGATGGCTCCTGTCCAGGGCTCTCAGACTGCCTGGGCAATTTGGCAGGTGGTGAAGAGACAGATGGTTGCTCTTCAGTGCTCTGGCCTTGGGAGGATGCGGAAGTCATTGACGTGGATGCGCTAGCTGCCATCCATCCGACAACGGCTTCAATTTGTTCGTCACGCAGCAGTGGGGTACGGCGAGGTCCTACAAAGCTGCGCATGAAGGACTGTTGCCTGGTAAAAGTGGGGGATGCCGGGTCACTGGTGGCCGCAGCAGACACCGAATCCCCACGTCCTCTCCCTGCTGAATCCCCTCGTCCTCTCCCTGCTGAAACTCCACGGCCACGACCACGTGCCTTACTCCCTGCCTTCTTCATCTTGGTAGACTGATAGATAGGCAGAAAAGTAAAAAAGGGGTGGCTTAGTGTTCTTATTCCTGAACACCTGCTAACCAGTATAAGAAACACTAATTTGGCTAAGAGTGTGTGTACTACACTTTAATATGATCTAATGTGGCCTAGACAACTGTTAAGTGGAGTGTTTGGTGAACTTTATTTCCTTTTTTTTGGAGGGGGGAAAGAAAAGGATGTGACCAAAGTTTGAAAGCTATAGTATCACAAACTTTTTGGAGCGATTACAATGCAGGAAGCTAACCTACAATGCAATTGATGAGGCTCCAAAAAATAGGGTGATACTAATCTGGCTGGCCCTGAAGGGCACAAGCCAGCAAAAAGGCTCCTCTATCTAATCCTATATAGTGTTTGCAACCAACCAATGACAATGGATGCGGTTGGAAGCACACTAATATAGGAGCAAAAATCTGGCTAAATTAGCTGCAAAAAAAGGACTATGTATGAGGCAGTGACGCACGCTGAGCGGACTACAGCTAGCGGTGTCTGTAGAACACACTGCAGCGTGAGCTGCACTCACACACAGAGAGACCTATCAGACAGCCAAAAACAGTGCAGAGAAATGGGCTATAGCACTGAAAGGCTGCTGAAAGGCTCCGCTGTCCACTCCTTTAGTGTTTGCAACCAACGTATATGGATATGTATGGAAGCACACTATACAGGAGAAAAAAAAAGCAGCAATAAAAGAAAAATGTGTATGAGGCAGAGACACGCTGGTCGGCCTACAAGCAGACGTGCCTGCAGGACACACTACACAGCGTGGGTCTGCACTCACACAGCCCTTGCAGACAGCTATTAAAACAGCGCTGCTGGGCTACAAAAATGCTACAGTGGTGGATTATGTAGCCTGGGTAGAGCAATAGATATTTTGGATGATCGCTATTTCTAACTGTCCCTCACAGTCTTCAACAGCAGCCTGTCCCTAACTGAATTCACAGCAGAGTGACCAGAAATGGCGGCTGCAGCGGTTTTTATATTGCATCATGACATCATTTCAGCAGCCAATCACAGCCATGCCAGTAGTTAACATGCCTACATGCCTAACAGGATGTGCCCACACTTCTGAGGATCCCCATTGGCTGAATCAAATCGAGCGGGCTCCTAGCATTATGGGAACTTCCGATTCCGGTATTCGATATGAAAAAAGTATCGGAACTAAGTATCGGAATTCCGATACAGCTAATATCGGCCGATACCCGATACTTGCGGTATCGGAATGCTCAACACTACCCGTTATTACATTTTAATGCAATGTTGCGGCAACCAAAAAAACGTAATTCTGGCGTTTTTAATTTTTTTCTCATTATGTCGTTTAGTGATCGGGTTAATTCTTTTCTTATTTTGATAGATCGGGTGATTCTGAATGCAGTGATACCAAATATGTGTATTTTTGATTTTTTTATTGTTTTATTTTGAATGGGGCGAAAGGGGGGTGATTTGAATTTTTTAAATTTTTTTTAAAAACTTTTTTCTTACTTTTGGCAAGCTTCAATAGTCTCCATAGGAAACTAGAAGCGGCCATAATCCGATCGGCTCTGCTACATACAGGTGATGATCAGTATGTATGTAGCAGACTTGCTGACTTGCTATGAGCGCCGACCACCAAGCAGAGCTCATAGCAATCCATCATTGGCAACTATAGAGGTTTGCAGGAGACCTCTGATTGTCATGCCGACCCATCGGTGACCCGCGATCACGTGACGGGGTCACTGATGGGCCGGATTTCTGGCGTGATTGCTGGAAGCGCGAGTTAAATGACGGTGTCAGAATTTGACAACAAAATTTAACATATTAACAACCACGGATGGATCGTGATTCCACCTGCGGCTGTTCTGGGCAGATGTCAGCTGTTCAAAACAGCTGACGTGCCAGAAAAGGAGTGGGCTCAGCGGCGGAGCCCACATCAAAGGGGGAGACACAAAATGCACAGTACTAGTACAGTGCATGCTGTGAAGGTGTTAATGCTAATCAGGATCAGGCTACTTTTATCTTCCAAGTTGATAGACTCCACTTGCCCATTGATATGGGACTCTGCACTGATCTTTGGAGACCTAACTGATTCCCTAGACCCAACACTAGACAACACCAAGAGTAGATCCCAGCTACCATATACAGTTATAAAACATCAAAAAGAGCTCTACTTCAGATTCAGCTGTATGATACTTAAAGACTCCAACACACCTCAGAAAAAGATTACAGTTTTTACTTTAAGGGTATGTGCAAATGCTGGGGATTCTACTACACGGATTTGCAGGTAATCCGCAGGTAAAATGACTTGCATTTTACCTGCGGATTTGCCTGCATTTTTCCCCTGCATTTTGACACATGTACAATGGAGCAGGTGTCAAAACGCAGTGGAATCCGCAGAAAGAATTGACAATGCTGCGGATTTGAACCCGCCGCAAATCCGCGCGGAAAAATCCGCAGCATGTGCACTGCGTTTTTGAAAATAGGTAGACATGAATGGAAATGCAAACGCAGCAGAATCTGCTGTGGATCCGCAGGGCCAGATCCGCTGTGGATCCGCAGCAGAATCCGCAGCGTGTGCACATACCCTAACTCTTAGAATTCGTGTGATGTCTCAGGTGACTGGATACTCCGCCTCCAGCAGGATGAATTTCTATGACACCCGTGACCCTGGATACACCGCCTCCAGCAGGGCGAATTTAAGCAATGAAACGTGCAGCCGGATACACCGCCTCCAGCAGGCAAATTTCAATAGTTACATGTGTATCTGGATACACCGCCTCCAGCAGGGCAAATTTACAGAGATAAGAGAAACACCAGGGAAACCAATACAATGGAGGGCCCTGCAATAGGGAACGGGGACATGGAGACCTCCTGCACTCCCCTGAGTCAGTGTATCTACACTCCTGACGGTCCCTAGGCAGGTTCCGCACCTGGCGACGAGCAGGATACCTAAAAACCCTAGCTCGCCCTGCACCTATTCTTTTCTAATGAATTGGACAGTGCAGAAACTAATCCCACCACTGCACTAAAACACACATAAGGAAAGTTACAAACAGTGAAAAACCACTTAGCTTTGCTCTGTTGCTATTGCTCCCAGCAACAGAGTCCAGCACCTGAGTGCAGCTTTCCTCCTGAATAGCTGCTACTTCACCAAAGCTCTGTCAGAGCTGCAAGGAACTCCTCACTGTTGCTCCTTCCACACCAGGACTCTGAGCTGCAAGGAATTCTTCTCTAGCTCCTTCCTCCACCAAGGATGGTTGGAAATGACCAATATCACCAACCGTGAGTGAGACCACCTGACTCTCCTTTATAGGCAAGAGCCAGAGCAATCACACCTGCTAGTGATTCCCGTGTAATAATATTAGCCACCACTGGGGGCAAAACTAGAACTAAAGACACCACTGTGTAATGACCCTAATGGCCACCGGGGGCAAAATTAACTTTAAGAAAACAGCTTAAAGGAAAAAAAAGGTTACATGTGCTTTTATCTGTCACAATCCAGCATGGATCGTGACAATTCGTACATCTGTCATGACTACATTTTTCTCCAACATAATGCTCTACCATGGATTTCACCTACTAGCATTGGTAACATTCTATGGTCTGACTATGCCTTAATATTCTTTCAAAGTTGCCGTTCTCAATAAAACTGTATGGTCCTGGTAACTTAATAAGTCTCTATTCCTGGGCTTAATATGTTCAGCTGATATAAAAAAATACATAACCAATTTCGTTGCAGATCATTCATCTGACCACACATTCCCTACAATCAAATGGGAAGCACTTAAGTGTGTCCTTAGGGAGCTATTTATCATAATATAAAGCAAGGATCAAAATAGACAGAGAGTAGGCAATAAAATTAGCTTTCCAGAAAGTTACGAAACTTGAGCTGCACCTCAAACAAGCACTTTTACAGCAACCCTTAGGAAATTTTTCAAAGCCAGATCAGAAGCAGAACATCTACTACATAATTCCCACAGACGACTCCTTCTCCTTGGTTATAGTGTAAAGGGTGTACCGGGACCGTGTCATGCTCCACTCCCTTTCCTCATGTTGATATTGTACTTTTTGTATAATTGTATATATATACAATTACCTGATGCTGCTCTGTATATATATATATACATATATCTATGTGTTGTGTAGATAGGGACAATGCAGTTATTGGATTAGACACTAGAGGAGGGCATGGTAGAATAGGGATAGGAGTTCAGTATAATAAATAGTATACATAGGAGGGATCTACTGTGGGTAAGCCAGGAGTATTTCCTGATTATAGTTAGTAGGCCCAGGGAACCCACATAGTCCAGTCGGGCTTTAGAGCCCGGGACAGCACAGTGACCCCCGCAATGTTGTGAAGCTAGGAGCCCAGTCATCCAAGGCCTATAGTGGCCAGAAGCTATAGGAAAACGTTATGGCAGAAGTCACAGCAGAATAGAAACGCAGGTCGCTCTAAGATGTGGCAGCTTACTACATGGGCAGATGCCCTCATGTCTGGGGTGAAACAGACGAAGGAACTCCTGAATGTAGTGAAGCTGAACAGGGAGGACGCTGCAGTACCGGTCAAAATGGTATGACCCGAGTACAAACTGAAGGACATAGAGAAGAGCACAGGGAAAGTGAAGGGTGTGGGCTGTGCAGAACTCTGTGTTGATGCTGTAACTGATGTGGACGTGCTGGAATTGAAAACAAGTAAAGTTCTAAGTTTAAAGTTGGAATTGGACTCTGTCTCTTTATGTGCCAGATCAAAGGAAGAAGTGTCTCTGCGTCTAAGGGAGGCCACTGAGAACCAGGCAAGTGAGACAGTGAGACTTTATGTATGTGGTGCGGGTGGCCAGGGCGCGCTAAAGCAGACATCTTTGAGCGCTATGACTACGGCCCTGGCTGCCGCTCACAATAGCAAATTTTATTAATTTGGAATCAAACCGAGGAAAATGCTGGATAATGCTCTGAGATCCAAACTTGCTCACAACTTTGCGGCATCAAAAACGCAAAAGATGTTATGGTGAACACCACCCCTGAGAATGCTAATTCCTTTCAATCTTACTGTTCTAAATTATATACTTTGTATACCACAATCTTAGGTACAGATGCATCAAACAAGATAACTTCTCCCTTTTGACAGTTAAAAGACGCAATAATAAAAGAGTTAGAAGAATGTTTCTCACCCCAAGAACGTCTAAAAATAAAAAAAAAGATCTACCTGGAAATAAAAGCCTGATGATCTTGTAAGGGGAGGCCAGGACTGTAGTCATGGCCAGAGACACTGAAGCATCTGTGTCCCGAACTTCCCTCACAGAGAACTGTATTCCATTTCTTGGCGTACCTGTATCTCCAGTTTCAGGTCCCCCTGGGCACTTCCCAGGTGGCGACGGCCCCTCTTCCAGGCTACCCCCAGTAATGGAGACACAGTCCAGGATAACTTGAACATTCTCTTTACCTAGTACTTCACACGCTACATCCACAGTTGGCACATCATGTAATTCACTTGGTTCCTCATCTTTCCCTACTTCGCTGACGCTTCTGTGCGGCACATGTCCAGAACTGGACCATCTTAGACTGCTCCCCAGATCCTTCCTGGCCTAACCTCGCCATGAAGACAATTCCTTCTGCCTGTTTCGCCCCAGACTAGAAATCATCAGCCACCCGGTTTGGTTGCCTCTGGAAAAGCATCCGGCCCGTCTGTACCGTTACCTTCGAAGCTCCAACTTCCTTCAGATCCTCACTCCAACTGACTCCCGCCCTAAAGACATCCACCCAGGCTATGAGTCGCCACATCTTTCTTCTCCTGTACTGGCCCACTGCGATGATGCCCAGTGGGCTGCAGCTACCTAACGTTGCGTGGCTGCCAAGCTGTCCAGGGCCTATAGCCCATGTGGACACTTCAGGCACCCTGGCCCTGTCTGACTTATCTTCCTAAAAACTCCTGTCTTACTACCCGGCAGGCCCTCCTATTTTAACACCCTACAAACTAGTTATAACCTATTCTAACTGTGCACACTAGTATGCCCCATCTAGTGGTCCCCAAAGAAACTACACTTACCCTTAGCTATGAGAGCTATAATACTATGGTGCCCCCCTCTAATGTCCGGGTGCACTTTACTTTCCCTATCTTACACAATATTATATTACAGGAACATAACGCATATACAACATTTTACATAAATGGTAACACTGAAAAGAGTGTGGCAGTACCATTGACTATGCGGGATAATACATATTTTACATGTAGCAGTACCACCGAGTATTAACAATGACATTACAATAACTAACATATGTAAACAGTTACACATTAAGAACCATTAGGGAAGCAGAACAAGGCGGTAATCCTATGTCACCCCCTTACAATCTTGCATTCAAATTTTACTAAAGCATTTCAGAAAGACAACTCCCCTGATGATAAATGCTTTTAATGCCAATTCAGACACTACCACATTCCCTTGCCGCTCCACGGCTGCTCATATAGCAGTGATCCCTAAACCAGGATAAGACCCTTACTAGTTATCGCCCAGTATTTCCTTTCTAAATTTTGACTTGAAAATACATGCTAAACTATTAGCAAATAGACATAACCCCGTCCTTCCAGGCATGATTAATCCAGATCAGGTGGGTTTTGTCCCGTGCAGAGAAGCTTGTGATAACACCATAAAGACAATTGACATTATTACTAACATACAATCACACAAAACCCCCCTCATGATTCTGTCTTGTGATGCCAAAAAGGCTTTTGACAGAATCTCCAGATCTACTCTTTCTCAAACTTGAGGTCATGTAGGATTGGGTCCATTATTCAAGTCCAAAATACTTTCCCGCTACCAGTTTCTGATAGCTAGATTAAAAATCAATGGTACACTATCTGAACCTTTTTCTATAAACATTGGCACCCGTCAAGGCTGCCCTCTTTCCCCCTTGCTTTACACACTAACCATGGAACATCTTCTAGAAGCTATATGCGCCAATCCCGACATATGTAATAGCAGGTAGCGAATACTAATCCTCTGGTTAATGAGGCTTGGCACTGAGAACTTGACAGGATTGCTGCTAGTTGACATCTTATCTGTTGCTCTGTGCTGCATTTGCTTTGGGCTTCTGTTGTTTGTTACTCTGTGGTTCTGTGTCACTCTGGGACCATAACCTGCTGACAGCGGATTATTCAGGATACTCTCCAAGCATGCGACAACAGAGCTTCTTTATTCAGGAACAAGCAGGGGCAATATATGATAAGCTTAATAGATCAGGAATAAATCATTTGTGCGTCTCTATCTGTGCAGCATCTACAGCAGGCTACTTCTCTCATACACAGTCACAGGAAAAACAGGAAATACAGTCACATGCTTTCCCTGTGTGAGCCTCTGGGAGTTTTTTGCTCTACCTTTATGAACAGCATACAAATCTAGCAACTAAACACTCACCACATATGTAGCAGTTGTACAGAGCGAACTTTGGCCACGTGACTTCTGTCATAGACAAAGTCATCATGTAGCCTCAGCCTAAATGTAATAATGCCCCAGACCTCACTCTAGGTTAATCCCTGGTTTAGACATTGCCCCTGAGCAGCAGTGATGTAAATAAGACCATTGTTTGTCACACGTGACAGTATCACTTGCTAAGAAACCCTAAGAGGCAAGCAACATATCTCATAAATGTGCCACCCTCTACTCTCTGGTTTAAACGGAACCTGTCAGCAGTTTTGGCTGATATAAGATGCGGCCATCACCTTTCAGGGCTGATATACAGCATTCTAGATTGCTGTATATAAGCCTCCAATCCAATCTGGAAGAACTGAAAAATAAGTTTTATTATACTTACCTGCTGGGTGGTCTGGTCCGATGGATGTCGTTCGTCTTGGTCCGATGCCTCCCATCTTCTTATGATCACTGCCCTCCTGCTTGCTTCTTGTGGATCACACTGGGGTTCTGTGTCACTCTGGGCCCATAACCTGCTGATGGCGGATCATTCAGGATACTCTCCAAGCGTGTGACAACAGAGTTTCTTTATTCAGGAACAAACAGGGACAATATATGATAAGCTTAATAGATCAGAAATAAATCATTTGTGTGTCTATCTGTGCATCATCTACAGCAGGCTTCTTTTCTCATACACAGATACAGGAAAAGCAGGAAATACAGTCACATGCTATCCCTGTGTGAGCCTCTGGGAGTTTTTTTTTGTTCTAACTTTATGGACAGCATAGAAATCTAGCAACTAAACACTCATAGACAGGAATGGAGTTGTTGCACAAAGCATGTTCGATCAGAGCCTAATAGTCCCGAAAAAGGTTAAAGAGCCCCGGCACCTGCGCACTGCTGTACTTTGCTCTGCCCTCAACAGGGCAGAGAAGTTTGCGTGCACAAGAACGCAATTGCGGGGAGCATGTGAGAATGATGCAGGGTTGCGTCATCCACAAGAAGCAAACAGAAGAGCGGCAATCATTAGAAGATGGGAGGCGCCGACCAAGACCAGTGACACCCATCAGACCAGACCGCCCCGCAGGTGAGTATAATAAAACTTGTTTTTCAGTTCTTCCAGGTCAGTTTGTAGGCACATATACAGCATTATATCCCCTCACCCCCCTTTCTTGGTATGCATGGTCCCCTCACCCCCCCTTTGCTGGTATGCATGGTCCTCTCACACCCCAATCCTGGTATGTATGCTCACCATCATCCCCCTTTCCTGGTATGCATGGTCCTCTCACCCCCCAATCCTGGTATGCATTGTCCCCTCACCCCCCTTTCCTGGTATGCATAGTCCCCTCACCCCCCTTTCCTGGTATGCATGGTTCCCTCACCCCCCTTTCTTGGTATGCCTGGTTCCCTCACCCCCTATCCTTGTATGCATGGTCCCCTCACCCCCCTTTCTTGGTATGCATGGTCCCCTCACCCCCCTTTGCTGGTATGCATGGTCCTCTCACACCCCAATCCTGGTATGTATGCTCACCATCATCCCCCTTTCCTGGTATGCATGGTCCTCTCACCCCCCAATCCTGGTATGCATTGTCCCCTCACCCCCCTTTCCTGGTATGCATAGTCCCCTCACCCCCCAATCCTGGTATGCATGGCCCCCTCAACCCCCTATCCTGGTATGCATGGCCCCCTCACCCCCCAATCCTGATATGCATGGTCCCCTCACCCGTCAATCCTGGTATGCATGGTCCCCTAACCCCCAAATCCTGGAATGCATGGTCCCCTCACCCCCCAATCCTGGGCATTGTGGCCCTCTGTCCGCGACCAATCAGCAACGCGGCCCGGTAGCCGCGACCAATCACTGTTGCGGCCCTGTACAAAAATAATATTAAAAAATAAAAAAAGTTATTCTCACCTTCCGACGGCCTCCTGTCTTCTTTCCACGCACCCGGCCTCGCGTTCCCAGTAATGCTTTGCGGCTTAGACCGCTGATGACGTCGGTCTTCTTTCTCGCTCTCGCGAGAGTGACGTCTGTCTTCCTTCTCGCTCTCGCGAGAGTGACGTCATCAGCGGTCTAAGCCGCAAAGCATTACTGGGAACGCGAGGCCGGGCGCGTGGAAAGAAGACAAGAGGCCATTGAAAGGTGAGAATAACTTTTTTTTATTTTAATTCTCTTTTTTGCAGATTAAGGCCTGCGCCTGCCGCTGATTGGTCGCAGCCGCCAGCTCCGCCTGCCGCTGATTGGTTGCGGCCTACCGGGGGGCCTGGCGGCCGAGATCAATCAGCGGCCCACGATTTCGGTTACAGATAGACACGATAAGGCGTTTATATATACAGATAAAACTTTATCATAGTTTTGATCTATAACTAGAACACTGTCCCCTCTTATAAACTATAGCCACCACACTGCCTTCTCTTAAGAACAACAGCCTGCACACTGTCTGTCCACACTGCCTATATAATATAAATCATCAAGCCTTATAAACTATAATCTCTCCACCCTTTACCCTTATGAACTATATCCTCCACACCGTCCACCCTTATGAACTATAACTTCTACACTGATCGCCCTTATGAACTATGAAAACATACCATCATTCTTTACCTACCTCATGCTGTTCCCGCTCAACAGTTTCCATCCATGCTGTGCTTATCTCCTCACTGCCCCTCACGCTGTCCCATCCACACTGTCCCCATCTTAAGTGTGTCCCCCTTTTTATACTGTGCCCCCTCTCTATTACTACCCCTCCTTAATAATGTACCCTTTCAATATTGTTTACACTGTGTTTTCTCTCAATACTGCATCCCCTCTATACTATGCCTCCAAAACTGCCTATACACAGTAAGATGTCCCATAGTCCCCCATACTCATTGTGATGGCCACTACAGCGCCCATAGAAAAAGTAGTATGGTGAACAGGCTCAGACTGGCCAATAGGGTAACAGGGGAATGCCCCGGTGGGCCCCTGTGCAGATCTGGACCCCCACCCCACTGTATGGGCCGTACTTGGCATAGTTCACTTGATTCGCTCTGTACAGAAAAAAGCAGCATCTCATTCATTAACCAAACTACCCAGTTTAATATTATATAGAGATATAGGTAAATTTGCGAACAAGGTTAGTGTAATATTTGTATGCAGATGAAAAGTGGGCCCCCACCCACAGTCAATATTACAGGTGGGCCTCTAGCACCCCAGTCCGACACTGATGGTGAACATAGCTCCCTTTACTCAGTAAGATGACCCATTGTCACCCATGCATAGTATCATGACCCATAGCCCCCCATAAACAGAATAATACCCCCATACAGTATAATGTCTTCTTTGCCCCTGATACACAGTAAAATGTCTTCATTGCCCTCATGAACAGTGTAATGCCCCATGACACCCCTATACACAGTATAATGCCCCCACAATACATTTCCCAAATGATGCCACCAAATTTCCCTCAACTCGTAAAAAAAGGGTGTAAAAAAAGTTATACTCACCTAATCCAGGCTCACCTTCCACTTGCAGCCTCTGTTTTCTTGTCTGACTTGTCTCACACTAGGCAACCAGATAGTCCTTGCGTGGCACCGGCATCTGTGGCCTTCTGTAGTAAGTGGAGGAGAGGGAGAAAATGACTCTCTGCTTCCCTACAGTTGATAACAGTATAACAACCCTAAAATACCGATATTGTAAAAGAGTTCTGCAGGTTGATGCTGCCCACTGCTGCACTGACCCTGCTCCTGTGGGACAGCAAAATGCCACCCTCTGAGAGTCACCTCAAGCCCCCATTTGAGGCGATATGCCCCTGGCACATGAGGGAGTCAAAGACGCAAATTATGGGTCTTAATAAATGAAAGAATATGACTGCATAGTTAGTAGGATTTCAGCTAAATCACTAAAGGAGAGCGCAAAACGAATACAGATTTGGAATGTGTGATGATTACGAACGAAGCATCAAAAACACATTGGAAAATTACCGCCACTGAGCCCACGTGTATAAACCCGTGCACCTAGTGCCTCCCCAGGATTTATCTGCGAACGCCGTGAACTGAAATGATCTTTTATTGTGTATAATGAAGATTTTGAAGAAGTATACTTTCATTATCTGTGTGTCCTTTATTCTACGGTTACACCTGTGTAGATATTGTTTGCATGAAGTGCATTAGAAAATGGCATCATTGCTTGGAGGCTTATGTGTCTGAGCCACAGCTGGCATATCAGATGCACTGCTAAGCATTACAATACGTGCTCCTCTAATCCAAATCAGTCGCCGCAGCGTGACGGCTGAAACACCGCGTCATGGCTCTCAACATGTTATCTAGTTCTGGATGCAGTTGTTACAGGTTTTATGAGAACAGAGAGTAATAATAAGCACATGTCAATCATGGACATACATTTTAAATGGGTAAGTTGCATACAAGAGTTAAGACATCCGATAGTTACTGAACGTGAAAAAACTAAGTTTATTAAGCTATGTCTTAGACCAGTACCTGACATGACACTGGATCTTGGAGGTAATATCTGTTGTCGGACACTTATTTTCTTTTTAGATAAAAGTCTATAGGCAAAGATAAGTTTAGGTTTAATAATATTGGAGATGAAAAAATGTCAGAAGTTCCTTTAACTTCCTAGAACAAAAATGAACTCTCAAACTCTTGTGTCAATGCAATATAGCGCATATTTATAGACCTATACAATAATGTACCTGATTCCAGTATATTGGTAGTACTGTAAATACAATGACTAGTTTTCCAATGCACAGGGTAACCATGAACGTCTCTTATTAAGTCATTTAATAATGTTTGGTATTAGAATTATATTCTGAGCAGGTAATAATTCTATACTGCATTTGTGAATATTTTGTTATGTCACAGAAATGTGAATATCAGGAAATGCCAAAATTAGGAGCCAATTTTCTAGCAAGTAGTGATAGACAGTAAATTGGCAACATAGCAACCACTCACAGATGGAAAACCATCTGTCACACACTTTAACATCAGAAAAAAGGAAATCATTCTAGTAATCAGTTTATTCAAATGACTTTCTCAGTGTGATCCCAAATTACACTTTATGGACAGTGGTCCCTCAACCTTAACTGGTTCCAGGATCACCATGATAAGTTTAAAATATTGTAATTTGAGACCATAACTCCATGAAAAACCTATGATTGGTTCTTTATACAGTATATTGCTGTGCTGCACTGTAGAGCAGCACTACTAGACAAGGAATCAATAAGGGTTGCCACACCTTCTTCTGGGACATTATTTTAAGCCCCTTAGGCCTGTTTCACACTTCAGCTTTTTGTGTTCAGTTGAAATCCGCCAAAGCTGAAATAAACGGATCCGTTTCCGTTATGGATCAAACGGATGTCAGCGGACCGTTTTTTGGACGGATCCGCCGAAGAGAGAGAGAGAAGTGTGAAACAGGCCTTAATGACAGAGCCAATTTGCTATTTAATGACCAAGCAAATTTTTACAATTGTGACCACTGTCATTTTATGAGGTTATAACTCTGGAACGCTTCAACGGATCACACTGATTCTGAGAATGTTTTTTCGTGACATATTGTGCTTCATGTTAGTGGCAAAATTTCTTCGGTATGACTTGCATTTATTTATGAAAAAAATGAAAATATGGCGAAAATGTTTAAAATTTTGCAATTTTCAAACGTTTAATTTTTATGCCCTTAAATCAGAGAGATATGTCACACAAAATATTTAATAAATAACATTTCCGACATGGCTACTTTACATCAGCACAATTTTGGAAGCAAATAATTTTTTTTGTTAAGAAGTTATAAGGGTTAAAAGTTGACCAGCGATTTCTCATTTTTACAACTAAATTTACAAAACCATTTTTTTTAGGGACCACCTCACATTTGAAGTCACTTTGACGGGTCTATATGACAGAAAATACCCTAAGTGACACCATTCTAAAAACTGCACCCCTCAAGATACTCAAGAAGTCTATTAACCCTTTACGTGCTTAACAGGAACTGAAGCAATGTGGAAGGAAAAAATGAACATTTAACTGTTTTTCACAAACATTTTACTTCATAACCATTTTTTTATTTTCACAAGTGTAAAAAGAGAAAGTGAACCACAAAATTTGTTGTGCAATTTCTCCTGAATATGTCGAACCCCATATATGGAGGTAAACCACTGTTTGGGCGCACGGCAGAGCTCGGAAGGAAAGGAGCATAGTTTGACTTTTTCAACACAGAATTGGCTGGAATTGAGATCGGATGCCATGTCGCGTTTGAAGAGCCCCTGATGTACCTAAACAGTGGAAACCTCGTAATTCTCACTATAAGGCCTGTTTCACACATCAGCTTTTTTGTGTCAGTAAAAATCCGCCAAAATGGCGGAAAGCGGATCCGATGTTAACTGATGTGAACGGATCCCACCAGACCGTTTTTTTTACGGATCCGCCGAATGAAGAATTTTAAAGGAACCGCTGCCCGGGAAGGAGGGGGAGAGAGAGAGAGAGAAAGAGAATTTTTTTCTGGCTGCCAGAAATGATTTCAGGGTTAAATTTGCGCCTGACTTCATTCCTCCGGGCATGCACACTATAAAAATGCGGATCCTGCAGCACAAAAAACATTGCATGCTCCGTCCAGGCATCTCGGCGGACGCAAAAAAATTGACGGATCCGCAAAAAAACGGATCCAACGGATGGCCATCCATCAAGATCCACCGGTAATGCAAACCAATGGGGAAAAAACAGATCCGCCAAAAAAATGGCGGATCCGTTTTTTTTGCAAAAACGGCGGATTTTGACTGATGGTCAAAAACGGAAGTGTGAAACAGGCCTAACCCTAACCCCAACACACCCCTAACCCTAATCCCAACCCTAACCATAACCCTAACCACAAACCTAACCCCAACACACCCCTAACCTTAATCCCAACCCTAACCATAACTCTAACCACAAACCTAACCCTAATCCCAGCCCTAACCCTAATCCCAGCCCTAACAGTAATTCCAACCCTAGCCCCAACCCTAACCCTAAATTTAGCCCCAACCCTATTCCTATCTTTAGCCCAACTCCCTTTAACCCAACTCTAACCCTAATGTGAAAATGGAAATAAATACATTTTTTTTATTTCATTA
This sequence comes from Dendrobates tinctorius, assembly GCF_039654945.1. NCBI lineage: Eukaryota > Metazoa > Chordata > Amphibia > Anura > Dendrobatidae > Dendrobates > Dendrobates tinctorius. The sequence goes on from NW_027361891.1 coordinate 9,821,026, forward strand.
TTTTTACCTAACTAAGGGGGTGACAAAGGGGGTTTGATTTACTATTTTTTTTTTTATCACTGTGATCTATCACAGTGATCAAAATGAACCAATAGGAAAAAATCTATTGTTGCTGGGTGCCAGCCGGCAGATCTCAGTGGGCGCACTGCGCCCACCATTTTCTCCCGGAAGAAAATTCCGGCAGCACGGGGGACTTCAGGGGGCATGCACAGACACCAGAGGTACCAGGGGGGTGATCGGGGGACTGGGAGACCCTATTTCTCTCGCCTCTGATGTGCGATCACATCAGAGGAGAGAGAAATTAAATGGAAAATCTGACTTTTTTTGCAGTCACCATTATTAACCGTATAACGGCAATCGCAACACCAGGGTTGGTAAAAACCGACCTAAATCATGTTCTCTGGGGTCTTGGCAACCCCCGGTAGCCGAGACCCTGGAGTAATTCTGACGCTGGGGGGGCGCTATAACCTGAAACCTCAGCGCTGTTAAAAAGCAGCACTGCGATTTAAGAGCCCTTAACTGCCGCCGTAAAAAGGCGTATCGGCGGTCGTTAAAGCGTTAAGTTAAATGAATGTATTTTGGGTGAAAAAGCATTTTTACAATTAAGTTTCATTAAAAATGATGCACTATTTTCATTTTACAGGCTTAGTTTCCTTTCTCATTCAACTTTGATGTGGTCTCTGATCATAAATCTACTGAAAGGAGCTCAAAAAGACATGTTAAAAATAAAAACTCTCCAAGTGGACTGTCACAGGTTTATGTGACAGAGAGGAGCCAGAAAACTGTAGCATCTGATTTCTCTTACCCCTGCACTGATTGGAAGCACTTCACCTTCTTATTAAACAGTGTAAATTTCTTTTAGCAGTGCAGGGGTTAATCGGCTCAGTTCAGAGTTCTTGGAAGCTTTCCTGCGTTAAAGCTCTCAACTGTGCACATAGCTAGCAGCTCCCATCTCCTATATAATCTATATAATCGCTGCCTGTTCTACCTAAGTAACAGACAGAGAGAGGAACTTGAACGGAGTTCACAGCAGCAAGTACCTCAGAGAATAGCGCTAGAGAGGAGGCCTCAAAACCCACCTGAATGCTGAGATTCCCAAATTGCTTTCAGGCTGACCGACTCCAGAACCATCTGTAACCTAAGCCCTGGACTGTACCTGCACAGCTCAGTAAAAGGTAAAGGAAACTTCACTCTGTTGTGTCCTCTGATCATTCATGTGTCTCCTATCCAACTCTGCTAGATCTCTTGCTAAATACTACATCACCAGCACCTTCTACATCTTTCATCTGCCCTGGAACCAAAGTTTTGCCTGTGGAGAGCTATTCCAACTCTGCTGCATCCCACCATCAGTCCCAGAGGATCTGCACTGCAGCGCTGGTCCCCTCTGATCAGACACCACAGGTGTCACAAACTCTTTATTTTTCCCCTCTAAATATCCCCTTTTATTGGACGCCCAGGGCCATGGACCGGGTCACCGCCGCTGTGACACTGCCCCTTTAAGAAGTGGCTCGGTACTGAGTATCCCCACTGCCATAGCGGGCGCGCCAACTTGGCGTCACGAACATGATATCGAAGCCCGGTATCACTGGGTACTGTGTGCCATAGACTGTATAGAGCTGTGTGATTGCCACCATTACAACACCACATGGCGCGCGGGAAGCAGAAGGGGCTTGCCATTGTGGGCAGAGTCTGAGAGAGAGGACGAAATGAGAAGTGCTGCAGCAACTGGCAGAGAACTGGGAGCTGAGGCCTGGAATTCCTGCGCACAATGCTCATTCAGCCAGCGGAACAACAGCCTGGTAAGCCAGTGGAAATTCAGAGCCTGGCTAAGATTAACTAGGGGGGGAGAAAATGTCTAACACAGGAGAAGATTTAGTGGTGGACTCCGCCGCAGCCCCCATGGAACTGCAAGATTCAGTGGCAGGTGAAGTTGCAACCCTCATAGCACAGTCAAATCCAGCGGTCAGCGCAGCCACAGCTCCCAGAGTGCAGAAAAACCTAGCAAGTTACCCATTGATTTGGACATAGGAGTCCTAACACCTGAAGTAACATCGTCAGATGCAGATTGGGATACAGAGCGGCAGCAACAGTACTGCAAAGTGCAAGACTGTGTAGAACTAAGGTTGTCTCGAGCAAGACAGAAGCAAGAAAGAGACTACAATCAGCACGCGCCTGCAGTTCCCTTGTCGCCTGGAGAACAGGTGCTCAAAAGAAAGAGACGAGTACACAAACTTGATGATCAGTGGGAAGCTGAACTATATACCATCATGCCTTCAAACTTTGACAATACCAAGGTGTGCCTTATCAGCAAAGATGGAGGAGAAACCTCAGCAGCAGTGTCAAGGAATCACCTAAAACCACGCCCTGACCAACTAAAGGAAAGGATGGGAGAACAAGACAACTCTCAGCCCGTGGAAGAAGAGGAGAAAAAGGTCAGCACTGTACTCAGAGAGTTCCCTTCAAATTGGACAAGAGTGAATCAGGCCATAGTAGTGCCCGTTTTGACCTTTACCCAACTAGTAGTGCCAGAAAGAGAAGCGACTCAAGACCAGCTTGAAGATGAACAAGCCCAAGTAACTGAAGCCACATCTGCAGTGGAACGCGAAAGTCTGCCCCCTGCTAGCGGTGAATCTGTCAGACCCATGATGAGTCTAAATGGCATGTCACACTAAGAGATATCGCTAGCAATATCACTATAACTAGTGACGTTATAGCGATATTGCTAGCGATATCACTGTGTCTGATACTTACCTACGACCGGCTCCCCCGCTGGTTATCGCTGATCGCGCGAGAACGTCCAGGACTGTTTCTCGTCGTCTGCTTCCTGCGGCGCTTCCTGCTGTGACGACGAGCGACGCGTGGAGCCGGGCGGGAGGACGCAGGATCGCCTGGTGTGACAGGTAAGTAGCGACCCCCGTCCCCAGCGATGTCGCTAGTGAGATCTGCCTGTGTGGCACCTCACTAGCGACCACTTAGCGATGCAACAGCGATCCTGACCGCGTCATATCGCTGGTCGGGATCGCTGGAACATCGCTAAGTGTGACAGTACCCTAAGAGTTCGCAGACAGTTGCCCAGTTTACCAACATCAACAACAGGCACACTAAAAAAATTAGGCCATTAGAGGTACCTATGCTGTGTAGATCTACCCGTAGTACAAAAGGTGAGATCCCAGCTCTGTATAGAGACCAGAATGCAAACAGTAAATGCAAATCTAAAATGTAAATAAGTTAAAAAATGTTTGCAATTGCAACTACTAAGTATATAAGCCTACAGAGACTACCGTAAGTACTTTTGAGCATTCTTATGCATGATTTGGTCACTGGACTCGTAGTGCCAGGACAATGCTTGTAAATAGTTAGCACTAATGACCATGGAAAAAACCCATCTGGAATGGCTGAAGATGTGGTCCAAAAGGGGGGACCGGCCCATGCCTTGTAGCCCGCCCAATAACATAGTTTGAAAAGCTGTCCGGCAACTACAGGGAGAGATCTGACCAGTCAGGTGCAGCACCCAGGTGGCTTCTCCTTAGCCCACTCCAGTTGATTGACAGGTCTCTTGTATTTGTCAATCAACTGGACCGGGTGGGGAAAAGTCAGCCAGGTGCCACATCGGGCTTATCGTCTCTTTCTCTATAGTTCCCAGATGGCTTTTCAGACTAGGTTTTCTCCAAAATGCCTCACAATTTCAGTGTAAAACGTCACTGGATGCAATCCCTGCAGGGAGACTCTGATTCATGCTGCCTGTGGTTCAGGCAACGTGAATGTAATGACAGGTTCCCTTCAAATTCCAAAGCTGCATTCACAAATCTTCAGGCTGGAAATCCATAGTTTGCCCTCCACAGTGTTTCACTGGAGTTTTGTCACATACAGGGTGGTCCAAACGTAGGTGGGCAGTATGTGTAGGGTAATGAAACATTTCCTAATAAATGGATTGGCTGAAGAGGTCCACTTGATTGGCCGGCACGTTCAACAGACTTGACCCCAATGGATTTGTTCTTTTTGGGAGTACTCAAGGACAAAGTCTATAGTCGAAAACCAAAAAGTGTCAGTGATTTGAAAAATTACATAAGAGATGCATTTCAAGAAATTAATACCCAAAGAGTCTTGTGCAAAAATGTTTGTCGAAGCGTAGGGCATACTTCAAAGCTGTGCAAATTGTGATGGAAAACAGTTTGAGCACCTGCGCTGATAAAATTTAAGTTTAAATGTAAGGCTTTTGTATTATTGTTCAGAATAAAATTTAACTGTCCATATTATGCTTATGTTAGTAAATATAATTTTATATATAAATCAAAATAAATGTTATTTTCAGTCCACCTGCTTTTGGACCACCCTGTATATGTGTTGAGGAATTTGCTCTTTTCCCACAATCTTCAGGATAGATGATAAATGTAGGATTGTTGGTGATGTTTAGAACTAAATTGTGTTCTAAAACTGACACAAACAAGCATTCGATCTGTTGACTTTTATAAGAATTACTTATGTAAACTCCCACACAACCTCTATCCACTGAAGCTAACAGATATAGTGACACCATCAGGTGCATATGTGACTGGAAATAGGTGACATAACTAAGAAGATCTAATATTGCAGTAAAGATCTGTTTGAGAAAGGAAACAGTAGATTCTTCACCCTTGCATTATTAATTAGTTTGCTAGCATATAAGATGGAGAAATGCAGAGAAGAGTTAGATCTTTCAAAGGAGCCAGACGGAAGACATAAGAAGCTGGGTATGGACACTGGGCCAGAATCCATGAATACGAGAAAGGTAAAGACTGGGTGTGTTGGCATTGTACTATTCTGCTCACAATCAGGAAAGTTGCGGTCATTGATCAAATGCCCTGTTTTATGGGGCACTCTTATTTATTCTTGTGCGCTAGTTTTAAGCAACAACTAATTTATAAAATACAAGTATAAAAATAGTTTGGAATCAATCAAGACTTCAGAGATATTGGTCAGTCAGCAAAATGTGCATTTCTTTCAATTATGCCTTAAAAAGGACTATGTCTAGCAGACTTCCACTAGTACGACAGAATATGTGACAGTCACTTTTCTATAGGCAAACATACAAGGAAAGGGCTGGGTGTATCAATATGACAGCAGAGTGCCTGCAGTAGAATTAGCAACAACTTCTAGCAAAGTTAGGAAATTAGCAAGAATGTAAAAATGCTGATTTATCCATGATATTCAGAAGACATTAGTATACAAGTAGCTGAGATAATTGCGATACATTACTATTTGTATCTTTTGATATGGACACTATCCTTGCTGCTTCCTTTGTACTCTTCTTTTTGCTGATCTGAGATTTAAACCTCATTCAGACGTACAATATTCCTGTATGAGTGCTATATGTGGTTTTCCTATATTGCACTTGTACCTGTTATAGTTTATGAAGCCGTGGAAAATCGTGGAGACATGTCAGATTTTGATCCAAGGGTCAGATCAAAATAGACAATACAAGTCTATGGGTCTGTGAAAAAATGACATCTGAGTGCAGTCCAATTTTCACAGAATGTCAGAAAATATATACCTGAGGAAGACATTTTATACTGTCGAAACGCGTTGTATGTGCTTTTTTTTGAGAAATATTGAAAACCTTTTTAGGATAATAAGCCTTGGATCCTACACCTACAGGGGCGCAAATAGCCTGGTATAAAATTTATTGGATAACATTCCTATGGTTACTTGGTCTGAGTGACTAATTAGCTACCAGAGATTTGCAGCATACCTACCACAGAAGAAATCCACCTTTGAACATGTAATGGTCCTAAGTGACCTGTATGCAAGATATCAAGATTTATAAAGTGACACTTCTATTCACCTATGATCTAATTATACATTTACATTTAGATCTGTGCGCTTTCTTTCTTTCCTACCCTTTTACCAGAATGTCAGAAAGGGGAAGGTGGAGAAACTTTTTTTTTCTTCATATATGAGAAAAAAATGATGACACTTGGACCACAAAATCTGGGAGTAGCAGGTAATGGTGAGGATAGCAGTTGACCTGCTTGTGCTACTCTGACTAGTCAACATAGCCTGTAGCATCTCTGCATTTGTCTCCCATCGAGCATCTGGGATGTCTTTGGTCGGCAATTGCAAAAAAACAAGCAGCTGCCAGCAGAGGATCTAGATGATTAGCATGACCAAATGCATTCAGTGTTGCAGAACATTTCTCAGACAATCTGTTAGGGATGGCGGAACGCACTAAATATTAAATAATAGAAAGTGCGTTCGCCGCCCGGGGTCCACCGTGCAGTAGGTGTTAAAACTGCTGCTAGACAATGGCAGACACGCTATATGGCGGTATAATGCGCACGGGTACAACGTTACCGATGTGCGCAGAGCGGATTCTGTTAACTCACAGAGGTGCTGTAACATAAACACTGAGCCTGTAAGACTCACAGGTCTCAGCGAAATTGCACGCACGGTATCTGGTCACAGGATACGGGTCCAAGACAGGGGACGGTGTCCGTCTAGACGTACTGTGCGTGCGGCGTCGCTACTGTGGACGCCGGTAAGTGCTGCTAAATGCAGTGCGGCGGCAGACACAGCCGCTATGCGATAGTGCCTTGAGAGACGTGACACCACTGGACGCTAGTGTAGAGGTGCGGTGCACACAGTGGCCTAAGGTTTGCCACTGACTGGAGTGGACTCTTTCTATAGTTCCCTATCCACATGCGTAATATCAGAGGGAGGGGAATCTTAATAAGTCAGTCACCAGAATCATACATCCATCACCATTCACACATCTAGCAAGAAGAGTCTATACTAGCGCATGGCCGAGCAGCCATGCGGGCCTTTTATAACCGTGCGCTGCCGGGACCTTCCAGATCTCTGAGATGGACCAATCAGATCAGGAGAAGGACCTGAGCACGTGACTCCCGATCTCCAATGGGAGATCGTCTCGTGAGCATGCCCAGTAGTAGGACGAGAGGGCTTAGCCTCTGGAGTGGCTTGCTGCAGGACAGCCTGCGCTGCTATTGCTGACCCAGAGGTGGCAGCAACAACCAGTCTTACAGAACTGGTCTGAGCAGAGCGCCTGGGACGCCAAGATTGCTGTGCAGGCTCCTACAAGTGGTTGGTGGAGAATGGGAGACCACCGGATGCAAGGCTCTGGATTTCCACTGTGCAGCTGCAGGAACCCGACGCCTAACGCAATCATTAACAACCAAACTTATAGCATTGGGTATGAAACATTAGCTTGATGGATACATTCATATGTTTTCAAATGGCTTATGTAAGGACTCAGAGGAATTAATAAGGTACACTGATCAAGTGATTTTTTTGAAGAAGAGAGGAATGAGGTTTTTCAAATAAAGTTGAACAATTTGGGTAATACATATGTACGAGTGTATGAGGAAGGACAAACAATGATGACCAAGAACATAAGAATGTGGTACAAGAGTCATAATAGCCCTATAGATGATGATGAGTGTCATGTGGATGTTTCATTTGAAAGAACCTTTGTTAGGTGAAGAGTATTGGGCATCAGACTGCACTGCTCACCTGTCAGAATAGTGTGCCAGAGGAGTCCAAGTGGATGTAATGGAGAAATAGATTTTATTTCTACACGTTTCGTGGTGATCACAATACTTCCTCAGGACAGTCTGTACACATGCACACAGGGTCTGTTAATTATCGCGAAAGAAGGCACATAGAGATGCCTTTTTTAAAAAAACCCGCTATACACAGTGGGCAGGGAATCAGACGTAAACACTAGAGTTGAGCGAAACAGGTCGGCCAGATTCATAAGTCGCCAGCTTATGGCAAAGTCGGGTTTTGCCGACTGAAACCCGAGCACAGCGTGAAGTCGGCCATGCGGTCGGCAAAACGAGCACCAAAGTCAGATTTCCCAGAATGCTTACACGTGACTTTTTTCAGCCACTGAGTAAGGACATACACTGTGGGCAACGAGATGACATGTGCAGCGTCCGGGGAGAGAGAGAGTTTTCGCGCACTTTAAAAAAGCGGTCCGGCATGTAGGTATATTTACTTTCCTCCACTCCCTGCCGACTTTGCTTCCCCATTGACTTGCGTTGGGTTTCGTGTTTCAGTCGGACCTTCGACTTTTCCCGATAGTCGGCCAATTTCATTCAACTCGACTTTTGAGAAAGTTGGGTTTCATAAAACCCGACTCGACCCTAAAAAAGGCAAAGTCGCTCATCTCTAGTAAACACATATAACATCATAAAATACACACAAAACAATCATAGAGCATAATGGAATATATCACTTAAAAACATTGCTCATACATTTTAAATAAAAATACAGAGAAATAAAATTTTTAAAATCATAGTTATAAAAAAGTGGTTAGATAATAAATGAATTTTACAAGCAAGGGGAGTGCTTGTCACTTAGTTACCCGATATGCAGCTCCCGGCGCGAGCACGCAGGTTTCTAAGGTACACATTGGGTAACTAAGTGACGCGCGCCGCTTAGTAGCCCGATATTTACCTTAGATACCAGCGTCCTCGCTGGTGCTCATCACTGGTGAAGCTGCCTGATTGGCAGCTCACCAGCGATCATGTAGCGCTGCACCAGCGATCCTGACAAGGTCGTATCGTTGTCGGGATCGCTGGTGCATCTTTAAGTGTAACGGTACCCTTAGACATTCATCATCAGAAAACACAGAGGAAAAAAGGAGGTGGGTTGTAGAGAGGACAGAGCAGAATCTATAGATATACCTCAATTAATTGAACAAAATCAGTTGTTTTGTTGAGTCCATGAGGATTTATAGTGTTCAGCTTGTTAATCCAGAAAATCTCTTTCCTGCCAAGGGTCTGTGCTCGGTTGGGGATATCATGAGGGACATGGTCAATAGGGATCACCCTAAAAGAGATCCTTTTGTTGTGATATATCGCATAATGCCTAGAATATTATACCTATGCGAGTTTACTCTTATGTAGCTGTTGCATTGTCCTGCCCACTTATAATTTCTTACATTCGCATATAATGACTTGGATAACGAAACTGGATTGGCAAGTCAAATGGTATTTGATTGGAAACTCATCTGAATTTTCACTGTCTGATGAAAAAGTTTTTGCATCATGAATGATGTTGGAGCAACATAGGCATCTCGGGATGCCACATCTATAGGAGCTTTGTCTGAGCTTTTTAACAGAGGGATTCAAATCCTCTTTTTTCTTTAGCCGGCTTGGGCCAACATGTTATTTAATGTTGGGGCCCTTCGGAAGGTTATCAGGGGATGTTGGGAAGAAGCTTCCCCAATATGGGATCATTAAGAAGTATGTTTTTTCAGAACCAGACGAATTCTCTTGTTCAGACGAGCAGCATAGTCTGATGGCCCATTCTCTTCACCTAACAAAGGATCATCGTTTCGGGGCTTGCAGCAGCCACCAGTGCTAAGTACAGTGGTTGTGTCTCACACAACCATAACCATAATAGGTGAGTGAATTTGATATATCTCTCACAAATATTCCCTTTATCTCGGATAAGACCCAATGTGCACTCTATATTCCTTCTAGCTACCTCATTTGAAAGAAGAAATACTAGGAGATGAGACTTGGTATGATTAAACTTTACATAGCCTGGGAGAGGGGGAGGGAAAAAAGCAACGTTATGTATCATGAGCATACAGATGACCTTGATACCTTATAGGTATATTCTGATATTTCAAACTGTACCCTATTCATCGGACAAGGGATAACTTCCCAACTGCTGATACCCCTACTGATCCTGAGAACCAGACCTCTGAACCAAAGTGCCAAAGACCATCAGTGATAGGCGATCTCCAATGGTCCCATTAAGACTGAATGGTGCGGCAGTGCGCATGATTGACCACCACTCCATTCACACATTGCACTTCAGAGTTCAGGGACTAGTGAGCGATGGGGATCCCAGCATTCGGACCCCCAGTAGTCATGAAATTATTCCCTATCCCATGTTATATTCAGACTGGATAGGAAGAAAAAGTATTAATCAGTTTAGTGATTATATGCTAAACTTTCTTGTAGTTTTGCTGCATGTACACTCTCTGACAGAAGTTATGTCGCTTATCCATGTTATATAAATAAAAGCTTATAACCTGACGTTAAATTCATCCTTTGGCTGTATAAATTATTCTTTTGAAAGCTGAAACCCTCCGAAATGTAGTTTAGGTTAAGAAAATAAATTGCCTTCAATGCAGAAATATTGATCATTTAATGGACACAGAATGGTCAGATTTTGGCAAGACAAAAGTTTTGTCGGCCACAGAAAGTCATGTGCTATTCAAACAAATAATTAACTTAAAATACAAATATATGTTGCATAACATTGGTGAATGAAGTTGTGGTGCTATTAGAGTCATATTTTATATCTTGTGTGACTTCCATGAGCTTGAAGGACTGCATCCATGTGGTTCAACAATGATTCATACAATTTATTAATGAAGTCATCAGGAATAGCAAAGAATGCAGTCTTACATGCCTCCCAGAGTTCATCTAGATTCTTTGGTTTTGTCTTCCAAGCTTCCTCTTTCATCCCACCCCAAACATGCTCAATGATTTTCATGTCTGGTGACTGGGCTGGCCAGTCCTTGAGCACCTTGATCTTTTTTGCCTGGAGGAACTTTGTTGTAGAGATGGATGTATGAGATGAAGCACCATCCTGCTGCAGAGTTTGACCCCTTTTATGATTTGGAATATAAGAGGTAGCTAATACTTCTTGATATTTTAGGCTATTGATATTGCCTCCATCTTGCAAATGTTTCGCACACCCCCATACTGAATGTAACCCCAGACCATGATCTTTCCACTACCAAATTTAACTGTTTTCTGAGTGTATTTGGGATCCATACGAGCTCCAGTAGGTCTCCTGCAGTATTTGTGGTGGCTGTGGTGTAATTCTACTGAAGATCCATCAGAGAAATCCACCTTCTGCCACTTTTCCAGCATCCATCTGTTTAGCAGGCTGTGGGACTTTGCAAATGCCACACGGTTTTTTATTTGCCTTTTGTTTAGTGCTGGCTTCTGGGCACTGATTCGACCATGGAGGCCATTTCAAGACAGAAACCTACAAACTGCTCTAGTTGACACAGGGACTTGAGGTGACCAGGCCTGTTGCAGCTCTGCTGCAGTGGAAGAGGGGATTGCTTTGGATTTTCTAACCAATAAACGTTCCTCCTGAGCAGTTGTCTTGCTGGGTCTGCCGGACCTGGCCTTGTTAAACACATCTCCAGTCTCTTCGAATCTTTTTTAAAATCTTTGAACTTGACGCTGAGTCACATTAAAGGTGCCAGCCACCTCTGCAGTGAATCTGGTCTTCAGCCTCTTGATAATCTAGGCTTTGGTCGCAGGGTGGATTTTTGGCAAGTTGTCAGAGCTCAAGCTGCAGCTCAAGTGAAGGTCTGGGGTGCTGGGTTTCTTTTTATACACACCCACTAATTAACCGATCATTTACTGAGCACAGGTGAGGATGTAAACTAGGATTGGGTGCATTATATGACCAGGCGACAAAACTTTTGCCTTGCCAAAATCTGACCATTCTGTGTCCATTAAATGATCAATATTTCTGCATTGATGCCAAATTATTTTCTTAACCTAAACCACATTTCGGAGGATTTCAGCTTTCAAAAGAATAATTTATACAACCAATGGATGAATTTAACGTCAGGTTATAAGTTTTTATTTACATAACATGGATAAGCGACATAACTTCTGTCAGGGAGTGTAAAAGGTTAAAAATACAATAATTTGATTGAAAACAGGTTCTAGGTATGTGTCCATGCAAATGGGGAAAATTACTATGTTTAAAACTGTTTTTTTTTTGGATATGGGGTCAAGAACTTAATGGCAGGTAGTTGCTAACTATCTTCCTGTTTTGCCATGCTCCAATCACTTTCAGCTCAAAGTGGTCACGGACCACACCTGCTGGCGATTCTTCTTCTAATGACGTCATGTTGTCAGAGCAGCTTCTTCTCTTCAATTCTGCTCTGTCAAGGGGCGTTAATGCAGATGTTATGCTGATTGACATTCAGCACCCCACTGCCTAATTGCAGAGAGCCAGCTATTAGTCAGACAGACGTTGCAGGTAGACCTACAGAGCAAACTGGAACGGAAAAGCTGCTATGTTTACGTGAGGTCAAATGAATCAGGAGAAATGTCACCTGAGCCAGAAGACATTGTCGTAGTGCAGAACAGGAAGGTAATTTGCAACTACCTGCCAGTGAATTATTAGCCCCATAACCAAAAAGCCCCAAAGTCACGGATAACCCCAAAAGCAAATGGCAAGTAAGAAGAAGTAGCTAAAAAGTGATGATATGGTGGTGAGACAGATAAAATATTCTGTGCTTGTCCCTAGCAGGAAGTAGGAAGAAACCTGAAACTTGTATTTTATTCATTGAAATCCTTGGTGTCTGTATGTATGACTCCAGTGTGTGGTCCTACTCAGTGACTGACAGTCTTCTCTGTATGATGGGATTATATATTGCAATGATAATAAACAAGTGAACTTTGATTAAGATTTTTTCTGAAGCTGTCCATCTTTGAGATGGGCACAGAAATATAGTCAGAGCTAAAATTTGTATTGTGCGCCAAAATAGCAGAAGTGTGCTAAAATTGAGGGAAAAAGTGAACAAGGCTCATACAAAAAAAATGTATGCTTAACTATACTATTTTCCTGCACTGCGCTGTTTCGGAATATATGAGAGTACACTGTGTGCAGAATTATTAGACAAGTGGGTAGTTTGACCATTTCATCATTTTTATGTATGGTAAATTTTCCAACTCTAAGCAGTATACACTTAAATGCATACTGGAATAAGCAGATCAGGTGATATGTATTTGTGTAATGAAGGCAGGAGAGGCCTAAGGAAATCATTACCCTTTATAAAGGTGTGCAGAAGTGTTAGGCAGCTTGTTTTCCTCAGGCAAAATGGGCCAAAAATGAGATTTAACTGACTCTGAAAAGCCAAAAATTGTAAAAGTTTTATATAAAGATTCATCAGTCTTGAAATTGCTAAGGTACTGTGGCATGATCACAGAACCATCAAAAGTTTTGTTTAAAATAGTCAACAGGGTTGCAAAAACATGTTGAGAAAAAAGATGCACATTAATTGTTAAAAATTTGAGAAGAATCAAATGTGAAGCGAGCAGGAACCCATTGTCCTTCAGTGCTGTCACATTCCAGAACTGCTACCTACATAGAGTGTCCAGAAGTACAAGATGTTCAGTGCTGAAACCACCACTGATCAAAACACAGAAGGTGAAACGTCAAGACTGGGCCAATATCTTTTTATATATTAAGTAAGATTTTATTAACAGCGGAGCTACTTTCTACGTTAATGACCGAACCTCATTTTTCAAATCTGATGTTTCATTTTATGAGGTAATAATTCTGGAAAGCTCTGGGCTTTCACAAAATGTCGGCGGAGCCCCCACACCATCGAACACTCTCCTCTTGCCTTCTCAGCTGCAGCCCTGGGACCCTGCTCCACTGCGGCCTGCACCACCGAACACCCGCAGTGTCACTCTTGCCTCCTCCAGCTCCGACACTGGGACCCTGCTCCACTGCGGCTTGAACCACCGAACACCCCTTTCTCCCAGTCTGGGGTCCGCATCATCGCCCCACTCCTACCTCCGCCAGCAGTGACCCTGGGACCCCGCTTCACCGCAGCCACCACCCCCGGTAAGCAATCAGACACATGGATTATAAGAAGCACCACCATTTTATTAAAAAAAGTTTTTTTTCCTATTTTTCTCCACAAAATTTGGGATGCGTCTGATAATCCGATGCTCAGAATGGAAGGAGCACCATTTGACTTTTAAAGTGCAAATTTTGCTTAAACAGATTGTGGACACCATGTCATATTTAGAGAGCTCCTAAGGTGCCAAAACAGCAGAAATTCCCCAAACGTGACCCCACTTTGAAAATTGCACCCCTTACGTAATTTATCTAGGGGTTTGGTGAGTATCTAGAAACTCATTGGTGCTTCACAGAATATTCACATATGTGGTCAGAATCTGTTGTTTGGGCACACAGGGCTCGAGGGTAAAGGCGCACTATTTTATTTTTGGAGTGCAAAATTGTCTGGTATAGATTTCTTACTCAGTGTTGCATTTGGAGAGCTTCTGAGGTGTCAAAACAACAGAAACCCCCCAAAAGTGACCTCATTTTGGAAATCACACCTCTCATGGAATTTCTCTAGAGGTATGGTGAGCAACTTAAACCCTTTGTTGCTTTGAAGAATTTTATAATATTGGGACATCAAAATGAAATATGACGTTTTTTCAACTAAAATGTTACTTTAGCCCCAATTCTTTTATTTTCACAAGGGTAACAGAAGAAAATGGACCACATAATTTGTTGTTCAATTTCTCCTGAATACAAGGATAACCTATGTATTGTCAGAAACTCTTATTTGAGCTTGGGGGGGGGGGGGGAAAGGAGCACCATTTGTCTTTTGGAGAACTATTTTTGCTAGAATAGATTGCGGACACCATGTCACATTGACAGAGTCCCTTAGACGTCAAAACAGCACAAACCCACACAAGTCACCACATTTTGGAAACAACGAAGAAGAATTCCTCTAAGGGTGAAGTGAGTATTTTTAATCCACAAGTATTTCACATAATTAGATAACATTAGGCTGTAAAAATGAAAAATATTTTTTTCCACTAACATGTTGCTGTGGCCAAAAGTTTTAACTCACCCAGAGTCTATTTTTCACCTTCATGACCAGGCCAAATTTTACAATTCTGACCAGTGTCCAATTATGTGATAGTTACTCTGGAACGCTTCAACAGATCCCACTGATTCTGAAAATGCTTTTTTTTCGGGACATATTGCACTTGATAGTATGATAGTGGTAACATTTATTTCATATGCCTTGTGTTTTTTTTGTGAAAAAAGTAGGAAATTTTGAAAGAAATTTAAATACTTTGCAATTTTCAAACTTTTAGTTTTTATTTTTTTTAGTTAGTAAATAACATCTCCCACATATCTACTTTACATCAGCACATTTTTTTAAACATGTTTTTTTGTTAGAAGGGTTAAAATTTGACCAGTGATTTCTCATTTTTCCAACAAAATTCACAAAACCATTTTTTTAGGGACCACATCACATTTGTACTGACTTTCAGAGGTCTATATGACAGAAAACACCCAAAAGTGACAGCATTCTAAAAAATGCACCCCTTAAAGCTATCAAAACCACATTCAAGAAGTTTATTAACCCTTCAGATGCTTCACAGGAGCTAAAGCAATGTGGAAGGAAAAATTGAACATTTAACTTTTTTCACAAAAATTTTATTTTAGACCCAATTTTTTGTATTTGTTGTGAAATTTCCCCTTAGTATGCTGATACCCCAAATATGAGAGAAAACTACTGTTTGGGTGCATGGCAGTGCTCAGAAGGGTTAGGAGCTCCATTTAACTTTTTGAATGCAAAATTTGCTGGAATCATTAGTGACCCCCGTGTTGTGTTTGGAGAGCCCCTGATGTGCCTAAACAGTGGAAACCGCCCACAAGTGACCCCATTTTGGAAACTAGACCCCTCAAGGAACTTATCTAGATGTGTGGCTAGCACCTTGAACCTCCAGGTGCTTCACAGAAGTTTATAATGTTGAGTCGTGAAAAACAAATCAAATTTTTCCCACAAAAATGTTACTTTAGCCCCAAACTTTTTATTTTCACAAGGTTTATAGGAGAAAGTGGACCCCAAAATTTGTTGTGCAATTTTTCATGAGCAAACAGATGCCCCATATGTGATGAAACACAACTGCTTGGGTGCACGCCAGGGCTCTGAAAGGAATGAGTGATGTTTTGAAATGCAGATTTTGATGGAATGGTTTTCGGGTGCCATGTGGCCTTTGGAAAGCCCCTGATGTGTCAAAACAACACAAACCCCCACTACTGACCCCATTTTGGAAACTAGACCCCTCAAGGAATTTATCTAGACGTGTGGTGATCAAATTGAACCCACAGGTGCATCACAGAATTTTACATTGATCTGTGAAAATGAAACTAGTGAGAAATACAGACGAGTGCTATGCGCAAAAACAACGCATTGCACTCGGACCAATGTTAATCTATAGGGCAGCTCCCATCAGCCGATTTTTTCTTGGCCGTATTATACGGGCTGAGAAAATCGCAGCATGCTGCGATTGTCAGCGTATTACGCCCCTAATACGCCAATGCAAGTCTATGGGGGTGAGAACGCTACGGATTACGCACGGACCAGACGTATGACTTGCGAGAAATATGCACCGGTGTCCTTTAGCCGGCAATTGATTTTGCGATACAGTAAAATCACACTGACATGTTTAACCCCTTCCTGACATCCGACGTACTATCCCGTCCACGGTACCCGGGCCTGTATGACCGTGGACGGGATAGTACGTCGGGCCCTTTAATGCGATACCGCGACTAAAGTCGCGGTGATCGCATTAAAATTCCAACGCCATCTCACCTTAGAAAAGATGGCGTCGGCATCCCGGGCTGCGATCCCGCCCCCCCGGCATCCAGAGCGCTGTGATTGGCTGTTCAATTCTGAACAGCCAATCGCAGCGTTTCTCATTGTTTCAGCCAATCAGCTTGGCTGAAACAATGATGTCCTAGGCTGGGATCGAGTACCGATGTACTCGATCCTAGAGCCGGTGCCTGGCAACGCCAGGCACCGGCAAAAAGCACCCGGATTGGCACGATCGCCGATCTGATCGATCGCGCCAATCGCAGTGCACAGCAGCGCTATATCGCCGCTGTGCCCTGCCAGTACCGGCCAGGATCGGTGCTATATTAGCACCGATCGTGCTGGAGCCTGATACAGGCCCAGTAGGGCCTGCAGGAGTTGGCTGGCGCGATCGATTAGATCGGCGATCGCGCCAACCACAGGGCACAGCTGCGGTCATCATGTGACCGCTCTGTGCCCTGCTGGTGACCTGGGCATGACCTGCCTAGTAATCGGAGCTGTGAGCTCCGATTCTAGGCAGTTGCCATGGTCACCAGGCAGATCAGGGATTGGTGGGATCGATGTAATCATTCGATCCCACCAATGACAGGTCACAGCAGCGATGTGACCGCTCTGTGACCTGCCCCCTGACCTGCCTCTGACCTGTCTGACCTGTCTGCAGGGGTCCTCACTCTAGCTGAGGATTCCTGCAGAGAGGTCGGACGCAGCAAAAGCTCCTGTGCTGGGTATTGTGGTGCCACAGCTTGTAGCATCACAATCCCTGCAGAAGAAAGAAGAAGAAGAAAGAAAACTACAATTGTAAGTGTTAATTGATCCCTGATCCCCTGCCCAATCTATCTTCACCCCCCCAATCTATCTTCATCCCCCCATCCCCCCTCCACCCCCCCTCTTACCCCCCTTCACCCCCCTTTTACCCCCCTCCACCCCACTTTTGCGCCACCTCCGTGCGCAGCCGGCGAGCGTTGATCGGTGACGCAGTTCACCGATCAACACTCGCGCTCGCTTTTTTTTCCTTAGCCCCCTTTGCGCCACTTCCGTTCACACATTCCGCAGCCGCAAAAGTTGGATAAGTGACACACGTCACTTATCCAAGCTTGTGCCTGCCGTTTTTCATTTTTTTCACCCCCCTTTGTGCCACCTAACTACAACCCTAACTGTTGATCCCTGCCCAATCTCTCTTCTCCACCCCAATCCCCCCATCCCCCTTCCCCCTATTTTTACCCCCCTCCACCCCACTTTTGCGCCACCTCCGTGCGCAGCTGCCGAGCGTTGATTGGTGACGCAGTTCACCGATCAACACTTGAGCTCGCTTTTTTTTCCGTAGCCCCCTTTGCGCCACTTCCGTACACACATCCCGCAGCCGCAAAAGTTGGATAAGTGACACACGTCACTTATCCAAGCTTGTGCCTGCCGCTTTTCATTTTTTTCACCCCCCTTTGTGCCACCTAACTACAACCCTAACTGTTGATCCCTGCCCAATCTCTCTTCATCCACCCCAATCCCCCCATCCCCCTTCCCCCTATTTTTACCCCCCTCCACCCCACTTTTGCGCCACCTCCGTGCGCAGCCGCCGAGCGTTGATTGGTGACGCAGTTCACCGATCAACACTTGAGCTCGCTTTTTTTCCTTAGCCCCTCCGTACACACATCCCGCAGCTGCGAAACTTGGATAAGTGACACAGTTCACTTATCAGAGTTTGCCGTTTTCCTTTTTTTTTTTTTCCACCCCCCCCTTGCGCCACCCCGTGCGCACATCCAGCAGCCTAGTTTTGATAAGTGACACTTATCAGCTAGGGCCTGCTGTTTTAGACTTTTTTCCACAGCTTTTTCTTTACAGAAAGTTTACACCAATCACTCCCCCCCCCTCACGTACACATACAGTTTTCAATAAAGTGTACACCCAAGCACCATATTTACACAAAAATGTCATCAAATTCATCCCAACAGCGCTATTCAGTGGAGGAGGCATATGCTTTACTTGCCTCCAAAACTGATAGCGATTTGGATGACGATCCGACTTTTCTTTATTTTTTGGATTCTTCATCCTCTTCTTCTTCCTCTTCCCCCTCCTCATCTTCCTCCTCGGGTCCTGCGGAACCGCCACGCAGACGCTCCAGGACAGAAGATGAGGCAGCGCCCACCATGCCCGCAGCTGACCCAGTGCTCCCCGTATGGACCTCGCCCCCCGAAAATTACGAGCCACTTATTCCTGATTTTGTGGCAGAATCAGGAATCAAGTTTGACACCACCGGCCTCACAGAAATTGACTTTTTCAAAGTCTTTTTCTCTGAGGATTTTGTTAACCTCATGGTGGAGCAAACTAATTTGTACGCTCGTCAATTTTTGGAGCAAAACCCGCGTTCAACATTTTCAAACTGGTCTCCTGTAGACGCAGTTGAAATGACGCAGTTTTGGGGCCTGGTCCTCCATATGGGGATACTGAAGAAGCCGGAAATTCGGCAATAATGGAGCGTTGATATTTTATATGGTCATGGCCCGGACGCGTTTTGAGGCCATCCACAAGTTTCTGCATTATACTGATAATGCAGAGTGTCCCGCACAAGATGACCCCAACTTTGACCGTCTGTTCAAAGTTCGGCCGGTCATCGAACACTTCAACAAAAAGTTTGCTGAAGTGTACATGCCCCAAAGGGACATCTGCGTGGATGAGTCCTTGGTTCACTTCAAGGGAAGGCTGCGATTCCGTCAATACCTGCCCAGTAAGAGGGCCAGGTACGGAATCAAACTCTATAAGTTGTGTGAGAGTACCTCAGGGTACACCCACAAGTTTAGAGTTTACGAAGGGAAGGACACCCGGATTGAACCCCCTGAGTGTCCTCCTTTCCTGGGAGTGAGTGGGAAAATTGTGTGGGATTTGGTGCACCCACTGCTGGATAAAGGTTATCACCTCTACACTGATAACTTTTATACCAGCATCCCACTCTACAAATCCCTCTCTGAGCGATGTACCGCAGCCTGCGGTACTGTCCGCAAAAATCAGAGAGGCCTCCCGAAGACGCTACTTGGGCAGATGCTCCAAAAAGGTGAGAGCAGAGCCCAATGTAGCGACCACCTGCTGGTGGTCAAGTACAAGGACAAGAGAGATGTCCATCTCTTGACCACCATACACGGTGATGGCAGTACCCTCTGCACTGTACGGGGTACCTCTACACAGGTCCTCAAACCGACATGTGTAGTGGGGTACAACAAAAAAATGGGGGGAGTTGATCTCTCCGATCAACTCCTCCAACCGTACAATGCATTGAGGAAGGCCAAGGTGTGGTACAAAAAGCTGGCCGTGCACATCGTCCAAATGGCAATGCTCAACGCATTCCTGCTGTCACAATGTGCATGCCCCAGCGATACGTCGTACCTTCATTTCCAGGAGGTAGTGGTTAAGGCCATGATGTTTGGCGCTCAGGAAGGAGCGGGCCCCAGTACTTCAGGAACTGAAGGTGCTCGTATTGTCCCAGGTCAGCATTTTCCGGGGGTGGTCCCGCCAACCCCAAGAAAAGGTAAGACGCAAAAAAGGTGTCGAGTGTGTTACAGAAAAGGAATACGCAGGGACACCATTTACCAGTGCGACACCTGCCCCGAAAAACCTGGCCTGTGCATGAAGGATTGCTTCAAATTGTACCACACCTCCATGCACTACTAATTTACATTAGATTAGTTGGGGGCACATCTAGATTTGTTCATTGGGGGTCTAGTATCCAAAATGATGTCATATGTGGGTTTTTTTCCTGTTTAGGCACATCAGGGACTCTGCAAATGGAACATGACGCCAGCAGACCATCAAAGTCTGCATTCCAAAACAACACTACTTCCCTTTCGAGCCCCAACGTGTGCCTAAACAGTTTTTTCCCACATGTGGGGTACCAGAGTACCCAGGACAAATTGGACAACGACTTTTGGGGTCCAATTTCTCCTGTTACTCTTGGGAAAATTAAAAATTGGGGACTAAATGATCATTTATGTGGGAACAAAACAGGATTTTATATTTTCACGCCTGGGCATTATAATCTTTAGTGAAACACTTGGGGGTTCAAAGTGCTCACCACACATCTAGATAAGTTCCTTAGGGGGTCTAGTTTCCAAAATGGAGTCACTTATGGGGGGTTTCTACTGTTTAGGAACATCAAGGGCTCTGCAAATGGAACATGACGCCCGCAGACCATTCCATCAAAGTCTGCTTTCCAAAACGTCATTACTTCCCTTTCGAACCCTGACGTGTGCCCAAACAGTAGTTTTCTCCCACATGTGGGGTATCAGGGTACTCAGGACAAATTGGACAACAACTTTTGGGGTCCAATTTCTCCTGTTACTCTTGGGAAAATTAAAAATTGGGGACTAAATGATCATTTATGTGGGAACAAAACAGGATTTTATATTTTCACGCCTGGGCATTATAATCTTTAGTGAAACACTTGGGGGTTCAAAGTGCTCACCACACATCTAGATAAGTTCCTTAGGGGGTCTAGTTTCCAAAATGGGGTCACTTGTGGGGGGTTTCCACTGTTTAGGCACATCAGATGCTCGTCAAATGTGACATGGTGTCCAATCTCAATTCCAGCCAATTTTAGGTTGAAAAAGTCAAACGGGGCTCCTTCCCTTCTGAGCCCTGCCATGTGCCTAAACAGTGGTTCCCCCCACATATTGGGTATCAGCGTACTCAGGACAAATTTGACAACAACCTTTGGGGTCCAATTTCTCCTGTTACCCTTGGGAAAACAAAATATTGGGAACTAAATGATCATGTTTGTGGAAAAAATATGATTTTTTATTTTCACGCCCGGGTGTTATAAACTTCTGTGAAGCCCTTGGGGGTTCAAAGTGGTCACCACACATCTAGATAAGTTCCTTAGGGGGTCTAGTTTCCAAAATGGGGTCACTTGTGGGGGATTTCCACTGTTTAGGCACATCAGACGCTCGTCAAACGTGACATGGTGTCCGATCTCAATTCCAGCCAATTTTAGGTTGAAAAAGTCAAACGGGGCTCCTTCCCTTCTGAGCCCTGCCATGTGCCTAAACAGTGGTTCCCCCCCAAATATTGGGTATCAGCGTACTCAGGACAAATTTGACAACAACCTTTGGGGTCCAATTTCTCCTGTTACCCTTGGGAAAACAAAATATTGGGGACTAAATGATCATGTTTGTGGAAAAAATATGATTTTTTATTTTCACACCCGGGTGTTATAAACTTCTGTGAAGCCCTTGGGGGTTCAAAGTGGTCACCACACATCTAGATAAGTTCCTTAGGGGGTCTAGTTTCCAAAATGGGGTCACTTGTGGGGGGTTTCCACTGTTTAGGCACATCAGACACTCGTCAAACGCGACATGGCGTCCGATCTCAATTCCAGCCAATTTTAGGTTGAAAAAGTCAAACGGGGCTCCTTCCCTTCTGAGCCCTGCCTTGTGCCCAAACAGTGGTTCCCCCCATATATTGGGTATCAGCGTACTCAGGACAAATTTGACAACAACCTTTGGGGTCCAATTTCTCCTGTTACCCTTGGGAAAACAAAATATTGGGGACTAAATGATCATGTTTGTGGAAAAAATATGATTTTTTATTTTCACACCCGGGTGTTATAAACTTCTGTGAAGCCCTTGGGGGTTCAAAGTGGTCACCACACATCTAGATAAGTTCCTTAGGGGGTCTAGTTTCCAAAATGGGGTCACTTGTGGGGGGTTTCCACTGTTTAGGCACATCAGACACTCGTCAAACGCGACATGGCGTCCGATCTCAATTCCAGCCAATTTTAGGTTGAAAAAGTCAAACGGGGCTACTTCCCTTCTGAGCCCTGCCTTGTGCCCAAACAGTGGTTCCCCCCATATATTGGGTATCAGCGTACTCAGGACAAATTTGACAACAACTTTTGGGGTCCAATTTCTCCTGTTACCCTTGGGAAAATAAAAAAATTGATGCTAAAATATTATTTTTGTGACTAAAAAGTTAAATGTTCATTTTTTCCTTCCACGTTGCTTCTGCTCCTGTGAAGCACCAGAAGGGTTAATAATCTTCTTGAATGTAGTTTTGAGTAGCTTCAGGGGTGCAGTTTTTAGAATGGTGTCACTTTTGGGTATTTTCTGCCATATAGACCCCTCAAAGTGACTTCAAATGTAAGGTGGTCCCTAAAAAAAATGGTTTTGTAAGTTTTGTTGTAAAAATTAGAAATCGCTTGTCAAATTTTAACCCTTATAACTTCCTAACAAAAAAAAATGTTGTTTCCCAAATTGTGCTGATGTAAAGTAGACATGTGGGAAATGTTATTTAGTAACTATTTTGTGTCACATATTTCTCTGTTTTAAGGGCATACAAATTCAAAGTTTGAAAATTGCAAAATTTTCAAAATTTTTGCCATATTTCTGTTTTTTTCATAAATAAACGCAAGTTATAGCGAAAAATTTTTACCACTAAAGTGAAGTACAATATGTCACGAGAAAACAGTCTCAGAATCGCCTAGATCCGTTGAAGTGTTCCAGAGTTATAACCTCATAAAGGGACAGTGGTCAGAATTGTAAAAATTGGCTCAGTCATGAACGTGCAAACCACCCTTGGGGGTGAAGGGGTTAAAAAAGAATAGAAAAAATAGATATATACACATAGAATACATACTATGGTGTAGTGACCACTATGTCCGCTAGGGGGTGCTGTGTGGGTGTCCCAGGACGGGCCTACAGGCATATCCATTGTGGTAATGGGTATAGGATGCTGAAGGATTGTTATGTATCTCAAGATGGGTGGCCTTGAGATGGAGACTTATGTGTTGATCAACAATGATATTGCAGTGTGTGTTGCTTCAGTGTGTCAGGGAGAAGTCTCCAGGTAACTAGAGAAATGGGCGGACCAGGTTACCTACAAACCCACCCAGGGGTGAGTTTAAGAGTGTCATAATAAAGTATATGTGTGGCTGTGTGTAATAGGACCTTTAGTAAGGTCATAGCCATATGATCACCTGTGGGTGTGGTTATGGACCATATAAGGTACCTGAGGTCTGGTCACATGAGAGAGAGAGCGTATGGATCTGATTGGGCCATGTGGAAGGTCCCGGCAGGCCTATGTGGAGGAAGGTGTGCTACCTTCCTGAAGACCACGTGCTGAGGCTGCTGACCCGGAGAGGCCTGTTGATATTGGCTGTATGTGAGGACGGATAGGCCTCCTGTGTTTGCTGAGGCTCCAGGACTGAGCCTGAAATCATGGACACTTATGCTTACTTTCGCCTGCGCTAAAGGCTATTCCTTATGTTATGTGCTGGTTTATGGGTTATGGAGCAATAAACCCTACGAACTTTTAAAGAAGCGTGCCTCCTGGTTGTCTCCCGTCGCACCTAAGCGAGTTGAATCCCTACAATACATATATATATATACTGTATATATACACATGTCATTGAGACACGCACACATATATAAATATATATATATATATATTTCATAGAGTTGCTGTCTGTCTATGAAGGACACACAGTGCATCACCCAGCTTTGCACATAGACTTGCCTCTGCACCTAGCATTCACATGGTATGTCCATCCACCCAGCTCTCCTGCTCTCCTGCTGTCTGTCTATGAAGGACACACAGTGCATCACCCAGCTTTGCACATAGACTTGCCTCTGCACCTAGCATTCACATGGTATGTCCATCCACCCAGCTCTCCTGCTCTCCTGCTGTCTGTCTATGAAGGACACACAGTGCATCACCCAGCTTTGCACATAGACTTGCCTCTGCACCTAGCATTCACATGGTATGTCCATCCACCCAGCTCTCCTGCTCTCCTGCTGTCTGTCTATGAAGGACACACAGTGCATCACCCAGCTTTGCACATAGACTTGCCTCTGCACCTAGCATTCACATGGTATGCCTTTCAGCTAACCCCAGCTTACCCCAGTGTTATTTATGACCTTGTTTACTCTGGCTTGATCATATACATCTGGTCCACTCTTAATTGTCTGACCAAAATGAGCAGAGACCACTCCTCTCTGCTTCACACCTGACTGCACTTAGTTGTACATATATTGCAGAGCACAAGTCTGCATAGACTTCAGTCTGCATTGTGATTGCTATAAGTGTGTGCTAGAAGTGTGAAGATTAATTTAAGAATTAAAACCAGAATGGAACCAGAAGGGAACTGAAGGTAACTGGACAGTCACTGTAAACAATGTTTCTGTTTGTTATCACTTTCACCCCAATAATCCTTCACTTTCTGCTAATTCCCCTAATCCCTACTCCTAGTAAGGAACTGTTCATCTATTCTTCAATCCTCCCCATCCACCTCACCTCCGCCTCAAAACTGTTCCTTAACATACAATCCTCTGTCTCCAAACACAGACAGCCCCCTCATGCCCTCTCCTGCTCCCACCTGCTAACACTTTCTCTGCTCCTTCTCACTGCTGGTGATATCTCTCCAAATCCTGGTCCTCCTCACCACATTCCCACAGTCATTTCTACCTCCCATCCACACTCTATCACAACCTTCCGTAACCTCTCCAACCTTATACCCATTCACCCAGCCCCCGCTTCCCCAGTCCCACTAACAGGAGCTCTGTGGAACGCTCGCTCTGTCTGCAACAAGCTTTCCTACATCCATGATCTTTTTGTTACTACCAAACTCTCCTTCCTCGCCATCACCGAAACCTGGCTCACCCCTTCTGACACAGCCTCTCCTGCTGCACTTTCGTATGGCGGCTTCCACCTTTCTCACACCCCCCGCCCCAGCAGCAAACATGGTGGAGGAGTTGGTTTTCTCCTGTCAGATACCTGCTCCTTCACCCCAATCCCACTGCCACCCTCTGTTACCCTCCCTTCCTTTGAGGTGCACTCTGTGCGCATCTACTCCCCCTCCAACCTCCAACTGGCTGTCATCTACCGCCCCCCAGGGCCAGCCACCACCTTCTTTGACCACTTCACCACCTGGTTACTTCATTTCCTTTCCGCGGACATCCCTACTATCATCATGGGCGACTTCAACATCCCCATCGACACTTCCCTCTCAGCTGCCACTAAACTTCTATCTCTCACTTCCTCCTTCGGCCTCACTCAATGGTCTTCTACAGCCACCCACAAAGATGGCCACACACTGGACCTCATCTTCACCCGCCTCTGCTCCCTATCTAACCTCTCTAACTCACCTCTTCCTCTCTCTGACCACAACCTGCTCACATTCTCTTCCCTCTTCACTCCATGTCTACAATCCCCACCCCACAAACTTTCACACCCTCGCAGGAATCTTAAACACCTTGACCTACACTCATTCTCTGAATCCCTCCTCCCTCTTACAGATATAAGTTCCTTACACAATGCGGATGACGCTGCCGCTCTATATAACACCACAATAGCTGTAGCTTTGGAATCCGCTGCCCCACTTACACATACCAAAACTCGCAAAATCAACAGACAGCCCTGGCACACCAGCCTGACCAAAGAGCTGAGGCGAGCTTCCAGGGCTGCTGAGCGCAGATGGAAAAGATCCCACTCCAACAAGCACTTCATCGCATTCAAACAGTCCCTCACTACTTTCAAGACCACACTCGCCACAGCTAAACAAACCTACTTCTCATCTCTCATATCCTCCCTGTCTCACAACCCTAAACAGTTATTCAACACCTTCAATTCTCTCCTCCGCCCCCCAGCACCTCCTCCCTCCCCACTCATCTCAGCTGAAGACTTTGCCTCATTTTTCAAGCAGAAAATTGATAACATCAGGGACAGTTTTGGTCAACAACCCCCAGAGCCCTTCCTCCCGACTTCCCAGCCCTCCACCTTCAAAACCAACTTCTCCACCATTACAGAAGATCGACTCTCCACTCTACTCTCAAGATCACATCTCACCACCTGTGCACTCGACCCGATCCCATCCCACTTCATCCCAAACCTCACCACAGTCTTCATCCCAACCCTAACCCATCTCTTCAACCTGTCACTAACAACTGGTGTTTTCCCCTCAAGCTTTAAACATGCCTCCATCACACCTATCCTCAAAAAGCCCTCTCTTGACCCATCCTCTGTATCTAGCTATCGCCCTATATCACTTCTCCCATACGCCTCCAAGCTACTGGAACAACACGTCTACCTTGAACTGTCCTCCCATCTCTCTTCTTGCTCCCTCTTCGACCGCTTACAATCTGGCTTCCGGTCACACCACTCCACTGAAACTGCCCTTACTAAGGTCACCAATGACCTCTTAACTGCCAAGAGCAAGCGACACTACTCTGTCCTCCTCCTCCTGGACCTGTCGGCTGCCTTTGACACAGTGGACCATTCCCTATTATTACAGACCCTCTCATCCCTCGGCATCACAGACTTGGCCCTCTCCTGGATCTCATCATACCTAACAGACCGGACACTCAGCGTCTCCCACTCACACACCACCTCCTCACCTCGCCCCCTATCTGTCGGAGTCCCACAAGGTTCAGTCCTTGGGCCCCTGCTGTTCTCTATTTACACCTTTGGCCTGGGACAGCTCATAGAATCTCATGGCTTTCAGTATCATCTTTATGCTGATGACACACAGATCTACATCTCTGGACCAGATATCACCTCCCTACTAACCAGAATCCCTCAATGTCTGTCCACTATTTCATCCTTCTTCTCCACTAGATATCTGAAACTCAACATGGACAAAACAGAATTCATCATCTTTCCCCCATCTCACGTGACCCCCCCTACGAACCTATCAATTACAGTAAATGACTGCCCACTCTCCCCAGTCCCACAAGCTCGCTGCCTCGGAGTAATCCTTGAAGCTGATCTCTCCTTCAAACCACATATCCAAACCCTTTCCACTTCCTGCCGACTTCAACTCAAAAATATTTCACGCATCCGTTCATTCCTCACCCAAGAATCTGCAAAAACCCTAGTCCATGCCCTCATCATCTCTCGCCTTGACTACTGCAACCTCATGCTCTGTGGCCTCCCCTCAAACACTCTCGCACCCCTCCAATCTATTCTAAACTCTGCTGCCCGACTAATCCACCTGTCCCCCCGCTATTCCCCAGCTTCTCCCCTCTGTCAATCCCTTCACTGGCTCCCAATTGCCCAGAGACTCCATTACAAAACCCTAACCATGACATACAAAGCAATCCACAACCTGTCTCCTCCATACATCTGTGACCTCGTCTCCCGGTACTTTCCTGCACGCAACCTCCGATCCTCACAAGATCTCCTTCTTTACTCCCCTCTTATCTCCTCTTCCCACAATCGCATACAAGATTTCTCTCGCGCATCACCCCTACTCTGGAACTCTCTACCACAACATATCAGACTCTCACCTACCATCGAAACCTTCAAAAAGAGCCTGAAGACCCACCTCTTCCGACAAGCCTATAACCTGCAGTAACCACCGATCGACCAAACCGCTGCACGACCAGCTCTACCCTCGCCTACTGTATTATCACCCATCCCTTGAAGATTGTGAGCCCTCGCGGGCAGGGTCCTCTCTCCTCCTGTACCAGTTATGACTTGTATTGTTTAAGATTATTGTACTTGTTTTTATGTATACCCCTCCTCACATGTAAAGCGCCATGGAATAAATGGCGCTATAACAATAAATAATAATAATAATAATAGAGTTCTACATAGCATAATAGCTGCTAAATCAATTGCCGGCTTCTGTAACATCATTACAAAACCCGACATGAAATGACACATGGTTTACATACAGTAAACCATTTCATTTCATTTAGTTTTTTATATGTCTTTGACTAATAATTAGGTTAGGGTATGTGTGTAAAATTTTGGACATGTTAAATTAACGGGTAAATTTGTTGAAAAAATGGTGGTTTAATGCTGGTTTATGGGTTATGGAGCAATAAACCCTGTGAACTTTTAAAGGAATGTGCCTCCTGGTTGTCTCCCGTCACACCTAAGCGAGTTGAATCCCTTCAATTGGTGACAGACTACGGGCAGTGGTTCCAAGAAGCACATGTTACCGTACTGGCGGCTATGAGCCAGGAGAGCAGATGCTCTGGAAAATCGTGAGTAATACTGACCGAGGTCAGAGAAAGTGACTGTGTTGATATTTGTGGGATACCTCTGAGGAGAAGAGGCATCCAGGAACCTGTGTGGCTGACACCAGCAGGTAACAGACAGGAGTCTGTGTTGCACTGACCAGGGTCAGTGAGAGACTGTGTACCTGGAGGGTTCATTGAGCAAGGTCCTGGAGAGTCAGTGCTGGGAGAAGAATTGTCTCCCTGGAGCACGTGGTATGACCTTGGACCTGGTGAAGCGTGAGTGTTGGGCAGTCTCAGGCGGAGATGGATGTCCTGAAGAGCACCCGCTGAGCACCTGGACCTGGTGATGCTGGTGTGTTATGATTGAGTCACCGTAGGAGGCAAAAATAGAAATGCTAGCTAAGTCCAGAAAACCAGATAAGTTGGCAGCTATCTGACTGCAGACCCCTGAACCTATCAACACAACTATCAGTAGCCGTGGGGGGCTCCTACGATGCCCTAGGCCCCTCGATCACAGCCGGAGGACTACATAGCCTAAAGACAGAAAGGGAAATCTAAACTGCCCCAGAGCAGACCCCAAAGCAAAAGGCAGCCCCCCACATATAATGACGGTGAAGCAAGAAGGAAGAACAAAACACAGACAGAAAGATAGACTGAGCAAAGATGGGGCCCACGCTAGCTTAGATAGGAAAGGACAGGAAGGCTGCTGTCTGCAATCCGTGAAAAACCCTATGAAAATAAGAGCCAACAAACTGACACTAAAAAAGGCCCTGAAGACGCTAGGCTTCAAAAAGCTATGTCAGCACTCAGGAATATTCTGAAGACAGAGCAACAGGCAAAAGGAGATTCAGCTCACCCCAGCAGGGAATGGCAGAATCCAGAAAAGCAAGGAAAACAAAACACTAATGCAAAAACGCAAAGCAGAAATCTTAGCTTTAGATGAGCAGGAATCAGACTGGTTTCCTAGAAGTCCACAGAGAAATCACCCACAGGCCAGAAGGGCGTCGGCAGCCTTATATCCAGTCATTAACTCCACTCAGCCAGTCATCATCATCAGCCCCAGGTGTTTGACAATCAGGCTCACTACCTTTCTTCACCAGAAGAGGGAGTTCCTCGGGCCTCAGTAGTGAAGGGGAAAATGAACTCACAACACTGGTGTGTTCATCAGATTTCGGAATAAATTCTTGGACTTTTGTGCGCTGCCAGATAAAATCACACGTGTGTTCAGGCTTCAGCTCCTGCCAGGTGTCCTTTGCATTGCTGATTATGCTTGGCCTTGCTAATCAGCAATGCAAAGGACACCTGGCAGGAGCTGAAGCCTGAACACACGTGTGATTTTATCTGGCAGCGCACAAAAGTCCAAGAATTTATTCCGAAACCTGATGTTTCAAGTGGTCACAGAAGCTGACCTTTGGACGTGCAGCAAGCAGATTACTGATCCTACATGCCTGAACCTCTCCTAAAAAGGGTGAGTAAATTCTAATCTACTTCTCCAGAAATAACCCAGATAAGACCCTATTGCGCTTTTTTGTTCCTTTAGTTTGAAAACACTGGTGTGTTGGGAAACCCTGGGAGGAGGGTCGGCTCCCTGAATAGCACCCGGTGCGCCCTGTGTGTTGGATGGTCTCAGGGGGAGACGGTACGTCCTGAATAGCACACAGACAGGACACGTGAGTTTTTTGTGTGGTGTGTTATTTTTTCTTTTTCCTCTGCAAAACCTGAAGGTGATTGCTGTGGCTCAGAGGGGTCACGAAGGTTTTTTTTGCAAGGCAGCTTGCTGTGGCTCAGTGGGGTCACGAAGGGGACAAGTGGCTTCCGGTAACTCGGCGGGGTTACGAAGGGGACAAGCAGCTTCCTGTAACTCAGCGGGGTTACGAAGAGGACATCAGCTGCTGTGTGTGAACAGCAACTGGTGATGCCGGTGATTTGTGACAGCAGAAGCTGTGGCAGCCCCAGGAGGAACTGGTGTGGTGTTGTGCTTAAAGCGCCAGTACCAGCCCAAAAAGACACAAACTGTACTGTGTAAACTGTAGCATAAGAAGTTCTGCAGAACGATCATGGGGAAATCCCGAAAGGGGAAGGTGGCCCAAATCGGGGTGGTAGCCCAAAAGGGGGTGGAGTCCCAGGAGGGGGCGGTGACCCAAATTGGGGTGGTTCAGGAAATGGCAGCACTGGTTGCCTCAGTGGGTATGTCTGGGGAACCGCAGTGTGTGTGTAGGAGTTTTGAGGAGTGCGGCATGTATTTTCCTGATTACGATGGGCCACAGGTGTGTACTGTGATGCTGCACCGGGAAGGAGTCCCTGGTAGGCTGGACTCAAAGAGTCAGGTGACTCTGACAGGAACTCCTCTCGTTTTATCTCTGACCGAGAAAAATGTCAGGGTGCGCTGTGACCATGGGGGGTCATTATGAATTATACGGTGGACAGAGTTATGATTGAGATGACCAAGGGGAAGTGTCAAGGTGATAGTATGCCACCAAACTTAGTGCATACCTTTGAGAGGGGCCGAGACTTTGTCATGTTTGATGATGTATGGTCGGACGATGAAGAAGTTTCAACTGTGGGGCCAGCAGACACTGAGACAGTGACGCCTCCTAAAGTGGACAGGTCAGAGGTAGAACTGACTGGAAGAGGTACATCTGCCCAACTTACGGACCTGATGTCTCGTGACATGACAGATGGTGGGCTGGGGATGAGACTGACGGGACTGACCCAGTGGTACCCTTTGACAATATAATTAAAGAGGTAGTGGTGAGACACGTGCTGGCCAAAAGAGAACAGGATCGTGAGATACAGCTGATAAAGGAGATAGTGGAAGGACATCTCGAACGGGAAAGAGTCCTAAGGCAAGCAGCTGAGCACAGAGTGGATGAGCTGGAGAAGGAAGTCTCTGAGCTCAGAGGTCACCTGTCAGAGTGTCAAACTATGAACAAAGCTATAGTGAAGGATATGGAGGTGCTCAGAGAGGCCCGAGAGAAGCATCAACAGGAGGTTCTCCGGAGAGAGGATGAGCGTCGCTACCTGGCAGAGGAGCGGGATAAAGTTCTCAAAGAACTCAAAGGAGTAGTAAAAGGTCTTCTGCGGGAGAAGAGCGGGGACAAAGACTTACAGCGGCCATGCCCAAGTGATAACAAGGCAGAACTGCCAAAGCCCATCTTGGAAAAGGGCCCTGAAGACTGTAAAACTCAGGAAGATGGTGAGCCAAGAGCTGCACAAGACAGTCACCCGGTCGTGGCAGATATCTTGAGGGAAGTGTCCATAGTAAACCCAAAGCCGTCTGTCCAGGATGAGAGCAAGTCCACGACCTTCAAGTGCGTGATGGAGGTACCCGAAGACGTGCGAGAAGCATGTGCCAGCGAGGGTGTGCATGAGACCATTAAAAAGGCAGTAAAGGCCTATAGTGTGAACAGGGCACCAGAGACAGACCACTTGGTGATACTGGCAGAAACGGAAGACATAGAGAGAAGGGTGGCTGGCCTAAAGGAGATGCACCTACAATGTCTCTGCACGAAACAGATGCTCGTGGTGTATAATAGGAAAGCCGCTCGACGTCTGGAGCTTGCGAGGGACGCTCATAGTCGGCTGGGCTTTGTGGAAGATATCATTCCGGTACCCAGAAATCTGGTGGGGAAAGTTGTTGGCAGACTTGGAAAGGTGATGCAGGAGATGGTAAATCGATCCAGTGTGAAGAGAGTGAGGATCCCAGCTGCTGGGGAAATCCAAGTTGCTGTTGAAGATGACATGGTTCCAGTCATTGTGGTTGGCTCGATGGAAAGCATTGGGAAGCTTCGCATGCTCGTGGAATATCGGGTTGCGTACCTGAAGGAGGTAGAGCAGCTAAGACAGAACCGACTGCAGTTGAATAAGCAGGTACAGAACGTCAGGTGGCATCCACCTCCAACCCAAGGTGTAAGGACCCAAAGGGATCCTCCAAAAAGTGAAAGGACAGGTAGTCGGAGGCAAGAACGTCGAGAGTCCGCAAGTGGCAGTTCTAGTCTTAGTAGCATAAGCACGAGACCCGGTGGTGGACGTAGCGACAGAGGGTCAGACTCAGATCAGCCAGTTAGCCCAACTGGACGTGGGACTCATGACCGTATGAACCGGGAGAGCCGGCCAGTGAGAGAAAGGTCGGGTGACGAGCGCACTGCAGACAGGTGGAGACTAAAGAGTGTCTGGTCACCCTGATGGACGTTTAGTAGAAAACACCGTGTGCACTACTGTAGTGGTGCCAAGTTAGGTTCCCAAACCATATATGATAAAATGAAAACCTGGCACTCAACTTAATGCTTGGTGAGGCAGTTTATTGTAGTACCAGAAAACGTTTCGGTCAATACAGATCTTCATCAGTTACGTGCTAGTATGTTTGAAAGTAGCTTGAAGGAGGGCGCTTTTTATGTTATTCACTGATAACGCCAGTAATCAAATGGTCAGAATGATGCTGTAACGCAGGATAATCTTAATACTTGAAAATATCAGCGCAGCCTGGTCCTCCTGGACGTGGGTAAACACCACTTGCATTCTGACCATTTGATTACTGGCGTTATCAGTGAATAACATAAAAAGCGCCCTCCTTCAAGCTACTTTCAAACATACTAGCACGTAACTGATGAAGGTCTATATTGATCGAAACGTTTTCTGGTACTACAATAAACTACCTCACCAAGCATTAAGTTGAGTGCCAGGTTTTCATTTTATCACCCTGATGGACGGTGACGGGAAGGCCAAAGCCCAAGGCCGAGATACTGACCGCTGGGGGCGGGGGAGGCTTAACGTAAATATGATGCAGTATGACTACCGAAACAGACGGAGATGGTCCTCTCAACTTGTAGGGCAAGGTGACATGGGTGCCCAGTCTCGAGATCCCTGGGTGATGTCATGTGTTCAACCCCACAAGTTTGAACGGGTGGGAGGTATGTGGTGTAGTGACCACTATGTCCGCTAGGGGGCACTGTGTGGGTGTCCCAGGATGGGCCTACAGGCATATCTATTGTGGTAATGGGTATAGGATGCTGAAGGATCGTTTTGTATCTCAAGGTGGGTGGCCTTGAGATGGAGACTTATGTGTTGATCAGCAATGATATTGCTGATGTGTTGCTTCACTGTGTCAAGGAGAAGTCTCCAGGTAACTAGAGAGATGGGCGGACCAGGTTACCTACAAACCCACCCAGGAGTGTGTTTAAGAGTGTCATAATAAAGTATATGTGTGGCTGGGTGTAATAGGACCTTTAGTGAGGTCATAGCCATGTGATCACCTGTGGGTGTGGTTATGGACCATATAAGGTACCTGAGGTCTGGTCACATGAGAGAGAGCGCATGGATCTGATTGGGCCATGTGGAAGGTCCCGGCAGGCCTATGTGGAGGAAGGTGTGCTACCTTCCTGAAGACCACGTGCTGAGGCTGCTGACCTGGTGAGGCCTGTGGATATTGGCTGTATGTGAGGACGGATAAGCCTCCTGTGTTTGCTGAGGCTCCAGGACTGAGCCTGAAATCATGGACACTTATGCTTACTTTCGCCTGAGCTAAAGGCTATTCCTTATGTTATGTGCTGGTTTATGGGTTATGGAGCAATAAACCCTACGAACTTTTAAAGAAGCGTGCCTCCTGGTTGTCTCCCGTCGCACCTAAGCGAGTTGAATCCCTACAATACATATATATATATACTGTATATATACACATGTCATTGAGACACGCACACATATATAAATATATATATATATATATTTCATAGAGTTCTACATAGCATAATAGCTGCTAAATCAATTGCCGGCTTCTGTAGCATCATTACAAAACCCGACATGAAATGACACATGGTTTACATACAGTAAACCATTTCATTTCATTTAGTTTTTTATGTCTTTGACTAATAATTAGGTTAGGGTATGTGTGTAAAATTTTGGACATGTTAAATTAACGGGTAAATTTGTTGAAAAAAATTGCGTGGGCTCCCGTGGTAATTTCTCTGCCAGAGAGGGAAAGCCAGTGAGCGAGGGCAGATATTAATAGCCTAGCGAGGGACCATTGTTTTTTCCCCCCGGCTAAAAAAAATCTGCACCCAGCCACCCCAGAAAAGGTGCATCTATAAGATGTGCCTTTTCTGGCACTTAGCCTCTCTATTCCCATTGCCTTTAGTGGTGGCTCATGGGTTAATAATAATGGGTTAATGTCACCTTGCTATTGAAAGGTGACATTAAGCCGGGTTAATAATGGAGAGGTGTCAATAAGATACCTATCCATTATTAATCCTATAGTAGTAAAGGGTTAAAAAAGACACACACACATTAATTAAAAATTATTTTAATGAAATAATCACCCAAAGTTTTTGACAAAATGTATTATTCTGCTAATCCAACAGAATCCCTTGTCCTGTAAAATAACAAAAAATAAAAACTAACAATATCCATACCTCTCCGTCATTCAGTCAGGTCCCCTGCTGCAATACATCACAAGGGGTTAACTAGTTTACAACAGGGACCGGTGCTAATGCTACCGGCCCCACTGTAAACCACTGCAGAATGAATGAATTCATCTCTGCGCAGGCGACTCGGCTGACCGGAGATGAACTAATAAGCATGGGAAATTTTCTAAACTTTTTCCCACGCTGTCAGTTCACCTCCGGTCAGCCGGAGACTCCGCGCAACCTCAGTGCTGTCAGCGGTAGTCAGTGAGGCTGTGCGGAGCCCCGTCTGACCTGATGTGAACTCAGGACAAATTGCACAATAATTCTTGGGGTCCAATTTCTTCTGTTACCCGTGGTAAAATAAAAAATTGGGGGCAAAAAGATCATTTTTGTGGAAAAAATATGATTTTTTATTTTTATGGCTCTGTGTTATAAACTTCTGTGAAGCACTTGGGGTTCAAAGTGCTCACCACACATCTAGATAAGTTTCCAAAATGGTGTCACTTGTGGGGGCTTTCCACTGTTTAGACACATCAGGGGCTCTCCGAATGCGACATGGCATCCGATCTTAATTCCAGCCAATTTTGTGTTGTAAAAGTAAAATTGCACTTCTTTCCTTCCGAGCCCTGCCATGCGCCCAAACAGTAGTTTACCTGCACATATGGGGTATCAGCGTACTCAGGACAAATTGCACAACAACTCTT
This sequence comes from Dendrobates tinctorius, assembly GCF_039654945.1. Classification (NCBI taxonomy): domain Eukaryota; kingdom Metazoa; phylum Chordata; class Amphibia; order Anura; family Dendrobatidae; genus Dendrobates; species Dendrobates tinctorius. The sequence goes on from NW_027361891.1 coordinate 9,856,478, forward strand.
GTGGTTGATTTTTTCGTCCCCAATTTTTTATTTTTCCAAGGGTAACAGGAGAAATTCATTTTTATGATTTTTTATTTTTACTGCTCTACGTTATAAACCTCTGTAAAGCACTTGTGGGTTCAAAGTGCTCACCACACATCTAGATAAGTTCCTTAGGTAGTGTAGTTTCCAAAATGGTGTCACTTGTGGGGAGTTTCCACTGTTTAGGCACATCAGGGGCTCTACAAATGCGAGATGGTGTCCGATCTTAATTCCAGACAATTTTGCGTTGAAAAAGTCAAATGGCGCTCCTTCCCTTCGAGCTCTGCCGTGCGCTAAAACAGTGGTTTACCCCCTCATATGAGGTATCAGCGTACTAAGGTAAATTGCATAACAACTTTTGGGGTGTAGTTTTTTCTGTTACCCTTGGTAAAATTAAAAAATTGGATCTCAAGTAAATTTTTCTGTGAAAAAAATTAAATGTTCATTTTTTTATACATTCCAAAAATTCCTGTGAAGCACCTGAAGGGTTAATAAACTTCTTGAATGTGGTTTTGAGCACCTTGAGGGGTGCAGTTTTTAAAATGGTGTATTTTGGGTATTTTCTATCTTATATACGCCTCAAAGTGACATCAAATGTGATGGGGTCCCTGAAAAAAATGATGTTGTAAAAATGAGAAATCGCTGGTCAACTTTTAACTCTTATAACTTCCTACCAAAGAAAAAATTTGGTTCCAAAATTGTGCTTATGTACAGTAAACATGTGAGAAATGTTACTTATTAAGTATTTTATGTGACATATCTCTGTGATTTAAGGGCATGAAAATTCAAAGTTGGAAAATTGCGAAATTTTCACCAAATTTCTGTTTTTTCACAAATAAACACAAGTAATATCAAAGAAATTTTACCGCTATTATGAAGTACAATATGTCAAACAATTACCAGGATCCATGGAAGCATTCCAGAGTTATTACCTCATAAAGGGACAGTGGTCAGAATTGTAAAAATTGGCCTGGTCATTAATATGCAAACCACACTTGGGGGTAAAGGGGAAAAAAATCATAGATGTGTCAACAAAGACTAAAAAACAACAATTATTTATGCATAATTGTGCTTTTGATTCAGTATAACTCAAATAACTTTTATTTGGATGCTTGTTCAATGTAAATGGTAAATTATTCTAACCAAGTCAAACCTCGCCAGTTTCCAGAAGCAAAATGTTGAGCATGGCAATAATTACTATTCTTTCTGGTGAAAATAGTTTATAAATATGTCTAATCTAAAATGTTCCTGTTTCGTGTGGTATTGTTGCATCCATGTTAAATTCTCTTAAACAGGAGCTGATCTGCAGTTCTCAGCAGGGGACACTAAACATTGAAAAGAGATGTTCAGCTCATTTACATCAATGTTTCGATCTGGCCATCGCGGGAGCTAATAACATATAAGGTGGTGGTGTAGGGTGCCGGATCTGCACCGATCTGATATTGATGACCTATCTGAAGGATAGATCATCAATATTATATACCACTTTATGTCCACTTTGATTCCATACTATTTACCCCACTTTGCTTGAATGTTGATGCAACATTAAAACTCCTAGGAGGTTGAAAGAGAGATGAATACTTTCTTTAGGAATTATATGGTTGATTAGAGATATTATGTGTGTGATAATGTATTCAGTAAAACTGTGTAATGTTTCACTCTTGGTGTGTTACTTTGAGTATCATGTATTATGTGCCTCACTTCACTGACAACACTGGTGTAAGTAACTGGAGGAAATCGAGAGATTCTATTACATAACAGAGAATAGTAAATGGGAACAGATTGTATGACAGCAGACAATGGCAGACAAGACAACCTGAAATGCTGCTTCTTCCTGATGTCCATGTAATGTATAATGCATTCGCTTCTTGAGAAAAACTATACACTCACAATTCAGCAACTATTCAACGGGCATTAGGTATCACAAACTCTTTATTTTTATCTCTCCTAGGAGACAAAAGCTGACAAGTCACAAATTGTTATCACCTACTCCAGTCTCATTAATGAACTACTGTACATGTGACATGAGATTTATAAGGGTTGTTGCCCTCTGATGTACAAAAGCCCTAGGCAGCAAGAAATATATTTTTCAATTAAATTAATTTTCTTATGTTTAAAAGTAATTGGCAGATGTTGCAGTGTCCTTAAAATGAGATGACAATTATATCAGCTACCAACAGGGGCATAAAATAGGTTGCCAGCAACCAGGGCAAGGCAGTATTTTATACCCTAACACAGTGTTCCACAACTCCGGTCCTCAAGAGCCATCAACAGGTCATGTTTTTAGGATTTCCTTAGCCTTGCACAGGTGATGGAATTATCACCTGTGCAATACTAAGGAAATCCAGAAAACATGACCTGTTGGTGGCTCTTTGGACCGGAGTTGGGGAACACTGCCCAAACCAGTGGACCGTTAACATTACTTGAGTCCCGTCCACCAATATTGAACCACTTATGCCCAAGGACATGTATTTTATAATAATAATATACTGATATAATTATAGTTTGCCTTTTGAACCTTTAGTTATTTTTTGCTTTTTTGCTGAAATTCAGCATTAAATTTGAAAAATAAAGTTATACTTTTTTTCTTGCAATTAGTTTATAACCCTAAACCTAACCCCATCATTATCCCTAACACTAGTCCTATCGCTTACTCTAAAGCTACTCCTACCTAGAGATGAGCGATTTTGTTTGAATTCGATTCTGAATATGATCAGAATCAAATTTTGTTTTTGCAATATTCGTCGAACACAGCCGAATGTCATTACAGTCAACGAGTGATTGCGCACTCTTCGGGTGCGTGGGGATTACGAACCATGCAATGGGGAGAAACCACGCATCAGACTGACCTCGTAATGGGGTGTAACCACGCACCAGACAGGCATAAGTGCAGACTAACAGCAAACATAAATACCTGGTGTGCCTCTCCTGCCACTCCTACCTTGTGTATGAAAAAGCTCTGTAGTTAATATTACAGTTATTTGGTAGTGCTATACATGACGAAAATGCATGGGTAGAGTTATCCCATAGCTCTATTCCTAAAGGAAATGAATGGGTAGAGCTATCCGATAGCGCTATCCCTCAATGTTCCTGAGTGTCAGCTATTTCACATGGTTGAGCGCACTTGGGATCTGCCCCCAAGGCCCTGCCCATGCCCAATGTTTGGACCGTAGACCACAACTAGGAGTTAGTCCCGATTTTGTGTACAAAATTTTTGGCCTTTTACAATTAGCGCCTCTGGTCATCTTTGTAGTCATTTATAATTGACATTGTTATTTCGAGTAGATTGCGATTTTCTAGTTCAGCAATCCTCTCTTCCTCTCTTTCAAATTCCCTCATCATTTGTGAAGGCTCTTGCGAGTGGGTTAATTGCTTTCATTTTCTCTCCAAGAGATGACAGCAGTGCTGGGAGGCAGTTTTTATTTGCTTGGATTCTAGTACTTAATGATTCTTCACTGTCCAAGATATAACTCTGAGGATACTTTGGAGTACTACCTACAGCAGGATGCAATGGGGCAGTTCTGTGGTAAATTTGTCCATGAATTCGAAAACAGTATAGACCATGCCTAGGAGATGGCGGAACTTATGCTCCCATTGATGCCAAAGCAAGAGAGTTATTGTATTGCCTTATATTAGCCATAAAGTTATTGGAGTGCTGATGCTCTCCTTTCATCAACTTGACTAATTGATCATCCATATGAATGGGACGTAATTGGATGCGCCCTCTCTTGCAGCAGAAAGGGAATGTTTTGTCCTGCGCCATTTCGTCTTAGATTGGCAGAACTGACATCAAAATGTCAGTTCGCCAGCATAGTGCTCTTCAATATGTGTCTCAACAATTTGATTAAGAAGCCCTTTAGCGGCAAATGTAATTTGCCATCATCAACTGGCTCTTGCATTTTGGACACATCTTCTATCTTGTTCTCGTCTTTGTGAAATTGGTGTCTCACTTTATGCATTGCGTGTTGCTCGTTGTCATGCAGCATTAGATGTTCTACGTGATTCAGTTACTTCATTCGTTTCTCTTGCTCTGGCTGCCCTCTATCGGGCTACATCAGCAGTTCTTTGACAATTTCGTTCATCTTCTGTTTCATTAAGACGCAGGTTTTGCATCCGTCTGAGATTCGCTTTTCTGTGCAGCAGCGCGATCAATATGATCCATTTTTGCAAAGTTGCCTCACACTGTTGCCTGAGTGTTGCTCCCAATGTTGCCTCACAGTGTTGCCTCACAGGCTAACATTCAAAAAAGGCTTATGCCTTAACTCGTCACCAGGGAGAGCTCCTCTCCTTATTAGATATGTCACTTAACTCCTATACAGGGCCTTACTGTACTTAGGTATCCATGGTTATGCCCATGCATATAGTCAGTTATCTGCTAGTGGTAGTAAGTATGGATACCTAAGTTACTGTTGAGCTGTGGATGACTCATTGTGCACAGACACACGGACACGTCCAAATTAGGTATATGGATTGGAGTACAAATTTCCTAATGTGTTCGGAACCGATCAAAAGGCAAACATTTGGCATGAATAGTGTTCGAATATTCAGAAAGTTGTGGGAAGCAGGGTGTGTTACAGTCCGCGCTGCCGAGATTCACAAATCACCTGGGATGCAAGATGTTGTAGCAGTGTACTCCTTTATTTCCTCCTACGCGTTTCGTGGCCTTCCTGGCACCTTCCTCAGGGATTTGAGTGGACCGGAAGAGGGGGTGCATCTGCCCAACTTACGGACCTGACATCTCATGACATGACTGATGGTGAGCTGGTAGATCAGACGACTGGAGCAGACACATGGTCAGACGATGACTGGAGGGTTCACTCGACTGATGGGGCTGACCCAGTGGTACCCGTTGAAAATATAATTAAAGAAGTAGTGGTGCGACACGTGATGGCCAAAAGGGAACAGGATCATGAGATACAGCTGATAAAAGAGACAGTGGAAGAACATGTCAAACGAGAAAGAGTCCTGAGACAAATGGCCGCGCACAGGGTCGAGGAGCTCGAGAAAGAAGTCTTGGAGCTCAAAGAAACTGTAAGAGGTCTTCTGCGGGAGAAGAGGTTGGATGACGATTTACAGCAGCTGAGCGCGAGTGATAACAAGATGGAACTGCCAGTACCCATCTTGGCAAAGGGTCTTGAAGAGGCTAAATCTCATGAAGATTTGGAGCCAGGAGCTGAAGAAGACAGTCACCCGGTCAGGACAACTGTATTGAGGGAAGTGTCCGTGGTAAACCCATAGCCTTCTGTCCAGGAAGAAAGCAAGACCACGACCTTCAAGTCTGTGATTGACGTACCTGATGGCATGCAAGAAGCCTGTGCTGAGGAAGGTGTGCATGAGGCTTTCAAGGAGGCAGTCAAGGCGTATAAGGTACACTGGGCATCTGAGACTCGGCAGTTGGTGATAATATCAGCCAGGGAAGACACAGCAAAGAGGGTAGCTGTCCTGAAAAACATGCATCTGCAATGTCTTCACGCCAAACAGTTGTTCAGGCGGAGTAATATGCAAGCTGCTCGACGCCTAGAGAAAGCAAGGGAAGCGAAGAAACGGCTGGGCTTGGGGGGAAGATATAATTCCCGTACCCAAAGGTCTGATTGGGAGAATCATTGGAAGACTCGGGAAGGTAATGCAAGACCTTGTAAATATCTCCGGGGTGGCAAGGGTGAGGATCCCTCCGGATGATGAAGTCCAGGTATCAGCTGAAGAGGGCGTATTTCCCATCACGGTGGTTGGCTCCATGGAAAGCCTGAGGAACATTCAGATGCTCTTGGAGTATCGGGTGAGGTACCTGCAAGAGATTGAGCAGTTGAGGCTGGACCGACTGCAGATCAACAAAGAGGTGCGGAACATCAGGTGGCGGCCACCTTCAACTCAAGATGTAAGGGTCCCTCCAAGAAGTGATATGGCAGGTGGCCGAAAACTAACAGCGTGGCATGGACATCAAAAGGCTGCAAGTGGCAGTTTGACGGGCCGTACGAGGCTGAGAGACCTTAGTTCCTGTGAGACACTGAATGGGTCATACTCAGGCCAGATAGTAGGCTTGACTAAAACTTATGACCGCACCAACCGGGAGAGTCGGTCGGGGAACGGAACAGACAGGGAAGGGATGGAGACTAAACAGTGTCTGATGACGCAGACAGACTGCAACTGGAAGGCCAAAGCCCAAGGCCGATATTCTGACCGCTGGGGGCGGGGGGAGGCCTAATGGAGGTATGAGGCAGTATGACAGACAAAACAGCCGGAGACGGTTCTCTAGACTGGTAGGGCAAGGTGACATGGGTGCCCAGTCTCGAGATCCCGGGGTGATGTCGTGTGTTCAACCCCACAAGCTTGAACAGAAGGGGGAGGTATGTGGAGTAGTGACCACTGTGTCCGCTAGGGGGCGCTGTGTGGGTGTCCCAGGACGGGTATACAGGCACATCCAGTGTGGTAACAGGAGTAGGGTGCTAAAGGACCGTCATGTATCCAAAGGTGGGTGGCCTTGGGATGAAGGCTTGATTATGTGCTGATCAGCAGTGCTACTGCTGATGTTTTGATCCAATGAGGTCATAGCCATGTGATCCGGTGGGCGTGGCTACGGACCATATAAGGTGTCCAGGGTAGGTCATATGAGGGAATGCCTGGATCTGGTTGGTCCGTATGGAAGGTTTCGGCACGCTTCCTGAAGTGCACGTGTGAAGGCTGTGTATAATGGCTGCATGTATCTGACAGTTCCCAGGAGGGAATGAACGTCTGGAGTATGAAGCAGATAAGAGGTAACCCAGACAGGTAAGAGTAACTGAGAGACTGTATAGCCTGATGGCTGGATAAAGCACAGCCTGTGTGACCACAGGGCTGAGGGAGCAGAGTTTCACTGTGAAGATTCATTGTTATCTGCTGTAAAGACTGTTTTGTTTTCCTTATGCTGCTATGGCTTATGCGGCCTAATAAACCGTATGGACTTTGTTTATGTTGAAAAGCCTGTGCCGGACCTGGTTTTCTGCAGCGAAGCGAGTATCCCTAACCTGAATAACAAGTGCTAACCTTACAATAGTTAGAGTTAGAAAAACGTATGTAAAAACTTAGTTTATTACAATGTTAGTGGGTTTTTGACCTTTACATGGGTCATCTTTTTACATTTGTCACAGTCCTCTAGCAGGTGATAGGATAGGTGGTGAGCTGTGGGTGAGCACAGTGCATCATATGTCATCTCACTGTCTACTGTCTATGCAGAGCGCAGCAATCAAGCTGAGTTAGTCATTGGCTGCTGAGCTGTACAGTACATAGGCAGAGACTAAGATGGCAAAGCTCATTTAATCATACTCTGAACTTTGTGATATTGACTGCTGCCAATGAAGAGCCCAATCAAATTAATTCCACCATCACTATGGGTCAATCATATTTAGCTTCCTGCATTTTGATTAAGCTAATTTCTAGATTGCATGCAATGCAGAGGCATAGCTAGAGGTTTAGATCAGGAGAGACAAAACATCTGAGTGGCCCCCCCAACCAGGTAACCCTGATTATACCTATAGTGGCACACTCTGGGCATAAGGGAACCTCAGCAGATGACCATGGTATTACTGACAATAAATCTCTCTAAAAAAAAATAATATTACCACCATATGGTGACCATATAGTGGTAGATACTAATGCTGCAGATCATATAGGAGATTACAGTACAGTTATAGATGGGGACTTCTTTCCGATAGAGTGGTTCACTTTTCCTGTTTTTTCCATCTGTCCCAGATCGACATGACAACTTCTCCAGCCAAGACTCATCTTAAGCCCCCGTCACACCAAGCGACGCACCAGCGATCCCGACAACGATATGACCTGTTCAGGATCGCTGGTGTGTCGCTACATGATCGCTGGTGAGCTGTCAAACAGGCAGATCTCACCAGCGATCAGGACCAGCGACGACGCAGGTAACAAGCGCGCATCACTTAGTTACCCGCTGTGTACCTTGGATCCCAGCTCCCAGCATCTGCTTACAGCACTGGAGCTCGCTGTTCGTTGGTCTCCTGCTGCCACAATGTGTGCTGGCCAGCGGGAGACCAACGATCAAAAAAATGCCCAAGACATTAGAGCACGATCAGCGATACCCGCCGGGGGGGCGGTCGCCGATGCGTATCACACACAGCGAGATCGCTAGTGAGATCGCTGTTGCGTCACAAAACTTGTGACTCAGCAGTGATCTCGCTAGCGATCTCGCTTAGTGTGACGGGGACTTTATAACAAAGAAACATGTGACTTCTCACATTTCTATCACCGTCCCCATCTATTGCAAACCTGTCCAAACTCCTCATCCTGCTGATACCCCAATACTGATCCGCCTCTGCCATATGTGTCCCTATAACTGCACCTGTTGTGTGGTACAAAAATGGTTCCTCTTGCTGTCTTACATAGTGATGCCACTACTGTGCTCCTTACATAGTAAGAATACCTCCCTTGTGGGCACAAGATGGTAAAGTTGCCTACTAGAAAATATATATAATGCCTCTTCTGCACCTTTGACAGACACAAAACTCTGAGCGCCCCTATAACAATAATGCTTCATAAGTGCCGATTTAACATTTAACAATGTTCCCTCAGTCTCCCCATATACAGCTCCCCTGTACACAGTATGAGGGACCCACAGCTCCACTATACACAGTATATTGCCCCACAGCTCCCCTATATACAGTATGAGGGGCCCACAACTGTCCTATACACAGTACGATGGGCCCACTGCTCCCCCAAGGCACAATATAATGACCCCCACAGTAATCGTCACTCTATATAATAGCCACACACTATACAGGGTGGGCCATGTATACGGATATACCTAAATAAAATGGGAATGGTTGGTGATATCAACTTCCTGCTTGTGGCACATTAGTATATGGGAGGTGTAAAACTTTTCAAGATGGGTGGTGACCATGTCGGCCATTTTGAAGTCGGCCATTTTGGATCCAACTTTATTTTTTCCAATGGGAAGAGGGTCATGTGACAGAGCAAACTTATTGAGAATTTCACAAGAAAAACAATGATGTGCTTGGTTTTAACGTAACTTCATTCTTTCATGAGTTATTTACAAGCTTCTCTTTGTTGCCAATCTGGCATCAGTCGAACATTCCCTTGGTGGATATTAGCTACTCACAAATGGCACCCTTACAAAATCCAGCTGCTGCAGCATCTCAACAAGGATGATCCAGATTGGCGGGCTGAATTTGCAGAATGGGCAAAGCAAAAATTGGAACGGGACCCTCAGTTTACACAGAACATTATGAGGCAAACTTTTTTGGGTGGGCCATTTATATGGATACACCTAAATAAAATGGGAATGGTGACAGTATTCTTGTGTAGGGTGTCTTGCATTGAAATCTGCTGCAATGACCCGGGTACTGCGTTCAGCAGACATCAACACAATTTCTATCCACTCCTCACGTGTTAACCTCTGCAATATGTCAATGGCTGTAAACAAAGAGAAACTTGTAAATAACTCATGAAAGAATAATGTTACGCTAAAACCAAGCACACCATTGTTTTTTTGTGAAATTCTCAATAAGTTTGATGTGTCACATGACCCTCTTCCCATTGGAAAAAATAAAGTTGGATCCAAAATGGCCGACCTCAAAATGGCCGACATGGTCACCACCCATCTTGAAAAGTTTTACACCTCCCATACACTAATGTGCCACAAACAGGAAGTTGATATCACCAACCATTCCCATTTTATGTAGGCATATCCATATACATGGCCCACCCTGTATAGTGTGGGGGCTATTATATAGTGTGACGATTACTGTGGGGGTCATTATATTGTGTCTTGGGGGAGCAGTGGGCCCATCGTACCATGTATAGGACAGATGTGGGCCCCTAATACTGTATATAGGGGAGCTGTGGGGTAATATACTGCTGCGTATGCCGATACAGTTAGGAGTGGTGAAAGCTCTGGGTGGCTGACTCCAAGTGAGGAGCCCTAGGTGATTGCAACCTCTGCCACCTGGTAGCTATTGTAAACAATAATGCTTCTTAAGTGCTCGCTTAACATTTAATAACTAGTATACGACACTCCAGAACAGTGAGGAGGTGGCTGAGTATGGTTCCGATGCATAATAGAAAATATAAGTAGAACTTGGCATTCAAGAGAGGTATGCAAAAAGAATGAAATTTTATTCACATTGGACTAATTGGATTGGGAATAAAATTCTTTTTGCATACCTCTCTTGAGTGCCGAGCTCTTATATTAACATTTAATAATGTCCCCTGAGTCCCCTCATGTACAGTAATAATGGCCCATGAGTCCCCCATGTACAATAATAATGGCCCCAGTATAGGTAATAATAATAATACATTTTATTTCTATAGTGCCGACATATTCCGCAGCACTTTACATTTCAGAGGGGACTTGTACAGACAATAGACATTACAGTATAACAATAATCACATAGATCATAACAGATACCAAGAGGAATGAGGGCCCTGCTCGCAAGCTTACAATCTATGAGGAAAGAGGTAGACATGAAAGGTGGGTGGTAACAGTTGCCCTGATTGTTTGGACCAGCCATAAAGTTAAGTGTGCAACAGTACAGACATAGAGGGCTAATGGATGCATAAAGCATATGGGAACATGATGCGGGGAACCTGGTTATGGTAAAACTTTTGACTGTGCCACCCAGGGATAGATTAGGTTAATGTGTTGAGGCGGTAGGCCAGTCTGAATAAATGCGTTTTCAGGGCACGCTTAAAATTGTGGGGATTGGGGACTAATCGTATTGACCTGGGAAGTGCATTCCAAAGAATTGGCGCAGCACGTGTAAAGTCTTGGAGACGGGAGTGGGAGGTTCTGATTATTGAGGATGCTAACCTCAGGTCATCAGCAGAACGGAGGGCGCGGGTAGGGTGATGTGAACAGGCTGTCATGTGACTGCAGGCATACAACTTGCAGTCATGTGTCGACTACACGCTTTCGGCTTCTCTCAATTCTCTTCTATTGAAACACGCCAAACGTATTTAGTCAGCACGTGCAAATACTATACATGTGGTCATAAAACTGCCTGATCGCATCTGATCAGACTTATGACAGCAGGCACAATGCACTCTGTCATGATTTGACAGTCTGCAGTCACATACAGTACCTGAATTAAATTACCTAATAAATTCTGGTCAACCTCAGATGAAGTTTACAGACAGGTAGTTCTTCTTATCCAACTTGCTGCAGGTAAGCGAAGAGCATAAGATAAGGTCAGGCCAGGCAGTGTCTGAGGTAAATCTAAAGTGGGCATCAGGTACGGACTGGGGCTGAAATTCAGATCTGGCATTTGAAATCTCACATTCCCATGTTGTCCCCGTCCCTAAGAACCAGATAGGATATATTACTAATGTTACCCTGGATGGAGGAAAGGAAGATTTTCTACAAGACCAATGTTTCTAATGATACCCATGGTCTGCTGGGGTAAGTGATGGAGTCAGCGACACTGTGCTCCATCACAACTCTTAACAGTGTGGGTGTCTTGAGAACACCAATTCTGTTAACAACATAGCAGCCAGGGAAGCCCATGACCAGACAGGCCCTTCTGGCATTTTCCATAATTGCCAGATGGCCAGTCCGGCCCTGGTGGGCACTAGGACCCAGGGGAGGTGTCAGAGCACACCTAAAGCTGAGCTGTCTGTAGCACTGATAGGAAGCCTTTCAGAAGGAAGGAGGAATATTAGACAACTTCATTTCTGTTCTCAGTCCCCTGACTGGTACTTCTCAGTGACCTAGTTGCTGTTTGCAATGTATCGCTGTCTTCATAAATAATTACATACAAAGGTTATTATATAATAAAACATGAACAACTCCAATAGGGCGAAAACTTTTTATGGGCATTGAACAAAGAAAGCTACTGTATATAAGTACATAGGAGGTTTCTGCAAATTGTCAGTAAACGTGTAAAGCACAGTTATGACTTGTTGAATATTCTTATTAACGTTTCAGAATTTGAAGCACATGTACTACAGGTCGGACTGTGTCTAGAGGAGAGTCAGTCTTGAGAAATTCTAAAGAAATCGTTCAGACATTACATAAATCAGTGACAATTACAAATAATCCTAGAATTCAACTTAACCTGACCTGAAAACAGGCCTGATGGTCTAGGATAGTAAAAGTAATAATGAAAGCCTTCCTGGAGGTCTAGCATGATTGAGAAGTAGTAGTCTCACGTGTTCTGATACTTTATGATTTCGTTCAGTAGATTAGGGAATTGGCTCACCCCTACTACTAGTTAAAGGACTGACAACCTTACAGCTCTCAACTGGCTGTAGAAGCTTTCAATAACATATGCCCCTTTAGTCCTAAAATATCATATATATATCATACTATTACGAAGAAAACACACTATACAAAGACTATTGCTACCAATTATGCCATTAGAAAAGCCTGAAAAAATACTGCCACGCTGTGGCCACTACCAATACCATCACATAAGGAATGAATAATATTACCATATTTCTACAGAACAAAGCATTATGTACAAAGACCAATATCCCCAATATTACAACTTCAAATAGTTAAATTGTTCTCCGAGAAATGTAATACACCACACTGCAGGTAATATCTCTGCCAGGATATTGCTCTTGGCAGGGCAGAGAAAAATGCATCTGCGCAGGAGCGCGATATGGACACTGTGTGGATGACCTAGGATGCATCATCCACACGAATTGGAGGAGGATGGCAATCATAAGAAGAGAGGAGGTACCAGATCAAGACCAAAGACACCGCCGTCTTTGAGAATAAGGGTACACTCACATCTGCATATAAAAAGTAGCTCAGATTCTCAGCCAAAAAAGTTGGGGACTGTCAAGCATGTGTCATGCATTTTTTTTCTCACCTAGCATCCGTATGACGTGTATACAATGCGTTTTTAACGTCAGCTTTTACATACAGTAATTCTCCATGTCATTTGGAGTTAGTTTTCAAACTAATAAAACTATTTTATATACAGATAAGATAGATAGATAGATAGATAGATAGATACAGAGGGGCAAATAAGTATTTGATCCCTTGCTGTTTTTGTAAGTTTGCCCACTGACAAAGAAATGAACAGTCTATAATTTTAACGGTAGGTTAATTTTACCATTGAGAAACAGAATATCAAAAATGAAATCCAGAAAATCACATTGTATAAATTATATAAATTTAGTTGCATTTTGCAGTGAGAAATAAGTATTTGATCCCTCTGGCAAACAAGACTTAATACTTGGTGGCAAAACCCTTGTTGGCAAGCAGCAAAGCAGTCAGACTTTTTTTTTAGCTGATGATGAGGTTTGCGCACATGTCAGGAGAAATTTTGGTCCACTCCTCTTTGCCGATCATCTCTAAATCATCAAGATTTTGAGGCTGTCACTTGGCAACTTGGAGCTTCAACTCCATCCATAAGTATTCTATGGGATTAAGGTCTGGAGACTAGCTAGGCCACTCCATGACCTTAATGTGCTTCTTTTTGTGCCACTCTTGTGTTGCCTTGGCTGTATGTTTTGTGTCATTGTCTTGCTGGAAGACCCAGCCACGACCCATTTTAAATGTCCTGGCGGAGAGAATCAGGTTGTCTCTCAGGATTTTATGGTACATGGCTCCATCCATTCTCCCATTGATGTGGTGAAGTAGTCCTGTGCCCTTAGCAGAGAAACACCCCCAAAACATAATGTTTCCACCTCCATGTTTGACAGTGGGGATGGTGTTCCTTGGGTCATAGGCAGCATTTCTCTTCCTCCAAACACGGCGAGTTGAGTTAATGCCAAAGAGCTCAATTTTTGTCTCATCTGACCACAGCACCTTCTTCCAATCACTCATAGAATCATCCAGGTGTTAATTGGCAAACTTCAGATAGGCCTGCACATGTGCTTTCTTGAGCAGGGAGACCTTGCAAACCCTGCAGGATTTTAAACCCTTACAGCATAATGTGTTACCAATTGTTTTCTTGGTGACTGTGGTCCCAGCTGCAGTTTTAGGCTGATCTCTCACTTTCCTCATGATCAAGGATACCCCACAAGGTGAGATTCTGCATGGTGCCCCAGATCAATGTCGATTGACAGGCATCTTGTATTCCTTTCATTTTCTTACTATTGCACCAACAGTTGTCTCCTTCTGACCCCGAGTCTTAGTTATGGTTTTGTAGCCCATTCCAGCCTTGTGCAGGTCTATGATCTTATCCCTATGAAAAATGAGGATGATTGACCTCATGGAGATCAACATCCGACACTGCGGAGACACCATCACGTGTTTCTCAACGTAGTGATTCTAGAGCACTGCCCCCATCCCTTATGGGAAATATGCAGAAGCATGCAAAACAGAAGCCGCGGAGACACCATCACATGTTTCTCAACGCAAGCAATGACTAGCCAGGTCTTTCACCGGGAAGGAACAACCACGGGGAGGGCAGTCTCCAATGAAGGAAACCACCTATGCCAAAACATGGTATCCATCCACAGACAGCTGTTTCGGGGTATTTGCCCCTCATCAGTGTGGAGTAGGAAACTGGCTAGTAGGAGCAATGCCTAGTAGAAGACTATGAAAAATGAGGATGATTGACCTCATGGAGATCAACATCCGACACTGCGGAGACACCATCACGTGTTTCTCAACGCAGTGATTCTAGAGCACTGCCCCCATCCCTTATGGGAAATATGCAGAAGCATGCAAAACAGAAGCCGCGGAGACACCATCACATGTTTTTCAACGCAAGCAATGACTAGCCAGGTCTTTCACCGGGAAGGAACAACCACGGGAAGGGCAGTCTCCAATGAAGGAAACCACCTATGCCAAAACATGGTATCCATCCACAGACAGCTGTTTCGGGGTATTTGCCCCTCATCAGTGTGGAGTAGGAAACTGGCTAGTAGGAGCAATGCCTAGTAGAAGACTATGAAAAATGAGGATGATTGACCTCATGGAGATCAACATCCGACACTGCGGAGACACCATCACGTGTTTCTCAACGCAGTGATTCTAGAGCACTGCCCCCATCCCTTATGGGAAATATGCATAAGCATGCAAAACAGAAGCCGCGGAGACACCATCACATGTTTCTCAACGCAAGCAATGACTAGCCAGGTCTTTCACCGGGAAGGAACAACCACGGGAAGGGCAGTCTCCAATGAAGGAAACCACCTATGCCAAAACATGGTATCCATCCACAGACAGCTGTTTCGGGGTATTTGCCCCTCATCAGTGTGGAGTAGGAAACTGGCTAGTAGGAGCAATGCCTAGTAGAAGACTATGAAAAATGAGGATGATTGACCTCATGGAGATCAACATCCGACACTGCGGAGACACCATCACGTGTTTCTCAACGCAGTGATTCTAGAGCACTGCCCCCATCCCTTATGGGAAATATGCAGAAGCATGCAAAACAGAAGCCGCGGAGACACCATCACATGTTTCTCAATGCAAGCAATGACTAGCCAGGTCTTTCACCGGGAAGGAACAACCACGGGAAGGGCAGTCTCCAATGAAGGAAACCACCTATGCCAAAACATGGTATCCATCCACAGACAGCTGTTTCGGGGTATTTGCCCCTCATCAGTGTGGAGTAGGAAACTGGCTAGTAGGAGCAATGCCTAGTAGAAGACTATGAAAAATGAGGATGATTGACCTCATGGAGATCAACATCCGACACTGCGGAGACACCATCACGTGTTTCTCAACGCAGTGATTCTAGAGCACTGCCCCCATCCCTTATGGGAAATATGCAGAAGCATGCAAAACAGAAGCCGCGGAGACACCATCACATGTTTCTCAACGCAAGCAATGACTAGCCAGGTCTTTCACCGGGAAGGAACAACCACGGGAAGGGCAGTCTCCAATGAAGGAAACCACCTATGCCAAAACATGGTATCCATCCACAGACAGCTGTTTCGGGGTATTTGCCCCTCATCAGTGTGGAGTAGGAAACTGGCTAGTAGGAGCAATGCCTAGTAGAAGACTATGAAAAATGAGGATGATTGACCTCATGGAGATCAACATCCGACACTGCGGAGACACCATCACGTGTTTCTCAACGCAGTGATTCTAGAGCACTGCCCCCATCCCTTATGGGAAATATGCAGAAGCATGCAAAACAGAAGCCGCGGAGACACCATCACATGTTTCTCAACGCAAGCAATGACTAGCCAGGTCTTTCACCGGGAAGGAACAACCACGGGAAGGGCAGTCTCCAATGAAGGAAACCACCTATGCCAAAACATGGTATCCATCCACAGACAGCTGTTTCGGGGTATTTGCCCCTCATCAGTGTGGAGTAGGAAACTGGCTAGTAGGAGCAATGCCTAGTAGAAGACTATGAAAAATGAGGATGATTGACCTCATGGAGATCAACATCCGACACTGCGGAGACACCATCACGTGTTTCTCAACGCAGTGATTCTAGAGCACTGCCCCCATCCCTTATGGGAAATATGCAGAAGCATGCAAAACAGAAGCCGCGGAGACACCATCACATGTTTCTCAACGCAAGCAATGACTAGCCAGGTCTTTCACCGGGAAGGAACAACCACGGGAAGGGCAGTCTCCAATGAAGGAAACCACCTATGCCAAAACATGGTATCCATCCACAGACAGCTGTTTCGGGGTATTTGCCCCTCATCAGTGTGGAGTAGGAAACTGGCTAGTAGGAGCAATGCCTAGTAGAAGACTATGAAAAATGAGGATGATTGACCTCATGGAGATCAACATCCGACACTGCGGAGACACCATCACGTGTTTCTCAATGCAGTGATTCTAGAGCACTGCCCCCATCCCTTATGGGAAATATGCAGAAGCATGCAAAACAGAAGCCGCGGAGACACCATCACATGTTTCTCAACGCAAGCAATGACTAGCCAGGTCTTTCACCGGGAAGGAACAACCACGGGAAGGGCAGTCTCCAATGAAGGAAACCACCTATGCCAAAACATGGTATCCATCCACAGACAGCTGTTTCGGGGTATTTGCCCCTCATCAGTGTGGAGTAGGAAACTGGCTATGATCTTATCCCTGACATTCTTAGAAAGCTCTTTGATCTTGCCCATCTTATAGAGGTTAGAGTGTGACTAATTAATTTAGTAATTTAGTCTGTGGACAGGAGTCTTTAATAAAGGTTACTATGTAAGACAGCTGTCTTTAATGCAGGTAACGAGTTGATTAGGAGCCTCTAACTGGTCTGTAGGAGCCAGAACTCCTAATGGTTGTTAGGCTAGGTTCACATTTGCGGTTTAGTCCTCAGCGTTTCGTCCGCAACCATGAACACATGGAAAAACGTATGCAAGTGCATAAAAATGCAGTGGTTTTTAGCTGCATCATCTTACGCAAGACGTCAAATTAATGCTGTTTTTTATGCGTTTGTATGCGTTTTTGCATGCGTTTGCGTTTTTATGCACATGCTTCCGATTTGGAAAAATTTTTCCATAACATTCTGGGACACAAGCCACGCCCAATGGGTGTGTCTCATGGGATTTCGTTATATAGGCCCTTGTGGAGCTGAAAACAGCAGATTTTGATCCTGTATCCTGCGTCAAGATGGATATTCCCAAGGAGAGTTTCTATTTTAAGCTGGATTTGGATATCAAATTGTCTTTTGCCTTTGCTTGTGAGCAAGAAAGGAAGAGAAAGACAGAGAAGAAGACGGCATTGGCGCTATTGGAAACACCCCATTCTTAAAGTCCAGGAGAGCCACGGAGCCTACCACTCCTTATTCAGTGAGCTCCGCGAAAACCCGGACAAATATTTTTACTACACGAGGATATCTCAAGAGAGCTTCCAGGAATTGCTGGCTCGTGTAGAAGGAGCCATCAGCAGGCAGGACACCCAGCTCCGTAGAGCTATTCCAGCTGAGGAACGTCTGCTGGTGACACTAAGGTATGTAATCTTTAAAAATAAACGCACGCCTGTCATAATTAGTATTAGTATTTTTTTTTTTTTTTGCAAAACCCCTGTCGCTAATATTATTCCTAAAAAATTTTTCTTTCTCTGTTTGGCAGATTCCTGGATACCGGAGAGAGCCTAGCATCGCTCCATTTCCAGTTCCGGATAGGCCTTTCCACCCTTTCTGGGATTGTTGGGGACACTTGTCAGGCTTTGTGGGACGTACTTCGTCATGAATTTATCCCCCTACCCACCACGGAAATATGGCAGGAAAATGCTGAAAAATTCTGGGAAATTTGTAATTTCCCCAACTGAGTGGGAGAAGTGGATGGGAAACATATTAGGATAACAAAACCGGCTCGAAGTGGATCCAAGTATTTTAAGGCTGAGTTCACACGTGGCGTATTTTTCGCGTTTCCGCGGCGGTTTTAACCGCGCGATTTTGCTGTGAAAACACGAAAAATAAGCATCCCATGCAATCCTATGGGATTCCGCAATGCTGTGCTAATGCTGCGGTTTTTACCGCGGCGGAATCGCTTCGCGGTAAAAAACGCAGCATGCTCATTAATTTTGCAGAATCGCGGCGATCCCACACCCATAGGAATGCATTGTTCCACTTACTTCCCGCATGTGGCTGTGCACACCATGCGAAAAGTAAGCAGAACAATTGCGGATGGTACCCACGGTCCGGAGGAGAGGAGACTGTCCTCTGGGCTTTGGGTACCATATCCCTGTAAAAAATAGAATTTAAAATAAAAAATTGTGTTATTCTTACCTTCTGACGTCCCGCGCAGCCTTCCCGCCTCTCTCCCCGCTCTCGTTCCCAGTAATCCTTTGCGAAAATGCCCGCGATGGCGTCCGTTCTCGCTGGATCGTGAAGTCTCGTGGCCATTCGCGCAACGTCATCGCGAATTAACGCGAGACGTCGCGATCCCGTGAGAATGGATGTCATCGCGGGCATTTTCGCAAAGGATTACTGGGAACGGGAGCGTGGAGAGAGGTGGGAAGGCTGCGCGGGACGCCGGAAGGTAAGAATAACACCATTTTTTATTTTTTTTAATTATTTTTTACATTTTATCTTTTACTTCTGATGCTGCATAGGCGGCCTCAGTAGTAAAAAGTTGGTCACACTTGTCAAACACAATGTTTGACGAGTGTGACCAACCTGTTAATCAGTTCTCCAAGCGATGCTACAGATCGCTTGGAAAACGCTAGCATTTTGCAAGCTAATTACGCTTGCAAAATGCTAGTTTTTCAGCGGGAAAATCGTGGGAATTTAAAATGCGATTTTCCCCCGGAATGGAATTCCGGAACTCTCGCAGTAATTTCCGCGAGAGTTCCGCTACGTGTGAACTTAGCCTAACTATAAAAAATACTTTTCTATAGTGCTGATGGCCCTAGCAGCTGCAGACTGCAGTTTTATTGCCATGGACATTGGTTCTTTTGGCTGTGGAAATGACTCCCAGACCTTTAAAAACTCAGACATGTGCCATGTATACCAATACTTTTAATTTTCCCCTCCCACGACCTCTTCCCAACACTCAAGGCCTGCCAATGCCATTTGTTGTGGTAGGGGATGAGGCCTTTCAGATGTGTGGAAAGCTAGTGAAGCCATACTCCAGTCGGGACTTGAACCACGCAAAAAGGATTTTTAATTACCGACTGACCAGGGCCCGCAGAACTGTTGAGTGTGCCTTTGGTATTCTTGTCTCAAAATGGCACTTTCTAGGGACAGCGATTAATCTGAAAATTCAAACAGTTGATGAGGTGGTCAAGGCGTGTATGGTTCTCCACAACTACATAATGGCTAAAGAGCGACCAGCTTTCGAACTAGATGAACCTATTACTAATCCATTGCCAGATTACCATCATCACCCTCTGAGGACAAGGGAAGTTGCCGAAATGAGGTATACATTCGCGGACTACTTTTTTTGATGTTGGACATGTGACATGGCAAGATACAATGGGCTAATGTATAAATTGTATGTGATGTTATGGCCTTTGAATTTTTACCTGTATTTTAAATGTTTTATGCTACATAAAAAAAAATTAGTACAACACCTGGTTACTTTGCTTATGTCTCCATGCTTTACACTTCACCTGTTCTATGTGTCAGTGCTATGGTTGGTTCTCATGAGCTCCATCATCTCTACAGTCTGCATTAATGTATAGTCCAATAGATTAATGCACACTGAAGAATTGATGGAGGAAATCCACCTCATATCTTTACTCACCAGCCCGTGTGTCAGAACTACTGCACTCAGGATGCAAAAAACACAGCATCCTGAGTGCAATAGTATTGACACCTGGGCAGGTGAGTATTGAAGACACCTGACCAGTTGTGTTGTTTACCTTTTTTTTGGGGGGAGGAGGATTATCAGGCCTCTTTGTTGTTTTTGCCACCTCATAGCTTTTCCATGACAGACACAAGAACTAAAAAGAAAAAAAGATTGTGTTTCATGAAGCTATGAGGTGGAAAAAAAACAGAGTGTGTGTGCATACGGTGATTTGTGTGTTGACGGCGTACGGTGTATGTTGCCAGCGACGAAGCATACAAAGAGCAAGCAGTGATATAGGGCAAACAACAAAATTTTTATTTACAAAAAATATATATATTTTTTATATAATGAGGAGAAAATGTTACGGACCAGGGGGGTGCAGATGGGAGGATTGGCTTGGGGTGGATTGTTGTGAATTCTCTCTCTGGCTTCCCTCTGGTGATTACTGAAGGTAGTGGATCTGGTCAGATTGACAGAGGGGTTGCGAGTTCTCTTTCAGGGCTCCCTCTGGTGGTTACTGGAGGTAATGGAGCTGATCTGATTGACAGAGTCTTGCCACCTGATAATGAGGAAGACAATTGGAGATCTGGGGTTTCAGATTGGGATTTAAGTCAGCCGACTCCCTCTATCCCTGCTGGTGATTTTCTTCCTGTGCCTCCTGAAGTCTGAGGTCTCCTGCTCTGTCCCTGCATGTTCAGCTAAGTGGTTCATTTGCTACTCTGTTTGCATTTGATCTGTTTTTTTCTATCTCTGTTTTGTGTGGGTCAGCCAGCTTCGGCTGGGGCTGTGCTGAATCACGCCCATATGTTACTGCTTTGCCAGTTTGTTTTGTCCCCTGTTATATCTCCTTTTGCTTTGCATTCAGAATATACCAGAGTGCTGATATAGTGGGGCGAAGTCGTGCGACTTCAGTGTTTTTTGTGCATCAGACGTGTTGGACTTTTGCAGGTTTTTTTGCGTGATTGCAGACAGTGTCTTTCCTTTCCTGTCCTGTCTAGTCCCCATCGTTTGCTCAGTCTATTTTTTTGCCTGCGTTTGTGTTTTCATCTTGTCTCACCGACAATATATGTTTGGGGACTATATATTCCTTTGGGGTCTGCTCCGGGGCAGTTTAGATTTCCCCTTTCTTGCTTTAGGCTTAGTTAGCTCTCTGGCTGTGCCGAGGCGTCTGGGATCATCGTAGGTACGCTCCACGGCTACTGCTAGTTGTGTGGACAGGATCAGGGGTCTGCAATCCACTAGTTACCAACCTCTCTGGTTTTCTGTGGCTTAGCCTGGGCCTGCTATCCTCCTCGGTGACCCATTCATAACAGTGGATGCTGAAGGGGTTCCGGGGGAAGGGGCTAATAGATGTGTGGGGTCTGGGAGATCAAGGACGGAGATTGACACATTAGAAGTGGAAACATGGGACGGGAGAGACATAGAAGGGAGAGACAAATTGGACATAACAGACACATTGGGAGGTGAGGGTGGTGGAGGGAGCACGACTGTCCTGTCCTGCCTCTGTTCCCTTTTCCTCTTTCTCTGTCTCCCATGTGTTGGATGGCTGCTTGATCTTCTTCTCCTTGGAAGGGTGGGAGTGTTGGGTTGAGAAGGCATGGGGGTGGTGGACGAAGCAGGACCCGGAATCTGCGAGCTGGTGGACGGCCGTGACGTAGCAGGAACCTGCGTGCTGGTGGACGGCTGGGCAGGACTCCGGCTGATGGTGGTGGTAAGCATCCGTGCAGAAGCAGGACTCGGCGTGGTAGTGGAGAGACTATCAGCTGCACTCGGCATAGCGGAGGAACTGTATTTGAGTGCGGCAGTACTGGGCATGGTGGTGGCCATACAGGGATATGCAGCAGAACTCGGTATTGATGTGTACCGGGTAACTGGTGGCACAGTGGGAAATACAGGTGCCAGCGGGTATAACTGAGTCTGCTGCATAGTCTGAGCGTATGCAGCATTGCAGGCCTGCATCACATTCAGCTGAAGTTCAGGTGTAAGGTTTTCCACCATGTCCCGTTCAGTGACCATAAAAAAAATGATGTGCTGGCCTCTGGATGTCGGATTCCAGACAGTCAAGGCGCTGGTGGACAGACTGGAAAAGTGTGTCAATATGGTGCACTATCCAGTCTATCTACCATCGACTTCATGCCATCCTGGAAAACCGAGCTCAAGTGTAGAAACTCGAGCATGAGTGTCCTGTCCGAGGCCTTCTGCCACTGTCGAGAAGAACCAACATTAAAAAAAAGAGGCGGAGGAGGCCTGGGACAGGGGAAGACCTGATGGACCAGCTGCCTGTTCTTCAGCCCGTGTTGCCGGCCTACTTGCTGCGTCGCTGGTGGATGGCTGGGACTGCTCCGAGGCTGTTCGCTGAAGGTTCCAGGGTGCTGCTCCAGGTGCTGTGAAAAGAAAAGCCAAACCTTACTACCACAAAAAAAAATTGTACAAGTGTCAACTCCTGTGGAATAGAAAAATTCAGATTAGGGAACACAACACCAAAATTCTTACATTCTCTGAGCAAGGACAGGCCTCAGGAAAGCCAGCATATGGTGATATTTGTATTTCCTGAGCCTTGCTGCACTACCACCACTGCAAGCCTGGTTCTCCAGTCTGAGGTCCTTGTTGAAGCGATCCTTCATTGAACGCCAACGGTTTCTGACTTTGTGCACTGTGAAGGGGGATTTAAAAAAAGGGTTAAACAATGCACATTAGGCTGGGATCACACAACCGTGTGGATGCGAGAAACTCACAGAAGTTTATCGCATCACACACGGTTGTGTGATGCCGGCCTTTACAGGTTCACTGACGCGTCAGCCAACATTGCAATACTTACAAAAGTCCTTTCTGGCTCTTGGCGTAGCATTGTCCCAGTTATCCATCAGCTCCTGGGCCAATGCTGCTCTCAATGCTGACTGTCCCACAATGTGACTCTCTCCTCAACAAGGGAGATGATGAGGTCATTATCTATGTAGTCCTCCTCCTGCTGTGGAACCTATAAATGAAATAAAAACATTACTGTTGTCAAGATAAACAAGGAAAATTCCCCCTCAAAAAAGTAAAAGCAAACACAGAAAATCTATCAACACTCAAAAAAAAAAAATCACAAAAAAAATTTGAAAAAAAAGCCAGAAAAACAATCAACACTCAAAGGAAAAAAAAAGGAAATTAAAAAAAAAAAAAAATTGAAAAAAAAGCCACAAAAACAATCAACACAAAGGAAAAAAAAAGGAAAAAAACTTACACGCTGTCTGCCCACCGGTCCTTGTGCCTCCCTCTGCTGGTCCTGCTCCTGCTGCTCCAGTTCCTGGGCACTTGATGAAGTGTTCTGTAAAAGAAAAAACATGATTTTGGCACATATGTACAGGGATACTTACCAACCATAGTTGCAAAGGTACTCACTTCAGAATCCTGTCCTATCTGCTGAAGGCTAGAGGCCATGGTGAAGAATGCTGCAAGAAAGAGACATAAATAATTACAGACTGCAGGGAGTAAAATTAAAAAAGACACACAGACATTAGGTTGTATACTCACATTTGGCTTGAATTCAGTTATGTCTTCTCTGCTCTTTCAGTCTCCAGTGTCTTGAGAGTAATGGACAATGAGTGCCCACTCTCTCTTTTTATCTATCTTTGTGTGGGGGGTGGCTAATCAGTGTCTAGACAGGTTTAATCAGGAAAAACACATGCGTACAGAAATGCTTGCACTAGCATAAGCATGCGTTCTCATACACTGTAATGCATTGTTTCGACGCATTCCTTCTGCTAGCGGCTGCATGCGTTTGGCGGCGGCAAATTATTGCCTCCAAAATTGCAACATGTTGCGCTAGCCACGCCCCACCGCAAAACCCAAAACGATGCATGCGTAGTGAAACACGGCCGAAAGCATACAAACGCATGTACCTGCATCCATAATGTTACAGATAGGAAAGCACGACCCATGCAAATATATGCGGCAGAAACGCTGCGGACTCAACCGCAAATGTGAATCCAGCCTTAGGGGATCAAATACTGTATTTATTTCTCACTGCAAAATGCAAATACATTTATATAATTTATGCAATGTGATTTTCTGGATTTTATTTTTGATATTCTATCTCTCAACGTTAAAATTAACCTACCCTTAAAATTATAGACTGTTCATGTCTTTGTCAGTGGGCAAACTTACAAAATCAGCAAGCGATCAAATACTTTTTCCCCCACTGTAGATATGAGATAGACAGCTAGATATGAGATAGATAGATAGATAGAGATTAGATAGATATGTAGTGACCTGGTTCAGACTGGGTATGTCCCTTTAAGTAACCCTGGACCGTGAGTAGCTTTTGTACACCTCAACTCACCCCTAAGTTATCCATTTACTGTTATATGGTTTAAATGAATCCATTACTCACTAATCTCATATATTCATAATTTATATAGTAATCTCACAATGTGAAGTCTGACACAAGAATTGAGAATTATCCTATTGGTCAGTGACCCTGTGACCAAGGCTCAATTGGAGGAGCTACCTCCAGTCTTTGTAGAGACAAGACAGGGTTCTGGAAAGTTCTCTGAGGAGTCTGGTTCAAGGTGTGAGCCAGAGCAGACTTGATGTGAGGGGTCTCCTGACCCCCTCCAGGCTCCATGCCTGGAGGTTCATCTTTCTCTTCATCTCAAGACTTACAGCCAGGCCTAATGCCTTGGATCTTCCCCTGACTTCTACAGTCAAGATGGCTGAAGACTTGTAACCTTTATTTTAACCCTGGATCCCTGCTGTCCGGTTTAATGCGTGTTTCCCCAGCATTAGGTCGCACTAAATGTGTACAGAAGAACCTATTGCTCTGTGTGTTGAGGAAATCAAGGGTCCCCCGCCTCACCGCAAATTATCCGTTATTTACTTCAAGTATAATTCTGCACGTACCGTGACCTGTTGAGAAAATGAATACTGGATTTCAGGTCTGTAAATATTGCCATATATTCCCTCTTCTACCTTTATGCCACCAAGAGACTTTGAACTCTCTTATAATTATCTGCAAGTGCTGATCCTAACTAAAACAGGTTCTTAAAGCTCCAGAACCTCAATTCTGTGTCAGAATCCAATCCTGAACTGTATTGGTCGTGGATTCCCCATGTGAACTGTTACCTTTACTCCATGTTATATCTCCCCGTTCTGCTGAAGTAAAGCAGCTGTTATCCCCGAGACCTGTTGTCTGTGGTTATTCTATCAGCTGTGGACACTGCGTGGGGGTGGATAACAGTGAACGGAATGGCCCCATACCAGGGCTTTTGCAGATAGATAGATATGGGATAGATAGAAAGATACCATATTTTTCAGACTATAAGGCAAACTATTTTCCCAAAAATTTTTTGGGGAAAATGGAGGTGCGTCTTATAGTCGGAATATACCTACAAGTAATGTGGCGGCAGCAGGGTGATTCTGCAGCGGTCTGACGCTGCAGGGAGATAATCACACTCCCTTCCCAGGCTAGTGCGGTAGTATTTGGGGGCAGGGCCGCCATCAGGGCATGACAGCCCTTACAAGTGTATGGGGCCCGGTGATTAGGGTGCCCACCGCCCGAGCACGCTGACAGCCCGGTCCATGGGCCCGGGGCCCCCAACATTTTGTTCAGGCTTCTATGGGCTCTGTATTAAATCATCCACCAGCGTCTGCTGGGCCCCCCCCGCTTTATATTGAATCATAACCCAGAGCTTGCCGACCCCCCCATGCATAATGGTCCAGGCCGTGCAGCCAAGCCCGTGCCACATGGGACTGGCTGGGAGCAGTCGCAGACTCGCAGAAGATGGTGGACGGCGGAGGGACGACCAGGCGGCAGCCAGGCGCAGGCAGAGTCACGAGGGGGCAGGCGAGGGAGCAAGGTAAGTAGTTAGTGAGTGACTGTGAGTCTGTCTGTGTTACATTATGCCCTGGTGTGGTGCTCTGCAGTTGGCTGGACTGGTGTACATTATGTCCTGATGAGATGCTCTGTAGTGGGCTGGTGAACATTATGTATAGGTGAGATGCTCTTCAGTGGGCTGCTGTACATTATGTCCTGGTGAGATGCTCTGCAGTGGGCTGCTTTATGTATGGGTGAGATGCTCTGCAGTGGGCTGCTGTACATTATGTCCTGGTGAGATGCTCTGCAGTGGGCTGCTGTATATTATGTCCTGGTGAGATGCTCGGCAGTGGGCTGGTGAACATTATGTATGGGTGAGATGCTCTGCAGTGGGCTGCTGTACATTATGTCCTGGTGAGATGCTCTGCAGTGGGCTGCTGTATATTATGTCCTGGTGAGATGCTCTGCAGTGGGCTGCTGTATATTATGTCCTGGTGAGATGCTCTGCCGTGGGCTGCTGTACATTATGTCCTGGTGAAATGCTGTGAAGTGGGCTGCTGTATATTATGTCCTGGTGAGATGCTCTGCAGTGGGCTGCTATACATTATGTCCTGGTGAGATGCTCTGCAGTGGGGTGCTATACATTGTCTGGGTGAGATGCTCTGCAGTGGGCTGCTATACATTGTGTGAAATGCTCTGCAGTGGGCTGCTATACATTGTCTGGGTGAGATGCTCTGCAGTGGGCTGCTATACATTGTCTGGGTAAGATGCTCTGCAGTGGGCCAGTGTACATCATGTCTGGGTGAGATGCTCTGCCGTGGGCTGCTGTACATTATGTCCTGGTGAGATGCTGTGAAGTGGGCTGCTGTATATTATGTCCTGGTGAGATGCTCTGCAGTGGGCTGCTATACATTATGTCCTGGTGAGATGCTCTGCAGTGGGCTGCTGTACATTATGTCCTGATGAGATGCTCTGCAGTGGGCTGCTGTACATTATGTCTGGTGTCTGTCTCTGACTCCAAGTGTGACGTCTCCGGTGGCGTGGGTGGCGGCCACGGGGATGTATAAGGCCGGGCGGGATTCATTCACATTGTGGTGTGTTTCCACCATCTATTCTGTCTGTGTATGATAAAGAATCTGAGCAGTCAGCCGGGACCCAGCATCTCCACCCCAGGCATCAGGGGCAGGCTACACAGCAGCGCCGCATCACTACCCTGGGGCCTGGTCAGTCATTGTGAGGGCAGACAGACAGACTACACAACAGCATCCACCAGCACTGCCCTACAGGTGGGTAACTAGTGCAGCATTGTCAGGGGCAGGCAAGCTACACAGCAGAGTCTACCAGTGCCGCCCTACAGGTGGGTGATCAGTGCAGCATTGTCAGATTGTCAGGGGCAGACAAGCTACATATATATATATATATATATATATATATATATATATAGTGGGGAAAAAAAGTATTTAGTCAGTCAGCAATAGTGCAAGTTCCACCACTTAAAAAGATGAGAGGCGTCTGTAATTTACATCATAGGTAGACCTCAACTATGGGAGACAAACTGAGAAAAAAAAATCCAGAAAATCACATTGTCTGTTTTTTTTTCATTTTATTTGCATATTATGGTGGAAAATAAGTATTTGGTCAGAAACAAAATTTCATCTCAATACTTTGTGATATATCCTTTGTTGGCAATGACAGAGGTCAAACGTTTTCTGTAAGTCTTCACAAGGTTGCCACACACTGTTGTTGGTATGTTGGCCCATTCCTCCATGCAGATCTCCTCTAGAGCAGTGATGTTTTTAGCTTTTCGCTTGGCAACACGGACTTTCAACTCCCTCCAAAGGTTTTCTATAGGGTTGAGATCTGGAGACTGGCTAGGCCACTCCAGGACCTTAAAATGCTTCTTACAAAGCCACTCCTTCGTTGCCCTGGCGGTGTGCTTTGGATCATTGTCATGTTGAAAGACCCAGCCACGTTTCATCTTCAATGCCCTTGCTGATGGAAGGAGGTTTGCACTCAAAATCTCACGATACATGGCCCCATTCATTCTTTCATGTACCCGGATCAGTCGTCCTGGCCCCTTTGCAGAGAAACAGCCCCAAAGCATGATGTTTCCACCACCATGCTTTACAGTAGGTATGGTGTTTGATGGATGCAACTCAGTATTCTTTTTCCTCCAAACACGACAAGTTGTGTTTCTACCAAACAGTTCCAGTTTGGTTTCATCAGACCATAGGACATTCTCCCAAAACTCCTCTGGATCATCCAAATGCTCTCTAGCAAACTTCAGATGGGCCCGGACATGTACAGGCTTAAGCAGTGGGACACGTCTGGCACTGCAGGATCTGAGTCCATGGTGGCGTAGTGTGTTACTTATGGTAGGCCTTGTTACCTTGGTCCCAGCTCTCTGCAGTTCATTCACTAGGTCCCCCCGCGTGGTTCTGGGATTTTTGCTCACCGTTCTTGTGATCATTCTGACCCCACGGGGTGGGATTTTGCGTGGAGCACCAGATCGAGGGAGATTAGCAGTGGTCTTGTATGTCTTCCATTTTCTAATTATTGCTCCCACAGTTGATTTCTTCACTCCAAGCTGGTTGGCTATTGCAGATTCAGTCTTCCCAGCCTGGTGCAGGGCTACAATTTTGTTTCTGGTGTCCTTTGACAGCTCTTTGGTCTTCACCATAGTGGAGTTTGGAGTCAGACTGTTTGAGGGTGTGCACAGGTGTCTTTTTATACTGATAACAAGTTTAAACAGGTGCCATTACTACAGGTAATGAGTGGAGGAAAGAGGAGACTCTTAAAGAAGAAGTTACAGGTCTGTGAGAGACAGAAATCTTGATTGCTTGTTTCTGACCAAATACTTATTTTCCACCATAATATGCAAATAAAATGAAAAAAAAACAGACAATGTGATTTTCTGGATTTTTTTTTTCTCAGTTTGTCTCCCATAGTTGAGGTCTACCTATGATGTAAATTACAGACGCCTCTCATCTTTTTAAGTGGTGGAACTTGCACTATTGCTGACTGACTAAATACTTTTTTTCCCCACTGTATATATATATATATAATTTTTTTTTTTCAATTAGTTTAAAAAATGTATGTGACACATTCCCTTGAAGAAAGATAATTAAAATATTCCCCAAAAAAAGTTCACCAAAAAAAAGTTACCAAATGTTTATTAGGTTAGAGTAGAGTAGGGCCCTGCCAATAGAGTCTACCTTGTCGTGGTGGCAGGCTTAAAAAATCCTTTGGTCAAAACAAAAACTGATGGCTATGTATGTGATATAGTGTTAATGTGTGATTGGTGATGGCATGGTGCAGAGGAGAAGTTTTTCCATGAAAGGGAGGAGTGATTTTGGAAGGAGGAGCTAGGGTGGAGGCGGAACTGGGGGTGGAGCCTGGGCAGAGTCTTAAGGGGGGCCCCATAAATTTTGCCAGTATGGGGCCCCGAAATTCCTAGTAGCAGCCCTGTTTGGGGGTGCGCAGTGGTGCGAGGCTTTGCTGACATTTTCTGAAAGCTTGGAGCCCCCGCACTTCCATTGCTGTGATGGATGGCATTCAGGAAAATGGCTGCTGGAAGCAGCACATGCACAGATTGAGATCTCAGCAGCCAAGTTCTCATTCTGTGCATGCGCTGACCTGGCGGCCATTTTCCCGGAGGCCATTTTCCCGGAGGCCACCGAATCACAGCAGTGGGGATGTGCGGGGCTCTAGGTTTTCACAAAATATTGGCAGAACCCTCACATCACTGAGCATCGATGAATCTGCAGCAGCAGCCTGGGATGGGATTTCCCGGAGGCCACCTGTCACGCTCGCACCTTGGCTGAGTGGCGTGAGCCGGGGGGTTGTGGCCCCACTGAGCCACAAACCAGACTACCCTGGAAGGGGCGTAACTACGGCAGCTACCTCGGTCTTCACTGGAGCTTCTGATGGTGAGGTCAGGCTTGTGCGGCAGGTAGCTGCCGGGTGCCACTCCAGGGTGGTGTCTGGCTGTGGCTGCTGATCCCACTCGGGAACAGGACACCTGGACAGGTGTGAGTGACAAGCAGGCTGAGACATAGGGCAAGCGGACATGGCTGGGACACAAGGCAAGCAGGTACGGCTTGGTACACTGGCAGGCAGGCACGGCTTGAAGACACAGGGCAGGCGGACACGGCTTGAAGACCCTGGACAGGTGGGCATGGCTGGGAGACACAGGACAGGCGGGCACGGCTTGGAGACACAGGACAGGCAGGCATAGCTTGGAGACACAGGACAGGCGGGCACGGCTTGGAGACACAGGACAGGTGGGCACGGCTTGGAGACACAGGACAGGCGGGCACGGCTTGGAGACACAGGACAGGCGGGCACGGCTTGGAGACACAGGACAGACTGGCATGGTATGAGAAGGGACTGGTAAGGACCTGTTCACACAGCAGGTGTAGGCAGGAAGGAGTGGTGTATGTTGGAACAGGATTTGGACCTGTTCACACAGGAGGTGCAGGTACTGATATAGGCTGGTGTGTGGAGCAGGCAGAGCCGCAGGGGTGCGGAGCAGGCTGGGCTGCAAGGGAGCCGTGCAGGCAGAGCGGCTAGGGAGCCGTGCAGGCAGAGCGGCTAGGGAGCCATGCAGGCAGAGCGGCTAGGGAGCCGTGCAGGCAGAGCGGCTAGGGAGCCGTGCAGGCAGAGCGGCTAGGGAGCCGTGCAGGCAGAGCGGCTAGGGAGCCGTGCAGGCAGAGCGGCTAGGGAGCCGTGCAGGCAGAGCGGCTAGGGAGCCGTGCAGGCAGAGCGGCTAGGGAGCCGTGCAGGTAGAGCGGCTAAGGAGCAGAGCAGGCAGAGCTGCAAGAGAGCAGAGCAGGCAGAGCTGCAAGAGAGCAGAGCCTAAGATAGGAAGGACACAAGGAAAGACACAGCAGAGAAGGAAGCCAAAGACAAGGAGACTGACAGACAGAGGTAAGGCTGAGTTCAGACAGAGACACAGGGACAAAGACACAAGGACCAGGATATTCTGCCTCCTGGCAGGCGGACAGAGAAGTACTAGGCAAGGTACCAAGACACAGGAATACGCAATAAGAGCCTTCAGAAAAGGCAAGACATAGGACAGGGCCTGGCTAGCTCAGCAGCAAGATACTAACTGAGATTAGACATTGCACAGGCAATGTTTCAGTGGGTGTGGCGGAACTAAATAGTCAAGGGCTCTAGGTGATTGGTCAGGAACAGATTAGGCAGGTGCACCCTGACTGCATAAGAACCAGAGAGTTCTGGCGCCGCCCCCCTATACACACAGGCAGGAAACATGGAGAGCAGAAGCACGGAGCACAGGACTGGCAACAGACAGATTTCACAGCATGGCTTGATGCAGAAAGTAAGTTGGTGTGCAGGGGATGGGAGGCCATGCAGTGATGTCAGCAGGGTTGTTACACCACCGCTTTACAGAAATGTAAACGGGGTTCCGTGCTTTCAGAAAATGTTGGTGGAGCACCCGCACCACAAGCACCGCAGAATCTGCCACACCAGTCTGGGATGGGAGTCATATAATCGCCAGCCAGCAAACACCCCTTGTGACCATGCTCCACCAGCGCTACTGATTTCCCCTGGTAAGCTGAATTTGGACTGTAAGATGGACCTTCATTTCAGGCATTAATTATTTCCCTATTTTCCTTCTGGAAATTTGTGGTGCGTCTTATAGTCTGAAAAATATGGTAGATAAATAGGGGATAGATAGATAGATAGATAAGAAGATAGATAGATAAATACAGTAGATAGATATATAAAAAAAGGATGTAGGAGGCAGCACTCCAATAAATGATGAAAAAAAGTGGACTTTATTAGCCCATTTGGTATGGCAACACGCCATATGGGCTAATAAAGTCCAATTTTTTCATCATTTATTGGAGTGTTGCCTCCTTTTTCTATTTTATTATTTATACAAATGGATATTTGTTTGGAGGGCCTTGCACCCTGAATACATCTGTATGGTGCTGTAAGATTTTTTTCTTCTAGATATATAGAATATATACAGTAGATGTAATTGAGATATTTAATCAGAGCAGTGCGTGTGTAGCTTACTGTACATGTATTTAGCTAGCAATGAAATAAAAGAGTAAAATGGCGTGGGGTCCCCCTTATTTTTCTTAACCAGCTGAGAGAAAGCAGACAGCTGGGGGCTGATGTTTATATTCTGGGAAGGGGGTAATAGACTTGGAGCTTCCCAGGCTATTAATATCAGCTCACAGCTGTCTACTTTGCCTTTACTGGCTATTAACAAACAGTGACCCTCTAAAAATGATGTGACGCCCCCCTATTTTTAATAACCAGCAAAGGCTAGGCAGACAGCTTGTTAAAATCCAGGAAAGGATAAGTAGACAGCTGTGAGCTCATATTAATAGCATGGGGAGCTTCGTGTTTATTACCCCCTTCCAAGACTATAAACATTAGACCCCAGCTGTTGGCTTTCCCTCAGCTGGTTATGAAAAATATGGGGGACGCAGCACCATTTTTTCTTTTATTCTACCTATATATCTATTATATTCTACTATGACAGTTTACGCTGTGAATTTTCTGTACTTGGTTGTTGAGATGTTGGGTTTCATGTGAGATGGGTGCTTAAAAATCGCATGGTACACACATGGTCCGTGTGGCGGGCAATTTTTTTCTCACACTCATTGGTGAGTCTCGGCAATTTTAGGTGGCCATATGCAGCATGCTGCAAATACTATATGTCCTCACTCCAATACCAGGCGAGGGAAAACTCGCAGATGAGCACTGCTTAATTGACTAACATTGTAGCTAGTGCAATGCGGTTTTCTCACATTGCATTCACCAAGTTTAACCGCAGATGTGAGCAAACCTTTATAAAAGATCTTTTTTGGGGTCTTCAAACTGGATTGGGGACTTTTTTTTATTTTACAGCATTCCAGTACGCTGTAAAAGAGGCCCTGATGGTGGTAGCCATACTTAATATGGGGAAAACCTGGTGACAAGTTCCATTTAACTTCACAAATTCTGGATCCTAATGAATATATTCACCTGTGAAAAAGAATCAAGTTTTCATCTTTTTCTGTGCTGAGGTTAACCCTCGTGATAAGACAGTATCACCATCTTCTCCTACTAAGCACAAAATATTTACTGAAATGTTGCCAATCCCTTAACCCCTTCACAATATTTGAGATACCTATACATCATGGACTGATTGAGGCTCTCAACAGATGAAGTATAGTTACGTCATGGTGATTGTGCGCGGAACAGGTGTTGTGTCGGTCCGATCACCACCGGGAGCTCGGCTTACATGACAGGAGTGGTGCTTGGATGTTTAACCTCCTAAATGCCAGGATAGATAGTGATCATTGCGAGGGTCTCATAAAAGACATCCCACCATCGACAAGGTGACCCTAATCAGGATGGTCCTACGCTGTCTAATATTTTAAACCTTACCATGTGTCAGAGTGGACCTCGGTGTGTGAGGAAAGGCAGACAAAAAGACCGGGTCCCGACCTGTGAACACCAGTATAGGGAAGTCTTTAAATGTTATTTCCAGCTCAAGAGAGGGTGGCCACACCCCGGCTTGCACAGAATGCAAAAATACAAGAGTGTTCCTGTGTCTACCTGAAGAAGCAGCCAAGCGTGTCAACCCCTCACACGTGGTGTTTTGAGTACGGGCAGCCGTTCCAGGTACAACAGCAATATCAGCTTGCCAGTCAACAACAGAATTTGGCGCAACAGGAGATGAGTAAGCTGTTAGCACAGCAGCTTCAGCAACAGCAGCAGCGACAGCAGCAGGAGGCGATAACATGGCAAATGGAGCTCCTTGCAGAGGTACTTGGTGTTAGGCTGGCAGTCCCCTCCCCATCTCCAGATGATGAGGCGTACATCCAGAAAACGGTAAGACCATCCATACAGTGAGTGACCCCGGGGGATGATGTTGAAGCATTTTTGACTGTGTTTGAGCAGATGGCAGAATGTGAGAAGCTACCACCAGAGCAGTGGGCAGAGGTACTGACACCATATCTGTCAGGGGAACCCCAAAAGGCGTATTATGATCTAACCCTCCAAGATGTCAAAGAATACAGAAAATTAAAAACTGAAATTCTGGCACACCTGGGAGTAACAGTGTCTGTAAGGGCTCAGTGAGTCCACCGCTTGGTGTATACAGGCAACAAACCCCCACGCTCCCAAATGTTTGATTTGATGCACCTGATCCAAAAGTGGCTACAGCCAGAAACTTCCACTCTGGCCCAAATGGTCAAGAGTGTGGTGATGGACAGATCCATCCACTCCCTTTCCAGGCCAATACAGACCAAGCTTGTCCAGGGCGCCTTTCGAAATGCAGACAACCTGGTTAGCCTGGTTGAGAGATACCAGGTTGGGATACCCAAAGGGGGGTGGGCTCACCACAGAGGGTGGCTAGAACCACAAATAGGGGCTTCCCAATCCTGCTGAAGGGTCCCCTAAGGCTGTTATGAAGGATGTGGTCTGTTGGCAGTGTCACAATCCTGGACACATAGCTGCCCTTTGTCACATGTCCCCTGAACCCAAGGACTGCAGCCTAGGCGAAGGTCACAAGTCGTGTGCCGTGTCTGTTGTGAATTCGCTTTCTGGTCTCCCTCTGGTTATTACTGAAGGTAGTGGAACTGGTCGGATTGACAGAGGGGTTGCTAGTTCTCTTTCTGGGCTCCCTCTGGTGGTTACTGGAGGTAATGGAGCTGATCTGATTGACAGAGGCTTGCCACCTGATAATGAGGATGACGACTGGAGATCTAGGGTTTCAGATTGGGATTTAAGACAGCCGACTCCCTCTATCCCTGCTGGTGATTTTCTTCCTGTTCCTCCTGAGGTCTGATGTCTCCAGCTCTGTCCCTGCATGTTCAGCTAAGTGGTTCATTTGCTATTCTGTTTGCAATTGATCTGGTTTTGTCTATGTCTGCTTGGTGCGGGTCAGCCAGCTCCGGCTGGGGCTGTGCTGAATCACCGCCCATATGTTACTGCTTGTGCCAGTTTGTTTTGTCCCCTTTTAGATTGGTCTCTTTTTGCTCTGCTTTCAGAATATACCAGAGTGCTGATATAGTTGGGGGCGAAGTTGTGCGACTTCAGTGTTTTTGTGCATCTGACGTGTTAGACTTTTTGCAGGGTTTTTGCGTGATTGCAGACAGTGTCTTTCCTTTCCTGTCCTGTCTAGTAAGTGTGGGCCCCATCATTTGCTCAGTCTATTTTCCAGCCTGCGTTTGTGTTTTCATCTTGCCTCACTGACAATATATGTTTGGGGGCTATCTATTCCTTTGGGTCTGCTCTGGGGCAGTTTAGATTTCCACTTTCTTGCTTTATTCTTAGTTACCTCTCCAGTTGTGCCGAGGTGTCTAGGATCATCGTAGGTACGCTCCACGGCTACTGCTAGTTGTGTGGATAGGATCAGGGGTCTGCAATCCACTTAGATACCAACCTCTCTCGTTTTCAGTGGCTTAGCATGGGCCTGCTCTCCTCCTCGGTGACCCATTCATAACAGAATCACAAGCCTAACTGAAGACTCTAGGGAACTCTAAAGAAGGCAAGAATTTAAAAAAAAAGTGTCAGAAATTTTTAAATATATTTTTTCCTCTTTTTTTTTTTTTCCTGGGGCTGCAGGAGGAGATTTTTTTTTCTTTCTCTAAATGGAGACTAAGCAATTGTCTGATCGTGTTGAGCAGCTCGCTGCTGAAGTGCTGGGAATTTCTGCCTATCTCGCGCAATCATCTGCTGTTGAACCAAAAATTCCTACTCCTGATGTGTTTTCTGGAGATCGGTCTAAATTTTTGAATTTTAAGAATAATTGTAAACTATTTTTTGCTTTGAAACCTAACTCATCGGTGAGCTCTGTGCAGCAGGTGAAAATTGTCATTTCCCTGCTGTGCGGCGATCCCCAGAATTGGGCCTTTCCTTTGACACCCGGAGATCCTATTCTGGCTAATGTGGATGTGTTTTTTCAAGCCTTGGGGTTGTTGTATGATGAACCTAATGCTATTGATCAAGCTGAGAAAACATTATTGGCATTGAACCAGGGTCAGGATTCTGCAAAGTTATATTGTCAAAAATTCCGAAAGTGGGCGGTCCTTACTAAATGGAATGACGATGCCCTAGCAGCTCTCTTTCAGAAGGGTTTGGCAGAAACCGTAAAAGATATTATGGTGGGATGTCCTGTTCCCTCTGGTCTAGACGACTCTATGTCATTGGCCATTCAAATTGATCAGCGTTTACGTGAATGTAAAACTACATGAGAGGCGTTGCCGCCTTTCGAACGAATGTCTGAACCCATGCAATGTGATAGGGTTTTGTCTAGGGCGCAACGTCAGGAGTTTAGAAGTCGTAATAAGCTGTGTTTTTTCTGTGGGGACGCCTCTCATACTATTTCTGTCTGCCCTAAACGAGAAACGCGTTTTGCTCACACATTTGCGGTGGGCAGTGTACAGCCTAAGTTCCTTTTGGCACTTACCCTGATCTGCTCCTTGTCTACATTTTCCGCTAAGGCTTTTGTAGATTCAGGAGCAGCTTTGAGTCTGATGGATTTGCACTTTGCTAAACGTTGTGGTTTTCCCATGATACCCCTGTGGACTCCTATCCCTTTGAGGGGTATTGATGCTACTCCTTTGGCGGAGAATAAACCTCAGTTTTGGACCCAGGTGATAGTGCGGGTCGCCCCGGACCACCAAGAAAATTGTAAATTTTTGGTGCTGCACAATTTGCATGATACTATTGTTCTGGGTTTTCCTTGGTTGCAAACTCATAATCCTGTTTTGAATTGGAAATCTGTGTCTGTGGTGAGTTGGGGTTGTCATTGTGTTCTTAGTGACACTCCTGTTTTCTCCACCTCTCCCCAGTCCCATGATATTTCTGACTATTTGGCTGATTTTTCTGATGTATTTAGTGAGAGTAAGTCTGCGTCTTTGCCTCCTCATAGGAGTTATGACTGTGCAATTGAGTTAATGCCCGGGTGTAAATTTCCCAAGGGTCGACTTTTCAACTTATCGGTACCCTAACATGATGCTATGCGATCTTATATCAAGGAGTCGTTGGGAAGGGTCATATTAGACCATCCTCTTCACCTTTAGGTGCTGGGTTTTTTTGTGGCCAAGAAAGATGGTTCATTAAGGCCATGTATTGACTATAGTTCCCTTAACAAAATCAATGTTAAATATCAGTACCCGTTACCCCTGATTTCTGATTTATTTTCCAGAGTTAAAAGTTCCTGTTGGTTTACCAAGCCTGACCTCAGGGGGGCGTATAATCTTATTCGCATCAAGCACGGGGATGAATGGAAGACGGCGTTTAATACTCCGGAGGGACATTTTGAGTACGTGGTGATGCCTTTTGGGCTCACTAATGCCCCTTCTGTCTTCCAATCTTTTATGAACGATATTTTCCGGGACTTTGTGGATAAGTTTTTGATCATCTATCTGGATGATATTTTGATCTTTTCCAGTGATTGGGATTCTCATGTGGAACATGTCCGGACTGTGTTCCGGATTTTGAGGGAAAATTATCTGTATGTTAAGGGATCGAAGTGCATCTTTGGTGTACAAAGGATTTCATTTTTGGGATTCATTTTGTCCCCGTCTGCTATTGAAATGGACCCGGCCAAGATACAGACCACTTATGATTGGGTTCAGCCCACTTCTTTGAAAGCTCTCCAGAAGTTTTTGGGTTTTGCTAATTTCTACCGTAAATTTATAAGTAATTTTTCTAGTTAAACCACTGACTGATTTGACCAAAAAGGGCACTGATGTGGTGAATTGGTCTCCAGAGGCAGTCTCGGCATTTCAGGAGCTTAAGCGGAGATTCACTTCTGCTCCGGTTCTATGGCAACCTGATGTCTCACTCCCATTTCAGGTGGAGGTAGATGCTTCTGAGATTGGTGCAGGAGCCGTTTTGTCCCAACAAGATCCGGTGACTTCTAAGATGAATCCCTGTGCCTTCTTTTCTCGAAAATTCTCCCCATCTGAACGTAACTATGACGTGGGGAACCGGGAATTGTTGGCCATGAAATGGGCATTTGAAGAGTGGAGACATTGGTTGGAGGGAGCTTGACATCAAGTTGTGGTCCTCACTGACCACAAGAATTTGATTTATTTT
Organism: Dendrobates tinctorius; assembly: GCF_039654945.1. Taxonomy (NCBI): domain Eukaryota; kingdom Metazoa; phylum Chordata; class Amphibia; order Anura; family Dendrobatidae; genus Dendrobates; species Dendrobates tinctorius. The sequence continues at coordinate 9,894,492 of NW_027361891.1, forward strand.
GAATCAGCCAAATGCTTGAATCCTAGACAGGCTAGGTGGGCCTTGTTTTTCATGCTTTTTAATTTTGTGGTCTCCTTTCTTCCGGGCACTAAGAATGTTAAGGCGGACGCCCTTTCTAGGAGTTTCTTTGCGGATTCTCTTGATGTGACCGAGCCTACTACCATTCTAAATGAGGGTGTAGTTCTTTCCGCCATTTCACCCGATTTGAGACGGGCCCTGGAGGAATTTCAGGACAAACCTGAACGTTGCCCTATGGGAAAATTGTATGTGCCTGACCAGTGGAGAAAAGGAGTAATGTCTGAAATTCATTGCTCCGCGTTGGCTGGTCATCCAGGTATTTTTGGTACCAGAGATTTGGTGAGTCGGTCTTTTTGGTGGTCTGCCTTATCTCATGATGTCAGGAATTTTGTGCAGTCCTGTGGGACTTGTTCTCAGTCCAAGTCTTGTTCTCGTTCTAGTGGGTTGTTAATGCCCCTGCCGGTGCCCAGTAGGCCATGGACCCATATCTCAATGGATTTTATTTCCGATCTTCCGGTCTCTCAGAGAATGACTGTCATCTGGGTGATTTGTGATAGATTTTCTAAGATGATCCATCTTGTACCGCTCCCAAAGTTGCCACCTTCTTCTGAGTTGGTGCCCTTGTTTTTACAACAGGTGGTTCGGTTGCATGGGATTCCTGAGAACATTGTGTCGGACAGAGGAGTCCAGTTTGTTTCCAGATTTTGGAGAGCTTTTTGTTCCAAACAGGGAATTCAGTTATCTTTCTCCTCTGCATTTCATCCTCAGACGAATGGGCAGACTGAGAGAACAAACCAGACTTTGGAGTCCTATTTGAGATGTTTCATATGTGCTGATCAGGATGACTGGGTCTCATTTTTGCCCTTGTTCCGAATTCGCGCTAAACAATAGAGCTAGTTCTGCCACTTTGATGTCGCCCTTTTTCTGTAACTTTGGGTTTCATCCTCGATTTTCTTCAGGGCAAGTGGAATCTTTGGCCTGCCCAAGTGTGGACTCTGTGGTAGAGAGAATGCAGCATATTTGGGACCAAGTGGTGGATAAGTTGTCCCACTCTCAGGAAAAAGCCCAACGGTTTTCCAACTGGCATAGGACCATTGGTCCCCGGTTTAAAGTGAGTGACATGGTTTGGTTGTCTTCAAAGAATATTCCTATGAAGGTTGCGTCTCCAAAATTCAAGCCAAGATTCATTGGACCTTATAAGATTTTGGAGATCCTTAATCCGGTTTCTTTCTGATTGGCTCTTCCAGTTACGTTTAAGATCCATAGCGTGTTTCATAAATCTTTGTTGAAGAGGTTTGTGGAGACTTTAGTTCCTATGGCGGTGCCTCCTGACCCTGTATTGGTTAAAGGCAATTTGGAGTATGAGGTAGAGAAAATATTGGATTCTCGTTTGGCTAGACGGAGACTCCAGTACTTGGTCAAATGGAAGGGTTATGGCCAGAAGGATAATTCTTGGGTCTCTGCTTCTGACATTCATGCCGAAAGATTGGTTCGTGCTTTTCACCAGGCCCATCCTGATTGGCCTGGTGGTGTGGATGAGGGTTCGGTGACCCCTCCTCAAGGGGGGGTACTGTTATGATGAGTCACCGAAGGAGGAAAGAACAAAATACCAGCTAAATCCAGAAAAACCAGATAGGTTGGCAGCTATCAGATTGCAGACCCCTGGACCTATCCACAACAACTAGCAGTAGCCGTGGGGGGTTCCTACAGTGCCCTAGACCCCTCAATCACAGCCGGAGAACTAGATAGCCTAAAGACAGAAAGGGGAAAAATTAAACTGCCCCAGAGCAGACCCCAAAGCAATAGGCAGCCCCCAACATATAATGACGGTGAAGCAAGATGAAAACACTAACACAGAAAGATAGGTTGAGCAAATGATGGGGCCCAAGCTAACTACATAGGATAGGAAAGCTGCTGTCTGCCATCCGCAAAAACCCTATCAAAATGAGCCAACCGACTGATAGGAAAAACAGGCCCTGAAGTCGCTAGGCTTCAAAAGACTATATCAGCACTCAGGTATATTCTGAAGACAGAGCAAAAGATCAACAGATCAGAGACAAAAATGGAATTCAGCTCACCACCGGCCGGGGATGGCAGAACTCCCAAAAAACAAGGCAAAACAAAAACAAAACTGAAGAGTACAAAGCAGAGCAGAAAAACTTAGCTTTGAGAAGCAGGAATCAGACTGGTCTCCAAGAATCCAGCAGGAAATCACCAGCCAGGAAGAAGGGCGTCAGCAGCCTTATATCCAGTCCTCAATTCCAGCCACCCAGTCATCATCTAGCTGCCCAGGTGTTTGATAATCAGCCTCACTACCTTCCTTCACCAGAGGAGGGAGTTCATCAGACCTCAATGGTGAAGGGAAAAATGAACTCACAACAGGATACTATATGAATTTGCTTTCTGGCCTCCCTCTGGTTATTACTGAACGTAGTGGAGCTGGTCGGATTGACAGAGGGGTTGCTAGTTCTCTTTCTGGGCTCCCTCTGGTGGTTACTGGAGGTAATGGAGCTGATCTGATTGACAGAGGCTTGCCACCTGATAATGAGGATGACGATTGGAGATCTGGAGTTTCAGATTGGGATTTAAGACAGCCGACTCCCTCTATCCCTGCTGGTGATTTTCTTCCTGTTCCTCCTGAGGTCTGATGTCTCCAGCTCTGTCCCTGCATGTTCAGCTAAGTGGTTCATTTGCTATTCTGTTTGCAATTGATCTGGTTTTGACTATGTCTGCTTGGTGCGGGTCAGCCAGCCCCGGCTGAGGCTGTGCTGAATCACCGCCCATATGTTACTGCTTGTGCCAGTTTGTTTTGTCCCCTTTTAGATTGGTCTCTTTTTGCTCTGCTTTCAGAATATACCAGAATGCTGATATACTGTAGTTGGGGGCGAAGTCGTGCGACTTCAGTGTTTTTGTGCATTAGACGTATTGGACTTTTTGCAGGTTTTTTTGCGTGATTGCAGAGAGTGTCTTTCCTTTCCTGTCCTGTCTAGTCAGTGTGGGCCCCATCATTTGCTCAGTCTATTTTCTTGCCTGAGTTTTTGTTTTCATCTTGTCTCCCCGCAATATATGTTTGGGGGCTATCTATTCCTTTGGGGTCTGCTCCGGGGCAGTTTAGATTTCCCCTTTCTTGGTTTAGGCTTAGTTAGCGCTCTGACTGTGTTGAGGCGTCTAGGATCATCGTAGGTACGCTCCACGGCTACTGCTAGTTGTGTGGACAGGATCAGGGGTCTGCAATCCGCTTAGTTACCAACCTCTCTGGTTTTCTGTGGCTTAGCCTGGGCCTGCTCTCCTTCTCGGTGACCCATTCATAACACATGTCCATCAATGGGGTAATGATTCTGGGACTGTTGGACTCTGGAAGTCTGGTGACCCTAATTAGCTAATCAGCGCTGCACTGCCCCACCAGTTAATCCATAACAAGTTTGTGGGTGTCTGCTGCATTCATGGAGACACCAAGGACTACCCTGTAGCCAGAGTAACCATGGGAACAGACTGTAGTGATAAGTCCCATGAAGTTGGGGTAGTAAAAGACTTAATCCATCCAGTCATACTAGGGTGGGATTTTGCTGTTTTGGAACTTGTGGAAAAGGGGGGTTGGTCAAAAGTCAGGCCCTTCAGAAGGTGACTCCATCAAAATTAAAGATGAGAGAGTTCACCCTATTTGTCCTCAATGGAGAGGAGGATGAGATGGTAACAGATGAGCCCAGCTTCCCTGGTTTAGATGTGCCTGAAGAGAACTTTGGGACTGCTCAACTTTGAGACCTTACATTAAAGAGGGCATTTGAGAATGTGACTGTTTGCAGTCAATGACGAGTTGTTGTATCGGGTGACCATACTGAGGGGTGGAGAGTTAGTAGGGCAGCTGTTAGTGCCAGGACCCTACCGGTGGAGAGTTTTAGATATGGCCTATTCCCATGTCTTGGGTGGACATCTAGAGGTAGAGAAAACTCAGGAGAGAGTGCTACAGAGGTTCTATTGGCCAGGGTGTTACCGAGAGATCCTAAATTATTGTAGGTCCTGCCCCACCTGTCAGATAACTGCTCCTACTTCTCACTTTCAAAGCTCCTGAGTTTCCTTGCCTGTGATAGAGATACCATTTGATAGAATTGCTATGGACCTGGAAGATCCCCTTGTTAAATCTGCACTCGGCCATCAGTACCTCTTAGTGGTCATGGATTATGCGACTTGGTACCCAGAAGCGGCCACAGAGGAACTCTTCTGCTAAGAGTATCGCCCGAGAGCTTGTCCATATCTTTGCTAGGACCGGTTTGTCCAAGGAGATCTTGATGGACCAGGGTACCCCATTAATGAGCAAATTGATGCAGAAGCTGTGTAGAGTCCTCCAGATCACCCAGCTGCGAACCTCGGTTTACCATCCGCAGACTAAGGCCTGGTGGGTGCTTCAACAAAACCTTGAAGGCAATGCTCAAGAGAGTCGTGAAGAAGGACAGTCGAGACTGGGACTATCTGTTCCCATTCCTGCTCTTTCCTATCAGAGAAGTCCCACAGGCCTCCCCTGGCTTCTCGCCATTCGAACTCCTATATGGCCGACATCCATGTGTGCTCCTGGACATCACCAAGTAAACCTGGGAAGCTGAGGTCACGTCGAACCGGAGTGTTATTGGGACGTTACCCAGCTGCAGAAAAGGATGGCACATGTAATGCCTATCGTATAGGAACACCTTCTCCAGGCACATGAGGCCCAAGCGAGGGTGTACAACCGATCAGTGAGGCTAAGGCAATTCCAGCCCGGGGACTGCATGCTAGTAATTATCCACTTATCCCTATGGTGGAGAGCAACTTCTCGGCCAAATGACAAGGCCCGTGAGATTGTGGAAAAACTCGGGGACGTGAATTACATGGTACACCAGCCCAGTCGCAGAAAGCCCCACCAGGTATACCATTTCAACTTACTCAAACCTTGGCGGGTCCGTGAATCACTGAAAGCTCCTTGCATGGGGGCCCGTCCCGAAGCTAAGGTCGAGGAGGTCGTGATTGCTGAGTCACTAACACCAGCCCAGAAGCAACCATGTTGAGAACTGCTGCAGCGGAATCGAGACCTGTTCTCGGAGTTGCCAGGGCGCACACAGGTCGTTGAACATGATGTGCTAACAGAGCCGCATGTAAGGGTAAACCTCAAACATTACATAATCACCAAAGCATGCCGGGAGATAATCTCCAAGGAGGTGAAGAGAATGCTGGACTTCGGGGTGATAGAGGAATCAAGAAGTGGCTGGTCAAGTCCTATCATCCTTGTACCGAAGCCCAATGGCAATTGGTGGTTTTGTAACGGCTACCGCAGGCTCAACGAGGTGTCCAGTTTTGATGTGTACCCGATGCCTTGCATGGATGAACTCATTGAGCAACTGGGGCCTGCAAGGTACATCATCACCATCGACCTTACAAAGGGGCACTGGCAGATTCCCATATCCCAGATCGCCAAGGAGAAGATGGCCTTCTCGACACCAGAAGGGTGTTTTCAGTACACCAGAATGCCCTTCGGACTGCAGGGAGCCTCGGCAGTTAGCTTCTAGAAGACGATGGATCGAATCCTCCTGGCTCCACACAAGAAATATGCCTCAGCCTACTTGGATGACATTGTCTGTTGTGAGCTCTCTTGGTCTGACTTTGAAGGCAAGGCTCCCTCTGGTGGATACTGCTGGTAGTGGTGCTGTTCAACATGATGTTAACCCAACAGCTGCAGAAGATAATTGGAGGAGTAGTGGTAGTGACTGGGACTACATAAGGGAGCAGACTTCTCTCAGTGATTGCCGGTGATACTCCTTTCTTTGCTTACTGAGGATTTCTGTCTGCTGCCTGATCCTGCATTATTTCAGCTAAGTGTCATTTGCTAAACCCTTTGCATCTGTTTTTGCCCTGCTGTCAGGGGTCAGTTTGATCCCCCTGGGGCTGCTGGCTCCTGGCCTGTATTTTTGTATCTTGTGTTTGTTTGCTCAGTCCCCTGCTGTATTAGCCTCTAGCTAGCTGCCAGTTCACACCTGAGTGCTGATATAGTGGGGGCAAGGTTGTTCTAACCTCAGTATTTTTGTACATCAGTCGTGTTGGAGTTATTAGGGTTTTTGCATGATTGCAGACAGTGACTTTTCTGTCCTGTCCTATCTAGTCAGTGTGGGCCCATCATTTGCTCAGTCTGTTTTCTGTCTGTGTTTGTGCTTCATCTTGTCTCACCGACAATATATGTTGGGGGGCTGTCTATTCCTTTGGGGATCTGCTCCAGGGCAGTTTAGATTTCACCTTTCTGTCTTTAGGCTTAGTTAGTCCTCCGGCTGTGACGAGGCGTCTAGGGCAATGTAGGAACGCTCCACGGCTAATGCTAGTTGTGTTGTTAAGATTAGGGGTCTGCAATCCGCTGAGCGACCAACCTCTCTGGTGTTCTGGTGACATAGCCTATTGCGCTCTCCTCCTCGGTGACCCATTCACAACAATTGTCATTTTCAGCCCTGACAGGAGTTTGAACCTGACAACAGGTACAGGCGATCCTCGATGCAGAGGAAAGCAGAATTGACCATAAATCCCGAGAAGTGTGCCATAGGGAAGGAAGAGGCAAGGTACTTAGGCTACATCGTCAGGAGAGGCGAAATTAAGCCCTAATTGAATAAAATAGTGGCAATTCAGGAGTGGCTGCAACAAATCTCCAAGAAGCAAGTGAGGACGTTTCTTGGGATTGTGGGGTATTACCGGCATTTTATCCTGAACTTCGCCATAATTGCCGCACCGTTAACGGATGGCATTTCAAGAACTCAAGCAGACTCTGTGGATGCATCCAGTTCTGGTCACACAAGACTTTAGCAAAGAATTTGTGGTCTTCAGAAGTTGGGTTGGGAGCCATGCTGTCACAGGAAATAAATGGAGAAGAGCATCCTATCCTATACCTGAGCCGGAAACTCTCTTCTTATGAGAAGAATTAAGCCATAGTTGAGGAGTGTGTAGCTATAAAATGGGCCATAGACACACTGAAGTACTACCTGCTAGGCCGTAGGTTTAAATTATTGTTGGACCATGCCCCTCTGAGATGGTTGAGAGAGAAGAAGGGTAAGAACACCAAGGTGACAAGGTGGTTTTTTGCCCTTCAAGACTTCTCTCTCCATGTAGAGCATAGGCCAGGGACGTTACATGGTAACACAGATGCTCTCTCCTGAATTCCCTATTTATTGTCTGAAGATGCCAAAACCCTTGGATTTGAGCAGGGGGGATATGTGACAGAGTCTCTGGCACAGTGTATGAGGGAAGGTATGTGTCACTGCGCATACTGTGGTCAGTGCTGTAAAACCAGGATATTTTTTGCCTCCAGCACGCTATGTGCTGAAAGGGTTAATTTGAAGCTATACATGGGCTGGTTTTAAGTGAGCACCCATAGAATAGGAGGGAGGGTGCTCACCGTATCCCCTCCTGCAGAGCCGACATCAGCATGTGTACTAGTAGGACCTGCGGTGATGTCATGATCATGTGATCATCATATTGTCCTGGTTAAATATCTGGACATAAAAGACAGTCTGGGTGGTGTATTGGGATATTCTGCACTACCACATGGCTCGAGGAGGAGCGGAGGACATTGCCAGGCGTCTACAGGTGAAACCTGCAGAGATAGGGTTCTGTTGAACTTTGATTTGTTTTCCATTAAGCCAGGAAGGCTCTGCCTTTGTTTTTCCTGAACCCTGCCTTGGTCTATACTGACTTTAACAAACAAGCAGGTGTCTCACTACCAGAGTGTTCCTGTGTCTACCTGAAGAAGCAGCTAAGCGTGTCAACCCCTCACAATAGGTGTATCTAATATATAAAGCTCAATGTGTGTGTATGTTTGTATGTATGTATGTGTAAATTAAAACAATGAGGGTAATATCCTGTATTAGTTTAATAATTAATAAAATAATATGGATATAAAATTAGAACAGCCCCACTGAAACAATGGATGGCAGACCATCCGGAGAAAAGAACAATGTACACACTGAGTGTACATTGTCCCCTGACGAAGGAGACTTATTCCGAAACGCGCGTCGGGGAGCGTTATAGGCACCATACATTGGCTCATCAGGTAATTGTTTTACCCCTGGTTCCCCATCTTTTCTTCTTTTGTGTGTTTATTGAGTGGCGGTTCATTGTTTACGCACTAGTATTCATTGTTTTCATATTTGTGCACTCAGTTCTCTTGTTAGGCTTTTGCCAACATCTTTGTTGTTTCTATTTCACATTGCACACTATTATATATAAAAAACTCTCTTTGGGGGCCTTATAAAGTATATAATTATTACTATTTCTTTACCTGTTTATTATTGAGCCTACCTTACATGGTTATTTATAAAGCTCTATGTCAAAGCTTATTAAATTATAATACCATGTATATATTTGGGATGCCCTTTTATTTATTTGTTTAATGTGTACACCTACTTATATTTTAATAAAGGTTATTTTATTTATTTTTGCGTGTTGCTGTAAATTTTGCATCTATATGATACCTTGCCGGTTTCATCTTCCACCATACTCAGTGTGTACATTGTTCTCATGTATGTATGTGTGTATGTCCGGGATTGGCATCTGCACCGTCGCAGCCACAGTCACAAAATTTTGCACTGCACAGTCACACGTCTGGACCCCGAGAGCGTCATAGGCTATGTTGTGAGGTGAAATTTTAACCCTGCGCGTTCCAATTCACCAATTTTGCTCCTAGGTACATAATGGGGAAAAAGTTTATGTACGTATGTGTGTATGTCTGGGATTGGCATCTGCACCATCGCAGCTACAGCCACAAAATTTTGCACAGTCACACGTCTGGACCACGAGAGCATCATAGGCTATGTTGTGAGGTGAAAGTTTAACCCCCTCGTGTTCCAATTCACCAAACAATTTGGCCTATAATTCTTATCATTTCTGTGGTGTTATCGTCCTTGTGTAAAGCTGGAAATAACACAATTTATTACCGTGCCAACACAGACCACCCTCTGACACAGACTGCAGGGGGAGCCCAGTATCACACAGGATAGGATTAGATACACGGCTCAGCAGTCAGTATCACACAGGATAGGATTAGATACACAGCTCAGCAGTCAGTATCACACAGGAGAGGATTAGACACATGGCTCAGCAGTCAGTATCACACAGGATAAGATTAGATACACAGCTCAGCAGTCAGTATCACACAGAATAGTATTAGATACACAGCTCAGCAGTCAGTATCACACAGGATAGGAATAGATACACAGCTCAGCACACAGTATCATGCAGAATAGTATTAGATACACAGCTCAGCAGACAGTATCACACAGAATAGGATTAGATACACAGCTCAGCAGTCAGTATCACACAGGATAGGAATAGATACATGGCTCAGCAGACAGTATCACACAGGATAAGAATAGATACACAGCTCAGCACACAGTATCACACAGAATAGTATTAGTTACACAGCTCAGCAGACAGTATGACACAGAATAGGATTAGATACACAGCTCAGCAGTCAGTATCACACAGGATAGGAATAGATTCACGGCTCAGCAGACAGTATCACACAGGATAGAAATAGATACACAGCTCAGCACACAGTATCACACAGAATAGTATTAGATACACAGCTCAGCCAACAGTATGACACAGAATAGGATTAGATACACAGCTCAGCAGTCAGTATCACACAGGAGAGGATTAGACACATGGCTCAGCAGTCAGAATCACACAGGATAGGATTAGATACACAGCTCAGCAGTCAGTATCACACAGGATAGGAATAGATACACAGCTCAGCAGTCAGTATCACACAGGATAGGAATAGATACACGGCTCAGCAGACAGTATCACACAGGATAGGATTAGATACACAGCTCAGCACACAGTATCACACAGAATAGTATTAGATACACGGCTCAGCAGACAGCATCACACAGAATAGGATTAGATACACAGCTCAGCAGTCAGTATCACACAGGTTAGGAATAGCTACACGGCTCAGCAGACAGTATCACACAGGATAGGATTAGATACACAGCTCAGCACACAGTATCACACAGAATAGTATTAGATACACGGCTCAGCAGACAGCATCAGACAGAATAGGATTAGATACACAGCTCAGCAGTCAGTATCACACAGGATAGGATTAGATACACGGCTCAGCAGTCAGTAATACACAGGATAGGGTTAGATACACGGCTCAGCAGATGGTATCACACAGGATAGGAATAGATACACGGCTCAGCAGTCAGTAATACACAGGATAGGGTTAGATACACGGCTCAGCAGATGGTATCACACAGGATAGGAATAGATACACGGCTCAGCAGACAGTATCACACAGGATAGGATTAGATACACAGCTCAGCACACAGTATCACACAGAATAGTATTAGATACACGGCTCAGCAGTCAGTATCACACAGAATAGGATTAGATACTCGGCTCTGCAGTCAGTATCACACAGGATAGGATTAGATACACAGCTCAGCACACAGTATCACACAGAATAGTATTAGATACACGGCTCATCAGTCAGTATCACACAGAATAGGATTAGATACACGGCTGAGCAGTCAGTAATACACAGGATAGGATTAGGTACACGGCTCAGCAGTCAGTATCACACAGGATAGGGTTAGATACATGGTTCAGCAGACGGTATCACACTGGATAGGATTAGATACACTGCTCAGCAGTCAGTATAACACAGGATAGGATTAGATACACGGATGAGCAGTCAGTAACACATGATAGGATTAGATACACAGCTCAGCAGAAAGTATCACACAGGAGAGGATTAGGTACACAGCTCAGCAGACATTATCACACAGGATAGGGCTAGATACACAGCACAGAAACAGGATGTGCCAAAGGAGAGGACATTTTCATTCCAAGAATTCCACTCATTCCATCTGATTTGTTTTTTTATTTTAAACGCCTCCAGTTCCAGTTCAACTGCTATTTGCAATGTCCATTAGCAATGCTCAGGGACAGTCCTTGAAAGTATTAGGGATTGATTTGCAACCTCCATGCTTTTCTCATGGTCAACTTTACATGGTCTGTTCAAGAGTTGGAACTGCCAAAAATCTGTTCATCTTTGCACCGAAAGGAAGAACCAAAAATCTTGAATGAGTTGAAAATAAAATACTATCAATACTTGGGTAATCGTTTAGTTAATTTGTGTTGCAAATCTGTAGTGTTGAATATATGATGTGAAATGTTTTTATGTGCAATATAATCATTATAATTTGTTATAACTAACCACAGTTGGTTACTATGCCCAGGCAACGCCGGGCTCTTCAGCTAGTGTGCATATGTGTGTGTATATATATATATATATATATATATATATATATATATATATATAGTGAGGTAGCTCTGTCATTCACATAGGGGATTCTCTCTTAGGCCGGTTTCACACTAGCGCATTTTCAACGCGCGCACGGCCGGGGGTAGCTCCGCCCCCGATCCGGCTCTCTGCCCGGCGTGCCCGCCCCTTCCTTGTAGCGCCGCCTCCTAGCGGACAGCGGCGCCTGCGATCGGCGCACCCTATCTTTAGCATAGGGTGCGCCGATCGTGCGCAGGCCGTGCGCTAGTTGCGCTTTGACCTGCGCTGCGCACTTTTGACGGTGCGCCGTGCGCGCCAAAATCAAACTTTTCGGATTTTGGCGCGCACGGCGCACCGTCAAAGGTGCGCAGCGCAGGTCAAAGCGCACCTAGCGCACGGCCTGCGCACGATCGGCGCACCCTATGCTAAAGATAGGGTGCGCCGATCGCAGGCGCCGCTGTCCGCTAGGAGGCGGCGCTACAAGGAAGGGGCGGGCACGCCGGGCAGAGAGCCGGATCGGGGGCGGAGCTACCCCCGGCCGTGCGCGCGTTGAAAATGCGCTAGTGTGAAACCGGCCTAAGCCGCCACAAAACCAGATCCGGCATGGGTTTTCCATAAAACCATTATAGTCCATGCGGATTATTTATGCAGCATAAACCAAAGCGAGCAACATAAAGTTCATATCAGCATACAGCAAAAAAAGAGGAAAAAATATTCAGCCTACCGTACATCAGTGTCCATATAGTCCATAAGCGGTCTGATGCCAGGAGATGTCCAGTGCGGTTCAACTGGCGCTATAAATCCAAATCCAAAGGAAGGGGGTCTCCAGCACCAAAATTAGGCTACCTAGCCTTGCTTGTCATGGTGGCTTATTAATATGATTTTAAAACCTTCCTAATAAATGTGAGTTTTATATTTTTTCACTAATTTTGGTGCTGGAGACCCCCTCTTTTTTCCTTCATATCAGCATAGCGTCCTTGACAGAGCTTCTCTCTGTCCTCCCTGTGGTCACACAGGTTGACATACACAGGCTCTTCAGCCTCATAGTTATCTCACCCCCGTCCGGGTTTCCTCATGGCTGTTTCTCCATGCTGCAGACATCCATTCCCTCCTGGGAATCACCAAGCATGTGCAGCCATTACACACAGCCACTCCACATGCTGTTAGCCAGGAGAAACATCTCCCAGCGGGACCTTTCACAATGGACCAGCCAGGTCCCTGCATTCACCACATGTGACCTACCCTGGCCACCTCATATGGTCCGTAGCCACGCCCACAGGTCACATGGCTATGAACTCATCACACGTCCTTGAACCCTTCACACACACTTTGCAACAGCGTTCTTAAACACACCCCCTGGGTGGGTTTGTAGGTAACTGGGTTCGCCCGGCTACCTTGAGACTTCTCCCTGACACATTGACACAACATGTCAGCAGTATCACTGCTGATCAACACACACATCAGTCTCCATCTCAAGGCCACCCACCTTGAGATACATAATGGTAATTCATGACTCTGCCACTCATCGTCTCTCTTGGGACATCCACACAGCACCCTCTAGCGGACACAGTGGTCATTACACCACATACCTCCCCCCTCTGTTCAAACCTGTGGGGTTGAACACACAGCATAACCCCAGGATCTCGAGACCAGGCACTCACTACACCTTGCCTCCCAGGTCGAGAGAACCGTCTCCATCTGTGATCCGGCCTCATCTCTACATTAGGCCTCCCCCATGCCCAGCGGTCAGAATATCGGCCCTGATCTTTGGCCTTCCAGTTACAGTCTGTCTGCATCATCAGACACTGTTTAGTCATCACATTCCTTTCTCTGTCTATTCCATTCCCCGACCAGCTCCCTCGGTTGGTATGGTCATAAGTCTTAGTTAAGCCTACTGTCTGGCCTGAGTCTGACTCATTCAGCGTTTCACAGGATCTACGGTGTTATGAATGGGTCACCGAGGAGAAAAAAAACAAACAAGCTAAGTCACAGAAAACCAGAGAGGTTGGTAACTATGCAGATTGCAGATCCCTGATCGTAACCACACAACTAGCAGCAGCCGTGGAGCGTACCTACGATGGTCCTAGACACTTCGTCACAGCTGGAGGACTAAATAAGCCTGAAGCAAGAAAAGGGGAAAACTAACTGCCCCAGAGCAGACCCCAAAGGAAAGACAGCCCCCACACATGTATTGACGGTGAAACAAGATGAAAGCACAAACACAGGCAGGAAAATAGGCTGAGCAAACGATGGGGCCCAAACTAACTAGAAAGGATAGGAAAGGAAAGACACTGTCTACAATCTGCAAAAAACCCTACAAAAATAAAATCCAACACTTCTGATAGCAAAATAAACCCTGAAGTCACTAGACTTCTCCCACTATATCAGCACTCTGAAATATTCTGAGACAGAGCAAAAAGAGGCCAATCTAATAAGGGACAAAAAGCAAATTGGCAAATACAGATAAATAAGAGTGGAAATTTAGCGCAGCCCCAGCCGTGGCTGGCTGACCACACAAAAAACTGAATAGACCAACAAAATCAAGTGTGAACATTAGCAGAAAAACTTAGCTTTAGATGACTTGAACAGAGCTGAAAACCAAGACCTGACAAGCCAGAAGGAATCACCAGCACCAGAATAGGGCGTCGGCTGTCTTAAATCCAGTCTGAGATTCCTGAGGTCCAATCGTCATCCTCATTATCAGGTGGCAGATCTCTACTGATTAAATCAGCCTCACTACCTCCTGTTACCACCAGAGGGAGCATGGAAGGAGAACTCACAACTGGTGGACCAGAAAATGAACTCACAACACTATGGTCTCTCAACGTCATCCTGCCAGTCGAACTACCACTTGCTGACATTCTTCGGCCACCCGCCATGTCCCTACTTGGATGAACCGTTTGGGACCTTACATCTTGGGTTGAAAGCGGCTTCCACCTGGAGTCCCGTACCTCTTTATTGATTCGTTGACGGTCCCGCTTCAACTGCTCAATCTCTTGCAGGTACCCCACTCAATACTCCACGAGCATCTGAAAGTCTCTCAGGCTCTCCACGGAGCCAACCACCATGATGGGAATCCTACCCACTTCACTGGATACCTGGTCTTCATCATCAGGAGGGATCCTCACCCTCACCACACCGGAGATATTGACAAGGTCTTGCATTACCTTCCCGAGTCTTCCAACGATTCTCCCAATCAGAGCTTTGGGTACCGGAACCACATCCTTCCGCAAACCCAGCCGATCTATAGCCTCTCTTGCTAACTCTAGGTGTCGAGCAGCTTTCATATTACTCCGCCTGACCAACTGTTTCGCGTGGAGACATTGCAAATGCATCTCTTTCAGGACAGCTACCCGGTTTGCTGTATCTTCCCTGGCTGATTGTTAAGCATCTGGTTTCTGCGTCTGCGCTGCAGGAATCCAGAGCTTCACATCCTGTGGTCTCCTGCTGTCTATCTACTGCAGAGAAGATTACTTTGCAGCAGACCGCTCCAGAGACTAAGTTCCTCTGTGCTCCTACTGGGCATGCTCATGAGGCGATCTCCCATTGGAGATTGGGAGTCATGTGTACAGGTCCTGCTCCAGATCTCATTGGTCCATCTCAGAGATCTGGAAGGTCCCGCTCGGCTGTAAAAAAGCGCGCATGACCGTTCGGCCATGCGCTAGTATAGACTATACTTGCTATGTGTGAATGGTGACGGATGTATGATTCTGGTGACTGACTTATTAAGAAACCCCTTAACTCTGATATTACGCATGTGGATAGGGAATTAGTTCAGCAGTCAGCACCAGTCAGTGGCAAGCCTTAGGCCACTGTGCTCACTGCACCTCTGCGCTAGCGTCCGACATTGCGCCTGCTTTGTAGCTGTGTCGTCCAGCGGCAGTGTCTTACGCCGCGCTGAAGTTGCAGCCCTTCTTGGCGCTCGCAGTAGCGACGCCGCACACACGGTAGGTCTAGACGGACGCATCTCCTCTGTCTTAGGTTCTGCTCCTGTGACCTGATACCGGGTGTGCATTTATCTGAGGCCTGTGACACTAACAGGCTCAGCGTTTTTGTGTGTTTTTGTTACGGCGCCTCTGTGTGTGAACAGAGCCCGCTCTGCGCACTTCGGGTGAAGTTGAACCCGTGTGCATTATACTGCCATATTGCTCGTCTGTCATTACCTAGCAGTGGTGTAACACCTACTGCACGGTGGACCCCAAGCGGCGAAAGCACTTTATTATTTATTTTTATTTAGTGTGTTCCGCCGTTCCTAACACAGATATTATCACCAACTGCCGAGTCTCAGGTGCCCAGTGCACCTTACATGCCTTGACCACCTCTTTGAAAGCCTCATGCACACCTTCCACAGCACAGGCTTCTTGCAAGTTTTCGGGTACCTCGATTACAGATTTGAAGGTCGTGGTCTTGCTCTCTTCCTGGACAGAAGACTCTGGCTTTACCACGAACACTTCCCTTACTACAGTTGGCCCAACCGGGTGACTGTCTTCTTCAGTCCTTAGCTCACAAACTTCATAAGAGTTTATCTCTTCATGACCCTTTGTCACGATTGGTACTGGCAGTCCCGTCTTGTTGTCACTCGCGCTCACCCGCGGTAAGTCTTCGTCCAACTTCCTCTCCTCTGAAAATCTCTTACAGTTTCTTTGAGTTCTTCCATCTCTTCCCTAAGGGTCTTGTTCACACTTTGCCAGGTGGACAGGTGACCTCTGAGCTCCAAGACTTCTTTCTCGAGCTCCTCGACCCTGTGCTCGGCCGTTTGTCTCTGGACTCTTTCTCGTTTGACATGTTCTTCTACCTCTTCTCTGAGGGCCTTATTCAGTCCTCGCCACGTTACCATGTGACCTTTGAGCTCAGAGACTTCTTTCTCTAGCTCCTCTAGTCTGTGCTCCCTGTCTCTCTCAGAGCCACAGTCACCCCCAGAGTCTGAGTCACCCCGACCTGACGAGCAATCTCTCCAGTTGCCCATTAACCGTGCGAATACTCCAGCCGTCTTATCGACTAGGTCAACGTCAGTCCTGTCACGAGATGTCAGGTCCGTCTGTTGGGCCGACGTACCCCTTTTCCCGGTCACTTCTACCTCTGACCTCTCCACATCATGAGCCGTCACAGTCTTAGTATCGGTTAGCCTAACAGTAGGAACGTCTCCACCCTCGTACCATAGGTCATCCAACACGACAAAGTCCCGGCCTCCTTCCAAGGTATACACTAAGTCTGGTGGTATACCGCCACCTTGGCACTCACTGCCTCCGCGCCCCTCAAACACCACTCTGTCTAGCGCATAGTTCACAGTGACCTCATGTTTACAGCGAACCTGGGCCATTTTCTCGGTCAGACAGAAAGTGAGAGGAGTTCCTAACAGAGTCACTTGACTCTTTGAGCCCAACCGTCCCGAGATTCCTCCCCGTTGCAGCATCACGGTACACACTTGCGGTTCATCATGCTCCGGAAAGTATAACCCACATTCTGAAAACACTGTACACGAACACTGCTGTTCCTCTTTTGACACAACGGCCCCTTTCTGGACCACCCCGATTTGGGTCGCCGCCCCCCTCTGGGACTCCACCTCTTTTTGGGTTACCACCCCAATTTGGGACTCCACCCCCTTTTGGGCTACCACCCCGATTTGGGACTCCACCCCCTTTTGGACTACCACCCCGATTTGGGACTCCACCCCCTTTCGGGCTACCACCCCGATTTGGGCCACCACCCTCTTTCGGGATTTCCCCATGTCCGTTATACAGGTCTTCTCAGACCACAGTTCACACCACACAGTTTATGTCTCTTACGATACCACACACGTCCTTGTTGGCACCACCACAGCTCCTGCTGTCACCAATCTTCGACACCACCGGCTGCCGTTCACACACAGCTGCTGGTGTCACCTTCGTAACCCCGCTGAGTTACCGGAAGCCGCTTGTCCCCTTCGTAACCCCGCCGAGTTACAGGAAGCCACTTGTCACCTTCTTGACTCCCACTGAGCCACCGCAGGCTGAGTGGAGAAAAGAAAAAAAAACACCACACAAAACTCACGTGTCCTGTCTGTGTGCTATTCAGGACGTTCCGTCTCCGCCTGAGGCCGTCCAACACACAGGGCGCACCGGGTGCGATTCAGGGAGCGACCCTCCTCCCAGGGTCTCCTCACACACCGGCCTCACCAGGTCCAGGGGCTCGGCGGGTGCTCTTCAGGACATCCGTCTCCGCCTGAGACTGCCCAACACTCGTGCCTCACCATGTCCAAGGTCATACCACGTGCTCCTGGGATCTGATTCTTTCTCCTAGAATCTCCCAACACTGACCCTCCAGGACCTTTCCTCACTGAACCCTCCAGGTACACAGTCTTACTCACTGACCCAGGTCAGTACTACACGAACACCAGTCCGTTACCTGTGTCAGCCACACAGGTCCTCGGGTACCTCTTCTCCGCAGAGGCACCCTAGCAATCACCAGTCTCTTTCTCCTGGGGAAGCGGCCGCACTGGGCTCACCAATCCGGACAGTGCCTTACTCACTAGGCTGCCCCACGGTTCCAGAACCACAGCCAGACAGTGGTTTCCCTAAATGCAGGCCGTCACAGGCTCTGCTCACACACGTGGCCTGTCAGCATGTTACACGGCTTTCTCGACCGTCAGCCCTCCTGGCTCAGCGTTGCCCTTAGCCACCGAATTTTGCAGTCCTCTTCCGTTGCTCCCAGCAACAAGGCTACAATATTGCCCTTTGCAATCTCCACCAATTGTGAGGTAGCGCTGTCATTCACATAGGGGATTCTCGCTTAGCCGACACAAAACCAGATACGGCACGGGTTTTCCATAAAACCATTATAGTCCATGCGGTTTATTTATGCAGCATAAACCAAAGCAAGCAACATAAAGTTCATATCAGCATAGCGTCCTTGACAGAGCTTCTCTCTGTCCTCCCTGTGGTCACACAGATTGATATACACAGGCTCTTCAGCCTCATAGTTAGCTCACCCACGTCCGGGTTTCCTCATGGCTGTTTCTCCATGCTGCAGACATCCTCCAGGGAATCACCAGGCACGTGCAGCCATTACACACAGACACTCCACATGCTGTTAGCCAGGAGACACATCTCCCAGCGGGACCTTTCACAACAGACCAACCAGGTCCCTGCATTCACCACATGTGACTTACCCTGGCCACCTCATATGGTCCGTAGCCACGCCCATGGGTCACATGGCTATAACCTCATCACAGGTCCTTGAACCCTTCACACACACTTTGCAACAGCGTTCTTAAACACACCCCCTGGGTGGGTTTGTAGGTAACTGGTTCCGCCCAGCTACCTGGAGACTTCTCCCTGACACATTGACACAACACGTCAGCAGTATCACTGCTGATCAACACACACATCAGTCTCCATCTCAAGGCCACCCACCTTGAGATACATAATGGTCATTCATGACTCTGCCACTCATCCTCTCTCTTGGGACATCCACACAGCGCCCCCTAGTGGACACAGTGGTCATTACACCACAATATATATATATATATATACAAAAATTATTATCCAGACAAATTGGGAACCCTCCAAAAAAAAACCTCACTAGTATGCCCTAAAACTTAAATTTTATTATTATTTAAAATATCGGGGTAAACAGATATTTATACATTTTGTCCTTTTACAGCCTAAATAATTTTAATCATGTTGGAGGCATTCGCCTAGATTATTATCCCCGTGGAGAGCTGTAACCTCTCTGCTGCGTCACCAACCACCCCAGTGGATCTGAATTGCAGCGTCAGCCATCTTCTAATTGCCAAACTTCATGGGTGGCGTCACGACTTAATCCCCTATAAACTTTTCCCCTTTCAGTTTACTGCATGCCCAGGGCCACGGACCGGGTCTCTGCTGCCGTGACATCGCCTGAAGAACTGACCGACCCAGACCGAGTACCCCTGACCCTAGCGGGCGTCGCACATCTAATATGATGTTCTTCTTTATTTTGTGAGTAGAATTTTTTCTTTTGTAAGAGCTGATCTCTTTTTGTATACAGAGCACAATTATAGGCCTTTTTACAGGGATATCCAGTTAAAGCAAGAAATATTTGGGGAGTGACCAAATCTTCATGATCTGGGTTCTGCATGCCACCATTTTGGATTTAAAATGAAACAACTGAGATGCAATTGAAGTGTAGACTTTTTAATTAAAGGGATTAAACAAAAATATCCTGTAAAACGTTTTGGAATTGCAACCATTTTTCTACAAAGTCTCCTCATTTCATGGGGCCGAAAGTAATTGGACAAATTAACTTTTCCATAAATAAAATGCTAATTTTTAACACTGTAGAGAATCCTTTGCAGACAATGACTGCATGAAGTCTGGAAGCCATGGATGTCACCAAACACTGGCCTGTTGTCTTTATTTCCTAAATTGATCAATACACAATAAAAAAGCTAACAAAAAACAATGGATTTGGAACCATAGGTATCTTAACAAATCAGAAGAAAAAACTAAAAAAATTTTATTGACTAATATTGGGTCGCCCTCCCAGGGCTGTGGGGTACTCGCTACCAGGCCTGATGAGCTTCAATGGGAGATGTCACGGCAGCTGGGACCCGGCCCGTGGTCCTGGGCGCCCATTGTAAAAAGGGGAAAGTTTATAAGTGATTCGTGACGCCACCTGTGGTGTTCGGCAATGAAGATGTAAGCCGACGCTGCAGACAGATCCTCTGGGACAGATGGTGTGGTGCAGCAATGATGTTATAGCCCTCCACAGGCAGGGCAGGCAGGGCTGTAGTCCCAGGGCAGAGTAGGTGAAGTGACACTTAGATGGTGTAGTGTCGGGCGCAAGGGATGTAGCAGTGCTGGGCGGGTTGGCACAGGAATAAGTGGAGGACACCAGGGCATGTAGTTCCAAAGCTTTACTCACAGTCTGTTGCAGGTACAGGTGCCCGCATCCGTGCTGTGTCCTTCGGGTCAGGAGCTCAGCCAACTTCCAGGCAAGATGAAGTACTCCTTTCCAACACTGCACCAACATATGTGCCTTTTCTGAACGTCTCCTCTTATAGCGCCTTTGGATGAAGTACTCCTAGTACTGAGTTACACTGGAGTTCCTCCTGTCAGATGTTCCTATGAACTCTACTTGTGCGGCAGACAGCTGTAGCCTACTTCGGGGACTCCTTCTACTTAGTCCCAGCTCACACATGTTGCTGTGCCCCCAAGTCTGGTGTGGGAATAAAATGGTGACAACTTCTACTCCTCCGGTATCTGCTGCAGGACCATTAGTATCCATACAACCTCGGGGACCGGACCACGGCCTTGCGCTTAGAACTTGGGAAGGCTTCTCTCTTCCAACCCTGATCCTTAGTCCTCCTATTCGCCTTACATTCTGTACTAATCCTTCTTCCCAATGGAGAATCAAGCTTCCTTTTTCTGTCTCTTTCCTGTGCCAGCAGACCCAGATCACTGTGGCCTGCTGCAGTACTTCCTTCTTCCATCCCTCTCCTGGGGATCTTCTCCGTCTCACTCTCTGTCCTTCTACATCCTCACTCACTGACTGAATGAATGACTGAACGACTGACTCAACTCTTCCCGCTCTTTTCATGTAAACTCAGCTCCACCCACCTCCCAGCACGTTTCGTGTTCCAAGCAGGGAGCCACCAAGGGGTGCTATGCAACACTCCAAGCAGGGAGCCGCCAAAGGTGCTTTGCTACACTACTTTGTGGTGTGGGGTGCAGGTGTTGGAGTGTGGTCTGGTGTCTCCACCTTACCTGAATAGTGGGGCACCACACCTCAGGAGGAGGTGCAGTACCTCTGTGGCGACTGAACCCTCAGGGGCGCCACATACCCCCCGTTATACACAGCACATCTGCGGGCTGCAAGAAAACAGAAGTTGACAAATACAGGAACATACCAAAATTTTATAATGCTAATAAACAGTTCTTTTCTAATCTTCTCAATATGAGAGGCACTGTTTCTTGAATGTTGCAAACAATTTTAACTAACTATCTATATCTTACTACAGTTTCTAATTCAAAGTGCTATTTCAAGCATTATCATGCATCACTTCTTCTTTTACATTTTCTACTTTCTTTTATTAACCTTTAAGTGTCAACCGTTGATGCCTGGTTCATCACCTGCATTTTTCCAATCTTCATCTTTATTCAAATTTCTTTATTAAAACATTCCTATTAGTCATTGCTATTAACTAGATTCTATAGAAAAGCTATTCTCTATTAATACTTTCATAAGGCACATTATAAAATACTTCACATCAAAACTTCAATAATTCTTGTAAGTGCTGGACACCGCTCCCAGCCGGGATCTCTTGCAGTGTCCTTTTGGTAGGAGCCATGCTCCATGATGAGGTAGCCCTTTTATGGATAAGAACTATGTAAAACCAAGAGAGGGCACCTAAAGAGGTGCAACTATATACAATAAAGTTCTAGATCATTCAGTGTCCATGATCTCCACAGTTCAGTAAAGAAAACGCTGCCAATAAAACTGGGCAACAAAACTGGAAAACATGATGAATAAACAAAATAACCTTAAAGCACAATGGTGCAAATACCCTCCTGGGTAACAGTTAGTTATTTGGAATGTTATGGCTAGTTGTCCCCTCCTGGGGTTCTGGAAGCTGGTTTCTTGGGCTGCTTCCAGGGGAGATGCTCTGGGTGTCCACCTCCTGGTGGGTTGAATTGCCGGTATTCAGCTGGCGGCCTACAAATTGCAGGTACTCCTTCTCTCCAGGTGAGGGATGGGTTGCCCCTGGCCCCTGGCTCAGGTGGAATGGCAGCGCTTGTCATTGCTACCGGTACAGACTGCACATCAGCTGTTGCAGGTGGTGGTTCTGCTGCCAACAAGTCAGCAAGGGCTGTAGCCGGTACCGATAGATGCTGCTCTACGATCCCAAGTGGTACCACAGTTGGTACTACGGCCGGTTGTTGTGGGCTGGACGCCATTGGAGTGTCACCACTCATGGTCCGGGTAATCGCCGGACCATTTCTGTCCACAGGCACGGCTCCTAGTACCAGGATCATGGCAGGGGCGGCGACCATACCTGTTGCTTCCCGGTGATGATCTGACTCCTGCTTAGATACCGGGTGGTAAATGATGGCAGCCGCAACCCCTGGAGTGGGTTGATGAACGGCCGGTAGCTGCATCCGGGTCGGCACAGGACGGGGGCATGCCGGTAAAAAGCCTGTGCGGCCGCTCCAGATCCGGACTGGGACTCAGCTCCTGTCCCACAGCCTCCGGAACCCTCATGTACCTTCTCCTGGCAGGCCGCATCCAGTGACAGCACCGGCCTGGAGGTAGTGGCGGGTGCTGTAAAGGGTGTCGCAGCGGCCGTATGCTCCGCGGGTGTTGCCTGGGGGAGGATGGCTTCTCCCCGCCATTTTCTCCTGGCCTCCGCACTCCTTCCATCATGGCATTCTCTCCTTTCTCTTCCTGTCTGGCCTCATTTCCTGCCACCGGCTCCCGCTCCTCCTTCTGGGGGCGGCATCTTCTTCCTACTCCTCCATACCATGCCAGTATACGAACCCCTCGGGGGGTGGGCCATGTTGCTGTCGCATAGAAGTTCAGTCAGGGGAAGCCCAGGACAGTTTGCGGTCTTTTCCTAAGACCACCCATGTTGTCACGCCCTTCTTCTCCGCGCTGGCGGCCATTTTTAGCATTCATTTTACAGTCTATCAAATTGGGTCTTTTGCACATTTCCACAAACTTTTAAGTCCAATAAATCGTAGGCACACAGAACCCGGTGGCACCAGGCTTCGTCATCCTGTTCGTGACTCCAAGATGGGTCGCCCTCCCAGGGCTGTGGGGTACTCGGTACCAGGCCGATGAGTTTCAGTGGGAGATGTCACAGCAGCTGGGACCCGGCCCGTGGCCCTGGGCACCCATTGTAAAAAGGGGAAAGTTTATAAGTGATTCGTGACGCCACCTGTGGTGTTCAGCAATGAAGATGTAAGCCGACACTGCAGACAGATCCTCTGGGACATCCTAATCCTTCTTCCCAATGGAGAATCAAGCTTCCTTTCTCTGTCTCTTTCCTGTGCCAGCAGACCCAGATCACTCTGGGTGCCTGCTGCAGCACTTCCTTTTTCCATCCCTCTCCCGGGGATCTTCTCTGTCTCACTCTCTGTCCTTCTACATCCTCACTCACTGACTGAATGAATGACTGAACGACTGACAACTCTTCCCACTCTTTTCATGTAAATTCAGCTCCACCCACCTCCCAGCACGTTTCGTGTTCCAAGCAGGGAGCCACCAAGGGGTGCTATGCTACACTCCAAGCAGGGAGCCGCCGAAGGTGCTTTGATACACTACTTTGTGGTGTGGGGTGCAAGTGTTGGAGTGTGGTCAGGTGTTTCCACCTTACCTGAATAGTGGGGCACCACACCTCAGGAGGAGGTGCAGTACCTCTGTGGCGACTGGACCCTCAGGGGTGCCACAATATTAAAGCCATACATGTGATTAATAACAATAATAGCTTAAAGACACAAATAGATTTGTAGTGCCGGCGTCCCTGCGTGATTCCTATCTTCCTCTCCCAGGCAGGGACGCCGACTCACTCACCTTCCCGCCCCTTGGCCTGTGCTTCCTTCTGTTCCTGCAGTCTCCCAGGGTCTGCGCACGTCTTGCAGTTCCCCAGGCACTGCGCTTAGGGAGCGCGTGCTCTTGGTCTCTTAAAGAGACAGCGCACACTGTCCTAAATTGTTCCCAGCCAATGTCTGGGAGACACACATTATTTAAGGCACCTTCACCTGCTGGGAGATGCCTGAGCAAACTTTTCTGCAGCATGATAACACTGCACACAAATATATGCTTTATGGCCAATGTGAACAAGCATTTATATGCTTCATGCATACCAACTTAAAACAAGCTCAATTTTTACATTTTTTCTTTGTATTTTTGCTTTTTGTGCAAGTCGGGGTGTGATCTCCCTTCTTTTAGCTGGAAATTACATTCAAAAGCTTCCCAAGGCTGATGTCCACAGTTTCGGACCTGGTCCTTTGTCTGCCCTCATTCACACACTGAGGTCAACTCTGACACATGGCAAGATTTTAAATATTAGACACTATAGGGTCATCCTGAATGGATTTACTGGTTGGACACTTACCCCTACAGGGTTAAATGAACAACTGACCTTCCCAAGCTTTATATAAATATGTTCCTATTTCCAAATGAGAGAAATTAGAGATTCTCCCTTTTGGCTAGATATTATTCTATGACAATTTTTACGGTATTTTGTATTTAATTTTTCCTCCTATGAGAAGTATTTCCTTACATTGGTTTTGGCGGTTTTTCTGAAGCATATTTTTCTACTTTTCATTGTTGCCAATATATGGTGCTATGTTTACATCATAGATTGCTACTTAGGACTTATAAAACAGTGGTCCCCAACCTTTTTTGCACCAGGGACCGGTTTCAAGCAAGACCATTCTTCCATGGCCCGGCAGGGTGGGGATGGAGGTGTGGCAGGGGCGGGGCTTTGGTCATAAGGGGGCGGGGCTATGGACGCAGTTGTAGTTTAGCAGTGCATACTTATAATTAAATAACATTTATAAGGTGACTCAACTCACCATAGGTTTTGAATGAGTGCTCCATCACCCCCATCCTTGCCTGCTCCATCACCCCATCATTGCCTTCACCCCATCACTCCCTTCTCCCCATCATTGCCTTCACCCCATCACTGTCATCTCTCCATCACTCCCATCATTACCTTCTCCCCATCACTGCCTTCACCCCATCACTGCCGTCTCTCCATCACTCCCATCATTGCCTTCACCCCATCACTGCCGTCTCTCCATCACTCCCATCATTGCCTTCACCCCATCACTGCCGTATCTCCATCACCCCATCATTGCCTTCTCCCCATCACTCCCATCAATGCCTTCTCCCATTACCCCCTCATGGCCTTCTCCCGTCACCCCAGGCATCATGGCCTTCTCTCCCCATCACGGTCTTCTCCTCATGTCCCCTTCTCCTCCAGGGCCAGGCTAACCTACACAAACACAGACAAACATATACACACACACACAGACATACATACACACACACATATACATACACACATACATACACACACACACATACACAGACATACATATACACACACACACACACACACATACACACATACATACACACACACACACATTATACATACACACAGACACCACCTCTCTCCTCTCACCTGTCCGCAGCATCGCCCGCGCTTCCTCGCTCTGACACAGCAGCGGCCGCGCTCCTCTCTGTGTCAGTCAGAGACAGGAAGCGCGGGCGGCGGGCAGGAAGCTGGACGGGTCCTTGCAGCTCCGCTCCTGCTATTCCCTCTTGCAGGCAGTGGAGCTGCTTTGATCGCTCCCTGGCCGCCGCTACACTTGAGAGCAATCTAAGAATTGCTGCGCGCCACCCCAGCCCCCGCTATGCCACTGACCGCCCCTGGCTCCCCTTGTGTCCGCGGACCGGCAAGGGCACTGCAGCGGACCGGTGCTGGGCCGCGGACCGGCGGTTGGGGACCCCTGTTATAAAAGATCTTTTGTCCATTATGACTCAATTCTCAAATGATTTATACAGTATATATATACACAGTATATCATATATTGTATGTATATAATCTCTATTAATCCTTGTTTTTGATATTTTTTTTATATAATATGAGGTTGTAACCATGGCTGTGCATTCCACTATGGAGCAAACATCATCACATTTGATACAGCACAGGAGTGCGCTCCAGCATGGAATGCATGTTTTCCTTATTGAGGTGCACAATGCAGGATTTTTCAGCTTTCCGGCGGCATCAGACATACTGGCAAGTATAGGCAGGAACTGGAAGGTACGAGCGGGTACAGGCAAGTACAGGCAGGAACAGGTAAGTACAGGTGGGTTCAGGCAGGAGCAGGCAAGTACAGGTGGGTACAGGTGGGAACAGGCAGGTATACAACAACAGGAGACCTGACAACTAGCAAGCGTGCAGAAAACTGACAGAACACATTGCTCCGGCACATGCCAACAAGTGCAGGTGCCTTAAATAATAATTTTAGGACCGTGTGCGCTGTCTCTTTGCTGTCTCTTTAAGAGTGCGCACGCACCCTAAGCGCAGTGCATGTGGAACTGCCAGACATGCACAGACCCCGGGAGACCACAGGAGCAGAAGGATGTGTGGTATCAGTGCGGGGCTAATGAGTGAGTCTGCGTCCCTTCCAGGGGAGAGGAGGATGGGAATTGCGCACGGACGCTGGTGCTACAAATATATTTGTGTACAAAACCTAAAAGAAGCAAAATGTACATAAACCCTGCTGTAACTAAATAAGTAAAAAGCAAAAGTGCATTTAAAAAACATATGGTTCTTAGTAATAATGTTTTTGATAAAAAATAGCATAAAAGCAATCCCACCGTAAGCAAGGTGACCCCATCAAGTCTCCCTCTGTAAAATTATCCTATCCCAATCACCTTGTCTTTTTTAAGAGGGGACTGCTTCAATTACACAAAAAACAGAATTCTCATTACTACGATGTCTCCATGTACCGTTTATGTCTGGTAATGAGTGTACCCTACAGTTCGTAATGTCAGCCATATGTTCTCCTATATGTACACGTAACTGACTTTTTTACGGTCCCCTGTCACGTGACTGCCATCATTCAGTCACAAAAAAAAGTCTGATTTAACATGTATTTCGCTTTCCTCTGATATGATCTAACATATCAGAAAATGGGGTCCCCAAGCACCTTTGACACCTCTGCCATCCCTGGTGTCATGATCCAGGATGGGATTTGTCTTTGGCCTCTCCTGGTCAGACAGGGGTTAATTGTTTCTGCCTCTCTCTGGCAGAGGGCGGCTATTTAATGCTCACTTGACCTAGGTCCGGTGTTATGATTGAGTCACCGTAGGAGGCAAAAATAGAAATGCTAGCTAAGTCCAGAAAACCAGAGAAGTTGGCAGCTATCGGATTGCAGACCCCTGAACCTATCAACACAACTAGCAGTAGCCGTGGGGGGCTCCTACGATGCCCTAGGCCCCTCGATCACAGCCGGAGGACTACATAGCCTAAAGACAGAAAGGGAAATCTAAACTGCCCCAGAGCAGACCCCAAAGCAAAAGGCAGCCCCCCACATATAATGACGGTGAAGCAAGAAGAAAGAACAAAACACAGACAGAAAGATAGACTGAGCAAAGATGGGGCCCACGCTAGCTTAGATAGGAAAGGACAGGAAGGCTGCTGTCTGCAATCCGTGAAAAACCCTATGAAAATAAGAGCCAACAAACTGACAGTAAAAAGGCCCTGAAGACGCTAGGCTTCAAAAAAGCTATGTCAGTACTCAGGAATATTCTGAAAACAGAGCAACAGGCAAAAGGAGATTCAGCTCACCCCAGCAGGGAATGGCAGAATCCAGAAAAGCAAGGAAAACAAAACACTAATGCAAAAAGGCAAAGCAGAAATCTTAGCTTTAGATGAGCAGGAATCAGACTGGTTTCCTAGAAGTCCACAGAGAAATCACCCGCAGGCCAGAAGGGCGTCGGCAGCCTTATATCCAGTCATTAACTCCACTCAGCCAGTCATCATCATCAGCCCCAGGTGTTTGACAATCAGGCTCACTACCTTTCTTCACCAGAAGAGGGAGTTCCTCGGGCCTCAGTAGTGAAGGGGAAAATGAACTCACAACAGTACCTCCCCCTTGAGGAGGGGTCACCGAACCCTCAACCACGCCACCAGGGCGATCAGGGTGAGCCCGATGAAAGGTACGCACCAATCTTTTGGCATGAATATCAGAGGCAGAGACCCAGGAATTATCCTCCTGACCATAACCCTTCCACTTAACCAAATACTGGAGTCTCCGTCTAGCCAGATGGGAATCCAGTACTTTCTCTACCTCATATTCCATGTTACCTTCAACCAATACAGGGTCTGGAGGTGCAACCCCCGGAACAACAGGTTCAACAAACCTCTTCAACAAAGATTTATGGAACACATTATGGATTTTAAATGTGACAGGAAGAGCCAAACGAAAGGAGACCGGATTAATAATCTCCAAAATCTTGTAAGGTCCAATAAATCTAGGCTTAAACTTAGGAGAAGCCACCTTCATAGCAATATTTTTTGATGATAACCACACCATATCACCAACCTTAAATTGGGGACCAATGGTCCTATGTCGGTTGGAAAACCGCTGGGCCTTTTCCTGGGAGAGAGAGAACTTATCCACCACTTGGTCCCAGATCTGGTGCATTCTCTCCACCACAGTGTCAACCCCTGGGCAGGCACAGGGCTTCACCTGCCCTGAAGAAAATCGAGGATGAAACCCAAAGTTACAAAAAAAAGGAGACATCAAAGTGGCAGAACTAGCTCTATTATTTAAAGCAAATTCGGCCAAGGGCAAAAATGAAACCCAATCATCCTGATCAGCAGAAATAAAACATCTCAAATATGACTCCAAGGTCTGGTTTGTTCTCTCTGTCTGCCCATTGGTCTGAGGGTGAAAAGCAGAGGAGAAGGACAACTGAATTCCCAGCTTAGAACAGAAAGTTCTCCAAAATCTAGACACAAACTGGACTCCTCTGTCAGATACAATGTTCTCAGGAATCCCGTGCAAGCGAACCACCTGTTGTAAAAACAGGGGCACCAATTCAGAGGAAGACGGCAACTTAGGGAGTGGTACAAGATGAACCATCTTAGAGAACCTATCACAAATCACCCAAATAACAGTCATCCTTTGAGAGACAGGCATATCAGAGATGAAATCCATTGAAATATGGGTCCATGGCCTCTTGGGGACAGGCAAAGGTATCAACAACCCACTAGAGCGAGAATACGATTTAGACCGGGAGCACGTCCCACAGGACTGCACAAAATTCCTGACATCACGAGACAAGGAGGGCCACCAAAAAGACCGACTCACCAGATCTCTAGTACCAAAAATACCTGGATGACCAGCCAAAGCAGAGCAATGAACTTCAGACATCACTCTCTTCTTCCACTGGTCAGGAACATACAACTTTCCACTGGGACAACGCTCAGGTTTGTCCTCCTGGAACTCTTCCAGAGCACGTCTCAAATCGGGCGAGATGGCAGAAAGAACTACCTCTTCGCCTAAGATGGTAGCAGGCTTGGTCACCACAGGAGAATCAGCAAAGAAGCTCCTAGAGAGGGCGTCAGCCTTGACATTCTTAGTTCCAGGAAGAAAAGAAACCACAAAATCAAAATGTGTAAAAAACAAGGCCCACCTAGCCTGTCTAGGGTTCAAGCGCTTCGCCGACTCTAGGTAAATCAAATTCTTGTGGTCAGTGAGGACCACGACTTGATGCTTAGCTCCCTCCAACCAATGTCTCCACTCCTCAAATGCCCATTTCATGGCTAACAGTTCCCGATTCCCCACATCATAGTTACGTTCAGATGGAGAGAACTTTCGGGAAAAGAAAGCACAGGGATTCATTTTAGATGTTACAGGATCCTTTTTGGACAAAACAGCTCCTGCACCAATCTCAGAAGCATTCACCTCTACCTGGAACGGAAGTGAGACATAAGGTTGCCGCAAAACCGGGGCGGAGGTAACATAGTAACATAGTAACATAGTTATTAAGGTTGAAGGGAGACTTTGAGTCCATCTAGTTCAACCCATATCCTATCCTAACTTGCCCTAACATGTTGATCCAGAGGAAGGCAAAAAAAACCCATGTGGCAACAGTAAGCTTCACATTGGGGAAAAAAATTCCTTCCCGACTCCACATACAGCAATCAGACTAGCTCCCTGGATCAACGCAATATTAAGGAGACTAGTGTATATACCCTGTAATATTATACTTTTCAAGAAAGGCATCCAGTCCCTTCTTAAATTTTAGTAGTGAATCACTCATTACAACATCATATGGCAGAGAGTTCCATAGTCTCACTGCTCTTACAGTAAAGAATCCGCGTCTGTGTGTATGCTTAAACCTTCTTTCCTCCAGACGTAGAGGTTGCCCCCTTGTCCCCGTCACAGGTCTAAGAGTAAAAAGATCATTAGAAAGGTGAATCTTCGCTTTAGCTCCTGAAAGGAAGAAACAGCCTCCGGAGACCAATTTAACACATCAGCACCCTTCTTAGTCAAATCAGTCAATGGCTTGGCAATACTAGAAAATTTTGCTATAAATTTCCGATAAAAATTAGCAAAACCCAAAAACTTCTGGAGGGCCTTCAAAGAAGTGGGCTGAACCCAATCGTAAATGGCCTGTACCTTGGCTGGGTCCATTTCAATAGTTGACGGGGACAAAATAAATCCCAAAAAAGAAATCCTCTGTACTCCAAAAAGGCATTTAGATCCTTTGACATACAGGGAATTCTCCCTTAAGATCCGGAACACAGTCCGAATATGTTCCACATGAGAATCCCAATCCTTGGAGAAGATCAAAATATCATCCAGATAGATAATCAAAAATTTATCGACAAAATCTCGGAAAATATCATTCATGAAGCACTGGAAGACAGAAGGGGCATTAGTGAGCCCAAAAGGCATCACCAGGTACTCAAAATGTCCCTCCGGAGTATTAAACGCCGTCTTCCATTCATCCCCATGCTTAATGCGAATAAGATTATACGCCCCCTGAGGTCAAGCTTGGTAAACCAGCAAGCACCTTTAACTCTGGAGAATAGATCAGAAATCAGGGGTAACGGATACTGATATTTAACAGTAATTTTGTTGAGAGCACGATAATCAATACAAGGTCTTAATGATCCATCCTTTTTGGCTACAAAAAAAAAACCGGCACCTAAGGGTGACGAGGATGGTCTAATATGACCCTTCTCCAACGCCTCCTTAATATAGGATCGCATAGCCTCGTGCTCGGGTACAGATAAATTGAAGAGCCGACCCTTGGGAAATTTACACCCCGGGCTCAGTTCAATAGCACAGTCATAACTCCTATGAGGATGCAGAGACGCAGACTCATTCTCACTAAATACATCATAAAAGTCCGCCAAATAATCAGGAACATCCTGCGACTGAGGAGAGGTGGAAAACCCCGGAGCCTCACTAAAGGCACACCGACAACCCCAACTCACCACAGACACAGATTTCCAATCCAAAACTGGATTATGAATTTGTAACCAGGGAAATCCCAGAACAATAGTATCATGCAGATTATGTAACACCAAAAACCTGCAATTTTCTTGATGGTCTGGGGCGACCCACATTACCACCTGGGTCCAAAACTGAGGTTTATTTTTAGCCAAAGGAGTAGCATCAATCCCCCTCAAAGGGATAGGCGTCTGCAGAGGTGTCATCGGAAATCCACAACGTTTAGCAAAATCCAAGTCCATTAGGTTTAGAGCTGCTCCCGAATCCACAAAAGCCTTGGTGGAAAATGTGGACAGGGAGCAGATCAGAGTAATAGCCAGAAGAAACTTAGGTTGAACACCACCAACAGAAAACGTGTGTGCAAAGCGTTTCTCGCGTTTAGGACAGACAGAAATAATATGCGAGGCATCTCCACAGAAAAAACACAACTTATTACGCCTTCTAAACTCCTGACGCTGCTCTCTGGAAAAAACTCTATCACATTGCATAGGTTCAGACATCTGTTCAACAGGTGGCAACACCTCTCGTGCAGCTCTGCGTTCGCGTAAACGCCGATCAACCTGAATGGCTAAAGACATAGAATCGTCAAGACCAGAGGGAACAGGAAATCCCACCATAGTATCTTTTATGGCTTCTGACAACCCCTTCCGAAAGAGAGCAGCCAAGGCATTATCATTCCAGGTAGTAAGTACTGCCCACTTTCGGAATTTTTGACAGTACAATTCTGCAGAATCACGACCCTGGTTCAATGCCAGCAGGGTCTTTTCAGCCTGATCAATGGCATTAGGTTCGTCATATCTGGTTTCAAAGAAAACGGCCAATCCTGGGGATCGCCACGCAGCAAAGAGATTACAATTTTAACCTGCTCCGCGGAGCTCCCTGACGAGTTAGGCTTCAAGGCAAAAAATAATTTACAATTATTTTTGAAATTCAAAACTTTAGACCGATCCCCAAAAAATACATCAGGTGTAGGAATCTTTGGTTCAGCAGCATGTGAATGAGCAAGGTAGGCGGAAATTCCCCGCACTTCCGCAGCGAGCTGCTCCACACGATCAGACAATTGCTTTATCTCCATTGAGAGAAAAAAAAAATTCCCCCTACGGCCTCAGAGATATAGAGGAAAAAATATACACACTTTTTTTTTTTTTTTTATACAATTCTTTCCTGCTATTGAGTACCCTAGAATCTGCGGTATGGCGGGTGATTCTGTTATGATTGAGTCACCGTAGGAGGCAAAAATAGAAATGCTAGCTAAGTCCAGAAAACCAGAGAAGTTGGCAGCTATCGGATTGCAGACCCCTGAACCTATCAACACAACTAGCAGTAGCCGTGGGGGGCTCCTACGATGCCCTAGGCCCCTCGATCACAGCCGGAGGACTACATAGCCTAAAGACAGAAAGGGAAATCTAAACTGCCCCAGAGCAGACCCCAAAGCAAAAGGCAGCCCACCACATATAATGACGGTGAAGCAAGAAGAAAGAACAAAACACAGACAGAAAGATAGACTGAGCAAAGATGGGGCCCACGCTAGCTTAGATAGGAAAGGACAGGAAGGCTGCTGTCTGCAATCCGTGAAAAACCCTATGAAAATAAGAGCCAACAAACTGACAGTAAAAAGGCCCTGAAGACGCTAGGCTTCAAAAAAGCTATGTCAGTACTCAGGAATATTCTGAAGACAGAGCAACAGGCAAAAGGAGATTCAGCTCACCCCAGCAGGGAATGGCAGAATCCAGAAAAGCAAGGAAAACAAAACACTAATGCAAAAAGGCAAAGCAGAAATCTTAGCTTTAGATGAGCAGGAATCAGACTGGTTTCCTAGAAGTCCACAGAGAAATCACCCGCAGGCCAGAAGGGCGTCGGCAGCCTTATATCCAGTCATTAACTCCACTCAGCCAGTCATCATCATCAGCCCCAGGTGTTTGACAATCAGGCTCACTACCTTTCTTCACCAGAAGAGGGAGTTCCTCGGGCCTCAGTAGTGAAGGGGAAAATGAACTCACAACAGTCCAGTGTCAGTTATACTCCTGCCCTCGGCTGAGTTAGTTGACCTCGTGCGTACGTGTGTCTTGTGCCTGATAACTTGTTGCTTGTTTGGTTTTGATCCGGTTCTGTCCCTATTATGAGTTCTGCCTGTCCCTCTTGTACTGCGCTACCTCTCTGTGTATGACCCTCTGCCTGTGACTTGACTATTCTCTGCTCGTCCCTCTGGTATCGCACAGCCCTCTCCGTGTACGAACCCTCGCTTGTCTGACCTGCGTTTTCCTCTACTACAGTTTCCCTGCATTAGGTACATTATATCATCTACAGCAGTAGGATGCTAAGCCCCGCCCCCTGCAGTCACATGATCATAGGTCCTGGGACTCTTTACTATTTTCAGTGCCGCAGGTCCTGTCTGCTTGAACCATCACTAGTGTATTGGACCCCGTGCTCTCCCATAGTGTGGGTAAGTCACCCTGCTCTGCGTGGCAGTTTGCTGACGCTGACAGGGTCCTGACATTAGAGTCCTGACACCTGGGCCCACCTGCTCCATTCCTCTGGTCATCCGCATCATGTTCCTGTAAAAAATTTTTGTCTCATGCGCTCTTCGCCAGCAGAGATCTGCCGGCCTCTATCCGGCAACAATTGGAAATTTTTCATATTGGTTCCTTTTGATCACTGTGATAAACCCTATCAGTGATAAAAAAAAAAAAAGTAAATCAAATCCCTCCTTTGTCCCCCCTTTGTGAGATAAAAATTATAAAATAAAAAAATTGAATTTTTTTCCATTATTTGCAGTTAGGGTTGGATTTAGGCTTGTACTAGGGTTAGGGATGGGGTTAAAGTTGTGTTAGGGTTAGCGTTGGGGTTAGGATTGTGTTAGTGTTAGGGTTGGGGTTAGGATTGTGTTAGGGTTGAAGTTAGAATTGGGGGATTTTCAAAAGTAATAAAAAATGATGATGATATGACGGCTAGTGTTGAGCACAAGTGCTCGCTACGCAAGTTTGAATCAGCTGCTTGGGTATGCACGGATTATCGAGGATCCCAGCATGTCATTTGAGCACTTGCGATACTCGGTGCATACCTGGGCACCCGATAAAAACTGGAGTAGCAAGCACTTGTGCTCAACATTAACCCCTTCACCCCCAAGGGTGGTTTGCACGTTCATGACCGGGCCAATTTTTACAATTCTGACCACTGTACCTTTATGAGGTCATAACTCTCGAACGCTTCCATGGATCCCGGTGATTCTGACATTGTTTTCTCGTGACATATTGTACTTCATGTTAGTGGTAAAATTTCATTCAAATAACTTGTGTTTATTTGTGAGAAAAACAGAAATTTGGCGAAAATTTTGAAAATTTCGCAATTTTCCAACTTTGAATTTTTATGCCCTTAAATCACAGAGATACGGCACACAAAAAACTTGATAACTAACATTTCCCACATGTTTACTTTACATCAGCACAATTTTGGAACCAAAATTTTTTTTTGTTAGGAAGTTATAAGGGTTAAAAGTTGACCAGCGATTTCTCATTTTTACAACACCATTTTATTTTTAGGACCACATCACATTTGAAGCCACTTTGAGGGGTCTATATGATAGAAAATACACAAAAGTGACACCATTCTAAAAACTGCACCCCTTAAGGTGCTCAAAACCACATTCAAGAAGTTTATTAACCCTTTAGGTGCGTCACAGGAATTTTTTTGAATATTTAAAAAAAAATGAACATCTAACTTTTTTTCATAAAAAAAATACTTCAGGTTCAATTTTTTTTATTTTACCAAGGGTAACAGGAGAAATTGAACTGCAAAAGTTATTGTGCAATTTGTCCTGAGTACGCAGATACCTGATATGTGGGGGGGAACGACTGTTTCGGCGCATGGCAGAGCTCAGAATGGAAGGAGCGCCGTTTGACTTTTTCAATGCAAAATTGGCTGGAATTCAGATTGGACGCCATGTCACGTTTGGAGAGTCCCTGATGTACCTAAACAGTGGAAACCCCCTACAAGTGACCCCATTTTGGAAACTAGACCCCCCAAGGAACTTATCTAGATATGTGGTGAGAACTTTGAACCCACAAGGGCTTTACAGAAGTTTATAACGTACAGCGGTACAATTAAAAAATCATATTTTTTCCACAAAAATGATCTTTTCACCCCAATTTTTATTTTCCCAAGGGTAACAGGACCCTAAAAGTTATTGTGCAATTTGTCCTGAGTACGCTGATACCCCACATGTGGGGGTAAACCACTATTTGGGCGCATGGCAGAGCTCGGAAGGGAAGCAGCGCCATTTGACGTTTTTGGCTGGAATTGAGATCGGACACCATGTCGCGTTTGGAAAACCCCTGATGTACCAAAACAGTGGAAACCCCCCACAAATGACACCATTTTGGAAACTAGACCCCCTAAGGAACTTATCTAGATGTGTGGTGAGAACTTTGAACCCCCATGGGCTTCACAGAAGTTTATAACATAAAGCCATACAATTAAAAAATCATATTTTTTCAACAAAAATGATCTTTTCACCCTCAATTCTTATTTTTCCAAGGGTAACAGGACCCTAAAA
The DNA here is from genome assembly GCF_039654945.1 of Dendrobates tinctorius. NCBI lineage: Eukaryota > Metazoa > Chordata > Amphibia > Anura > Dendrobatidae > Dendrobates > Dendrobates tinctorius. Next base: position 9,930,364 of record NW_027361891.1, read on the forward strand.
GTTATTGTGCAATTTGTCCTGAGTACGCTGATACCCCACATGTGGGGGTAAACCACTATTTGGGCGCATGGCAGAGCTCGGAAGGGAAGCAGCGCCATTTGACGTTTTTGGCTGGAATTGAGATCGGACACCATGTCGCGTTTGGAAAACCCCTGATGTACCAAAACAGTGGAAACCCCCCACAAATGACACCATTTTGGAAACTAGACACCCTAAGGAACTTATCTAGATGTGTGGTGAGAACTTTGAACCCCCATGGGCTTCACAGAAGTTTATAACATAAAGCCATACAATTAAAAAATCATATTTTTTCCAAAAAAATGATCTTTTCACCCTCAATTCTTATTTTTCCAAGGGTAACAGGACCCTAAAAGTTATTGTGCAATTTGTCCTGAGTACGCTGATACCCCACATGTGGGGGTAAACCACTATTTGGGGGCATGGCAGAGCTCGGAAGGGAAGCAGCGCCATTTGACGTTTTTGGCTGGAATTGAGATCGGACACCATGTCGCGTTTGGAAAACTCCTGATGTACCAAAACAGTGGAACCCCCCACAAATGACACCATTTTGGAAACTAGACCCCCTAAGGAACTTATCTAGATGTGTGGTGAGCACTTTGACCCCCCCAGTGCTTCACAGAAGTTTACAACGCCCGGGCGTGAAAATAAAAAATTCGTATTTTTTCCACAAACATGATCTTTTAGTCACCATTTTTTTATTTTCCCAAGGGTACCAGGAGAAATTGGACCCCAAAAGTTGTTGTCCAATTTGTCCTGAGTATGCTGATACCCCATATGTGGGAGAAAACTACTGTATGGGCACACGTCTGGGCTCGGAAGGGAAGTAGTGACGTTTTGGAATGCAGACTTTGATGGAATGGTCTGCGGGTGTGATATTGCCTTTGGAGAGCCCCTAATGTACCTAAACAGTGGAAACCCCCCACAAATGACACCATTTTGTAAACTAGACCCCCCAAGGAACTTATCTAGATGTGTGGTGAGCACTTTGACCCCCCCAGTGCTTCACAGAAGTTTACAACGCCCGGGCGTGAAAATAAAAAATTCGTATTTTTTCCACAAACATGATCTTTTAGTCACCATTTTTTTATTTTCCTAAGGGTACCAGGAGAAATTGGACCCCAAAAGTTGTTGTCCAATTTGTCCTGAGTACGCTGACACCCCATATGTGGGAGAAAACTACTGTATGGACACACGTCGGGGCTCGGAAGGGAAACAGTGACGTTTTGGAACGCAGACCTTGATGGAATGGTCTGCGGGTGTCATGTGCGTTTGGAGAGCCCCTGATGTACCTAAACTATTGAAACTCCCCACAAGTGACCCCATTTTGGACACTAGACCCCCCACGGAACTTATCTAGATGTGTGGTGAGCACTTTGAACCCCCAAGTGCTTCACAGAAGTTTATAACACTCGGACGTGAAAATAAAAAAATCATTTTTTTTCCACAAAAATGATATTTTTGCCCCCAATTTTTTATTTTCCTAAGGGTAACAGGAGAAATTGGACCCCAAAAATTGTTTTGCAATTTGTCCTGAGTAGGCTGATACCCTACATGAGGGGGTAAAACACTGTTTGGGCGCATAGCAGAGCTTGGAAGGGAAGGAGCACCATTTGACTTTTTCAACTCAGAATTGGCTGAAATTGAGATCAGACGCCATGTTGCATTTGGAGAGCCCCTGATGTGCCCAAACAGTGGAAACCTCCAATTCTAACTCCAACCCGAACCCCAACACGCCCCTAACCCTAGCCCTAACCCTAGCCCTAACCCTAGCCCTAGCCCTAACCCTAACCCTAGCCCTAACCCTAACCCTAGCCCTAACCCTAACCCTAACCCTAACCTAACCCTACCCCAACACACCCCTAGCCCTAACCCTAGCCCTAACCCTAATGGAAAAATGGAAATAAATACATTTTTTTTATTTTATTATTTTTTCCTAACTAAAGGGGTGATAACGGGGGGTTTGATTTACTATTTATGGCGGTTTTTATGTTTGGCGGCTGTCGCACGCTAAAAGACGCTTTTTATTGTAAAAATAGTTTTTGCATCACCACATATTGAGAGCTATAATTTTTCCGTATTTTGACCCACCGAGTCATGTGAGGTCTTATTTTTTGCGGGACGAGTTGACATTTTTATTGGTACCATTTTCGGGCACGTGAAATTTTTTGATCGCTTTTTATTCCGATTTTTGGGACGCAGAATGAACAAAAACCAGCGTTTCATGAATTTCTTTTGGGGGGGTGCGTTTACACCGTTCCGCGTGCGGTAAAATTGATAAAGCGGTTTTATTCTTCGGGTCAGTACGGTTACAGCGATACCTCATTTAGGTCGTTTTTTTATGTTTTTGTCGGTTTTATGCAATGAAAACTATTTTATATAAAAAATAATTATTTTTGCATCGCTTTATTCTGCGAGTTATAACTTTTTTATTTTTTTGCTGATGATGCTGTGTGGCGGCTTGTTTTTTGCGGGACAAGATGACGTTTTCAGCAGTACCATGGATATTTATATGCGTCTTTTTGATCTCGCGTTATTGCACTTTTTGTTTGGCGGTATGATAATAAATCATTATTTTTTGCTTCGTTTTTTATTTTTATTTTTTAAGGGGTTCGCTAAAGGGGTTAACTAATGGGACAGTTTTATAGGGCAGGTCGTTACGGACGCGGCGATACCTAATATGTGTACATTTATTGTTTTTTTTTTTATTATTTAAAAAAAATGAATTTATTGGGGAATATTTTTTTTTTTTTTTACTAATTTATTTGGCGATTTTTTTTAATTTATTTTTACACTTTTTTTTAAATTTTTTTTTACTTTATTACATAGTCCCAGGTGGGACATCACTGTCCTGTGACAGATCGCTGATCTGTCACATCACAGATCACTGTGACAGATCAGCAATCTGTCACAGGCAGTGCACAAGGCTTCCTCATGCCTGCGCTTTGCAGGCACTGAGGAAGCCAGCTTCCCCAGGCCCCCGAAGGCCCCCGTCGCCATCTTGGATTCGGGGGCCTGGAGGATAGGAGCCCCCCGCAGCAGCGCTGCACATTGCGCTGCCGTGGGGGGCTCAGGGAAGCACGGAGGGAGCCCCCTCCCTGCCGATGCTTCCCTTTAACTCCCGGTACACCGCGATCGCGTTTGATCGCGGTGTGCAAGGGGTTAATGTGTCGGGGGCGGTCCGTGACCGCCCCTGACACATTGTGCCGGGTGTCAGCTGTGATAATCAGCTGACACCCGGCCGCGATCAGCGGCGCTCACCACGTGGGCGCCGCTGATCGCGGTAGACGTACTATCCCGTCCCCGGTCATACGGGCCCGGGTACCGTGGACGGGATAGTACGTCTCATGTCAGGAAGGGGTTAATGACAACATGTTCAATATGACAACCTAATGTTATCAAATTACCTGTGTGTTCAAAATGCTCACTATACCCATGGATAAAATCCTTGAGGGGTCTGTTTTCCAAAATGGGGTCACTTGTAGGAGGTTTCTATTTATTAGGAACAACAGGGGCTCTCCAAACGTGAGATGGTGTCCGCTCTCAATTCCAGACAATTTTTTGTTCAAAAAGACCAAATGGTGCTCCTTCTCTACCAAGCCCTGCCGTGCACAAAAAAAAGTGGATTTCCCCCACATATAGGGTATCAGGCTCAATTGCTAAACAAATTTTGTGGCCCATTTTCTCTTGTTACCCTTGTAAAAATAATAAAGTTTGGGTCTAAAGTAATCAGTGGGATAACTTGAAGCGTTCCAGAGTTATTATCCCATAAAGGGAGACTGGTGAGAATTGTATGATTTGGCTTGGTCATTAAGGTCAAAATTGGCTGGGTCACTAAGGGGCTAAGGCTAGGTTCACATTGCGCTATGGCAGTCCATTCAACGCATGCGTTAAACGGACTGCGCTAACACTACTCCTTTTTTTATCGCGTTATGCGATCACACTAGCGCAGCTGTGACGGCACATCACTAACACATGCCGATTATGACACGCATTAGCGAAGCGCTACGGTATGGCAGTCTATGGGTGTGTTAATGGATGCGTTACATTGCGTTAATGCCGCTTTGTAACGCAATCCGTTAAAATGGACTGCCATAACGCGATGTGAACCTGGCCTAAGGGACAACTAGAGGTGCAGAAATAAACAACATCTGAGGTCCTCCAATTTGCAAAATCCCTACTGCAGTATAACATTTGCGGTTCTCGGAAAGGTCTAAGTGCTACAGAATACCAGTGTAAACAAGGTGTTCAAGTGTTCTGCTTCTCTAATTGTTACTGAATATATTAAAAAAAGTGATGAATATCGTCCTCTTTGGATAATAAACTGAATGTAAGTGCAATAAGAAGTCGGCTATTACTAATATAACAGGAAAGATACCTAACCATTGAGCACCAGAATTTACACTATAGAGTGTCAACAATAAGCGATTATTATTACTATTGTGGGTACATATTAAATTACCTGCATCCATTCTTTGCACGTTACGATTCTATAACACACTATCTTAAGCATTTTTAGATTGCACGTGCACTTTTTTATGAATGTTTTCATTGATTGAAATTAATGATTCATTGGTAACATAATATTTAATATATAGTGGAAAGCTCAGTATTGTGTTTGAAGCCAAAACATTGGATGAATAAAGTCCACTTTACCTGGAGATGGAGTACTGCTTTTTTTTTTTATCCTGGATAGACAGACAGAGTTACCCAGACGACAGTCCATTTTCCTACCTATCATATTGGAATAAGGCCAGACAGCTTACAATCTTTTAGCAACCTCTTTTCAGCTACCATAGTTCAGTGTCATCTTTCCTGTTCTGTGTAAAGGAGAGGGCCCTGCAGCATGTAAGCTTGCCTCCATATTCTGTGGAATGCTAGATCCTCTCAGCTCCTGAAAATGATGCTAAAAGGTAGCAGTGGTTGCTTGTGGGGGTGTGCAGCACTTATCTATCTAATGTCTGGTTGTTTGTAGGGGTGTGCAGCACTTATCTATCTAATGTCTGGTTGCTTGTAGGGGTGTGCAGCATTTATTTGTCTAATGCCTGGTTGCTTGTAGGGGTGTGCAGCACTTATCTATCTAATGCCTGGTTGCTTGTAGGGGTGTGCAGCATTTATGTATCTAATGCCTGGTTGCTTGTAGGGGTGTGCAGCACTTATTTATCTAATGTCTGGTTGCTTGTAGGGATGTGCAGCACTTATTTATCTAATGTCTGGTTGCTTGTAGGGGTGTGCAGAACTTATTTATCTATTGTCTGGTTGCTTGTAGGGATGTGCAGCACTTATTTATCTATTCTCTGGTTGCTTGTAGGGATGTGCAGCACTTATCTATATAATGTCTGGTTGCTTGTAGGGGTGTGCAGCACTTATCTATATAATGTCTGGTTGCTTGTAGGGGTGTGCAGCACTTATCTATCTAATGTCTGGTTGCTTGTAGGGGTGTGCAGAACTTATTTATCTATTGTCTGGTTGCTTGTAGGGATGTGCAGCACTTATTTATCTATTCTCTGGTTGCTTGTAGGGATGTGCAGCACTTATTTATCTATTCTCTGGTTGCTTGTAGGGGTGTGCAGCACTTATCTATATAATGTCTGGTTGCTTGTAGGGGTGTGCAGCACTTATCTATCTAATGTCTGGTTGCTTGTAGGGGTGTGCAGCACTTATTTATCTATTGTCTGGTTGCTTGTAGTGATGTGCAGCACTTATTTATCTATTGTCTGATTGCTTGTAGGGATGTGCAGCACTTATTTATCTAATGCCTGGTTGCTTGTAGGGGTGTGCAGCATTTATATATCTAATGCCTGGTTGCTTGTAGGGGTGTGCAGCACTTATTTATCTATTGTCTGGTTGCTTGTAGGGATGTGCAGCACTTATTTATCTATTGTCTGATTGCTTGTAGTGATGTGCAGCACTTATTTATCTAATGTCTGGTTGCTTGTAGGGGTGTGCAGCACTTATTTATCTATTGTCTGGTTGCTTGTAGGGGTGTGCAGCACTTATTTATCTATTGTCTGGTTGCTTGTAGGGGTGTGCAGCACTTATCTATCTAATGCCTGCTTGCTTGTAGGGGTGTGCAGCACTTATTTGTCTAATGCCTGGTTGCTTGTAGGGGTGTGCAGCACTTATTTGTCTAATGTCTGGTTGTTTGTAGGGGTGTGCATCACTTATCTAATGTCTGGTTGCTTGTAGGGGTCTGCAGCAATCTTTCACTTAATGACTGGTTGCTTGTTGGGGTGTGCAGCACTTATTTATGTTATGTCTGGTTGCTTGTACGGGTGTGCAGTACTTATTTACCTAATGTCTGGTTGCTTGTAGGGGTGTGCAGAACTTTTTTTATCTAATGCCTGGTTGCTTGTAGGGGTGTGCAGCACTTTTTCATTTAATGACTGGATGCTTGTAGGGGTGTGCAGCACTTATTTATCTAATGACTGGTTGCTTGTAGGGGTGTGCAGCACTTATTTATCTATTGTCTGGTTGCTTGTAGGGGTGTGCAGCACTTATTTATCTATTGTCTGGTTGCTTGTAGGGGTGTGCAGCACTTATTTATCTATTGTCTGGTTGCTTGTAGGGATGTGCAGCACTTATTTATCTATTGTCTGGTTGCTTGTAGGGGTGTGCAGCACTTATTTATCTAATGACTGGCTGCTTGTAGGGGTGTGCAGCACTTATTTATCTATTGTCTGGTTGCTTGTAGGGGTGTGCAGCACTTATTTATCTATTGTCTGGTTGCTTGTAGGGATGTGCAGCACTTATTTATCTATTGTCTGGTTGCTTGTGGGGGTGTGCAGCACTTATTTATCTAATGACTGGTTGCTTGTAGGGGTGTGCAGCACTTATTTATCTAATGACTGGTTGCATGTAGGGGTGTGCAGCACTTATTTATCTATTGTCTGGTTGCTTGTAGGGGTGTGCAGCACTTATTTATCTATTGTCTGGTTGCTTGTAGGGATGTGCAGCACTTATTTATCTATTCTCTGGTTGCTTGTAGGGGTGTGCAGCACTTATCTATATAATGTCTGGTTGCTTGTAGGGGTGTGCAGCACTTATCTATCTAATGTCTGGTTGCTTGTAGGGGTGTGCAGCATTTATGTATCTAATGCCTGGTTGCTTGTAGGGGTGTGCAGCACTTATTTATCTATTGTCTGGTTGCTTGTAGGGGTGTGCAGCACTTATTTATCTATTGTCTGGTTGCTTGTAGGGGTGTGCAGCACTTATTTATCTATTGTCTGATTGCTTGTAGGGGTGTGCAGCACTTATTTATCTAATGTCTGGTTGCTTGTAGGGGTGTGCAGCACTTATCTATCTAATGCCTGCTTGCTTGTAGGGGTGTGCAGCACTTATTTGTCTAATGCCTGGTTGCTTGTAGGGGTGTGCAGCACTTATTTGTCTAATGTCTGGTTGTTTGTAGGGGTGTGCATCACTTATCTAATGTCTGGTTGCTTGTAGGGGTGTGCAGCACTTTTTCATTTAATGACTGGTTGCTTGTTGGGGTGTGCAGCACTTATTTATGTTATGTCTGGTTGCTTGTACGGGTGTGCAGTACTTATTTACCTAATGTCTGGTTGCTTGTAGGGGTGTGCAGAACTTTTTTTATCTAATGCCTGGTTGCTTGTAGGGGTGTGCAGCACTTTTTCATTTAATGACTGGATGCTTGTAGGGGTGTGCAGCACTTATTTATCTAATGACTGGTTGCTTGTAGGGGTGTGCAGCACTTATTTATCTATTGTCTGGTTGCTTGTAGGGGTGTGCAGCACTTATTTATCTATTGTCTGGTTGCTTGTTGGGGTGTGCAGCACTTATTTATGTTATGTCTGGTTGCTTGTACGGGTGTGCAGTACTTATTTACCTAATGTCTGGTTGCTTGTAGGGGTGTGCAGAACTTTTTTTATCTAATGCCTGGTTGCTTGTAGGGGTGTGCAGCACTTATTTATCTATTGTCTGGTTGCTTGTAGTTATGTGTAGCACTTTTTTATCTATTGTCTGGTTGCTTGTGGGCGTGTGCAGCACTTATTTATCTAATGACTGGTTGCTTGTAGGGGTGTGCATCACTTATTTATCTAATGACTGGTTGCTTGTAGGGGTGTGCAGCACTTATTTATCTATTGTCTGGTTGCTTGTAGGGATGTGCAGCACTTATTTATCTAATGACTGGTTTCTTGTAGAGGTGTGCAGGACTTATTTATCTAATGACTGGTTGCTTGTAGGGGTGTGCAGCACTTATTTATCTATTGTCTGGTTGCTTGTAGGGGTGTGCAGCACTTATTTATCTAATGTCTGGTTGCTTGTAGGGGTGTGCAGCACTTATTTATCTAATGCCTGCTTGCTTGTAGGGGTGTGCAGCACTTATTTGTCTAATGCCTGGTTGCTTGTAGGGGTGTGCAGCACTTATTTGTCTAATGTCTGGTTGTTTGTAGGGGTGTGCATCACTTATCTAATGTCTGGTTGCTTGTAGGGGTGTGCAGCACTTTTTCATTTAATGACTGGTTGCTTGTTGGGGTGTGCAGCACTTATTTATGTTATGTCTGGTTGCTTGTACGGGTGTGCAGTACTTATTTACCTAATGTCTGGTTGCTTGTAGGGGTGTGCAGAACTTTTTTTATCTAATGCCTGGTTGCTTGTAGGGGTGTGCAGCACTTTTTCATTTAATGACTGGATGCTTGTAGGGGTGTGCAGCACTTATTTATCTAATGACTGGTTGCTTGTAGGGGTGTGCAGCACTTATTTATCTATTGTCTGGTTGCTTGTAGGGGTGTGCAGCACTTATTTATCTATTGTCTGGTTGCTTGTAGGGATGTGCAGCACTTATTTATCTATTGTCTGGTTGCTTGTAGGGGTGTGCAGCACTTATTTATCTAATGACTGGTTGCTTGTAGGGGTGTGCAGCACTTATTTATCTATTGTCTGGTTGCTTGTAGGGGTGTGCAGCACTTATTTATCTATTGTCTGGTTGCTTGTAGTTATGTGTAGCACTTTTTTATCTATTGTCTGGTTGCTTGTGGGCGTGTGCAGCACTTATTTATCTAATGACTGGTTGCTTGTAGGGGTGTGCATCACTTATTTATCTAATGACTGGTTGCTTGTAGGGGTGTGCAGCACTTATTTATCTATTGTCTGGTTGCTTGTAGGGATGTGCAGCACTTATTTATCTAATGACTGGTTTCTTGTAGAGGTGTGCAGGACTTATTTATCTAATGACTGGTTGCTTGTAGGGGTGTGCAGCACTTATTTATCTATTGTCTGGTTGCTTGTAGGGGTGTGCAGCACTTATTTATCTATTGTCTGATTGCTTGTAGGGATGTGCAGCACTTATTTATCTAATGTCTGGTTGCTTGTAGGGGTGTGCAGCACTTATCTATCTAATGCCTGCTTGCTTGTAGGGGTGTGCAGCACTTATTTGTCTAATGCCTGGTTGCTTGTAGGGGTGTGCAGCACTTATTTGTCTAATGTCTGGTTGTTTGTAGGGGTGTGCATCACTTATCTAATGTCTGGTTGCTTGTAGGGGTGTGCAGCACTTTTTCATTTAATGACTGGTTGCTTGTTGGGGTGTGCAGCACTTATTTATGTTATGTCTGGTTGCTTGTACGGGTGTGCAGTACTTATTTACCTAATGTCTGGTTGCTTGTAGGGGTGTGCAGAACTTTTTTTATCTAATGCCTGGTTGCTTGTAGGGGTGTGCAGCACTTTTTCATTTAATGACTGGATGCTTGTAGGGGTGTGCAGCACTTATTTATCTAATGACTGGTTGCTTGTAGGGGTGTGCAGCACTTATTTATCTATTGTCTGGTTGCTTGTAGGGGTGTGCAGCACTTATTTATCTATTGTCTGGTTGCTTGTAGTTATGTGTAGCACTTTTTTATCTATTGTCTGGTTGCTTGTGGGCGTGTGCAGCACTTATTTATCTAATGACTGGTTGCTTGTAGGGGTGTGCATCACTTATTTATCTAATGACTGGTTGCTTGTAGGGGTGTGCAGCACTTATTTATCTATTGTCTGGTTGCTTGTAGGGATGTGCAGCACTTATTTATCTAATGACTGGTTTCTTGTAGAGGCGTGCAGGACTTATTTATCTAATGACTGGTTGCTTGTAGGGGTGTGCAGCACTTATTTATCTATTGTCTGGTTGCTTGTAGGGGTGTGCAGCACTTATTTATCTATTGTCTGGTTGCTTGTAGGGATGTGCAGCACTTATTTATCTAATGACTGGTTTCTTGTAGAGGTGTGCAGCACTTATTTATCTATTGTCTGGTTGCTTGTAGGGGTGTGCAGCACTTATTTATCTATTGTCTGGTTGCTTGTAGGGGTGTGCAGCACTTATCTATCTAATGTCTGGTTGCTTGTAGGGGTGTGCACACTTATCTATCTAATGACTGGTTGCTTGTAGGGGTATGCAGCATTTATTTATCTAATGTCTGGTTGCTTGGAAGGGTGTGCAGCACTTATTTATCTAATGCCTATTTATCTAATGTCTGGTTTCTTGTAGGGGTGTGCAGCCCTTATTTATCTAATGCCTGGTTGCTTGTAGGGGTGTGCAGCACTTATTTATCTAATGCCTGGTTGCTTGTAGGGGTGTGCAGAACTTATTTATCTAATGCCTAGTTGCTTCTAGGGGTGTGCACCACTTATTTATCTAATGTCTGGTTGCTTTTAGAGGTGTGCAGCACTTTTTCATTTAATGTCTGGTTGCTTGTAGTGGTGTGCAGCACTTATTTATCTAATGCCTAGTTGCTTGTAGGGATGTGCAGCACTTATTTATCAAATGTCTGGTTGCTTGTAGGGGTGTGCAGCACTTATTTATCTAATCTCTGGTTGCTTGTAGGGGTGTGCAGCTCTTTTTCATTTAATGCCTGGTTGCTTGTGGGGGTGTGCATGAATTATTTATCTAATGTCTGGTTGCCTATAGGGGGTGCAGCACTTATTTATCTAATGTCTGGTTGCTTGTGGGGGTGTGCAGCACTTATTTATCTAATGTCTGGTTGCTTGTAGGGGTGTGCAGCACTTTTTCATTTAATGCCTGGTTGCTTGTGGGGGTGTGCAGCACTTATATGTCTAATGTCTGGTTGCTTGTAGGGTGTGCAGCACTTATTTATCTAATGTCTGGTTGCTTGTAGGGGTGTGCATCACTTATTTATCTAATGTCTGGTTGCTTGTAGGGGTGTGCAGCACTTATTTATTTAATGACTGGTTGCTTGTAGGGGTGTGCAGTACTTATTTATCTAATGTCTGGTTGCTTGGAAGGGTGTGCAACATTTATTTATCTAATGCCTGGTTGCTTGTGGGGGTGTGCAGCATTTATTTATATAATGTCTAGTTGCTTGTAGGGGTGTGCAGCATTTATTTATCTGATGCCTGGTTGCTTGTAGGGGTGTGCAGAATTTATTTATCTAATATCTGGTTGCTTGTAGGGGCGTGCAGCACTTATTTATCTAATGTCTAGTTGCTTGGGGTGTGCAGCACTTTTTCATTTAATGTCTGGTTGCTTGTAGGGGTGCGCAGCACTTATTTATCTAATGCCTTTTTGCTTGTAGGGGTGTGCAGCATTTATTTATCTAATGTCTGGTTGCTTGTGGGGGTGTGCAGTATTTATTTATGTAATGTCTGGTTGCTTGTAGGGGTGTGCAGCACTTATTTATCTAATGTCTGGTTGCTTGTAGGGATGTGCAGCACTTATTTATCTAATGTCTGGTTGCTTGTAGGGGTGTGCAGCACTTATCTATCTAATGCCTGGTTGCTTGTAGGGGTGTGCAGCACTTATTTATCTATTGTCTGGTTGCTTGTAGGGGTGTGCAGCACTTATTTATCTATTGTCTGGTTGCTTGTAGGGATGTGCAGCACTTATTTATCTAATGACTGGTTTCTTGTAGAGGTGTGCAGCACTTATTTATCTATTGTCTGGTTGCTTGTAGGGATGTGCAACACTTATTTATCTAATGACTGGTTGCTTGTAGGGGTGTGCAGCACTTATTTATCTAATGACTGGTTGCTTGTAGGGGTGTGCAGCACTTATTTATCTAATGTCTGGTTGCTTGTAGGGGTGTGCAGCACTTATTTATTGTCTGGTTGCTTGTAGGGGTGTGCAGCACTTATTTATCTAATGACTGGTTGCTTGTAGGGGTGTGCAGCACTTATTTATCTATTGTCTGGTTGCTTGTAGGGGTGTGCAGCACTTATCTATCTAATGCCTGGTTGCTTGTAGGGGTGTGCAGCACTTTTTCATTTAATGACTGGTTGCTTGTGGGGGTGTGCAGCACTTATTTATCTAATGCCTGGTTGCTTGTAGGGGTGTGCAGCATTTATTTATCTAATGCCTGGTTGCTTGTAGGGGTGTGCAGCACTTATTTATCTAATGACTATTTGCTTGTAGGGATGTGCAGCACTTATTTATCTAATGTCTGGTTGCTTGTAGGGGTGTGCAGCACTTATCTATCTAATGCCTGGTTGCTTGTAGGGGTGTGCAGCACTTTTTCATTTAATGACTGGTTGCTTGTGGGGGTGTGCAGCACTTATTTATCTAATGTCTGGTTGATTGTAGGGGTGTGCAGCATTTATTTGTCTAATGTCTGGTTGCTTGTAGGGGCGTGCAGCACTTATTTATATAATGTCTGGTTGTTTGTAGGGGTGTGCATCACTTATCTAATGCCTGGTTGCTTGTAGGGGTGTGTAGCACTTTTTCATTTAATGACTGGTTGCTTGTAGGGGTGTGCAGCACTTACTTATGTTATGTCTGGTTGCTTGTACGGGTGTGCAGTACTTATTTACCTAATGTATGTTTGCTTGTAGGGGTGTGCAGCACTTTTTTTTATCTAATGCCTGGTTGCTTGTAGGGGTGTGCAGCACTTTTTCATTTAATGACTGGTTGCTTGTAGGGGTGTGCAGCACTTTTTCATTTAATGACTGGTTGCTTGTAGGGGTGTGCAGCACTTTTTCATTTAATGACTGGATGCTTGTAGGGGTGTGCAGCACTTATTTATCTAATGCCTGGTTGCTTGTAGGGGTGTGCAGCACTTATTTATCTAATGCTTGGTTGCTTGTAGGGGTGAGCAGCACTTTTTCATTTAATGACTGGATGCTTGTAGGGGTGTGCAGCATTTATTTATCTAATGCATGGTTGCTTGTAGGGGTGTGCAGCAGCACTTTTTCATTTAATGTCTGGTTGCTTGTAGTGGTGTGCAGCACTTATTTATCTAATGCCTAGTTGCTTGTAGGGATGTGCAGCACTTATTTATCAAATGTCTGGTTGCTTGTAGGGGTGTGCAGCACTTATTTATCTAATCTCTGGTTGCTTGTAGGGGTGTGCAGCACTTATTTATCAAATGTCTGGTTGCTTGTAGGGGTGTGCAGCACTTATTTATCTAATCTCTGGTTGCTTGTAGGGGTGTGCAGCACTTTTTCATTTAATGCCTGGTTGCTTGTAGGGGTGTGCATGAATTATTTATCTAATGTCTGGTTGCCTATAGGGGGTGCAGCACTTATTTATCTAATGTCTGGTTGCTTGTGGGGGTGTGCAGCACATATCTATCTAATGTCTGGTTGCTTGTAGGGGTGTGCAGCACTTTTTCATTTAATGCCTGGTTGCTTGTAGGGGTGTGCAGCACTTATATGTCTAATGTCTGGTTGCGTGTAGGGTGTGCAGCACTTATTTATCTAATGTCTGGTTGCTTGTAGGGGTGTGCAGCAGCACTTTTTCATTTAATGTCTGGTTGCTTGTAGTGGTGTGCAGCACTTATTTATCTAATGCCTAGTTGCTTGTAGGGATGTGCAGCACTTATTTATATAATGTCTGGTTGTTTGTAGGGGTGTGCATCACTTATCTAATGTCTGGTTGCTTGTGGGGGTGTGCAGCACATATCTATCTAATGTCTGGTTGCTTGTAGGGGTGTGCAGCACTTTTTCATTTAATGCCTGGTTGCTTGTAGGGGTGTGCAGCACTTATTTATCTAATGTCTGGTTGCTTGGAAGGGTGTGCAGCACTTATTTATCTAATGTCTGGTTGCTTGTAGGGGTGTGCACCATTTATTTATCTATTGTCTGGTTGCTTGTAGGGATGTGCAGCACTTATTTATCTATTCTCTGGTTGCTTGTAGGGGTGTGCAGCATTTATTTATATAATGTCTAGTTGCTTGTCGGGGTGTGCAGCATTTATTTATATGATGCCTGGTTGCTTGTAGGGGTGTGCAGAATTTATTTATCTAATATCTGGTTGCTTGTAGGGGCGTGCAGCACTTATTTATCTAATGTCTAGTTGCTTGGGGTGTGCAGCACTTTTTCATTTAATGTCTGGTTGCTTGTAGGGGTGTGCAGCACTTATTTATCTAATGCTTGGTTGCTTGTAGGGGTGTGCAGCACTTTTTCATTTAATGACTGGATGCTTGTAGGGGTGTGCAGCATTTATTTATCTAATGTCTGGTTGCTTCTAGGGGTGTGCAGCACTTTTTCATTTAATGACTGGTTGCTTGTAGGGGTGTGCAGCACTTATTTATCTAATGTCTGGTTGCTTGTAGGGGTGTGCAGCACTTATTTATCTAATGTCTGGTTGCTTGTAGGGGTGTGCAGCACTTATTTATCTAATGTCTGGTTGCTTGTAGGAGTGTGCAGCACTTATTTCTGTAATGTCTGGTTGCTTGTAGGGGTGTGCAGGACTTATTTATCTATTGTCTGGTTGCTTGTAGGGGTGTGCAGCACCTATCTATCTAATGCCTGGTTGCTTGTAGGGTGTGCAGCACTTATTTATCTAATGTCTGGTTGCTTGTAGGGTGTGCAGCACTTATCTATCTAATGTCTGGTTGCTTGTGGGGGTGTGCAGCACATATCTATCTAATGTCTGGTTGCTTGTGGGGGTGTGCAGCACTTATCTATCTAATGTCTGGTTGCTTGTAGGGGTGTGCACACTTATCTATCTAATGGCTGGTTGCTTGAAGGGGATGTGCAGCACTTATTTATCTAATGATTGGTTGCTTGTAGGGGTATGCAGCATTTATTTAACTAATGTCTTGTTGCTTGGAAGGGTGTGCAGCACTTATTTATCTAATGCCTATTTATTTAATGTCTGGTTGCTTGTAGGGGTGTGCAGCATTTATTTATGTAATGTCTGGTTGCTTGTAGGGGTGTGCAACATTTACTTATCTAATGCCTGGTTTCTTGTAGGGGTGTGCAGCACTTTTTCATTTAATGTCTTGTTGCTTGTAGGGGTGTGCAGCACTTATTTATCTAATGCCTGGTTGCTTGTAGGGGTGTGCATGACTTATTTATCTAATGCCTGGTTGCTTGTAGGGGTGTGCAGCATTTATTTATCTAATGTCTGGTTGCTTGTAGGGGTGTGCAGCATTTATTTATCTAATGTCTGGTTGCTTGTAGGGGTGTGCAGCACTTATTTATCTAATGCCTGGTTGCTTGTAGGGGTGTGCAGCACTTATTTATCTAATGCCTGGTTGCTTGTAGGAGTGTGCAGCACTTTTTCATTTAATGCCTGGTTGCTTGTGGGGGTGTGCAGAACTTATTTATCTAATGCCTAGTTGCTTCTAGGGGTGTGCAGCACTTATTTATCTAATGTCTGGTTGCTTGAAAGGGTGTGCAGCACTTATTTATCTAGTGCCTGGTTGCTTGTAGGGATGTGCAGCACTTATTTATCAAATGTCTGGTTGCTTGTAGGGGTGTGCAGCACTTTTTCATTTAATGCCTGGTTGCTTGTGGGGGTGTACATGAATTATATATCTAATGTCTGGTTGCCTATAGGGGGTGCAGCACTTATTTATCTAATGTCTGGTTGCTTGTGGGGGTGTGCAGCACATATCTATCTAATGTCTGGTTGCTTGTAGGGGTATGCAGCACTTTTTCATTTAATGCCTGGTTGCTTGTAGGGGTGTGCAGCACTTATATGTCTAATGTCTGGTTGCTTGTAGGGTGTGCAGCACTTATTTATCTAATGTCTGGTTGCTTGTAGGGGTGTGCAGCACTTATTTATTTAATGTCTGGTTGCTTGTAGGGGTGTGCAGCACTTATTTATCTAATGTCTGGTTGCTTGTAGGGGTGTGCAGCACTTATTTATTTAATGACTGGTTGCTTGTAGGGGTGTGCAGCACTTATTTATCTAATGTCTGGTTGCTTGGAAGGGTGTGCAGAACTTATTTATCTAATGCCTGGTTGCTTGTAGGAGTGTGCAACATTTATTTATCTAATGCCTGGTTGCTTGTAGGGGTGTGCAGCATTTATTTATATAATGTCTAGTTGCTTGTCGGGGTGTGCAGCATTTATTTATCTGATGCCTGGTTGCTTGTAGGGGTGTGCAGAATTTATTTATCTAATATCTGGTTGCTTGTAGGGGTGTGCAGCACTTATTTATCTAATGTCTAGTTGCTTGGGGTGTGCAGCACTTTTTCATTTAATGTCTGGTTGCTTGTAGGGGTGTGCAGCACTTATTTATCTAATGTCTGGTTGCTTGTGGGGGTGTGCAGTATTTTTTTATGTAATGTCTGGTTGCTTGTAGGGGTGTGCAGCACTTATTTATCTAATGTCTGGTTGTTTGTAGGGGTGTGCAGCACTTATTTATCTAATGTCTGGTTGCTTGTGGGGGTGTGCAGTATTTATTTATGTAATGTCTGGTTGCTTGTAGGGGTGTGCAGCACTTATTTATCTAATGTCTGGTTGTTTGTAGGGGTGTGCAGCACTTATTTATCTAATGTCTGGTTGCTTGTAGGGGTGTGCAGCACTTATTTATCTAAAGTCTGATTGCTTGTAGGGGTGTGCAGCACTTATTTTTCTAATGTCTGGTTGCTTGTAGGGGTGTGCAGCACTTATTTATCTAATGTCTGGTTGCTTGTAGGGGTGTGCAGCACTTATTTATCTAATGACTGGTTGCTTGTAGGGGTGTGCAGCATTTATTTATCTAATGTCTGGTTGCTTGTAGGGGTGTGCAGCACTTTTTCATTTAATGTCTGGTTTCTTGTAGGGGTGTGCAGCATTTATTTATCTAATGTCTGGTTGCTTGGAAGGGTGTGCAGCACTTATTTATCTAATGCCTATTTATCTAATATCTGGTTGCTTGTAGGGGTGTGCAGCATTTATTTATCTAATGCCTGGTTTCTTGTAGGGGTGTGCAGCACTTTTTCATTTAATGTCTGGTTGCTTGTAGGGGTGTGCAGCACTTATTTATCTAATGCCTGGTTACTTGTAGGGGTGTGCAGCACTTATTTATCTAATGTCTAGTTGCTTGTAGGAGTGTGCAGCACTTATTTGTCTAATGTCTGGTTGCTTGTAGGGGTGTGCAGCACTTATTTATCTAAAGTCTGATTGCTTGTAGGGGTGTGCAGCACTTATTTATCTAATGTCTGGTTGCTTGTAGGGGTGGGCAGCACTTATTTATCTAACGCCTGGTTGCTTGTAGGGGTGTGCAGGACTTATTTATCTAATGCCTGGTTGCTTGTAGGGGTGTGCAGGACTTATTTATCTAATGCCTGGTTGCTTGTAGGGGTGTGCAGCACTTATCTATCTAATATCTGGTTGCTTGTAGGGGTGTGTAGCACTTATTTATCTAATGCCTGGTTGCTTGTAGGGGTGTGCAGGACTTATTTATCTAATGTCTGGTTGTTTGTAGGGGTGTGCAGCACTTATTTATCTAATGCCTGGTTGATTGCAGGGGTGTGCAGCACTTATTTATCTAAAGTCTGATTGCTTGTAGGGGTGTGCAGCACTTATTTATCTAATGCCTGGTTGCTTGTAGGGGTGTGCAGCACTTATCTATCTAATGTCTGGTTGCTTGTAGGGGTGTGCAGGACTTATTTATCTAATGTCTGGTTGCTTGTAGGGGTGTGCAGCACTTATTTATCTAATGTCTGGTTGCTTGAAGGGGTGTGCAGGACTTTTTTATCTAATGCCTGGTTGCTTGTAGGGGTGGGCAGCACTTATTTATCTAATGCCTGGTTGCTTGTAGGGGTGTGCAGGACTTATTTGTCTAATGTCTGGTTGCTTGTAGTGGTGTGCAGCACTTATTTATCTAATTTCTGGTAGCTTGTAGAGGTGTGCAGCACATATCTTTCTAATGCCTGGTTGCTTGTAGGGGTGTGCAGCACTTATTTGTCTAATGTCTGGCTGCTTGTAGGGGTGTGCAGCACTTATTTATCTAATGCCGGGTTGCTTGTAGGGGTGTGCAGCACTTATTTATCTAAAGTCTGATTGCTTGTAGGGGTGTGCAGCCCTTATTTATCTAATGCCTGGTTGCTTGTAGGGGTGTGCAGCACTTATTTGTCTAATGTCTGGTTGCTTGTAGGGGTGTGCAGCACTTATTTGTCTAATGTCTGGTTGCTTGTAGGGGTGTGCAGCACTTATCTATCTAATGACTGGTTGCTTGTAGGGGTGTGCAGCACTTATTTATCTAATGTCTGGTTGCTTGTAGGGGTGTGCAGCACTTATTTGTCTAAAGTCTGGTTGCTTGTATGGGTGTGCAGCACTTATTTATCTAATGACTGGATGCTTGTAGGGTTGTGCAGCACTTATTTGTCTAATCTCTGGTTGCCTGTAGGGGTGTGCAGCACTTATCTATCTAATGACTGGATGCTTGTAGGGGTGTGCAGCACTTATCTATCTAATGTCTGGTTGCTTGTAGGGGTGTGCAGCACTTATTTGTCTAATGTCTGGTTGCTTGTCGGGGTGTGCAGCACTTATTTATCTAATGTCTGGTTGCTTGTAGGGGTGTGCAGCACTTATTTATCTAATGCCTGGTTGCTTGTAGGGGTGTGCAGCACTTATCTATCTAATGACTGGTTGCTTGTAGGGGTGTGCAGCATTTATCTATATAATGCCTGGTTGCTTGTAGGGGTGTGCAGCACTTATTTGTCTAATGCCTGGTTGCTTGTAGGGGTGTGCAGCACTTATTTGTCTAATGTCTGGTTGTTTGTAGGGGTGTGCATCACTTATCTAATGCCTGGTTGCTTGTAGGGGTGTGCAGCACTTTTTCATTTAATGACTGGTTGCTTGTTGGGGTGTGCAGCACTTATTTATATAATGTCTGGTTGCTTGTAGGGGTGTGCAGCACTTATTTGTCTAATGTCTGGTTGCTTGTAGGGGTGTGCAGCACTTATTTATCTAATGTCTGGTTGCTTGTAGGGGTGTGCAGCACTTATTTGTCTGTCTGGTTGCCTGTAGGGGTGTGCAGCACTTATCTATCTAATGACTGGATGCTTCTAGAGGTGTGCAGCACTTATCTATCTAATGTCTGGCTGCTTGTAGGTGTGTGCAGCACTTATTTGTCTAATGTCTGGTTGCTTGTAGGGGTGTGCAGCACTTATTTATCTAATGTCTGGTTGCTTGTAGGGGTGTGCAGCACTTATTTATCTAATGACTGGTTGCTTGTAGGGGTGTGCAGCACTTATCTATCTAATGCCTGGTTGCTTGTAGGGGTGTGCAGCACTTATCTATCTAATGCCTGGTTGCTTGTAGGGGTGTGCAGCACTTATTTGTCTAATGTCTGGTTGTTTGTAGGGGTGTGCATCACTTATCTAATGCCTTGTTGCTTGTAGGGCTGTGCAGCACTTTTTCATTTAATGACTGGTTGCTTGTTGGGGTGTGCAGCACTTATTTATGTTATGTCTGGTTGCTTGTACTGGTGTGCAGTACTTATTTACCTAATGTCTGGTTGCTTGTAGGGGTGTGCAGCACTTTTTTATCTAATGCCTGGTTGCCTGTAGGGGTGTGCAGCACTTTTTCATTTAATGACTGGATGCTTGTAGGGGTGTGCAGCACTTATTTATCTAATGACTGGTTGCTTGTAGGGGTGTGCAGCACTTTTTCATTTAATGACTGGATGCTTGTAGGGGTTTGCAGCACTTATTTTTCTAATGACTGGTTGCTTGTAGGGATGTGCATCACTTATTTATCTAATGTCTGGTTGCTTGTAGGGGTGTGCAGCACTTATCTATCTAATGCCTGGTTGCTTGTAGGGATGTGCAGCACTTTTTCATTTAATGACTGGTTGCTTGTGGGGGTGTGCAGCACTTTTTCATTTTATGACTGGATGCTTGTAGGGGTGTGCAGCACTTATTTATCTAATGACTGTTTGCTTGTAGGGATGTGCAGCACTTATTTATCTAATGCCTGGTTGCTTGTAGGGGTGAGCAGCACTTTTTCATTTAATGACTGGTTGCTTGTGGGGGTGTGCAGCACTTATTTATCTAATGCCTTGTTGCTTGTAGGGGTGTGCAGCATTTATTTATCTAATGCCTGGTTGCTTGTAGGGGTGTGCAGCACTTATTTATCTAATGACTGTTTGCTTGTAGGGATGTGCAGCACTTATTTATCTAATGTCTGGTTGCTTGTAGGGGTGTGCAGCACTTATCTATCTAATGCCTGGTTGCTTGTAGGGGTGAGCAGCACTTTTTCATTTAATGACTGGTTGCTTGTGGGGGTGTGCAGCACTTATTTATCTAATGCCTGGTTACTTGTAGGAGTGTGCAGCATTTATTTATCTAATGCCTGGTTGCTTGTAGGGGTGTGCAGCACTTATTTATCTAATGACTATTTGCTTGTAGGGATGTGCAGTACTTATTTATCTAATGTCTGGTTGCTTGTAGGGGTGTGCAGCACTTATCTATCTAATGCCTGGTTGTTTGTAGGGGTGTGCAGCACTTTTTCATTTAATGACTGGTTGCTTGTGGGGGTGTGCAGAACTTATTTATCTAATGTCTGGTTGATTGTAGGGGTGTGCAGCATTTATTTGTCTAATGTCTGGTTGCTTGTAGGGGCGTGCAGCACTTATTTATATAATGTCTGGTTGTTTGTAGGGGTGTGCATCACTTATCTAATGCCTGGTTGCTTGTAGGGGTGTGCAGCACTTTTTCATTTAATGACTGGTTACTTGTAGGGGTGTGCAGCACTTATTTATGTTATGTCTGGTTGCTTGTATGGGTGTGCAGTACTTATTTACCTAATGTATGTTTGCTTGTAGGGGTGTGCAGCACTTTTTTTTATCTAATGCCTGGTTGCTTGTAGGGGTGTGCAGCACTTTTTCATTTAATGACTGGTTGCTTGTATGGGTGTGCAGCACTTTTTCATTTAATGACTGGTTGCTTGTAGGGGTGTGCAGCACTTTTTCATTTAATGACTGGATGCTTGTAGGGGTGTGCAGCACTTATTTATCTAATGCCTGGTTGCTTGTAGGGTTGTGCAGCACTTATTTATCTAATGCTTGGTTGCTTGTAGGGGTGTGCAGCACTTTTTCATTTAATGACTGGTTGCTTGTAGGGGTGTGCAGCACTTTTTCATTTAATGACTGGATGCTTGTAGGGGTGTGCAGCACTTATTTATCTAATGCCTGGTTGCTTGTAGGGGTGTGCAGCACTTATTTATCTAATGCCTGGTTGCTTTTAGGGGTGTGCAGCATTTATTTATCTAATGTCTGGTTGCTTGTAGGGGTGTGCAGCAGCACTTTTTCATTTAATGACTGGTTGCTTGTAGGGGTGTGCAGCACTTATTTATCTAATGCCTGGTTGCTTGTAGGGGTGTGCAGCACTTATTTATGTATTGTCTGATTGCTTGTAGGGGTGCGCAGGACTTATCTAATGTCTGGTTGCTTTTAGGGGTGTGCAGCATTTATTTATCTAATGTCTGGTTGCTTGTAGGGGTGTGCAGCACTTTTTCATTTAATGACTGGTTGCTTGTAGGGGTGTGCAGCACTTATTTATCTAATGTCTGGTTGCTTGTAGGGGTGTGCAGCACTTATTTATCTAATGTCTGGTTGCTTGTAGGGGTGTGCAGCACTTTTTCATTTAATGACTGGTTGCTTGTAGGGGTGTGCAGCACTTATTTATCTGTCTGGTTGCTTGTAGGGGTGTGCAGGACTTATTTATCTAATGCCTAGTTGCTTGTAGGGGTGTGCAGCACTTCCCTAAAAGCAACCAGACATTAGATAAGTGCTGCACACCCCTACAAGCAACTAGGCATTAGATAAATAAGTCCTGCACACCCCTACAAGCAACCAGACATTAGATAAATAAATGCTGCAAACCCCTACAAGCATCCACTCATTAAATGAAAAAGTGCTGCACACCCCTACAAGCAACCAGACATTAGATAAATAAGTGCTGCACACCCCCACAAGCAACCAGGCATTAGATAAATAAGTGCTGCACACCCCCACAAGCAACCAGACATTAGATAAATAAGTGCTGCACACCCCTACAAGCAATCAGTCATTAAATGAAAGAGTGCTGCACACCCCTACAAGCAACCAGACAGATAAATAAGTGCTGCACACCCCTACAAGCAACCAGTCATTAAATGAAAAAGTGCTGCACACCACTACAAGCAACCAGACATTAGATAAATAAATGCTGCACACCCCTAAAAGCAACCAGACATTAGATGTGTGCAGCATTTATTTATCTAATGTCTGGTTGCTTGTAGTGGTGTGCAGCACTTTTTCATTTAATGACTGGTTGCTTGTAGGGGTGTGCAGCACTTATTTATCTAATGTCTGGTTGCTTGTAGGGGTGTGCAGCACTTATCTAATGCCTGGTTGCTTGGAAGGGTGTGCAGCACTCTTTCATTTAATGACTGGATGCTTGTAGGGGTGTGCAGCATTTATTTATCTAATGTCTGGTTGCTTGTAGGGGTGGGCAGGACTTATCTAATGTCTGATTGCTTTTAAGGGTGTGTAGCATTGATTTATCTAATGTCTGGTTGCTTGTAGGGGTGTGCAGCACTTTTTTATCTAATGTCAGGTTGCTTGTAGGGGTGTGCAGGACTTATTTATCTAATGTCTGGTTGCTTGTAGGGGTGTGCAGCACTTATTTATCTAATATCTGGTAGCTTGTATGGGTGTGCAGGACTTATTTATCTAATGCCTGGTTGCTTGTAAGGGTGTGCAGCACTTATTTATCTAATGCCTGGTTGCTTGTAAGGGTGTGCAGCACTTATTTATCTAATGCCTGGTTGCTTGTAGGGGTGTGCAGCATTTATTTGTCTAATGTCTGGTTGCTTGGAGGGGTGTGCAGCACTTATTTATCCAATGTCTGGTTGGTTTTATTGGTGTGCAGAACTTATTTATCAAATGCCTAGTTGCTTGTAGGTGGAGCGCTCCACCAGAGTCTAGCGGGCTACTCGGTACCGGGCCCGTTGATCTCAATGGGAGTTGTCACGAAAGCTGTGACCCGGTCCGTGGCCCTGGGGCTCCATGGTAAACAGGGGATGAATGAACAATGAAATAAAGTTTATGAATAGTTCGTGACGCCACCTGTGGTGTTCGGCAAGTGAGGTGTTAGGCCGACGCTGCATGCAGATCCTCTGGGACTGGTGGTGGGTTGCAGCCAAGATGGTGAAGCTCCCACAGGTGGAGCTGTAGTCCCAGGGCAGTGTAGATATAGCAATGGAGGAGAGGCACAGGCGGTGTAGAGGCCGGTGCCCAGATGTGGTAGTGCGGGGTGTAGTGATGCGGGAATAAGTGGAGGACACCAGGGCGTGTTGTTCCAAAGCTTTACTCACAGTCTGCAGTTCACACAGATGCCTGCCTCCGTGCTGTGTCCTCCGGGTCCTGGGCTCAGTCAACCTCCAGGCAAGATAGGATGCTCCCTTCCAACACTCCGCCAACATGTACCTTTCTGAATGTCTCCTCTATAGCGCCTTTAACTGAAGTACTCCTAGTACTGAGTTACACTGGAGTGCCTCCTGACAGATGTTCCAAAGAACTCTACTTGTACGGCAGACAGCTGTAGCCTGCTTCGGGGACTCCTTACTGCTGAGTCCCGGCTCACTATCCAAGTTGCTGTTGTGCCCCCAAGTCTTAGATGGGAGTAGTACATTTACAGCCCACTACTCCACCGGTGTCTGCTGCAGGACCTTCAGTAGCCATACAACCTCGGGGACCGGGCCACGGCCTTGCGCTTAGAACTTCTAGGCAAGGTTCTTCCTCTAACCCACGTCCTCTGTGTTCCCTTTTACTCCTACGTCCCGTACTTGTCTTTCTTTCCTATGGAAACTCATGCTTCAGTCCAATGTCTTTCTCCTTCTTTCCTTTCCTATGCCAGCTGGCTCAGATCACTGAGGCAGCTGCAGCACCTCCTTCCTCCATCCCTCTTCCAGGGATCCTCACTCCTCTCTCACTCACTGACTGACTGACTGACTGACTAAACCTTCCCGCTCTTTATGTATTCTCAACTGCACCGGCCTCCCAGCACGTTTCGTGTTCCAAGCAGGGAACCACCAAAGGTGCTCTGCTACTCTCTAAGCAAGGAGCAGCAATGTGGCTTTGCTACACTACTTTGTGGTGAGGGGTGCAGGTGTTGGAGCGTGGGGCACCACACCTCAGGAGGAGGTGCAGTACCTCTGTGGCGACTGAAGCCTCAGGGGCGCCACATAGGAGTGTGCAGCATTTATTTATGTAATGTCTGGTTGCTTGTAGGGGTGTGCAGCACTTATTTATCTAATGCCTAGTTGCTTGTAGGGGTGTGTAGGACTTATATATCTAATATCTGGTTGCTTGTAGGGGTGTGCAGCATTTATTTATCTAATGTCTGGTTGCTTGTGGGGGTGTGCAGCACTTTTTCATTTAATGACTGGTTGCTTGTAGGGGTGTGCAGCACTTATTTATCTAATGTCTGGTTGCTTGTAGGAGTGTGCAGCATTTATTTATCTAATGTCTGGTTGCTTGTAGGAGTGTGCAGCATTTATTTATGTTATGACTAGAGTTGAGCGACTTTTGGTTTTTTAGGGTCGCGTTTCGTTTCGTGAAACCCGACTTTTCCAAAAGTCGGGTCGAGCAAGATCGTCCGATTATAGGGAAAAGTCGGGGTCGTCCCGAAACACGAAACCCAATGTAAGTCAATGGGGAATAAAAGTCGGCAGTGAGAGGAGGACAGGAAACACACCTACAGTGCCCATTTGAATGCCAAAAGCATCAATTCTTCTTACTTAAGCTTGTCAACCTTAATTAACTTCATAATACAAGTTACGCACTGAAAAATGGGGGTTATTTGGCTAAAGTTGTGGGGGGGGGAGGGCTGGCTGCAGGTTTTCATGTGCCCTGGGCGAAAGAGCGCCCCTTTAACACATACCACAACTCATCATGCTCCGATACGGCAGATAAATAGCGGTATAGTACAATGAAAAATACCTCACTTTTTACATCTCATGACGAGGCCCATCTATTTCTCCATACAGAATCATTGGTCCCATATAATGTTTGAAACAGTATATGATGAGCTCCACATAATGCTACAGTATATGTTGGTCCCCATGGATGAAGCTCCACTGTCTTATGGGCCCAAATAATGCTCCAAACATAATGGGCCCCATTTCTAATGCTCTAGTGTATAATGGGCCCTGTAAATGCTGCTCCAGTGTCTGATGTCCACCTTTGGAATGTTCCAGTGTATGGTGGGCCCCATCTATCATTCTCCAGAGTATAGTGCTCCCCAAAAATTGCTGTCCCAACATTGAAAACAATCAAATAAGTCTCCTCGCTAGGGAATCCCTGTACTTGTCTGGACAGGTGCTGTAGCTTGCTTAACAGCTCGCCAGCCGTTCTCACGCCCAGTATGGATTGCACGTGATTGCACAAAGGTTAGAAAGGGTACCGTATCCCTGGATAACATGTATGGATAGCGTACACATTCAAAATATATGTCTCAGGAGGCAGGCTCAGACGGTGTTAGGCCCAGTATGGATTGCACGTGATTGCACAAAGGTTAGAAAGGGTACCGTATCCCTGGATAACATGTATGGATAGCGTACACATTCAAAATATAGGTCTCAGGAGGCAGGCTCAGACGGTGTTAGGCCCAGTATCGATTGCACGTGATTGCACAAAGGTTAGAAAGGGTACCGTATCCCCCGGATAACATGTATGGATAGCGTACACATTCAAAATATATGTCTCAGGAGGCAGGCTCAGACGGTGTCAGGCCCAGTATGGATTGCACGTGATTGCACAAAGGTTAGAAAGGGTACCGTATCCCCGGATAACATGTATGGATAGCGTACACATTCAAAATATATGTCTCAGGAGGCAGGCTCAGACGGTGTCAGGCACAGTATGGATTTGACGGCCCAGATTACACAGCGGAGGAGCAGGGAGAGGTAAAGATTGCAAATGCTGGGGCCCTGCCCAAGCAAGGGGGGCCCACTCGTGGGCGTCGGTACTGGCACTGGGCCCCTCATAGTACAGCGGTGTGTCTGACGGCGGGTGTGCACCACCGCCGTCAGAGACACTTGATTGCACTATGAGGGACCCTGTGCCAGTGCCCGCGCCCAAGAGTTGGCCTACCCACCTGTCCAGGGCAACGGCACTCGCACGGTGTCGTGCGGTAGGTGGTGACCCCGGCCATGGGGGGGGAGGCAGCACAGTTAGGGAGTTTTAGAAAGTGGCATTTGTTGATGTTGGACATTCAGCTGATGCAAAAGGCGAAATAGGTGAAGTACTAGGAAGAGGTGGACCAAAGCAAGCCATTTTTCTGTCACCCTATGTGTCATCAGGGGAAGGTGGGACAAAATCCTTGGAAACCCATGCCTGGTTCATTTTAATGAAGGTTAGATCATCCACATTTTGGGTTGACAGACGGGTCCTTTTTTCTGTCAGGATTGATCCAGCTGCACTGAAGACTCTTTCCGACAGCACACTTGCAGCTGGGCAAGCGAGCTCCTGTAAGGCATATTGGGCCAATTCAGGCCAGGTGTCCAGTTTAGCGGCCCAATAGTCAAAGGGGAATGACCTGTGTGGGAGAACATCGATATGGGAGGAAAAGTAGTTTGTAACCATAGTTGACAACTGCTGTCTCCTGTCACTTTCCATCGATGCAGTATTACCAGTTGTGTGAGCGGTATTTGAAAAATCAGTCCACAACATTGTCATGAAACCCCTGTCTCCAACGCCACTTCTGCTGTGTGCACCACGAACACCTCTGCCAAGCTGCCCCCGGCCCGTACGGCTCGTGTGAGAACCATCACCGCTGCTGTGTGCTGGGAATGCCTCAAGCAACCGATTTACCAGAGTTGCTTGTTTATTAGCCAATATTAGGTCAAGGTTCTCCTGTGGCATGATGTTTTGTAATTTGCCTTTATAGCGTGGATCCAGGATGCTGGCCAACCAGTAGTCGTCATCGTTCATCATTTTGGCAATGCGGGGGTCCCTTTTTAGGATCCGCAAGGCATAATCTGACATGTGGGCCAATGTTCCCGGTGTCAATGATGCACTGCGAGTGCTGGGTGGAGGAGCACTTTCTGGCAAATCCACATCCCTCCAGTCACGCACAAACCCTGTACAAGACCTTGCCACGCCAACATTTTCACTTGCCCCACGAGATGCATCCTCCTCCCCTAAGTAATCATCCCCATCATCCTCCTCCTCCTCCTCTTCTTCCTCCACCTCGTCCAGGAGAGGTCCCTGAGCAGACAATGGCTGAATGTCATCAAGGATTCCCTCCTCCTCTTCCTCCTCATCAACATTGGCTGCAGATGCCTGCTCCTTAAGGTGCGTCAAAGTTTGCATGAGCAGACGCATAAGTGGGATGCTCATGCTTAGGATGGCGTCGTCTGCGCTTACCAGCCGTGTGCATTCCTCAAAACACTGAAGGACTTTACAAAGGTCTTTCAGCTTCGACCACTGCACGCCTGTCAACTCCATGTCTGCTCTCAAAGTGCCTGGCCGTGTATCCTCCCACAAATGCATTATGGCCTGCCTCTGCTCGCACAGCCGCTCCACCATGTGCAGGGTGGAGTTCCACCTTGTTGCAATGTCGATAATGAGGCGGTGGTTGGGAAGGTGGAGCAATCGCTGCAGCTTCTGCATACGAACGGAGTGTACAGGCGACCGGCGGATGTGCACGCACAGTCTTCGCACCTTCTGGAGCAGGGCTGTTAACTCCGGATAATTTTTGAGGAAGCACTGCACCACCAGGTTCAAGGTGTGAGCCAAGCAAGGTATGTGGCTGAGTTTTGAAAGGGCTATGGCTGCCACAAAATTACGGCCGTTATCACTAACTACCTTGCCTGCCTCAAGATGTACACTGCCCAGCCATGACTCAGTTTGTCGCTTCAAGTACTCGGCCAGCACCTCGGCGGTGTGTCTGTCGCCCAAACACATCATCTGCAACACAGCCTGCTGACGCTTTCCACTAGCTGCTCGATAGGGGGACACATCGTGTGCAACAGTGGCAGCTGCAGATGGAGTGCTCGTACGACTGCGCTCTGTGGACGAGCTTTCGCTTCTGGAGGAGGAGGAGGAGGAGGGTCGAACGCCTACAGCCAACTGTTTCCTATACCGTGGGCTAGGCAGCACTGTCCCACCACTGCTGTCCCCTGTGGACCCTGCATCCACCACATTAACCCAGTGCGCAGTGATGGACACGTAACGGCCCTGGCCATGCCGACTGGACCATGCATCAGTTGTGAGGTGCACCTTTCCGCTCACTGACTGCTTGAGTGCATGGACAATGCAGTCTTTCACATGATGGTGGAGGGCTGGGATGGCTTTGCGAGAGAAGAAGTGGCGACTGGGTAGGTCATAGCGTGGTACTGCATAGGCCATGAGTTCGCGGAAAGCTGTGCTTTCCACCAACCGAAAGGGCATCATCTCAAACGAGATTAGTTTGGCAATGTGGGCGTTCAAACCCAGTGTACGCGGATGAGAGACTGAGTACTTTCTTGACCTACTCATAGTGTCTGGGAGGGTGAGCTGGACTTGAGAGCTGCATATGGTGGAAGTAGCGGTGGACAGGGCGGACTGAGAGAGGGTTGATGATGGTGATGGAGTTGGTGTTCTTTCTGATGGCCTAGAATCAGTCTTTCGTTGATATAACAGTGGAATTCCCTGACTGCTGTGGTCTTGCAACGACACCTCAACATTTGCTGCTGTGCTAACCGGTGGGCTTACAGTGGGGGAAACAATGTAGCGTTGCTGACTACCTTCGTTGTGATCAGTTGCACATGTGGCACTTGAGGTTTGGTGTTGTGTCCACGCTTGCAAGTGCATGCTGGTTAAATGTCTAAGCATGCAACTGGTATTCAAATTTTTCAGATTTTTCCCTCGGCTAAAGGTCTTTGCGCACTTCTTACAGATAACCTTGGCCTGATCATGAGGATTTTGTTCAAAAAAGTGCCACACTGCACTCTTCCTACTTTGGCAGACATTTTGCGGCCTAGCACGCTGTGATCTTTTGACCCTCTGGACAAGCTGTCCAGCAACTCTTTTGATGTTTGGAACCTGTCTTTGGAGTGCTCCGGGCCTGCCAGATAACAGCTGTTGCGATGTCGATGTCTGCTGTGGATGCTCCTCATCTGAGCTATTGGAAGCAGCACCCTCTTCCCCCAATGGATGCCAATCTGGGTCAACAACTGGGTCATCCATCACCTCCTCTTCTATGTCATGTGCACCTTTCTCTGTGTCACCGTGTATGGTGGTATAGTGTGCGGGAAGGGGCACCTGAGTCTCATCAGGGTCAAAATCTGGCTCTGTACACTGCGAGGACAATGTAGTGCTCTGAGTGAATGTACCAGCAGAATCATCCATCAGCGGCTGTGCATCAGTGCACTCCATGTCAGATTCATCTTGGCCTGGGTAATTCACCATTTCACTTGATAATCCAGGCATGGTATGTGAAAACAGCTCCATGGAGTTATCAGTAGTATGGCCTGCGTCATCCTTCAATCTTGGTTGGGGTGAAGGACACAAGGAAAGGTGTGGTTCATGAACATGAGCCTCCAATGACGACTCAGTGCTTTTACTTTTTACAACTGAAGAAGAGGAGGCGATAGAGCTGGAGGCTGAGTCAGCAATGTAAGACAAAACTTTTTCCTGATGCTCTGGCTTTAAAAGCGGTTTGCCAACTCCTAGAAAACTAAGCGTTCGAGGCCTTATGTAGCCAGACGATGATGCAGGGTCAGCACCTCCTGCATTCGGTCCTATTTTGCTCTTGCCACTACCATCAGATCCACCACCAACACCATCATTACCAGCTGCCAACCCCCGCCCAATTCCATGGCCTTTTCCACCAGCCTTCCTCATTTTTGATAGAAATGTAGACAAAATCCAACAAACTATATAGTAATGTAAAACAAGGTACAAGGTGTCTATAGGACAGGGGAGATTTAGAATTTCTGCACACACTTGTGGACAGTGGACACTTTTGGATTGTGTGAGGCCCACTGATATCTGAGCGCTATGTGACAGGCTCGATGGCACAGCTGCCTGTGACCAAAGTGACGAGAGGATAATGGAGATTTTGAATCTCTGCGCACACTTTTGGACACTGGACACTTGTGGATTGTGTGAGGCCCACTGATATCTGAGCGCTATGTGACAGGCTCGATGGCACAGCTGCCTGTGACCAAAGTGACGAGAGGATAATGGAGATTTTGAATCTCTGCGCACACTTTTGGACACTGGACACTTGTGGATTGTGTGAGGCCCACTGATATCTGAGCGCTATGTGACACGCTCGATGGCACAGCTGCCTGTGACCAAAGTGACGAGAGGATAATGGAGATTTTGAATCTCTGCGCACACTTTTGGACACTGGACACTTGTGGATTGTGTGAGGCCCACTGATATCTGAGCGCTATGTGACAGGCTCGATGGCACAGCTGCCTGTGACCAAAGTGACGAGAGGATAATGGAGATTTTGAATCTCTGCGCACACTTTCGGACACTGGACACTTGTGGATTGTGTGAGGCCCACTGATATCTGAGCGCTATGTGACACGCTCGATGGCACAGCTGCCTGTGACCAAAGTGACGAGAGGATAATGGAGATTTTGAATCTCTGTGCACACTTTTGGACACTGGACACTTGTGGATTGTGTGAGGCCCACTGATATCTGAGCGCTATGTGACACGCTCGATGGCACAGCTGCCTGTGACCAAAGTGACGAGAGGATAATGGAGATTTTGAATCTCTGCGCACACTTTTGGACACTGGACACTTGTGGATTGTGTGAGGCCCACTGATATCTGAGCGCTATGTGACACGCTCGATGGCACAGCTGCCTGTGACCAAAGTGACGAGAGGATAATGGAGATTTTGAATCTCTGCGCACACTTTTGGACACTGGACACTTGTGGATTGTGTGAGGCCCACTGATATCTGAGCGCTATGTGACACGCTCGATGGCACAGCTGCCTGTGACCAAAGTGACAAGAGGATAATGGAGATTTTGAATCTCTGCGCACACTTTTGGACACTGGACACTTGTGGATTGTGTGAGGCCCACTGATATCTGAGCGCTATGTGACAGGCTCGATGGCACAGCTGTGACAAAAGTGACTAGAGGATAAGGGAGATTGGATTGCTTTTAAAAAAGCAGTTTGCGGAGCAGTGGGTAAACAGCAATGCCAGCGTGTCAGGAAGCCTTAAAAGGCAGCCCAACAACCAACACCACTGATACACCACAATATAGCCTCCCCTTGCACTGCACACACAGTGACTTGTGTGTTGTGCAGGCCAAATCGCTAGCAGCAGAAGCAGTTTTTTTGTCTTCTTCCCTGCCTAACGCTCTCCCTACAGAATCAGCAGCAACCTCTCCCTATACTAAGATCGGCAGAAGTAAGATGGCGGTCGGCGTGCACGCCCTTTTATACCCCCTGTGACGCCCACCAAAGCAAGCCAATCACTTGCATGCCCTTCTGAAAGATGGTGGTGACCCGTGCCTAGGTCATCACGTTGCCCACAGTGTCCGTGGATCCTGATTGGCTGAAAAAGAGCGCAAAACAAACTTTTGAAACGCGACTTTGGCGCGTAAGTCGCCGACCTCGTGGCCGACCTCATCCTAGGGTCGGGTTTCGTTTCATGAAACCCGACTTTGCCAAAAGTCGGCGACTTTTGAATTTTTTCGACCCGTTTCGCTCAACTCTAGTTATGACTGGTTGCTTGTAGGAGTGTGCAGCACTCATTTATCTAATGTCTGGTTGCTTGTAGGGATGTGCAGCACTTTTTCGTTTAATGCCTGGTTGCTTGTAGGGGTGTGCAGTACTTATTTATCTAATGTCTGGTTGCTTGGAGGGATGTGTAGCACTTATTTATCTAATGCTTGGTTGCTTGTAGGGGTGTGCAGCACTTATTTATCTAATGCTTGGTTGCTTGTAGGAGTGTGCAGCATTTATTTATCTAATGTCTGGTTGCTTGTAGGAGTGTGCAGCATTTATTTATCTAATGTCTGGTTGCTTGTAGGGGTGTGCAGCATTTATTTATCTAATGCCTGGTTGCTTGTAGGAGTGTGCAGCATTTATTTATGTTATGACTGGTTGCTTGTAGGAGTGTGCAGCACTTATTTATCTAATGTCTGGTTGCTTGTAGGGATGTGCAGCACTTTTTCATTTAATGCCTGGTTGCTTGTAGGGGTGTGCAGCACTTATTTATCTAATGTCTGGTTGCTTGTAGGGGTGTGCAGTACTTATTTATCTAATGTCTGGTTGCTTGTAGGGGTGTGCAGCACTTATTTATCTAATGCTTGGTTGCTTGTAGGGGTGTGCAGCACTTTTTCATTTAATGACTGGTTGCTTGTAGGAGTGTGCAGTGCAGCATCCATTTATCTAATGCCTGGTTGCTTGGAGGGATGTGAAGCCTGATTTATTAAACGGTGGTTGCTTGAATGGGTGTGCAGCACTTATTCAACAATTAGAGCGTTTTCATGCTGCAGAGTGATAAACTTGGCACTTTTGACTGATACAACAGTACAGGTTTGAGTGGCCAAAAAGTCACCCATCTGAAGAGAGATTATTTTTATCTTGAAGTAGCAAATGGAGTTTCTCAGTTTTATTTTGCAACATAGTTAAATAGATAACATTTCGTGCTTTCTTCATATTCATGAATTTTAATAGTACTGTTCTATTATCAGCCGTAATAATTTTGCATGTATTTTACAGCATTTACATATATACACATACAGATGCAAGCTGCGTTGAGCACAGAAAGCTTTGCTTGCAATTAGAGAGGTCAGACATTTCCTGTAGTTTTTGACCAAGTTTCCACACACTGCAGCAGGGATTTTGGCCAATTCCTCCATACAGATCTTCTCCAGACCGTTCAGGTTTTGGGGCTGTCGATGAGCAACACAGAGTTTCAGCTCCCTACAAAGATTTTCTATTTTGTTCAGGTCTGGAGACTGACTAGGCAACTGCAGGACGTTGAAATGCTTCTTACGGAGCCACTCCTTAGTTGCCCTGGCTATGTGTATTGGGTCATTGTCATGCTAGAAGACCCAACATGACTTATCTTCAATGCTCTTACTAAGGGAAGAACGTTTTTGGCCAAAATCTCTCAATACATGACTTCATCCATCCTCCCTTCAATTTGGTGCAGTCGTCCTGCCCTATTTGCAGAAAAACACCCCCAAAGTATGATGTTTCCCCACTCTGCTTCAAAGTTGGTATGGTGTTCTTGGGGTTGTACTCATCCTTCTTCTTCATTCAAACACAGCGAGTGAAGTTGATACCAAAAAGTTACTTTTTAGTCTAATCTGACCACATGACCTTCTCCCATGTCTCCTCTGGATCATCCAGATGGTCGTTGGTGAACATCAAATGGTCCTGGACATGTGCTGGCATGATAAGTGGGACTTTGCGTGCCCTGTAGGATTTTAATCCTTGCCGACATAGTGTTTTACTAATGGTAATGTTTAGACTGTGGTCCCAGCTCTCTTCAGGTCATTGACCAGCAGGTCCCCCTGTGCAGTTCTGGGCTGATTCCTGACCTTTCTCAGAACCATCCTTATCTCACGGAGCGAGATCTTGCATCGAGCCCCAGACCAAGGAAGATTAACAGACATCTTGTGTTTCTTACATTTTCTAATAATTGTGCCAACAATTGTTGCCCTCTCACCAAGCTGCTTGTCCACTGTCTTGTAGCGCATCCCAGCCTTGCGTAGGTCTAGAATTTTGTCTACTCTTTGGTCTTGGCCATGGTGGAGAGGTTGGATTGTGATTGATTGAGTGTGCAGACAGGTGTCTTTTATACAGGTAACCAGTTCAAACAGGTAATGAGTGCAGAGTAGGAGGAATTCTTAAAGAAAAACTAAGAGGTCTGTGAGAGCCAGAATTCTTACTGGTTAGTAGGTGATCAAATACTTATTTAATTAAATAAAATACAATTTAAGTATTTAAAAATCATACAATATGATTTTCTGGTTTTTATTTCTAGATTTTGTCTCTCACAGTTGAAGTGTACCTACAATTAAAATTACAGATGTCTCCATTCTTTGTAAGTGGGAAAACGTGCAAAATCGTCGGTGTATAAAATACTTATTTTCGCCACTGTGTATCTCACATATAGGTGTATGAACCCCGTTCTGCTGCAGGTCTTTATTGTATAGAAGAAAATAAACTATTATACTCACCAGGGAAAACCTAAGACACAACAATGGTATATATCATAAAAAAAACTACAGTAATTTATATGCAAATCAATGGTAGACATAAATACAAAAATAATAAAACCAAAAAGGATTACTTGGACAGGTAAAATATGCAAAGGACAAGAGTAAATATTAAAATACCTTTTTTATATTGGTAAATTGTACTATCAGTAGAATCGTGCTTGCATAAAACATAAGATAAATTAAAATTTATATAACACCACCTCTGGAACAATGTGTTTATATAAGAAATGCCTAACACCAATTAGCAGCAATGTGGGGCAGAAAAGTGACAAGTGCAAAATACAAATGTGCAACTGAATGCCCTAATATGGTGAAAAACAGACCAAATTATTTGTGCTGTTCAAAAGGACAACACACCAACCATGGTGAGCAGTATAAAAATGATAATGAAGCATAAAAATATGTACTAGTGAATCAACGCTTAAAGGGAACTTGTCACCCCCCCGGGCGTTTTTAACTAAAAGAGTCACCTTCAGCAGCACTAAGGCTGCATTCTGTGAAGGTGGCTCTTCCGTTTCTGACCCCCAGTAATGCCGAAATATTAACTTTTAGAAATAGGTCCTCATACCTGTAATGTGTCCCATAGGTATTGAGTCTCCCCCTGAAGCAGCCGCCTACCCACCGCTAATCATGTCTCTGCAGCGTCTGGGCCCCGCCTCCCATAGCTGTCAATCATGCCCCTGCTCTGCCATCTGGGCTCTGCCATCTGGGCCCCGCCTCCTGCCCCGCAGTGTGAGTGTTATGATGTATTCACACTGTGAGGCAGGATCTGGGGCCTCCACAACATGCAGGCGTTATTGCCTGATGACAGTTCACGGGCAGCGCGCACTGCGCATGTCCGAGAACTGTTTTGACAGAGCAGGCGCCGGCATAGGAGACAGAAGGAGGCGGGGCCCAGACGGCAGCACAGGGGCATGATTGATGGCTATGGGAGGCGGGGCCCAGATGGCAGCACAGGGGCATGATGGACGGCTATGGGAGGTGGGCCCAGACGCTACATGATTGACGGCGGGCAGGTGGCTGCTTCAGGGGGAGACTCCATACCTATGGGACGCATTACAGGTATGAGGATCTTTTTATAAAAGTTAATATTTCGGCATTACTGGGGGTTAGAAATGGAAGAGCCACCATCACAGAATGCAGCCTTAGTGCTGCTGAAGGTGGCTCTTTTAGTTAAAATGCCCAGGGGGTGACAGGTTCCCTTTAATAGTAAAGTGCTAGAAGTGCAAAGATAAAATCAATACAAAACCACAATAGTTGCAGTGCTTAATATGAACAAAGATCAATTATGCCCCAATAGTTCATGTAAACAATAAGGTCAAAGGGGTAATGCTTAATAATATTGACCAATGGCTGGTTAAGGCTGTTTAAGGCATTGCGAAAAGATCATATAATGTAATACCTGAGGGGTGATAGATTCCAGATGCAGAGCACACCCCGATGCGCGTTTTGGTTACTCCATCATGGGGTGACATAGAAGTCATGGGGCTCCATAAAAGAAAAATAATGCACCCCCCATAGTCCTCCTTACAGTATAATGCATCCGATAGTCTTCCGTATAATATCCTGCACAATCCATAGTCATCCATATTAGTATAATAGACAGCCCATAGTCCACCATATAGTGTAATGCATAGCTCATAGTCCACCATATAGTGTAACGCATAGCTCATAGTCCACTATAAAGAATAATGTACACCCCATAGTCATCTATACAGTATAATGCACCCCTATTGTCATCTATAAAGCATGATGCACCCCCATAGTCAACCATAAAGTATAAGGCACAGTCCAGTAATCCATAAAGTATAATGCAGCCC
The DNA here is from genome assembly GCF_039654945.1 of Dendrobates tinctorius. Lineage (NCBI taxonomy): Eukaryota > Metazoa > Chordata > Amphibia > Anura > Dendrobatidae > Dendrobates > Dendrobates tinctorius. Next base: position 9,966,549 of record NW_027361891.1, read on the forward strand.
ATAGTTGTCCAAAAAGTATAATGCACCTCATAGTCATCCATAAAGTATAATGAACCACATAGTCATTCATAAAGTATAATTCACCTCAGTCCAGTCCAACAGAATCGAGGCTATGGAGTGGCCAGCCCAATCTCTGGACCTTAATCTGATAGAACACTTGTGGGGTGACATTAAAAATGCCATTTCTGAGGCAAAGTTAACAAATGTCAAGAAATTGTGGGACGTAGTCCAAGCATGGTGGGATGGAATAACAGCTGACCGATGCCAGAAGTTGGTTGACTCTATGCAACATAGATGTGAAGCAGTTCTAAAAAACTGTGGGTATACAACTAAATAATAGGTTAGTGATTCTCTTCATCAGCAGTTCGGACAATGAAAAGATTATTTCCATTTGATGATACTATTTTTTGTTGATCATTGTGTTGTGAATGTAAAAATATACATGAAAATGTAACTTTTCATAAATTATGACCATAAATTATACACTACCTACTAAACTAGTTGCTTATCATAAAGTGTGTGCTACAAAAATACTGCTGAATGCATTTTCGATTCAGACAAGTCTCCCTCGGAAAGCAGGAAAATGGTGTCTACTTGCCTGATTATTTCTCCCACAGTTTTCTGACTTTGACATCCCTTTTGTTTTGTAGTGCTGTCACCTTCAGGAGCAGAAGAATAAAAAGTGTGGTTCACATTCAAGTATTCAGCACCAGGACATGCATCAAATAAAGAAAGAAAGTTCTGCTCCAGCACGACCACAGTAATTGTATTCTTTTGTATCATCTAAGCTGTGACAGAGATCCATACATTATATAAATTATAATGCATTTACTTGATGCCAAGGGACAAATAAGGGGCCCTTAATATTACAAAGAATTGGAATAAAATGTCTCTTATTCCATTTATATTTTCTTTCCTTCCAAAAAACTACTTCACAGCAGGAGATTGCGATTTTGTGACATGGAATCTGCCATAAGGCAATCCCGGTATACCACCAAACCATTGAGCCAACATATCCTGGCAAAAATTAAATGGAGGTGGAGCTTCAGAAACAGCCAACAATGGATGAGTTACGCTGCTTGCCTAATTCCTAAAACAATTATTGGAGCCTGGATGAATTATTACAGCCTCAGTCAGGAAAAACTCAAATGGGAATAGCTCTTAAGTGGATCTGTCAGCAGATTTCACACTATAAACGTCAGACATTAATAAACGAAAACCTAAAACCATAAAGTCCATAGAGACAATATCCACGTTTCCCTGGTCCAGTCTGGAACTTATTTCCTCAACTAAGGTAATCACATTAGTATAACAGGACAGATCCCTCATAAAACCATGCTGATGCTGGGTCATGCAGTTATTCTTATTGAGTTACTTCAGCAATGCATCTTTTACGAAACCGTCCATGATTTCACCCACAGCCGAGGTTAAACTTACTGGCCCATAATTTCTAGACGCAGATTTTGTCCCCTTTTTGAATATTAGCAGCACCTTTGCTATGGCCAGTTATTACGGAATCCTTGAATATTAGAATAATGGTCTCTCTATCACGGTAGTTAATTCCTGCAGTACTCGGGGGTGTATGCCATCCGGGCCTGGAGATTTGTCTACTTTAATCATTTCCATTGTGAGGCAGCGCTGTAGCTCCTACTGAGTTAAGCAAGCGACATTTAGTGTAGAATTTGTAGTATCGCTGATCATGTCGTCTGTCCTGGGATTTCTTGTATAAATACTGAAGAGAAATAGAGTTTGGCATATTGGATTTTACCTCATCCTCTTCCACCATTTCACCCAGATTATTTTTGAGGGTACCAACACTATCATTTTTCATTTAATTACTGTTTATATAGTTGTAGAATATTTTTGGTTTATTTTTACTTTCTTTGGCAATGAGTCTGCCTTGATTTAATTTTTACTCAATTTTTTTTCTATAATTATTTAAAGGGAATCTGTCACTTATTTTTTGCATATAAGCTGTGGCCACCGCCATCAGGGACTTATCTACAGCATTCTGTAATGCTGTAGATAAGCCCCGATGTAACCTGAAAGATAAGAATAACACGTTAGATTATACTCACCCGGGGGCGCTTCGGTCCAGGTTCGATGGGTGTCGCAGTCCGAGTCCGGCGCCTCCCATCTTCTAGCAATGACGTCCTCTTCCTTGCTTCCTGTTGCGCTCCTCTTTTTCTCCCAGCAGGCACTGAGAAGTTTCAGAACACTATGAACCTGCAGATTAATCACATATCTGCAAGTTGCAAAGGAATGGGGAGACATAAAAGCGCAATAGGGTCTTATCCATGTTACAAAGGACAAAGTATAACAAGAAACTTGCTCACCTGATAAGGATGAGATAGGAGAATATAGTCAGGCGGCTGCTGCAGATCCACACGTCCTCAAGGACGAATAGCCATCATGTGTTCAGTGGGAATTTGTAGCGCTGCCGCAGGGATAAATTCCAGGAGAAAGAAATCTTGAGTTCACAGTGGCTTTATTCAACGCGTTTCTGGGGTCTCATGCCCCCTTCATCAGGTGGTATTTCCTGATGAAGGAGGCATGAGACCCCTGAAACACGTTGAATAAAGCCACTGTGAACTCAAGATTTCTTTCTCCTGGAATTTATCCCTGCGGCAGCGCGGAGTTTTAACTACAAATTCCCACTGAACACATGATATCTGCAGGTTGAACATGGTTTTTTTCACATGACAAGTTCACTTTAACCCCTTCCTGACATGCGCTGTACATTACGGCGCCGCAGGCGCTGCCTTCCCGGAAACCGCCGTATTTGTACGGCGCCACTGAGCACCGCGTCAATCGAGTGCAGGTGACAGCTCTATGTGAGAGCTGACACCCTTCAGTAACGCCCTCTGATGCCCTTTAACCCCCCTGATGCCACCGTCAATAGTGACATCGAGGAGTATAGCACAGGGAGTGAGCTACTGTCTGCAATCGTGTTGTGCTGTTTGTCTCCATGGTGACACTGGCAGCAGGGTCCTTCAGGGTCCTGCAAGGAAGGTGGCTTGTGAGTACCTGCTAAGAGCAGGTGTTGACACGCCTCCTCCCCTGCCTGTCAGATGCTGCTCTGATGCCCAATGCAAAAGCATTTCAGAGTATCAGATCAGTGATCTGTCAGTATAAGGATGATGTCCCATAGTGGGACAACATAAAAAAAGAACAAAAAAGTTATTAAGAAGTCTTAAAATATTTTAAAATACCCCCAAATAAAGAACAAAAAAAAATATTATTCCAATAAATATATTTATATAAAAAAGTGCACATATTTGGTATTGCAGTGTCCGTAACGACCCGCTCTATAAAATTGTCCCATTAGTTAACCCCTTCAGTGAACACCGTAAAAAAAAATAAAAAACAAGGCAAAAAACTAGGCTTTATCATCATACCACTGAGCAAAATCTGTAATAGAACGCAATCAAAAAGACGAATGTAAATAAAAATGGTACCTCTGAAAATGACATTTTGTACCGCAAAAAACAAGTTGCCATAAAGCTCTGTCAGCGTAAAAATCAAAAAGTTATAGCTCTCACAATTAAGTGTTACAAAAATAATTATTTTTTCTAGAAAATAGTTTTATTGTGTAAAAGCACCAAAACATAAAAAAGATATAAATAGGGTATCGCTTTAATCGTACTAAGCCAAAGAATAAAGCTGCCTTAACAATTTTACCTCGCGCAAAACGGTATTAAAAAAAAAATTACTGACTTGCTAGTTTTTGTTCATTCTAACTTCCAAAAACTGAAAAAAGTGATAAAAAAAGTAATGTGCCCGAAAATGGTACCAATAAAAACATCAACTTATCGAGCAAAAAAGAAGCTTTCACATGATTCTGTTGGCTGAAATATGGAGAAATGATAGCTGTCTAAATATGGGTATGCTAAAAAGCGTCTTTAAGGCTAGAGTCACACTAGCGTTTATGAGCGCAGCGACGGCCTGCGCACGGCCGCCGGTAGCTCCGCCCACCGGCGCATGACGCTGCATGCGCCCTGCGTCCCCTATCTTTATCACTGGGGGCGCAGGCCGTGCGCAGTATGCGTTTGGCGGCGCATGCGCCTTTTTGACGGTGCGCCGACGCAACCAAACTGCAGCAGGTTGCTTTTGGCGCAGGTCGGCGCACCGTCAAAAGGACGCATGCGCCGCCAAACGCATACTGCGCACGGCCTGCGCTCCCAGTGATAAAGATAGGGGACGCAGGGCGCATGCAGCGTCATGCGCCGGTGGGCGGAGCTACCGGCGGAGGCGCGACAGGGGGCGGGGCTTAGCGGCGGCCGTGCGCAGGCCATCGCTGCGCTCATAAACGCTAGTGTGAAACTAGCCTTAGTGTGTTACAGCAGCTAAACATAAAAATCAAATATAAATCTGTTACCGTTGTAATCACCCAAAGAAAAAAGTTGTCTAATCACTTATACCACATGAGGATTGGCGTAAAAAATAAATAAAACCAATTCTTCACTTAGGCTGAAGTCACACTAGCGAAAAAATCGGACGAATGCAATGCGATAAAAAAAAAGAAAAAAAAAATCGCATTGCATTCGTCCCAATGTTATTCTATGGTGCTGCTCCCATCATCAGATTTTTTTTCAGAACGTTTCCTCGGACCGAGACAATCGCAGCATGCTGCGATTCTCACCGATTTTCGGATGGGACTCACCAATGCAAGTCTATGGGTGCGATTAAAAATCGGATTACAAACGGACCACAAGTGTGACTTGCGATAAAATCGCAAGACTTCTCCAGGTCAACAGGAAAGAGCATCAGGCATTGGTATTGGATGTCAAACGGATGCTTAGATGCGAATAAAATCGGTTCATCGCCGGAAATTTGGATGACAGACGGATCCCTGGACAAGAAATCTTTGTGCAATTTCGTACCGTAAAAATTGGACCGATTTTTTAATCGTTGTGTGTGATTCCAGCCTTACTGTTTATTTGGTCATTCTGCCTCCCAAAGGTCGCAGTAAGGCTTGGCTCACATTTATCCTGCACTCTGCGCTGAGCGCTTACTCCATGGTTTCTATGTAAATCTCTGAAATACGAGATTCAGACAAAACCCCCAGCAGAAGATTTGCTATTTAGAGGCAGATGGAGTCACTGTGGATGCGATAGGACAAGTGATCTTGCGGTGTCCGTCTTTTTAGAAGTGCAGTCGACCACAGTTTTGTGCACATCTGAAAAGAAGGACTCCGCTGAACAGAGGTCAGACGTAGTCTATAGTAAGGCTATGTGCACACGGTGCGGAGTCTGCTGCGGATCCGCAGCGTTTCAGGCTCTGCTGGTCCGCAGCAGTTTCTGCTGTGTTGTACAGTACCATTATTTTCAATGGTAATCTGAAAAATGCTGTCCACGCGGATTTGCTGTGGGTTCAAATCCACAGCATGTCAATTCTTTGTGCAGATTCCGCTGCGGTTTCACACCTTCTCCATTGTAGAGGTGTGAAACCTTGGGGCTAAACAGCAGGCTAATCCACAAGTAAACAGCAGGTCTTTTGACCTGAGATTTTACCTGCGGATTTTTAGAAATCAGTGTGGAAAAATCCGCAGGAACAAAATCTACGTGTGCAAATAGCCTAATTCTGTTGCCTCATTATAGTGAATAGATCCCTCGGGGTTTCATCTGTCATGTTACTAGGAGATTTAGATGTAAACCCCGTAAGTAGAGTTGAGCGACTTTGGTCGGATCGGGTTTCATGAAACAAAATTTGTTTCAGATGAAACTGGTCCGACTAGGGCAAAAAAAAGTCGGAGTTTCGTTCGAAACCCGACCCCAATGCAAGTCAATGGGGAATAAAAGTCGGCATTGAGTGGATGAATGTTTGAATACCAGTTGCATGTTTAGACATTTAACCACCATGCACTTGAAAGTGTGGACGGACTACCAAACCTCACGTACCACATGTGCACCTGCTCCGAATAAAGGTAGTCAGCAACGCTACATCGCTTCCCCCACTGTAAGCCCACCGGTTAGCACACCACCACCAGCAAATGTCGAGGTGTCGTCGCAAGGGTAAAGCAGTCATGGAATCACAATGTTATTGCTACGAAAGACTGAATCTAGGCCATCAGCAACACCACCAACACCATCACCATCACCCATCACCAACCCTCTCTCAGTCCGCCATGTCCACCGCTAGTTCCACCATATGCAGCTCTCAAGTCCAGCTCACCCTACCAGAGACTCTGAGTAGGACAAGAAAGTACTCATCCTCTCATCCTCATACACTGGCTTTGAACGCCCACATTGCCAAACTAATCTCATTAGAGATGATACCCTACCGGTTGGTTGAAAGCAAAGCTTTCCGCGAGCTCATGGCCTACGCAGTACCACGCTATGACCTACCCAGTCGGCACTTCTTTTCATGAAAAGCCATCCCAGCCCTCCACGTGCATGTGAAAGACCACATTGTCCATGCACTCAAGCAATCAGTGAGTGGAAAGGTGCACCTCACAACAGATGCATGGTCCAGTAGGAAAGGCCAGGGCCGTTACGTGTCCATCACTGCGCACTGGGTTAATGTGGTGGATGCAGGGTCCACAGGGGACAGTGGCAGTGGAACACTGCTGCCTAGCCCACGGTATAGGAAACAGTTGGCTGTAGGCGTTCGACCCTCCTCCTCCTCCTCCAGAAGTGAAAGCTCGTCCACAGAGCGCAGTCGCACGAGCACTCCATCCGCAGCTGCCAGTGTTGCACACGAGGTGTCCCACTATCGAACAGCTAGTGGTAAACGTCATCAGGCTGTTTTGAAGATAATGTGTTTGGTCGACAACAGACACACCGCGGAGGTACTGGCCGATTACTTGCAGCGACAAACTGAGTCATGGCTGGGCAGTCTACATCTTGAGGCAGGCAAGGTAGTTAGTGATAACGGCTGGAATTTTGTGGCAGCCATAGCCCTTTCAAAACTCAGACACATACCTTGCCTGGCTCACACCTTGAACCTGGTGGTGCAGTGCTTCCTCAATAATTATCCAGAGTTAACAGCCCTGTTCCATAAGGTGCGAAGACTGTGCTCGCACATCCGCCGGTCGCCCGTACACTCCAGTCGTATGCAGAAGCTTCAGCGTTTACTCCACCTTCCCAAGCACCGCCTAATTATCGACGTTGCAACAAGGTGGAACTCCACCCTGCACATGGTTCAGAGGCTGTGCAAACAGAGGCAGGCTGTAATTCATTTGTGGGAGGATACACGGTCAGGCAGTTTGCGGGCAGACATGGAGTTGTCTGGTGTGCAGTGGTCAAAGCTGAAAGACCTCTGTAAAGTCCTTCAGTGTTTTGAGGAATGCACATGGCTGGTAAGCGCAGACGATGCCATCATAAGCATGAGCATCCCACTTATGTGTCTGCTCATGCAAACTTTGACGCACATTAAGGAGCAGGCATCTGCAGCCGAGGAGGAAGAGGAGGAGGGAAACCTTGATGACAGTCAGCCATTGTCTGCTCAGGGAAGTCTCGTGGACGAGGTGGAGGAAGAAGAGGAAGAGGAGGAGGAAGATGGGGATGATTATTTTGGGGAGGAGGATGCTTCTCGGGGCAAGAAAAAATGTTGACGTGGCAAGGTCAGGTACAGTGCTTGTGCGTGACTGGAGGGATGTTGATTTGCCAGAAAGTGCTCCTCCACCCAGCACTCGCAGTGCATCATTGACACCTGGAACATTGGCCCACATGTCTGATTATGCCTTACAGATCCTAAAAAGGGACCCCCACATTGCCAAAATGATGAACGATGACGACTACTGGTTGGCCAGCATCCTGGATCCACGCTATATAGGCAAATTCCAAAACATCATGCCACAGGAGAACCTAGAGCTAATATTAGCAACTCGGGTAAACCGTTTGTTTGAGGCATTCCCAGCACACAGCAACGGTGATGTTTCTCCCACAAGCCGTAGGGGGCAACATGGAAGAGGTGTTCGTGGTGCACACAGCCGAAGTGGCGTTGGACACAGGAGTTTCATGACCATGTTGTGGACTGATTTTTCAAGTACCGCTCACACGACTGGTAATACTGCATCGATTGAAAGTGACAGGAGACAGTTGTCAACTATGGTAACAAACTACTTCTCCATATCGATGTTCTCCCTCACCGGTCATTCCCCTTTGACTATTGGGCCAGTAAACTTGACACCTGGCCTGAATTGGCACAATATGACTTACAGGAGCTCGCTTGCCCTGCTGCTAGTGTGTTATCTGAAAGAGTCTTCAGTGCTGCTGGATCAATCCTGACAGAAAAAAGGACCCGTCTGTCGACCCAAAATGTTGATGATCTAACCTTCATTAAAATGAACCATGCATGGGTTTCAAAGGATTTTGTCCCACCCTCCCCTGCTGACATGTAGGTTGCCAGAAAAATGGCTCGCTTTTGTCCTCCTCTTCCGCGGACTTCTCCAGTTACTCCATTTGCAGCTGCCAAATGTCCAACATCAACATATGCCATTTTTTCAACCTCCCTAACTGGGCTGCCTCCCCCCACAGGGCAGGGGTTACCGCCTGGCGCACGCACCCGTGCGAGTGCCGTTGCCCTGGACAGGTGGGTGGGCCCACTCTTGGGCAATGGCACTGGCACAGGGTCCCTCATAGTACAATCAAGTGTCTCTGACGGTGGGGGTGCACACCGTTTTCCGACTCACAGACGTGTGACATTTCTTCCCACATTTTTAAATGTGTCCTCTCATGCCAATCCAATAGAATCGCCTACGGCCTGTAGCTTGTGTCTTTTGCACTCTAAAGTTACCTGACAGATCATGATAGGCAGTGAGGACAATTCTACATCTCTCCCTGTGATCACAATTTGATGGAGATGAGTAACGGTGATGGGTTCTACGGTACTGCGATACAGCAAACCTTTCTTCACAAGAACTGTTTTTGCTGTCTCCTCAGACAAAGTAATTGAGGGTCAGCATCGCCTCTGAGAATTCTCCCGGGAGTTTTTCCCGTGATTAGTAATTCCAAAATTTCTGCAATCACTCAACTTTCCGTCTGTACTTGTATCCATCTGGTTTCCTCTTGCAGAGAGTCTGGACTGTCTTACTGAGACTGAAATATATATGAAGATTGAAAAATACCCCAACAGTGTATACTGGTGTACGCTTCGAATACATAACCCTTTTTCTACTTTTTAGATTCTTGTCTAATCCATACTGAGGCTGTGAGTGTCTTTGTCGGACTCCAGAAATATACACGCAGATTTTTAATGTTTAAACTATGCTATATATACCTGGTATCTGGTGATACTGTACCCTTTCTGCAAGGAAGTCCTCCTCCACCCACCACTCTAAGTGTATCATTGACACCTGGAACATTGTCCCACATATGTGATTATTTCTTGCGGATCTTCTCTTTATATTGTGGTGTGATACATCCTGAGTATGTGACAGTCTGTGGGTTACTCCTGCAGTTTAGATGTACATATAAAAATTACCACAACACTAGTGTATACAGCTGTACGCTTCTAATACATTACCCATTTCCTGCTTTTTATATTCTGGTCTAATCCAAACTGACCAAGTGAGAGTTATTTTTTGACTGTGGAAATAAATACTGAGATTGACAACACTGACCCTTACACTGTGCACAGCTGTACTCTTCAGATCCATTACCGTTTTACGGCTTTTTATATTGTGTTGTAATCCATGCTGAGCCTGAGAGCGTCTGTGTCTGCCTCCTGAAATATCTACGGAGATTTAGAATGTTTAAACTATACTATATATACCTGCTATCTGATGATACTGTACACTTTTTCTACTTTTTATATTCTTGTCTAATCCATACTGAGCCTGTGAGCGTCTCTGTGTGACTGATGGAATATATAGGGAGATTGACAATTATCCTTTGACTGTATAGAGCGGTATGCTTCTGATACAGTACCATATATCTGATGTTATTTTGGGTTCATTTTCTGCAAAATTTTGAAGTTTGGTGGAAGAGGCCGCAGACGTGGGCGTTGGGGGGCCAGCTGGTGCTGATGGTGGTGGTGCATCTTCTGGTAGTGGCAAAAGTACAATAGCAGCTAAGGCAGGAGGTGCTGAGCCTGCGTCATCGTCTAGCTCCGGAATGCCTGGAAGGCTACCTTTTCTGGGAGTAGGTTAACCGCTTTTAAAGCCGGAGCATCAGGAAGTGGTTTTGGCTTACATTGCCGAAACAGACTCCAGCAAATATGCCCTCCTCTTCTGAAGTTTCAAAAAATGCAAGTACTGAGTCGTCAAGTGCTGGCTCCTGGTCAGGAAGAACCCCTTTCCTTGTGTCCTTCACCTCCACTAAAAGTGAATGATGCAGCAGGCCACACTTCACATTAGTCCATGTAGCTCTTTCTATCATACCATGCCTGGGTTATCAAGTCAAATCGTGAATTCCCCAGTCCAAGATGAATCTGACATGGAGTGTGGGTAGCCAGCCAGGGCAGTGGGGTTAATCGGTACCGGGCCGGTGTCTCAGAGGGATGTGTCACGTTGGTGGTGATGACCCGTTCCGTGGCCCTGGGCGTCCATGCAAAGAGGTGAATAACGTTTATAGGTGAATGATACGTGATGCCACCTGTGGTTTCTGATCAGATTGACCCGCGCTGCAGTGTCGCTTCTCTAGGACAGATGATGTAGTGCAGCTAAGATGTAGAAGCCCTGCACAGGTAGGGCCGTGATCGCTGGGCAGATGAAAGAGTTGGTAGATGGTGTGCAGTGCAAGATGTAGCAGAGCTGTGTGCCAGGCGCAGGAGAAAGATGACAGACACAGTCGTGCAGTTCCTTTACCTGTACTTGGTAAGTGCCGTCCAGGACCCAGAGTACAGATGGAGAAGAAGTTGGTCAGCCTGGAAGCAAATTTGGAATTCTCTCTCTGCAGATAGGTAGTGTGGCCTCCGTTCTAGCGCTTATCTGAGGTACTCGCAGTACCCGAGTTCACTGAAGTTCCCCCTGACTCTCTTTTGGAACTTTCTCGTATGGCAGGCAGCCATAGCCTTTTCCTTCTGGCTCACACACGTCGCTGCTGGGGCCTCCGAGCCTTAGTTGGGAACAGAGCATTTACAGCTGCTACTTCCTCCGGTTTCTGCTGCAGGACCGTCAATGTCCCTACATACTCGGAGACCGGAATCCGGACCATGCGCTCCAGCTAGGAGTGAGCCTTAACTCTGCTCATCCTCCAGCTCCCCTTCTCATGTCCACACACTTCCCCTTCCCTTCACAGACTGCCCTAACTTACCTCCTCCCGACCACAGAGAGCAGCTCCTCAGCAGTCAGGTTCAGAGGTCTCCCTGCTGGCCTGGAGTGGGAACTGTGTTGTGTGTTGGTTTAACTGCTAGAGAGATCCTTCGTTGCTCCCAAGCATGACATCACACTCCCTAGGAGGAAGGTAATGCCTCTGTGACGACCGTACTCCTGGGGGCGCCACAAGTTCACTGATGCCCAGCCACTGCTAGATGATTCTGCTGGTATATTGACCCAGACCACTACATTCCCCTCGCACTCTACACAGCCAGAATCTGACCCTGATCAAACTCAGGTTCCCCTTCCCGCATACTATACCACCTTACACGGTGACAAAGAGGAAGGTGCTGATGAAAGTGCAGGTTCCTTGAGCAGGTGGGGGGGGCATACTCGTGGGCGACGGCACTGGCTCAGCGCCCCTCATAGTACGCAAAAGTGTCTCTGCCGGTGTGGGAGGGTGCCACCCCCACCCGCCGTCAGACACACAGCCATACTATGAGGGGCCCTGTGCTAGTGCCGTCGCCAACGAGTGGACCCCCCCTGATTGCACAGGATCACAGCACTTGTAAAGTTGAAATACTTACCTCTCCCTGCTTCTCCGCTGTGACGTCTTCCGCATTTCCTGACAGTGACATTCTGGTCAGAGAGCGCGATGGCATCACGTCTGTACGCCCTCTGTCTAAACAGTCCAAGTGCAGTGAGATGGAAGATGGGGATGACGAGGAGTCCAGACTAGTACAGGGATTCCCTAGCGAGGAGACTTATTTAATTGTTTTCAATGTTGGGACAGCAATTTTTGGGGAGCACTATACTCTGGAGAATGATATATGAGGCCCACCATACACTGGAGTATTCCAAAGGTGGACCTCAGACACTGGAGCAGCATTTACAGGGCCCATTATACACTGGAGCATTAGAAATGGGGCCCATTATATATGGAGCATAATTTGGGCCCATAAGACAGTGGAGCTTCATCCATGGGGACCAACATATACTGTAGCATTATGTGGAGCTCATCATATACTGTTTCAAACATTATATGGGACCAATGATTCTGCATGGACAAATATGTGGGTCTCATTACTCTGTATATCGCACTATGTGTTGGCCATAATACTGTATGGAGTAATATACTGTCCGTTTTTGGAGTTATTGGAGAATTTAAAATGGATATCCGTCATGAGATGTAAGAAGTAAATTATTTTTCATTGTACTATACCGCTATTTCTCTGCCGTATCAGAGGATCATGAATTGTGGCATGTGTTAAAGGAGCCCAGTGACACTCTTTGGCCCAGGGCCCACGAAAATCTGGAGCCAGCCCAACACCCCAAACAACTTTAGCCAAATAACTCCCAGTTTTCAATGCCTAACTATTATTATAAAGTAAATTAAGGTTGACAAGCTTAAGTAATAAGAATTGATGTTTTTGGCATTAAAATAGGCACTGTAGATGTGTTTCCTCTCCTCCACTCCCTGCCGACCTTGGTTCCCCATTGACTTGCAATGGGTTTCGTGTTTCAGTCGGCCTTCGACTTTTCATGATAATCGGCCGATTGCGTTCGACCCGACTTTTGAGAAAGTCGGGTTTCATGAAACCCGACTCGACCCAAAAAAAGGCAAAGTCGCTCATCTCTAGTAAACCACTGTTTGGGCACACGGCAGAGCTCAGAAAGGAAGGAGTGCTGTTTGACTTTTTCAATGCAGAATTGGCTGGAATTGAGGTCGGACGCCATGTCGCATTTGGAGAGCCCCTGATGTACCTAAACAGTGGAAACCCCCACAAGTGACCCCATTTTGGAAACTAAACCCCTTAAAGAACTTATCTAGATGTGTGGTGAGTACTTTGAACCCCCAAGTGCTTCACAGAACTTTATAACGTAGAGCCATGAAAATAAAAAATCTTTTTTTTTCCACAAAAATTATCTTTCAGCTCCCAATATTTTATTTTCACAAGGGTAACAGGAGAAATTGGACCCCAAAAGTTGTGGTCGAATTTGTCCTGAGTACGCTGGTACCCCATATGTGGGAGAAAACTACTGTTTGGGCACACGGTGGGGCTCGGAAGGTAAGTAGTGACGTTCTGGAATGTAGACTTTGATGGAATGGTCTGCGGGCGTCATGTTGCGTTTGCAGAGCCCCTGATGTGCCTAAGCAGTAGAAACCCCCCACAAGTGACCCCCCAAGGAACTTATCTAGATATGTGGTGAGCACTTTGAACCCCAAAGTGCTTCACAGAAGTTTATAACGTAGAGCCATGAAAATAAAAAATCATTTTTTTCCACAAAAATGATCTTTCAGCCCCCAATTTTTTATTTTCACAAGGGTAACAGGAGAAATCGGACCCCAAAAGGTGTTGTCCAATTTGTCCTGAGTACGCTGGTACCCCATATGTGGGAGAAAACTACTGTTTGGGCACATGGTGGGGCTCGGAAGGAAAGACTTTGATAGAATGGTCTGCGGGCATCATGTTGCGTTTCCAGAGCCCCTAATGTACCTAAACAGTGGAAACCCCCAATTCTAATTCCAACCCTAACTCCAACATACCTCTAACCCTAATCTCAACTCTATAACCATAACCCTAACCACAAACCTAACACCAACACACCCCTATCCCTAATCCCAACCATAACCCTAACTACAACCCTAACCCCAACACACCCCTAACCCTAATCCCAACCCTAACCCTAGCCCCAACTCTAACCCTAACTTTAGCCTAACCTTAGCCCTAACTTTAGCCTAACCCTAACTTTAGCCTAACCCCAACTTTAGCCTAACAATAACCCTAATTTTAGCCTAACAATAACCCAACTTTAGCCTAACAGTAACCCTAACCCTAACAGTAAAACTAACCCTAACTAACAGCTGTGCCAGGCAGCGATCTTGTCACACAGTAACGCTGTTTCTCCTCTGATCTCCTGTCAGCGCGAGATCAGAGGAGAAGTGGCACTACTATGAGTCAGATCGCAGGGAATCAACAAGCTTTCCCAGTGAGCTGTCTCATTGGCTGCTGTGATGCTGACATCATCAGGACCTGAACCAATCAGGTCTCGATGAGGTCATGGGTCGCAGCAAGCATTGTGCGCCGGGATCCCCGCATTATAAGGTACGTGGGGGTCAAGGGGGGCACAAAACCGCCGACAGTAGATAATCGTCGGCGCTGCACAAAGCCCAGCAAGTGCCAACCTATATCCTCAGTTGACGGTCTGGAAGTGGTTAACTATTTTGTGTGACACCACTCTCTGATTTAAGTGCACAAATATTAAAAATTTGAAAATTGCAGAATTTTCAAAATGTTGGCCAAATTTCATTTTTTTCATAAATAAACGCATGTTATATCGAAGAAATTTTACCACTGACATGAAGTAAAATATGTCACAAAAAAAATCGGTGGGATATGTTGAAGCGTTCCAAAGCTATAACCTCATAAAGTCAGAGTGGTCAGAATTGTAAAAATTGGCTTGGTCATTAAGTACCAAATTGGCTCTGTCACTAATGGGCTTAAACTGTTCTGCATAATTACCTTCTGAGTAACGTTCCATTGGTTCCGACCGTAAAATTAGGACTAAATAAAATACGGTTATGAAACCGTATGATAGCATAAAAAAAAACGCAAAATTAAAAAATAAATTAAAAAAAGGAATGCTCAGGGAGGCAGCTAGTATAAAATAAGTGCAAACACTAGCCACTTTTGACCTAGTGATACTTCCTCTTTAATTATGATAATTATTTTTACTGTTGTTTAGGCTGGTTTCACACTAGCGTTTGATCGTGCAGCGCATCGGGCGCACGCGCAATGTTCCCCTATCTTTAACATGGTGATCGCAGGGTCTTGCGAATGTATGCGCTCATCAGCGTTTAGCGTGCGCTGTGCATTTTACAGGTATGTGCCCAGACGCGCCGAACGCTACATGTTGCATTTTTTGTTCCGCCTACATACTTAAAAAAATCACGAGAGCATGTGTGCGCTCGATGTGCGCCCAAAAATAGCATTCCAGTCTAAGTGATCGCTGATGAGCGCTTGGCACCATGCACGTCAGCGCCTTGTGCGCGCACGCGCTTTGAGTAAACAATGTTTAGACACTTGTCTAAAACTCCCCCTAAACAAGCAAGATTGTTTGGGAGGAGTGTAGATAAAAGAAGGTGTCTTCAGGGTCAGACAATTACTCTACAGACAGCCTTGCAGAGAGCAGACAAAAGCACAGAAGAGCCTTCCAAGTGTGGATTCAAGCTTCAGGAGCCAAAATGTGAGTATTCTGCAACATAATGTCTGGTGTCCTGTACAATTTTATAATGTACTAATGTTTATTTTGTTTTCATTTCAGCATGTCTTCTTCTGGATCGGTCTATTCGCCATCTCGGCAAGAACTGGCCCAAGCTGATTGTGAGGCGACAATCTTGCTGCCTTTGGGTAAGTATAGCTGCCTCTAGAAATGTGTTTTCATTTTTGATTTCTTTACAGACATCGGACACGGGCAGTGAAGATGGAGTGCGGGAGCAGTCTTAGCGGGAGCGTTCTGAGCGGGAGCAGTGTAGTCAAGTCGTGGCGAGGAGACGCAATGTGAGTATATAATGTAAACAGAACCAGAAAAAGAATAATCCCTAAAAATTAACTTTTAATTCAATCACTAAAAAACATAATACAGTAAAATTACCTCAATACATAGGGAGGTAGATAAATAGCTAGAGGGTCAGGTAACCAAATGGTTCAATAATTCACAGACATTAAGGGCCAAAAACTACTTCGCCCTAGTATGCCCTACCAAGACCCTTCCTGACCGCGGAGGTTGGCACCCTAGTTGTTGACGATGTGGTGCCCCCGCTCAACGTCGGCGTCCCTAGTAACGCCCTAGACCTCCCTACATATACAAAAATAGGGGACACAAAAAATACCCACACTCACACCCACAATGCCGAAAATAGTGGAGAGACAATTATTGTCTCGTGCTAAAAAAAGTGCTAGGTGCTGTAAACTTATCTCGTAGTATAGGACTGTAAACTTATCTCGTAATAGAGGACTGTAAACTTATCTCGTAGTCTAAAAATTCTTAATAATTCACAGAATGGGTATCAGCAGAAAAAATAGAACTTATCTCGTAGTCAAAAAAAATTATACTACAGTGCACTGCAGTGTGCATGGTCACTTTGGCCAGGGAGATTGAGCCCCTAGTAACTGACCCCTGATGAACCCTCATGAATATTGAGGAGGAAACGCATCAGGTTTCTGCCTACATCTATGGCTGATAAGTATACGCTGCACATTTTCTTTATGACAGACTTCATGTGACATTTTTTTTTTTCTTTAAAGAGCAGTATTAACCCTGCAAGACTGAGATTTCCTTGCACTATATATGAAATGTGAAAAGCTGAAGAGTGCAATGCGATGTTTTATATGAATTCCCCCATGGGGAGGATGTCTGATATAGTTCATCTATTTTGCTTGCATATATGAAGGGTTACTGCACGGTGTTATATTTTATTGTGCCCTATGAGGAATTTAGGCGTATGGAGGTGATTCAACTTTAAACCTCATGAAGTACCCAGTGGCGTAGCAACTGTTTGTAGCGCCCGGGGCGGTCGAAAAATTTGCCGCCCCTTTGGTCGTTGATAATTCGGAAGCATCCGAAGAGCCCACACTACACTCAAAGATCTAATTTTTAGTCTGCTACTAACTCTGCTATTATTTCTAAATTTCTAGACTTTCATCTTCTTGCAGTTCTCTATATATATGTATGTATTAGCTTGATGATGCTGGATGAAGACCAAATGGCTTTTTTAATAATAATTTTTAATAATGTGACAGAAAAAAAACCAGAAAGTACAAATTATTTTGGCGGACAGGGGGCGGACACTGACAGCTTGGGGCCCCTGTGCAAGAAATGTGTCCGGCCCCCCCTCCTTTTATGGCGTCAGAGCTACGTGTGTGTGTGTGTGTGTGTGTGTGTATATATATATACATATATATAGATAGATAGATAGATAGATATTGATATTATATAGCCACACACACACACATACAGGTATACATATTACATAGTCTCCTTTATTATGTATATTGCTGTCCCTTACACAGTGCCTTCTCTTGTTATCTACAGTACTGTCCCTTACATATTGGATTATATAGAGCCCTGTTATTTATTACATACCGTCCTGTCTTGTTGGCTGTATAATGCAATGATGGCTGATGGAGCATGGGAAAGCTTCCTTTCTAATGGAGGAGCTGATGGACTGGTAGTTTGGTTACCGGCTCCTCAATCAGCAGTCATTTTATATCTAAAAAGAGAAGGGACTATGTAATAAAAGAGGGCACTGTAAATAACAAAATTAACAAGAATACACTATGTAAGAGACAGCACTATACATAACAGCAGAGGAAGCTATATAATAAGGGACGGCATCATATATAACTAGGGAGGATGATACATAATAAGGGATGGTGTTATACATAATAAAAGAGGAAACAATGTAACTAAGGATGGTGTTATACAGAATTAGTGAGTACACTATATACTAAGGGACTGTGTTAGACATAATAAGCGATGATGTCTTCCTCCACCTCCCCCTGTTCCTAAGGCCATTATAAGTCCCCCTTCCTCCCATCCCAATCCCCCACACCCCTCATTGTCCTCCTCCCCTCGCATCTCATTATTGTCCTCTCCCCCACCCCATCATTGCCCTCTTCACCACATCCATCATTTTCTTCTCCTCCACCACTATCTTTTCTTTCTCCCCCACCACTCCTGTCATTGCCCATTCCACCACCTCCATCATTTCCTCCTCCTCCACCACCCCCATTTATTTCCCTTTCCACCACGACCATCATTGCATTCTCCCCCACCACCCCATCATTGCCCTCTCCATCACCCTCATCATTGCCTTCTCCTTCACCCCATCACTGCCTTCTAGACCATCACTCCCATCATTGCCTGCTCCATCACCCCATCATTGTCTTCTCCCCATCACTCCCATCATTGCCTTCTCCATCACCTCATCACTGCCTTCTCCCCATCACTCCCATCATTGCCTTCTCCATCACCCCATCACTCCCATCATTGTCTGCTCCATCACCCCCATCATTGCCTGCTCCATCACCCCATCACTCCCATCATTGCCTTCTCTGCATCACCCCCATCATGGCCTTCTCCCATTACCCCCACATGGCCTTCTCCCATTACCCCCACATGGCCTTTTCCCATTACCCCCTCAAGGCATTCTCCCATTACTCCCTCAAGTCCTTCTCCCATTACCCCCTCAAGGCCTTCTCCCATTACCCCCATCATGGCCTTCTCCCATTACCCCCATCATGGCCTTCTCCCGTCACCCCAGGCATCATGGCCTTCTCTCCCCATCACGATCTTCTCATGTCCCCATCTCCTCCAGGGCCAGGCTAACCTACAGACAGACATACACACATACATACACACACATACATACATACACACACACACACAGACATACATACACACAGACAGACATACACACAGACATACACACACAGACATACACACAGACATACACACACAGACAGACATACACACAGACAGACATACTACACACACACACAGACAGACATACACACATACATATACATACACACACCGACATACATACACACAGACACCACTTCTCTCCTCTCACCTGTCAGCAGCATCGCCCGCGCTTCCTCGCTCACACAGCAGCGGCCGCTGAATGATGACATCATTCAGCGGCGCTCCTCTGTGTCAAACAGGAAGCGTGGCTTCCGGGCAGGAAGCAGGACGGGTCCTTGCAGCTCTGCTCCTGCTATTCCCTCTTGCAGGCAGCGGAGCTGCTGTGATCGCTCCCTGCCCGCCGCTGCACTGCATTGTGCCTCCGCGCTTCTCCCACAGGGTGGAATTGCTGCTGCTGCCGCGCCGCCCCCACACACATGCCGCCTGGGGCGGACCGCCCCCCCGCCCCCCCACACTACGCCACTGGAAGTACCGCCTTATATCAATACTGTTGCTCATTTTGACATTGTGGGCATCTTTTGAGGTTGACTAAGCCTCAGGACATATTGGGATGATTAAATTTATGCGCATGTACAACAGTTGTCTAACAGATACTATTTTTCCATTATTTAAGTGTGCAGTGTTTACAGTGTTTTTTGCTGGTTTTCAATTTTGAACAAATATGTGTACTTTTATTGTAGACTAACGACATTGATCTCTCTGTATACATTTTTTCTAAGATTTTCTATTATGGGTTTGATTTATTTCAGCAGGGTAGTATAATTTTTTTTGACTACGAGATAAGTTCTATTTTTTCTGCTGACACCCATTCTGTGAATTATTAAGAATTTTTAGAGTACGAGATAAGTTTACAGTCCTATACTACGAGATAAGTTTACAGCACCTAGCACGTTTTTTAGCACGAGACAATAATTGTCTCTCCACTATTTTCGGCATTGTGGGTGTGAGTGTGGGTATTTTTTGTGTCCCCTATTTTTGTATATGTAGGGAGGTCTAGGGCGTTACTAGGGACGCCGACGTTGAGCCGGGGGCGCCACATCGTCAACAACTAGGGTGCCAACCTCCGCGGTCAGGAAGGGTCTTGGTAGGGCATACTAGGGCGAAGTAGTTTTTGGCCCTTAAGGCTGGTTTCACATTTGCGTTTTTTTTCGCGGTAATTTAGCGCTAAATAGCGCATGCGTTTTTTTTTCCTATACTTTGCATGGGATGCGCTTATGTGCGCATACACATGCGTTTGTACGCGTTTTACCGCGCATGCGTTTTTTTGCGGTATGCGCTCGGGCGCACAAAATGCAACTTGTTGCATTTTTTGTGCGTCCGATTTGCCTCAAAAAAACGCATGCGCGCGCAATGCGTTTTTTTACAGCAAGACACCCATTATAAGTCTATGGTGAGCATATGTGCGCATTGGCATGCTTATGTATGCGTTTTTTTGCACATGCGTTTTTTTTTTACCATTAGTTTAGACAATGGAATTTAGGGGTTTGGGTAAAGTTAGGGTTAGTTAAGGGGGTTTAGGGTTAGGGTCAGGGTTAGGGTTAGGGTTAGGGTCAGGGTTAGGGTTAAGTATGGTTTGGTTAAGGGTTAGGGTCAGGGTTAGGGTTAGGGTTAGGGTCAGGGTTAGGGTTAAGTATGGTTTGGTTAAGGGTTAGGGTCAGGGTTAGGGTCAGGGTTAGGGTTAGGGTTAGGGTTAGGGTCAGGGTTAGGGTCAGGGTTAGGGTTAAGTATGGTTTGGTTAAGGGTTAGGGTCAGGGTTAGGGTTAAGTATGGTTTGGTTAAGGGTTAGGGTTAGGGTTAGGGTTAGGGTCAGGGTTAGGGTCAGGGTTAGGGTCAGGGTTAAGTATGGTTTGGTTAAGGGTTAGGGTCAGGGTTAGGGTCAGGGTTAGGGTTAAGTATGGTTTGGTTAAGGGTTAGGGTCAGGGTTAGGGTTAGGGTTAAGGTTAGTTAGGGTTTGGGTTAGGGTTAAGTATGGTTTGGTTAAGGGTTAGGGTCAGGGTTAGGGTTAAGTATGGTTTGGTTAAGGGTTAGGGTCAGGGTCAGGGTTAGGGTCAGGGTTAGGGTTAAGTATGGTTTGGTTAAGGGTTAGGGTTAGGGTCAGGGTTAGGGTTAGGGTCAGGGTTAGGGTTAGGGTTAGGGTCAGGGTTAGGGTTAGGGTTAAGGTTAGTTAGGGTTTGGGTTAGGGTTAAGTATGGTTTGGTTAAGGGTTAGGGTCAGGGTTAGGGTCAGGGTTAGGGTTAAGTATGGTTTGGTTAAGGGTTAGGGTCAGGGTTAGGGTTAGGGTCAGGGTTAGGGTTAGGGTCAGGGTTAGGGTTAAGGTTAGTTAGGGTTTGGGTTAGGGTTAAGTATGGTTTGGTTAAGGGTTAGGGTCAGGGTTAGGGTTAAGTATGGTTTGGTTAAGGGTTAGGGTCAGGGTTAGGGTCAGGGTTAGGGTTAAGTATGGTTTGGTTAAGGGTTAGGGTCAGGGTTAGGGTTAGGGTTAGGGTTAGGGTTAGGGTCAGGGTTAGGGTTAGGGTTAAGGTTAGTTAGGGTTTGGGTTAGGGTTAAGTATGGTTTGGTTAAGGGTTAGGGTCAGGGTTAGGGTTAAGTATGGTTTGGTTAAGGGTTAGGGTTAGGGTCAGGGTTAGGGTTAGGGTCAGGGTTAGGGTTAGTAAAGTCATGGTTTGGGTTAGTGTGAGGGGCCACCTAATGTTGGAAAAAAACGCAAACGCGGTAAAAACGCATACAAACGCATAAAAACGCTGCGTTTTTTTCATGCATGCTCATAAAAATGCTTGAAAAAAACGCAGCAGTTGTATGCTTTTGTATGCGTTTTTCAATGCGTTTTTTTGCGGGAAAAACGCGCTGCAAAAAAAAGCAAGTGTGAAACAGGCCTAATGTCTGTGAATTATTGAACCATTTGGTTACCTGACCGTCTATTTATTTATCTACCTCCCTATGTATTGAGGTAATTTTACTGTATTATGCTTTTTAGTGATTGAATTAAAAGTTAATTTTTAGGGATTATTCTTTTTCTGGTTCTGTTTAGAGTACATAATCCTGAATATATAATCTACTGGAGGTTTGCAATTGATGAGTATATAATGTGCCTTTTTTTTCTGTCTTTATTTTCATCTTTTATCTTGCTTCTTCTCTGTTTCTTTTTCTATCTTTTTCATTCTCCAAAATTACAACCATTCTAATATATTTCTTTTTTTCTAGGTTCCACAACGGGATGACGAAGAAGTCTACATCGACAACGAGCACCTGATCCGCCTCGTTGAGGAGCGTATCCCGTTGTGGGACAGCTGTGACCAGCAGTACAAAGACACAGTGGTGACCCGGAAGCTTTAGAATGAGGTGGCCGCAGCGATGAAGGATGGCTGGGACAGTGCATCTGCAGCTTCCAAAAGGGCGTTCAGTAAGTATAAAGATGCTCTGTGATACTGCATTGATTTCTGATCCTGATGGTGCTGGTGTTTTTTTGGCAAGATATATTCTTGCATTAAAAACACCAATGCCATGTGGCACACTGTGATTGATTTTGGTCTTCCACTGCTGCATTGATTTATGGTCCTGAAGGTGCTGGTGTTTTTTTGGCAAGATATATTCTTGCATTAAAAACACCAATGCCATGTGGCACACTGTGATTGATTTTGGTCTTCAACTGCTGCATTGATTTATGGTCCTGATGGTGCTGGTGTTTTTTTGGCAAGATATATTCTTGCATTAAAAACACCAATGCCATGTGGCACACTGTGATTGATTTTGGTCTTCAACTGCTGCATTGATTTTTGGTCCTCATGGTGCTGGTGCTTTTATGGCAAGATATATTGTAGTGAAAAGTTCAATCTGTTGTGTGTGCTGATATTTAAGTTGCCTTAAGTGCATTTTATAATTTTATTTTGTTTTTTGTTTTTTTTCCCAACAGTGAACAAAATACGCACACGATGGCGCTCGATGAAGGACCGCTTCAACACTGATGTTCGTGCTGAGGGATAGGTTTGGAGTGGTTCAGCGGCAAGGCGTAGAAGAAAGTACCGCTACTATCGAGAGTTGGCTTTCCTGAGACTGGTCCTTGCCAGCAGAGCGTAAGTTTTTTTTTGTTTTTTTTTGGTTTGTTATTACTATGTGCTTTTCAATTCCACAGGTGATGCTTCTTGTAAATACATGATACTAATGTTTTCCCTTTCTTTCCACAGCACTTGGAGCAGCACCCTGCAACCTGTCCCGGGAGCGGTTCTTCATCGATCGACCTCGGACCCGTCCCAGCCATCCGACAGCCAGGAAGCATCTTGTAGGTCAGCAACACAGACAGCTGGTGACCAGGAAGCTGATCCATCAGGTGTTCCCCTGTCCCAGGTCTCCGTCACTGGTTATGCGGACACTACCCGCCAGCGGCAGAGGACCTTGGACAGGCCTCTCATGCCCGAGTTCATGCACTTGAGCGAGGCCTTTCAGGCCAGCCTCAAGGCGCTGTCCGCCAGAACGGAAGCGTTTTTTCCCTGATGGAACGTGGTTTTACCCACATGGAACACCACTTCCACTCTGTCGACCAGCGCCTTGACCGTCTGGAGGTTGACCTCAACAGACCGGCGCACCATTTTTTCAGTAATATTGAACAGGGCATGGCGGAACACCTTAGTCCTGAGCAACAGCTGAGTGTGTTACAGGCCTGCAACACTGCTTACTTGCAGGCTATAACACAACAAAAAAACACAAAATGACAAATTTGCAAAAATACTCTGCAGTAAAAAATATGACAGTAATGAGCAAGTGCTGGATAACAAATACAGGGTATTTAGTCGATACATTTTTTGCAAAAACTGTACAGCAAGCTGCTCCACCACGTCACGGTAACCCTTCATGGAGCAGTCCATATCTAATGTATTTAAAACCTGAACATGTGAACAGCGTCTAAATGAACAGGATACAGACAGGTGCCCCCCAGTATGGGCTCGTGGTGCAAGGCAGCTCATTTATGTGCATGTCACACAAGAGAGGGGTGGGATCTCCCAAACCATGCTAAGCAAGGAAAAAACGAGCCCATACTGGGGGGCGCCTGTCTGTATCCTATTCATTTAGACACTGTTCACATGTTCAGGTTTTAAATACATTAGATAGGGACTGCTCCGTGAAGGATTACCATGAGGTGGTGGAGCAGCTTGCTATACAGTTTTTGCAAAAAATGTATCGACTAAATACCCTGTATTTGTTATCCAGCATTGCTGATTACTGTCATATTTTTTACTGCAGAGTATTTTTGCAAATTTGTCATTTTGTGTTTTCTTGTTGTTTTTCAGCCAGTGGGTGGCGTGAACAGTATCTGACCAACTTTTTCACACTTGTGCATGTCACATATGTTTTTAATCTGTTTTTTCCTTGCTTAGCATGGTTTGGGTTGGGAGACCCCACCCCTCTCGTGTGACATGCACATAAATGAGCTGCCTTGCACCACGAGTCCATACTGGGGGGTGCCTGTCTGCATCCTGTTCATTTAGACACTGTTCACATGTTCAGGTTTTAAATACATTAGATAGGGACTGCTCCGTGAAGGGTTACCGTGATGTGGTGGAGCAGCTTGCTATACAGTTTTTGCAAAAAATGTATTGACTAAATACCCTGCATTTGTTATCCAGCACTTGCTGATTACTGTCATATTTTTTACTGCAGAGTATTTTTGCAAATTTGTCATTTTGTGTTTTCTTGTTGTGTTTCAGCCAGTGGGTGGTGTGAACAGTGTCTGACCGACTTGTTCACACTTGTGCATGTCACATATGTTTTTAATCCATTTTTTCCTTGCCTAGCATGGTTTGGGAGACCCCACCCCTCTCTTGTGTGACATGCACATAAATGAGCTGCCTTGCACCACCAGCCCATATTGGGGGGCGCCTGTCTGTATCCTGTTCATTTAGACACTGTTCACATTTTCAGGTTTTAAATACATTAGATAGGGACTGCTCCGTGAAGGGTTACCGTGACGTGGTGGAGCAGCTTGCTATACAGTTTTTTCAAAAAATGTATAGACTAAAACCTCTGCAATGTAATCAAGATGATGGATAATCACAAGTGATCAAACAAAGAAGAACTGCTTAAATTTTTGAACCAGAAGCAGTGTGAAAGACTGGTGGCAAGCATGCCAAGACACATGAAAGCTGTGATTAAAAATCATGGTTATTCCACAAAATATTGATTTCTGAACTTTTCCTGAGTTAAAACATTAGTATTGTTGTTTCTAAATGATTATGAACTTGTTTTCTTGGCATAATTTGAAGTCTGCAAGCTCTGTTTTTTTTCAGTTTTGACCATTTCTCCTTTTCAGAACAAAAAAACTAAATTTATTGCTTGGAAATTCAGAGACATGTTGTCAGAAGTTTGTAGACTAAAAGAACAATTTATATTTTACTCAAAAATAAATCTATAAAGAGAAAAATCAGACAAACTGAACATTTGGAAGTGGTCCTTTAATTTTGGCCAGATAAATAGATAATTGCCAGCGCAGCTTCAGTGAGAAATTCTCACGGTCATCTGCTCTGAGGACACGGAGCTTGAACTGCAGCAACCTCTTCACTGGCATTTTTCCACGGTCCAGAGGTCATCTCAGTTTAGGCTGTGAGGGAGCATAGCCTCAGTGATGTCAGCGCTAGTCTCATTCACCAGTGGCTTTCACCCATGGTTTAATTAAGAATAATAAAGGAGTCTGTGTCTTTATTTCAATTAAAGGACTTTGTTCTCGCTGTGTCTTTATTTACCATTTAACAACTATAGGATTAGTAATGAATAGGTGTCTTATTGACACTGCTCCACTAAGCCTTGGGGTTGATGTCACCAGACAATACAAAGGTGACATCAACCCCACAACTATTACCCCACTTGCCCCTTCTACAGGGCCAGTGGGATGAGCAAGGCTAGGTGCCAGAATTGGCGCATCTTAGAGATGTGGCTTTTCTGGTGCGGCTGAGTGCTGATGTTTTTAGCCGGGGGTGGGCAATAACCATGGCCCCTTCCTAGGCTATTAATATCAGCCTCCAGTTGCTGGCTTTCCCTCTGCTGGTTTGGAAAATTGTGCGGGAGCCCATGCCATTATTTACCGAACAATAATCTTTTATTAATTAAATACATGTACAGTAAGCAGCACACACTATACTAATTGTATTTGTCACTGACATCTATATATCTACCTATTTTGTATGTATTTACTGTGTGTAATCCATCTCTTCTATCCTGTCGGCCCCTGCTGTTATATTACACTACCGCGGCTGCTGAATTACCGGCTTTTCTTCTATCTATCTATCTATCTATCTATCTATCTATCTATCTATCTATCTATCTATTATAAATACATCTGTGTGTGTGTCACTGGCATGTATATACAGTGTATATATATATATATATATATATATGTATTCGATGTATATATATCTATTCTAACCCGTCAGTGTGATTTTACTGTAGCCGAATATGAATTGCCGGCTTTTCAAAGGAAACTGGTGCGTAAAAATCGGACAGCACTCGCATGGTACGAGTGTTGTTACTATGATTATTATTATTTATTTATACAGCACCATTAATTCCATGGTGCTGTACATGAGAAGGGGGTTACATACAAAGTTGTGCATTTTTTTTTCGCATCCTTTGACTTGCATTGGCGAGTCTCGTCCGAGATACACACAAATCACAGCATGCTGTAATTTTTTTCTCAGTCCATTTTCAGCTGAGGAAAAAATTGCAGATGAGATGTAACTCATTCAATAACATTGGTCAGAGTTCAATCCAATTTTTTATCAGATTGCATTCTTCCGTTTTTCTCACAAATGACTATGAGCCCTAAAACTAAGATCATAATTTGAGCTTTTAAAACTGAAGTACTTTTTTCTTTCATATGATATCTTTATTAATGTAAAAGTACAGATCGGTTGAAAAGGATAATTATGGATGTAGATGAAATGATGCAGTTTAAGACATACTAGCATTAGGTTTTGTTATAAAAGTCTTTTTTAGTAATAACCCCTTAGCGACCGCCGGTACTCCTTTTAACGGCGGCAATTGAGTGTACATAAACCACAGCGCCGCTAATTCACGGCGCTGTGGAGAAACTGAATAGCGCCCCCCAGTGTCGGATTTTCTCCGGGGTCTCGGCAGCCGGGGGTAGCCGAGACCCCAGAGAACATGAATCGGTTGGATTTTACCGACCCCGCTTTTGCGATCGCCGTTATTAACCCGACCGCAAAAAAAAAGCTGCGATTTTGCATTAAATTTCTCTTTCCTCTGATGTGATCACACATCAGAGGAGAGAGAACTAGGGTCCCCGATCCCCCCCCCGGTACCTCTATATGGTCCAGGGTCCCCTCCCGGTAGTCCCGCGGCGTCCCACCGGCGTCCTCTGGTGGGCGCCGCCATCTTGGATCCGGAAGAAAAAGGTGGGCGCATGCACAGTGCGCCCGCCAGGAATCTGCCGGCTCCGGCTGGCAGATTCCATTCATTCATTTTGATCACTATGATAAACTATCACAGTGATCAAAATAAAATAAATAGTACATAACCCCCCCCCCGTTTATCACCCCCTTATTTAGATATTTAGACCTACATAACCAAATAAAGAAAATATTTTTTTTTTCAGTTTTCCATTAGGGCTAGGGTTAGGCCTAGGGTTAGGGCTAGGGTTAAGGCAAGGGTTAGGTCTAGGGTTAGGGCTAGGGCTAGGGTTAGGGCTAGGGTTAGAATTAGGGTTAGGGCAAACTAGGATTAGGGTTAGAATTATGATTTGGGATTAGGGTTACGGTTGGGATTAGGGTTAGGGGTGTGTTGGGGTTAGGGTTGGAGCAAGAATTGAGGGGTTTCCACTATTTACCAACTTTGGGGGTCTAAAAATTGGGGTCTAAAAAATCACTTTTGTGGAAATAAAAAAGACTTTTTATTTTCACGGCTATGCGTTTATAAACTTTTGTGCAGCGCTTGGGGGCTCAAAGTGCTCACCACATATCTAGATAGCTCCTTGGGGGTCTAATTTCCAAAGTGGGGTCACTTGTGGGGGGTTTCCACTGTTTAGGCCCATCAGGGGCTCTGCAAACGCAACATGATGCCCGCAGACCATTCCATCAAAGTCTGCATTCCAAAACGGCACTCCTCCCCTTCCAAGCTCTCCCATGCGCCCAAACAGTGGTTCCCCCCACACATGGGGTATCAGCATACTCAGGACAAATTGCACAACAACTGTGGGGGTATGATTTCTCCTGTTACCCTTGTAAAAATAAAAATTTGGGGGCGAAATGATCATTTTTGTGGAAAAAAAATGATTTATTTATTTTCACGGCTCTACATTATAAACTTCTGTGAAGCACTTGAAGGTTCAAAGTGCTCACCACACATCTAGATAAGTTCCTTAAGGGGTCTAGTTTCCAAAATGGGGTCACTTGTTTGAGGTTTCCACTGTTTACGCACATTAAGGGCTCTCCGAATGCAACATGGCATCCTATCTCAATTCCAGCCAATTCTGCGTTGAAAAAGTCAAACGGCGCTCCATCCCTTGCGAGCTCTGCCGTGTGCTGAAAAAGTGATTTACCCCCACATATGGGGTATCGGCGTATTCAGGAGAAATTGTACAACAAATTTTGTGGTTGATTTTTTCTTTTAACACTTGTGAAAATAAAAAAAATTGGTTCTGAAGTAAATTTTTTGCAAAAAAAGTTAAATGTTAATTTTTTCTTTCCACATTGCTTTAGTTCCTGTGAAGCATGTAAAGGGTTAATAAACTTCTTGAATGTGGTTTTGAGCACCTTGAGGGGTCTAGTTTTTAGAATGGTGCCACTTTTGGGTATTTTCTGTCATGTACACCCCTCAAAATGACATTAAATATGATGTGGTCCCTAAAAAAATGGTTTTGTAAATTTTGTTGTAAAAATGAGAAATCGCTGGTCAACTTTTAACCCTTATAACTTCCTAACAAAAAAAAATTTTGGTTCCAAAATTGTGCTGATGTAAAGTAGACATGTGGGAAATGTTATTTATTAAGAAATTTGTATTGAGAAATAGATATGTCCACTGTATGTATTTCCCTGTTGTATTTTACTGAAAATTCACTTTAAATCACAGATTTCCAGACTGCAGCAGGCTTCAGCTTTATATAAGTGAAGTGAAAGGTTTTCTTAAAGTCCCCCCCCCGGGACTGTCCAACACACAGGCCTCACCATGCGCTATTCAGGGATCCGATCCTACGGCCAGGACCTCCCAACACACCGGCCTCTAGGTCCAAGGCCTCACCATGTGCTCTTCAGGAAGTTAGCAGCTCCCAACACACAGGCCTTCCAGGACCTTGCACAACTGACCTCTCAGGTTCAAAACACACGACTATGTGACCAGACCTCAGTCACATTATATATCCCAAACCACCCCCATATGTGGGCGGTGTATGTGTAGCTAGCCAATCCCACCCAGCTCTCCGACTAGCCCTATAAGCCCCCCTTATAGGTAAATAACTAATGGACTACAAGTCCCAGCACAACAACATCATTTTTGGGCTTACAATGCAGAGGACCTCTGTGACACATACCGGCGATTTACAATCATGCCGGTCACTGTTTCACTGTCACAAGCAAGGAAACACCTACATGCATATCCTGAGGAGCACCCCTTACTGTAACAGGGGTCACTGCATCTCAGAATCATATTAGATCCGCTGGAGTGCCTTGTGGTCAGAGCAGCGTGCCTGTGAGTCACAAGGCAGAATAAAAGTAAGTTTGAACCTGGTCAAGTTATTTTGAACAAGGACCTTGTTCAGGAAATCCCGGTATGGGCTTTTATTTTTTAAATGGACTGCAGTAAGGAAGTGGGGTCCGGTCCGTTTCCTCCAGCCCAGATTTTATAAGTGGCCTATGGATACAGATTGGAGTAAAAAAAAACCCTACAGGAAGAGTTTGGGTGTGCCAGTTTTGGTCCTGCAAGCATGGATCGCCCGCCAGGGCAGTGGGGTTACTCGGTACTGGGCCGGTGTCTCAGAGGGGATGTGTCACGGTGGTGGTGAGCCGGTCCGTGGCCCTGGGCGTCCATGCAAAAGGGGTGAAACGTAGCTGAATAAAGTTTATAAGTGGATGATACGTGACGCCACCTGTGGTGCTCGGCAATGAAGGGGTTAAGCCGACGCTGCAGGCAGATCCACTGGGACAGATGGTATAAGGCAGCAAGATGTAAGAGCTCCCCACAGGTAGAGCTGTAGTCCCAGGGCAGTAGTAATAGGTGTTGAGGAAGAGGGTGCATTGTTAGGCACAGAGATGTAGCAGTGCTGAAGGGGTTGCAGGAAGAAGGCAATGACACAACAGGAAAACAAAAAGCAAAAAACACAAATATCCTGAACTAAAAAGTAAAAAATGTACTGCAAATAATGCATAAAGGTAATAATAATAATAAGGGTATTTAGTAAACATAATTTTGATCAAAATAATGTACAAGCCATCCCGCCACGTCACGGCAACCCTTGTGGGACAGTCCCTACTCTAGTATTTAAAACCTTTTCACTTGCCAAGTGGCATGAATGAGAACAAGTATCGAGCGGCTGAACCACTAGTAACAGCTTAGGCCAGACTGGATGGCTTTACCAGCTCAGAAAAAGGGCGGTCACACCCATATATGCACTGAATGCACAATGAAATGAATAAAAAACAAATCTGAACTGAGAAAAGTAAGTTAATGTGTATGCACAATGTAAGTGCATATTAACACATGACCATTAACCAGAGAAAACAAGAAGCAAAAAACACAAATATCCTGAACTAAAAAGTAAAAAATGTACTGCAAATAATGCATAAATTTGTTTATTTGTTTTTTATTTGTTTTTTATTTTTTTATTAATGACACAACAGGGTGCAGTTTCCTTTACCTTTTTACTTTGCTTTGTCAGTGCAGTCAAGGATTCAGATTACAGGTGGAACAGGAGTTGATCAGCCAGAGAGCAACTTAGGAATCTCTCTATGCAGATGGGTTGTGTGGTCTCCATTCTAGCGCTTATCTGAGGCACTTGCAGCACTGCGTTACACTGAAGTTCCCCTTGCTTGCTCTCTTTAGAACTCCCCTTGTATGGCAGACAGCCGTAACCTCCTTTTTCTGGCTCACACAAGTTGCTGCTGTGCCTCCGAGTCTTAGCTGGGAACAAAGCATTTACAGCCTCTTGTTCCTCCGGTTTCTGCTGCAGGACCATCAGCATCCATACAACCTCGGATGTTGTGAGCTCATCTGTTCATTCACCTTTTGTGTCCGAGGATCTCCCTCTTCTGGTGAAGGAAGGTAGTGAGGCTGATTTGGATGAAAGAAACCAAACACCTGATCAGGTGGATTGTGACTGGGTAACAGGAACTTCAGACTGGATATAAGGCAGCCGACGCCCTTCTGAGTGGCTGGTGATTTTCTCTGCTGGATTCTTGGAGACCAGTCTGATTCCTGGTTCCCAAAGATAAGTTTTTGCTCTGCTATTGAACTTATTAGTTTTGGTTTTGTTTACCTTGTTTTGGAGTTCAGCCATCCCCGGCTGGGGGTGTGCTGGATTCTTATTCCTTGATCAGTGTTCTCTTTTGCTCTGCTTTCAGAATATTCTGAGTGCTGTTATAGGGTTTGAAGTCTAGTGACTTCAGGGTCCTTTTTGCTTATCAGTTGTGTTGGTAATATTTTTAGCAGGGTTTTCTCTTATTGCAGACAGCAGCTTTTCTGTCCTGTCCTTTTTAGTTAGCTTGTGCCCCATCGTTTGCTCATCCTATCTTTCTATCTGTGTTAGTGTTTTCATCTTGCTTCACCGTCATTATATGTTGGGGGCTGCCTATTGCTTTGGGGTCTGCTCTGGGGCAGTCAGTTTTTCCCTTTTCTCTCTTTAGGCTTATTTAGATCTCCGGCTGTGACGAAGTGTCTAGGATCACCGTAGGAACACTCCACGGCTACTGCTAGTTATGTGATAGGATTAGGGGTCTGCAATCCGCTAGTTTCCAACCTCTCTGATTTTCTGGGCTGAGCTTGCATTTTTGTTTTTTCCTCCTCGGTGACTCAATCATAACACTCGGATACCGGACTCTGGACCATGCGCTACAGCTAGAAGTGAGCCTGAATTCTGCTCAATGCTCCAGCTCCTCTTTTCCCTCTCCACACGAACTGAACTAGCTTCCCTTTCCTGGCCCCAGAGAGCAGCTCCTCCCCAGTTTGATTCAGAGCTCCCTCTGCTGGCCTGGAGTGGGAACTGTGCTGTGTGCTGGATTTATCTGATAGAGAGACCCTTTCATTGCTTCCAAGCATGACAACACACTCCCTAGGAGGAAGGTAATGCCACTGTGCGACCATACTCCTGGGGGCGCCACAAGCAGACAGAGCAGTTGGTCTGCAGAACAGTCCCTGTGTGAGGCAACACAGGGCCAAGCGGAGCCAAAGGGTCTGGCACCCCTGCATACACGGTAGTGCGGTCGCTCACAGCAAATGGTCATTGACTGTTTTGTGTTTTTCCCAGCTGCAATCCAGAGGATGCAGCGTACTGAGCACTGTGTGAGTTTTGGACATTAAACACGTTTTGCTTTGAACTTGCTTGGGTCACTGGCTCATCTCTGCACAGCGTGGACACCGATGCATTACTATATACCTTACTCTGGACCTAAACCCCATTGAAAACCTCTGGAATGCCCACTTTGCTGCAGTGGGCATGGGCATGAATTCGGGACAAAGAACGTTCCAGAGAGCCCGGCAGGTGTCCGCTACAATTCCAGACAACGTGGAGGTTCCAATCCGGTACTGGAAGTGCAGTGACGAGAGGGTCTCTCCAGTAGCCAGGAATCAGCAATAGGCAGCCCCCAACATATAATGACGGTGAAGCAAGATGAAAACACTAACACAGACACAAAGAAAACAATAATTAATATTTGTGTATACGTAATTTTTTTACACACGTTTAATTAAAAAAGCAAAAAATAATTCTGCAGCCTTTGGTTTATGAAAACTACATACCTTAATGTGACTAGGAGCCGTTCCTCAGGAGTAATCGCACGCCGGAGCTGCGTGTCCTGTCTCCGGATGACTTCTTTTACCCGACCAAGCAAATAGTGAAAGGTTTCTTTGGTCATCCGGGTATAATCCGTAAATTTCTCCGGGTTTGCCTGGAGCTCGCTGTAGAGGGTGCATAAGCCTGAGCCATCCTCATGTCCAGATCCAAGTCAAAGTAAAAGCTCTACCAGCGCAGATCCACGTTTCTCAAGGCAAATACAAGCAAATATGAAGAATTCAGCTGTAAAAAGGGGCTATATAAAGAATTTCCATAAAACACGCCCACTGCTTTCCCATTGCTTGAGTGTGTTGCAAGAATTTTCCAATGATTTTTTTCTCTAGTTTATTGTGCATAAAAAATGCAAACGCATGAAAAATGCTTACAAATGCATAAAAACGCTGCGATTTTTGGTCGTTATGCACACAATAATGCTACAAAAAAACGCAGAGTTTACAAGCGTTTGTATGCGCTTTTCACATGCGTTTCATGTGCGCTCCTAACGCAGCGCAAAAAAACGCTAGTGTGAAACTAGCCTTACACGTTTATTATTTAACCCCTTAGCGACAGAGCCAGTTTGCAGCTTAATGACCAGGCCAATTTTTACAATTCTGACCACTGTCATTTTATGAGGTTATAACTCTGGAACGCTTTAATGGATCCCGCTGATTCTGAGAATGTTTTTTCGTGACATATTGTACTTTATGTTGTTAGTGCTAAAATTTCTTCAATAAGTTTTGTGTTTATTTATGAAAAAAATGGAAATATGGCGAAAATTTTGAAAATTTTGCAATTTTGAAACTTTAAATTTTTATGCCCTTAAATCAGAGAGATGTGTCACACAAATTTCTTAATAAATAACATTTCCCACATGTCTACTTTACATCAGCACAATTTTGGAACCAAAATTTTTTTTTGTTAGGAAGTTATAAGGGTTAAAAGTTGACCAGCGATTTCTCATTTTTACAACAAAATTTACAAAACCATTTTTTTTAGGGACCACATCATATTTAACGTCATTTTGAGGGGTGTACATGACAGAAAATACCCAAAAGTGACACTATTCTAAAAACTGGACCCCTCAAGGTGCTCAAAACCACATTCAAGAAGTTTATTAACCATTTACGTGCTTCACAGGAACTGAAGCAATGTGGAAGGAAAAAATTAACATTTAACTTTTTTTGCAAAAAATTTACTTCAGAACCAATTTTTTTTATTTTCACAAGTGTTAAAAAAGAAAATGAACCACAAACTTTGTTGTGAAATTTCTCCTGAATACACCGATACCCCATATGTGGGGTAAACCACTTTTTAGGCGCATGGCAGAGCTCGCAAGGGAAGGAGCGCCGTTTGACTTTTTCAAAGCAGAATTGGCTGGAATTGAGATCGGACGTCATGTTGCGTTTGGAGAGCCCCTGATGTGCCTAAACAGTGGAAACTCCCGACAAATCACCCCATTTTGGAAACTAGACCCCTTAAGGAACTTATCTAGATGTGTGATGAGCAATTTGAACCTCCAAGTGCTTCACAGAAGTTTATAACGTAGGGCCGTGAAAATAAAATATCATTTTTTCGACAAAAATGATCTTTTCACCCCCCAAATTTTTATTTTTATAGAGGTAACAGGAGAAATTAGACCACCAAAGTTGTTGTGCAATTTGTCTTGAGTACGCCAATACCCCATATGTGGGGGTAAACCACTGTTTGGGCGCACAGTAGAGCTCAGAAGGGAAGGAGCACCGTTGGATTTTTTCAATGCAGAATTGACTGGAATTGAGATTGGACATCGTGTCGCGTTTGGAGAGCCCCTGATGTGCCTAAACAGTGAAAAAAAACACAAGTAACATCATTTTGGAAACTAGACCACTTAAGGAACTTATCTAGATGTGTAGTGAGCACTTTGAACCCCCAAGTGCTTCACAGAAGCTTATAAACGCAGAGCCGTGAAAATAAAAAAATCATTTTTTTTCCTCAAAAAAGATTTTTTAGCCCGCTATTTTTTATTTTCCCAAGGGTAACAGGAGAAATTGAACCACAAAAGTTGTTGTGCAATTTGTCCTGAGTATGCTGATACTCCATATGTGGGGGGGAACCACTGTTTGGGCACATAGGAGAGCTCGGAAGGGAAGGAGCGCCATTTTGGAATGCAGACTTCGATGGAATGTTCTGCGGGCATCATGTTGCGTTTGCAGAACCCCTGATGTGCCTAAACAGTAGAAACCCCCCACAAGTGACCCAATTTTGGAAACCAGACCCCCAAGGAGCTTATCTAGATGTGTGGTGAGCACTTTGAACCCCCAAGTGCTTCACAGAAGTTTATAACGCAGAGCCGTGAAAATAAAAAATCTTTTTTTTCCACAAAAGTGATTTTTTTTAGCCTCCAATTATTTTATTTTCGCATGGATAATAGGAGAAATTAGACCCCCAAAGTTGGTATGCAATTTGTCCTGAGTACACTGATGCCCCATATGTTGTGGTAAACCACTGTTTGGGCACACGTCTGGGCTCGGAAGGGAGGAAGTGTGGGAAAGGTGACTTGACGGACAGACTTGACTGAGGGAAGAAGGGACGGTTTGTGCACTAGAGACAGATATTGGCAATGACAGAAGTGAAACAGCTTTGGAAGATGGAAAAGGAGTGCAGTACCGAGATTTGACCACAAGATGGCAGGGGGGAGCGTAGTTCAGGACTTGACAGCAGCTTAGGGGTTTAGAAACTGCTTAGTCATGGGGGGCGGGGAGATAGGAACCCAGGAGGGAAATTCCCGAGGAAGGGGATAAATAGGACAGGACAGGGTTCTAGGCTAGGCTAGTCCCGGGAGGAGCTCAGGAGGAGAAGCCTCAGTACAGAGGACAGACAACGATGGAGAGCTCGACCAGGGGACAGTGTTATGAATGAGTCACCGTAGGAGGCAGAAATACTAGCTAAGTCCAGAAAACCAGAGAAGTTGGCAGCTATCGGATTGCAGACCCCTGAACCTATCAACAACAACTAGCAGTAGCCGTGGGGGGTTCCTACGGTGTCCTAGACCCCTCGATCACAGCCGGAGAACTAAATAGCCTACAGACAGAAAGGGAAATCTAAACTGCCCCAGAGCAGACCCCAAAGCAATAGGCAGCCCCCAACATATAATGACGGTGAAGCAAGATGAAAAAACACTCACACAGATAGAAAGATAGGCTGAGCAAATGATGGGGCCCAAGCTAACTAAATAGGACAGGATAGAAAAGCTGCTGTCTGCAATCCGCCAAAACCCTATCAAAACAAGAGCCAACAGGCTGATAGGGAAAAAAGCCCTGAAGACGCTAGGCTTCAAAAAGACTATATCAGTACTCAGGTATTTTCTGAAGACAGAGCAAAAAGGAATTCAGCTCACCCCAGCAGGGAATGGCAGAAATCCAGAAAAGCAGAGCAGAAAACTTAGCTTTTGAGGAGCAGGAATCAGACTGGTCTCCTAGAATCCCTCAGAGAGATCACCAGCAAGGCAGAAGGGCGTCGGCTGCCTTATATCCAGTCAGCAATTCCCGTCACCCAGTCATCATCATTCATCATCCTTCTCAGGTGCTTGGTAATCAGCCTCACTACCTTCCTTCACCAGAAGAGGGAGTTCATCAGACCTCAATGGTGAAGGGGAAAATGAACTCACAACAGGACAGATAGGAAGAGACAGTCAGGGGGGTGGCCCTGAGACAAGGAACCGCAGGACAGACGAGGCCCCAGGGGTACCGATTGGACGACGACCTCGGACTGGTGAATCGCTGGCGGTAGATAGGCCTAGGGCAGCCCCAGCGAAAGATCCGCAAGGAGCATCACTACGACTGAAGGAAGGTGAAGGTACCCAGGCCTGAATACGGAGAGCTGTAAAGGAGCTGCGGTGTACAGCTACGGTCGTCAGGAGGACGGCCAATAAACTCGGACCTGCTACAACCAAAATCTGCCTCCGTCTGGTGTCTGTGACGTCTGGTCGCGGTAAGCAGTGGACCACCCCCCAATCCGGACCCTTACCACAGAAGCACCATTTGACTTTTCGAATGCAAAATTGGCTGGAATCAATGGTGGTGCCATGTCGCATTTGGAGACCCCTCATGTGCCTAAATAGTGGAAACCCCTCAATTCTAGCTCCAACCCTAACCCCAACACACCCCTAACCCTAATCCAAACCCTAATCCCAACCCTAACCCTAATCCTAACCCTAATTCCAACCCTAACCCTAATTCTAACCCTAACCCTAATTTCAACCCTAACCCTAATGGAAAATTTAAAATAAATATATTTTTTTTATTTCATTATATTTCCCCAACTAAGGGGGTGATAAAGGGGGGGTTATTTACTATTTTTTTATTTTGATCACTGTGATAGGGTTTATCACAGTGATCAAAATGTACATTGAATGAATGAATGAATGGAATCTGCCGGCCGGCAGATTCGGCGGGCGCACTGCGCATGCTCCCGCCATTTTCTTCCCGGACCAAGATGGCAGCACCCACCGCAGGAGAGCCCGAGGACCACCGGGAGGTACCGGGGGGATCAGGGACCCTATTTCTCTCTCCTCTGATGTGCAAACACATCAGAGGAGAAAGTGAAAGCAAAATCACAGGCTTTTTTTTGCGGTCGCCGTTATACGGTTAATAACAGCGATCGCAATAGCAGGGTCGGTAAAAACTGACCCGAATCATGTTCTCTGGGGTCTCGGCGCCGAGACCCTGGAGAAAATCTGACTCTGGGGGGCGCCATACACTTTTTCCACAGCGCCATTAATTAACGGCGCTGTGGTTTAAGTACCCTTAACTACTGCCGTTAAAAGGGTATCGGCGGTCGTTAAGGGGTTAATACACAATTTCCTGTGCTTTATTGGAACAAAAGTTTCTGGCTCATAGTGTTGATTGCTGGAATAAATTCAGTATCAGGAAAGTTATTGCTATTCCTATTTTAAGGATTTATGGCTCCCCTTAGAATCTCACCTATCTGCAGAGCAGAGGTCCATGCAGTTAAAAGTGCTTTTAACCCCTCCAATACTATTTGATATGGGAAAATACAAATGAAAAAAAAGTTATAAAAATAAATTACAACAATTTGTCTTTATTGGAACAGATCTGTTTGGGAGCGCGATATGTTTGATGTGATAATTCAGTGACCTGATATGTTTATGTCTTCCTTTCTAGGTCAGAATGCATCAAAGGATCAAATAAGTTGGTTCAGGCTACAGGCATTGCAGGATCATTTAGTTACTTAGAAGAAGTAAGCACAACTTGATACTGATGATTAAACCCATCATTACACCTTCTAAATTCAATATGGAATGTAAAAAGCATTTTATTGTATGTCAGTCAGAGAGGGGATGTCGGGCATTTTCTTAGAAATTTGTACAATTGGACTGAATTCAGATATCCATGTTTCATAGTCTGTATATAGACCACAATGCCTGGATTCTCAATGAGTCGCTTGAATCAAAATAACAGCCTCATACATGCCCAAAAGCGTATCTGGGGGGGCATCCATGGCATGCACCTCGGGTGCAGGCAGCAGGTGGGAGCAGTCTTGCCGCCTAATGCAGTGGTCCGAAGTGTCTCCCCCGGTGGCGGCTTTCTCCCGGACTGGGAGTTGGACATTCTCTGAGCCAGCTGTCAAGGTCATGTGATGACGCTGCTGAGGTCACTCGCCAGCACCCAGAAGCGCAAAGAATATCGTTGAAAAGTGCTCCATACTGGAGCTGAAGACACCAAAGACTAAATGTGACTGTGATGGGAGGGAGGAAATGTATTCTGTGGGGGGTGACTTATTCTGTGGGGGGGAGATTTATTCTGTGTGTGTGGGGAATTTATTCTGTGGGAGTAGGATTTATTCTATGGGGGAGATTTATTCTGTAGGGGTAAGATTTATTCTGTGGGGAGAGATTTGTGTGGGGAGGTATTTAGTGTAACGGGGGGAAGATTTGAGGACACAAGTTTGGTGTGCAATGGAAAGGTGCAGACATGATATGGAGAGCGGGATGGATTTAAAGCCACAGTATGAGAGGCAAGTGGGGAGATGGGGGCATGTATGAGGAAACAGTATGGGGTTGATTGGTGCATTCACAGTATGGTGATTGTGAGAGATGGGTGCAGACACAGTATGGTGAGTGGAGGGATTGGTACAGACACAGAATGGGGACTATGGGTGCGAACCCAGTATGGGGAGTGAAGGAGTGATGACACAGTATGGTTAGTAAGGGGGGATTTGTGAGGAGACAGTATGATTAGCAGGTGGGATGTGAGAGAAGACAGCATGAGGAGGGAGGGGGAAATGTGTGAGGAGACTATTATGGGTAATAATGTGAGGAGACAGTATAGATGGAGAAAATAGTGAGTGGGCACAGAATAAAGGCTGAGTAGTGTGGGGGGGTTGCATGGAGGGACAGTGTAAGGTCACAGCCAGGGAGCGAGTATGTGGTGAGGGGGCATAGTATAGAGACTGTGCCCTAAACGGCGGACACAGAGTGAAAAGGAGGCCAGCCCCAATATTGAAAGGAGAGGGCACTGTGGAGGGCATATACCATAATAGAGACAATGTGTGAGTCATATTTTGTGCATGGACTATAGTTAGGGGCAATTATTTATTCAAGGGCTCAGCATAGGGCAGATATTCTTATTCAAGAGCATTATAATGACACTGCTATCTTTAAGGGCATCATGTAGGGATGTGCTGCACAAGACCAGAGAAGATGGAAGTCTGCATAGATGAGCTGGCGTTAGGAGAAAAGGAAGATGAAAATAAAGAACATCTCTGGAGTCATTCATCTAAAAAGGTACCTGTATGTAATTTTTTTTTTGTGATACTAATTATATTATATTCTTATATTTATTTATGTTAGGATTCTCTTGATTTTTATACATGCGGTCACATGCTGACTAGACTTGAGAAGCCTCACTCAATGAAAATGTATTGAACAAGGCAAGACATGTCTAGTCGTAATGTTGCCCGAAGTATACAAATCACATACTGTCCATGTGCTGACACGACCAGTGACTCTTGCCACCAGAAAGGGAGAATCCTAAAATTGTGCAGTGCATGCGCTGTAAGAATTCAGAAGCCTGCAGTCAATAGTGTGACTTTATACTTTCATCTCAAACCTGGATTAGAGCTTTAATTATAAAATAAAGCCCTGTAGCATGCTAATCCTAGCAGTGTGTCATATAATCACTGTCAGGATTCAGCTCTGCTTGCAGGTTATAGCCACTTCACTCATATGCGACTTTCATGCTTAGAGTCCTGCGACAACGAGCTTCTCTTCCTGCTTCTCTCAGTTTTTCTCTGAACATTGAGAGAATTAGGGAGAGCAGCTGGTCAGCACGTGACTAAAGCCCCCTTTACATTTAGCGATGCACCAGCGATCCCGACCACGATATGACCCGGTCAGGATCGCTGGTGCATCGCTAAGTGGTCGCTAGTGAGCTGCCAAACAGGCAGATCTCAGCACGACGCAGCAGCGGTCGTTACTTACCTTTCAGACACGGTGATGATGACGTCCTCCCGCCCGCGTCCACGCGTCACTCGTCGGCGCCAGCAGGAAGCCCAGCAGGAAGCAGCCGACGAGAAATGGACGTGGACAATCTCGCGCGATCAGCGACAACCAGCGGGGGAGCCGGTTGGAGGTAAGTATCAGACATAGCGATATCGCTAGCAATATCGCTGCTGCGTCACAAAATCGGTGATGCTTTAGCGATATTGCTAGCGATATCGCTATGTATAAAACCCCCTTAAGTGTTCAAATCGCATACAGTGGGTTTGGAAAGTATTGAGACCCCTTTAAATTTTTCACTCTTTGTTTCATTGCAGCCATTTGGTAAATTCAAAAAGTTCATTTTTTTTCTCATTAACCCCTTTCTGTCATGTGACATACTATCCCGTCCGTGTGCCCTGGGACGGGGTAGTACGTCACAGCGATCAGCGGTGCCCATGTGGTGAGCGCCGCTGATCGCGGCCGGGTGTCAGCTGATTATCACAGCTGACACCCGGCACAATGTGTCAGGGGTGGTCACGGACCGCCCCCGACACGCTAACCCCTTGCACACTGCAATCAAACACGATCGCGGTGTACCGGGGGTTAAAGGGAAGCATCGGCAGGGAGGGGGCTCCCTCCATGCTTCCCTGAGCCTCCCATGGCAGCGCAATGTGCAGCGCTGCTGCGGGGCTCTCTTTCCCTGCAGGTCCCCGAATCCAAGATGGCGACGGGGACCTTCGGGGGCCTGCAGGGAGCTGGCTTCCCGAGTGCCTGCAAAGCGCAGGCATGAGGAAGTCTGCAGCAGTGCCTGTGACAGATCGCTGATCTGTCACAGTGATCTGTGATGTGACAGATCAGCGATCTGTCACATGACAGGTATGTCCCCCCGGGACAATGTAATAAAGTTAAAAAAAATAAAAAAAAGTGTAAAAATAATTTTTTAAAAATCGCTAAATAAATAAATTAAAAAAAAAATATTCCCTAATAAATTCATTTTTTGGAAAAAAACAAACAAAAAAAACCCAATAAAAGTGCACATATTTGGTATCGCCGCGTCCATAACGACCCGCCCTATAAAACTGTCCCACTAATTAACCCCTTTAGCGAGCCCCTTAAAAAATAAAAATAAAAAAATAAGCAAAAAATAATGATTTACTATCATACCGCCAAACAAAAAGTGCAATAACACGCGATCAAAAAGACGCATATAAATATCCATGGTACCGCTGAAAACGTCATCTTGACCCGCAAAAAGCGAGCCGCCATACAGCATCATCAGCAAA
Source organism: Dendrobates tinctorius (assembly GCF_039654945.1). Lineage (NCBI taxonomy): Eukaryota > Metazoa > Chordata > Amphibia > Anura > Dendrobatidae > Dendrobates > Dendrobates tinctorius. Next base: position 10,007,981 of record NW_027361891.1, read on the forward strand.
AAATAAAGTTATAGCTCGCAGAATAAAGCGATGCAAAAATAATTATTTTTTATATAAAATTGTTTTCATTGCATAAAAACGACCTAAATGAGGTATCGCTGTAACCGTACTGACCCGAAGAATAAAAGGGCTTTATCAATTTTACCGCATGCGGAACGGTGTAAACGCACCCCACAAAAGAAATTCATGAAACGCTGGTTTTTGTTCACTCTGAGTCCCAAAAATCGGAATAAAAAGCGATAAAAAAAGTCATGTGCCAGAACATGGTACCAATAAAAACGTCAACTCGTCCAGCAAAAAATAAGACCTCACATGACTCGGTGGGTCAAAATATGGAAAAATTATAGCTCTCAATATGTGGTGATGCAAAAACTATTTTTACAATTAAAAAGCGTCTTTTAGCGTGTGACAGCTGCCAAACATAAAAACCCACCATAAATAATAAATCAAACCCCCCGTTATCACCCCCTTAGTTAGGGAAAAATAATAAAATTAAAAGAAAATGTATTTATTTCCATTTTCCCATTAGGGTTAGGGCTAGGGTTAGGGCTGAGATTAGGGATAGGGGTGTGTTGGGGTTAGGGTTGGAGTTATAATTGGGGGGTTTCCACTGTTTGGGCACATCAGGGGCTCTCCAAATGCAACATGGCGTCTGATCTCAATTCCAGCCAATTCTGCATTGAAAAAGTCAAATGGTGGCCCTTCCCTTCCAAGCTCTGCTATGCGCCCAAACAGTGTTTTACCTCCACATATAGGGTATCAGCCTACTCAGGACAAATTGCAAAACAACTTTTGGGGTCCAAATTGGGGGCAAAAATATCATTTTTGTGGAATAAGGTGATTTTTTTATTTTCACCCCCGGGGGTTATAAACTTCTGTGAAGCACTTTGGGGTTCAAAGTGCTCACTACACATCTAGATAAGTTCCATGGGGGGTCTAGTTTCAAAAATGGGGTCACTTGTGGGGAGTTTCAATAGTTTAGGTACATCAGGGGCTCTCCAAACGCACATGACACCCACAGACCATTCCATCAAAGTCTGCATTCCAAAATGTCACTACTTCCCTTCCGAGCCCCGACGTGTGCCCATACAGTAGTTTTCTCCCACATATGAGGTATCAGCGTACTCAGGACAAATTGGACAACAACTGTTGGGGTCCAATTTCTCCTGTTACTCTTGAGAAAATAAAAAATTGGGGACTAAATGATCATGTTTATGGAAAAAATACAATTTTTTTATTTTCACGCCCGGGCGTTATAAACTTCTGTGAAGCCCTTGAGGGTTCAAAGTGCTCACCACACATCTAGATAAGTTCCGTAGGGGGTCTAGTTTCCAAAATGGTGTCATTTGAGGGGGGGTTTCCACTGTTTAGGTACATTAGGGGCTCTCCAAATGCAACATGACACCCGCAGACCATTCTATCAAGGTCTGCATTCCAAAACGTCACTATTTCCCTTCCGAGCCCTGACATGTGCCCATACAGTAGTTTTCTCCCACATACGGGGTATCAGGGTACTCAGGACAAATTGGACAACAACTTTTGGGGTCCAATTTCTCCTAGTACCCTTGGGAAAATAAAAAAATTAGTGACTAAAAGATCATTTTTGTGGAAAAAATACGATTTTTTTATTTTCACGCCTGGGCGTTATAAACTTCTGTGAAGCACGGGGGGTTCAAAGTGCTCACCACACATCTAGATAAGTTCCTTGGGGGGTCTAGTTTCCAAAATGGTGTCATTTGTTGGGGATTTTCACTGTTTTGGTACATCAGGGGTTTTCCAAACGCAATGTCATGGTGTCCGATCTCAATTCCAGCCAAAAACGTCAAATGGCGCTGCTTCCCTTCCGAGCTCTGCCATGTGCCCAAATAGTGGTTTACCCCCACATGTGGGGTATCAGCGTACTCAGGAAAAATTGCACAATAACTTTTAGGGTCCTGTTACCCTTGGGAAAATTAAGAATTGAGGGTGAAAGGATCATTTTTGTGGAAAAAATATGATTTTTTAATTGTACGGCTGTACATTATAAACTTCTGTGAAGCCCTTGGGGGTTCAAAGTTCTCCCCAAACATCTAGATATGTTCCTTGGGGGGTCTAATTTCCAAAATGGTGTAATTTGTGGGGGGTTTCCACTGTTTTGGTACATCAGGGGTTTTCCAATCGCGACATGGTGTCCGATCTCAATTCCAGCCAAAAAAGTCAAATGGCGCTGCTTCCCTTCTGAGCTCTGCCATGTGCCCAAATAGTCATTTACACCCACATATGGGGTATCAGTGTACTCAGGACAAATTGCACAATAACTTTTAGGGTCCTGTTACCCTTGGAAAAATAAAAATTGGGGGTGAAAAGATCATTTTTGTGGAAAAAATATGATTTTTTAATTGTACCGCTGTACGTTATAAACTTCTGTGAAGCCCTTGGGGGTTCAAAGTTCTCACCACACATCTAGATATGTTCCTTGGGGGGTCTAGTTTCCAAAATGGTGTAATTTGTTGGGGGTTTCCACTGTTTTGGTACATCAGAGGTTTTCCAATCGCGACATGGTGTCCGATCTCAATTCCAGCCAAAAAAGTCAAATGGCGCTGCTTCCCTTCTGAGCTCTGCCATGTGCCCAAATAGTCGTTTACACCCACATATGGGGTATCAACGTACTCAGGACAAATTGCACAATAACTTTTAGGGTCCTGTTACCCTTGGAAAAATAAAAATTGGGGGTGAAAAGATCATTTTTGTGGAAAAAATATGATTTTTTAATTGTACCGCTGTACGTTATAAACTTCTGTGAAGCCCTTGTGGGTTCAAAGTTCTCACCACATAACTAGATAAGTTCCTTGGGGGGTCTAGTTTCCAAAATGGGGTCACTTGTGGGGGGTTTCCACTGTTTAGGTACATCAGGGGCTCTCCAAATGTGACATGGCGTCCGATATGAATGCCAGCCAATTTTGCATTTTGCTCTGCCATGCGCCGAAACAGTGGTTTCCCCCCCACATATCAGGTATCAGCATACTCAGGACAAACTGCACAATAACTTTTACAGTCCAATTTCTCCTGTTACCCTTGGTATAATAAAAAAAATTGAACCTGAAGTATTTTTTTTGTGAAAAAAAATTTAAATGTTCATTTTTTTTAAATATTCAAAAGATTCCTGTGACGCACCTGAAGGGTTAATAAACTTCTTGAATGTGGTTTTGAGCACCTTAAGGGGTGCAGTTTTTAGAATGGTGTCACTTTTGGGTATTTTCTATCATATAGACCCCTCAAAGTGGCTTCAAATGTGATGTGGTCCGTAAAAATAAAATGGTGTTACAAAAATGAGAAATCGCTGGTCAACTTTTAACCCTTATAACTTCCTAACAAAAAAAAATTTTGGTTCCAAAATTGTGCTGATGTAAAGTAAACATGTGGTGAAATGTTACTTATTAAGATTTTTGTGTGCCGTATCTCTGTGATTTAAGGGCATAAAAATTCAAAGTTGGAAAATTGCAAAAATGTAACAATTTTCGCCAAATTTCCATTTTTTTCACAAATAAACGCAAGCTATTTGAATGAAATTTTACCACTATCATGAAGTACAATATGTCACGAGAAAACACTGTCTCAGAGTTATTACCTCATAAAGGGACAGTGATCAGAATTGTAAAAATTGGCCCGGTCATGAACGTGCAAACCACCCTTGGGGGTTAAGGGGTTAATGTACACTTTGCACTCCATCTTGACTGAAAAAAACGAAATGTAGAAATTTTTCTAAATTTCTTAAAGAAAAACTGAAATATCACATGGTCATAAGTATTCAGACCCTTTGCTCAGTATTGAGTAGAAGCACCCTTTTGAGCTAGTACAGCCATGAGTCTCCTCGGGAATGATTCAACAAGTTTTTCACACCTGGATTTGGGGATCCTCTGCCATTCTTCCTTGCAGATCCTCTCCAGTTCCGTCAGGCTGAATGGTGAACGTTGGTGGACAGCCATTTTCAGGTCTCTCCAGAGATGCTCAGTTGGGTTTAGGTCAGGGCTCTGGCTGGGCCAGTCAAGAATGGTCACAGAGTTGTTCTGAACCCACTCCTTTGTTATTTTAGCTGTGTGCTTAGGGTCATTGTCTTGTTGGAAGGTGAACCTTCGGCCAAGTCTGAGGTCCAAAGCACTCTGGAGGTTTTCATAGAGGATATATCTGTACTTGGCCCCATTCATGTTTCCTTCAATTGCAATCAGTCATCTTGTCCCTGCAGCTGAAAAACAACCCCATAGCATGTTTCACTGTTGGTATTGTATTGGGCAGGTGATGAGCAGTGCCTGGTTTTCTCCACACATACCGCTTAGTATTGTCACCAAAAAGTTCTATCTTCATCTCATCAGACCAGAGAATCTTATTTCTCATAGTCTGGGAGTCATTCATGTGTTTTTTAGCAAACTCTTTGCGGGCTTTCATATGATTTGCACTGAGGAGAGGCTTCCGTCGGGCCACTCTGCCATAAAGGCCCAATTGGTGGAGGGCTGCAGTGATAGATGTCTTTGTGGAACGTTCTCTCATCTCCCTAATGCATCTGTGGAGTTTAGCCACAGTGATCTTGGGGTTTTTCTTTACCTCTCTCACCAAGGCCCTTCTCCCACGATTGCTCAGTTTGACTGAAAGGCCAGGTCTAGGAAGACTTCTGGTGGTCCCAAACGTCTTCCATTTAAGGCGCATGGAGGCCACTGCACTTAGGAAACTTGAGTACTGCAGAAATTCTTTTGTAACCTTGGCCAGATGTGTGCCTTGCCACAATTCTGTCTCCTTGGCCAGTTCCTTTGACCTCATGATTCTCATTTGATCTGACATGCACTGTGAGCTGTGAGGTCTTACATAGACAGGTGTGTACCTTTACAAATCAAGTCCTAACAGTTTAAACACAGCTGGACTCCAATGAAGGAGTAGAACCATCTCAAGCAGGATCACAAGAAAATGGACATCATGTGACTTAAACATGAGTGTCTGAGCAAAGGGTCTGAATACTTATGACCATGTGATATTTCAGTTTTTCTTTTATAATAAATTTGCAAAAATTTCTACATTTCTGTTTTTCTTTTTCAGTCAAGATGGGGTGCAGAGTGTACATTAATGAGAAAAAAATTAACTTTTTTGAATTTACCAAATGGCTGCAATGAAACAAAGAGTGAAACATTTAAAGCAGTCTGAATATTTTCCGAACCCACTGTATGTGTATGTAGGGGAGGGGGGAGTGCCAATCTGAATTCTTGCCCCGAATGGCATAAAACCTAGACAGACCTCTGTACATGCCTGTTAGTTCAGGTCAGTGTCACGCTCGCGCCTTGCCTGATTGGCACGAGCCAGGGGGTTGTGGCCCCACTGTGCCACAGACCAGACTAACCTAGAAGGGGCGTGACTAAGACAGCTGCCTTGGTCTTCTCTGGAGCCTCCAATGGTGAGGTCAGGGTTGTGCAGCAGGCAGCTGCCAGGTGCCACTCCAGGGTGGTGTCTGGCTGTGACTGCTGATCCCACTCGGGGACAGGACACCTGGTCAGGTGCAAGTGACAGGTAGGCTGAGACACAGGGCAAGGGGGCACGGCTTGGGGACAGAGGGCAGGCGGGCACGGCTTGGAGACAGAGGGCAGGCGGGCACGGCTTGGAGACAGAGGGCAGGCGGGCACGGCTTGGAGACAGAGGGCAGGCGGGCACGGCTTGGAGACACAGGGCAGGCTGGCTTGGTATGAGAAGAAACAGGTAGGGACCTGTTCACACAGGAGGTATCGGTATAGACAGGAAGGAGTGGAACATGAAGGAACAGGTTTGGACCTGTTCACACAGTGGGTGCAGGTATGGATACAGGCAGGAGTACGGAGAAGGCAGAGCCGCAGGAGTGCAGAGTAGGCGGAGCCACAGGAGTAAAGCTGAACCACAAAGTCTGTGGAGAGAATCTGCAGCAAGAGGTTCTGCAGTGGCAGCAGGAGCGGAGCAAAGCTGAACCACAAGGTCAGTGGAGAGAAGCTGCAGCAAGAGATTCTGCGGCAGCAGAGCAAAGCTGAACCACAAGGTCTGTGGAAAGAAGCTGCAGCAAGAGGTTCTGCAGCAGCAGGAGCAGAGCAGGAAGAGCTACAAGGGTGCAGAGCAAGGATGAGAAGGACACAGGGAAAGGCACAGCAGGGAAGGAAGCCAAAGACAAGGAGGCAGGGGAAGGACATAGTTCAGACAAGGTACAGGGACAGAGACTCAAGGACCAGGATATTCTGCCTCCTGGCAGGCGGAAGGACAAGTAAACACAAAGCTAGGACCAAGACACAGAGACCAGGATAAGCAGCCTCCTGGAGGGCAGACAAAGAACACAAAGCAAGGCTAAGAGTATCCCTACAGAGAAGGAGATACACAGAACAGGGCCTGGATTCCTCTGCAGCAAGACAGAAACTGAGTATAGACATTGCACAGGCAATGTTCCAGTGGGTGTGGTGGACCTAAATAGTCAAGGGCTCTAGGTAATTGGTCAAGGACAGATTAGACAGGTGCACCCTGACTGCATAAGAACCAGAGAGTTCTAGTGCCGACGCCCTATACACACATAGCCAGGAAGCATGCAGGAGAGCAGAGGAACAGAGCATAGGACTGGCAGCAAACAGAATTCACAGCATGACCTGGAGCAGTGAGTAAGTTGGTGTGTGGGGGATGGGAGGCCATGCAGTGATGCCAACAGGGTTGGTACCGTCAGCAAAATCATGGAGGATCCAGGCATTGTGGTCTCCGTATAGAAGCAAGAAGTAGCAGACCAGGTTTGTGAGTGACTGCTTCCATCAGTATTTTGCACCTGTGCTGCCCCCGCCTTTATAATGGGGGTATGTTGCATCTTGCTTGTACATTTGTGATCTGACTTGATGTTGGTAAGGCTGTTTTTTCTGGTTTGCCTTTTGAATTTGTGTCCTTTGGTGCGCTGTTTTTGGTCTCTATACAGAACATGAAACACAAACAACTGTGTTCAGCCAAACCACTCTCATCAATGACTTTATGATCTAGTCACAAAATGATATTATTGCAGGAAAAGGGGGATGGAGGTCTCTGAACATTTAAAGGCCACATGTCTTCAATTATGATGTGTATGTATATAAAAAAAACAAAGGGCTGCATGCTTACTATCGCAAAGCAAGAAACTATATATAATAAAATAATCTATTATTCATTTTCTCTGTGCTGATTCTCTTTAGGGTTAAGAACGACCTGGCACCAAGTCAAAAGTGGCCAGTTTCTGTTCTTATTGCCTCTGCTCCTCTTAATTTATACAATTTTTTAATTCTGTCACATGGCTCCAGAAATATGGCCCTTTTTATTTAGTGCTAACTTTACAGTCTTTACAAAGTGGGTGTTGCTGGAAGGACTGTCTGGGAGTGTATCTTTAGCCTTCTCTGTGTTTTTACCCTGTGAGCAACGTCCCCTTTAGAAAAGTCCATAAAAATTAGCACCAAATAAAAATGTTCAGATCTCCAGTTCCTAAATGAATATGGATTTAAAAAATACAAAACAAATACCCAAACCCTGAATACTCAGGGGACCAGAGTGAATAATATATCAGTAAGTATCCTGTTACATATTGTGAGGGGTTGACTCACTCAGCTGCTTGCAGAGGTAAACACAGGAACGCTCCTTGTGGTAAATCACCTGCTGCACAGTATAAACCATAGCAGGGATGAACAAAGTAAACATGGCCTTTCTGGCCTAATGGCAAAACACAATAAAGATAAAGTTCAATATAGTCTTTTTCCTGCCAGATTCACTGCAGGGAACGCTCAACGTACCCAGCTCCCCCTGGAGCTACCGTATGGAGACATTCCTCTCCAAACACACAACACCACAGAGAGAAAAAAACAGTGGCTGCACTTTTAACTCCCCAGCCATATCCTTTTCGGTGGAGATATGGTGAGCAGGCGTCCTGCCCACCTCTTACCTACTCACTAAAACCCACACTTGTAATGGCTGGTTAACCCCTTCAGTACATAGCATGCTGGGGAGAAACATATTGGTTTATTCGGTCGTCCATGACAGCACCACCTGAGAGAGGGGATCCGCCCTCCAGGAACAGGAAATCCTACAGATACATAAGGGCGGCTCCTCTCCCACGCATCAGTTGGTTTCCTGTTCCTGGAGGACAGGATTCCCTACAGATCATGCCATCATGGACGAAGGAATCCCCAGGTCGGCTGTCCGACTCAGGTAGCAGGGGGGTCTCCTACCTCGGGCAGTGCGGAGTCCCCTGGAAGCACCACGGTGGCCCGGGTAGGGTTCCACGTCAGTGTGCGGGGCAGGTGGGAGCGGGGTCCGGCAGATGCCTGTCTCCTGGGCCGGTGCCGGCGGGTAAGTATGGATCCTCCCCCCGGACCCCAGTCCTTGGTCCTGCTGGTGCGGTCTCCCTTCATCCAGGCCGCGGTCGGGGGCGTGCGGCTGTGCTTCGGTCGTGTGCAGGGAGCGCTGTGCGGGGTCGGGCGCCGCCATGGCGCTGGTGACCTGCGCGTCCACTCAGACTGGAAGTGACGCGGTCGGCGGGGGGCAGGGCCAGTGGCGCCAAACCAGAAGTCGGATGCCGGCCAGCTTTTTCTCACCGTGCGTAGCCGGATGCAGCGGTGCGGGCGCCGACAGAGCAGCAGTGGGTCGCCCTCCCAGGGCTGTGGGGTACTCGGTACTGGGCCGGTGTCAGGGGGATGTGTCACAGTAGTGGTGACCCGGTCCGTAGCCCTGGGCACCCAAGTAATGGGGGAATGTAGTTAATGGAATGGAATAGTTCGTGACGCCACCTGTGGTGCTCGGCAAGGAAGATGTTAAGCCGACGCTGCAGACAGATCCGCTGGGACTGATGGTATGGTGCAGCAAGGGTGTAAAAGCTCCCCACAGGTGAAACTATAGTCCCAGGGTAGTGTAGATGTGGTTGGCACGGGGATGTAGCAGTGCCGGAAAGGTAGGAAGCAGACAAGACACAGCGGGGTGCAATTTCTGTACCTTTACTTGATAACTGCAGTCCAGGCTCCTGATTACAGATGGTAACGGAGCAGGCTAGCCTGGAAGCAACTCAGGGATTCTCTCTCAGCAGACGGGCTGTGCAGTCTCCTTCCTAGCGCTTGTTTGAATGAAGTACTCCAGTACTAAGTTACTCTGAAGTTCCTCCTGTCAGATGTTCCCAAGAACCGTACTGGCATGGCAGACAGCTGTAGCCTCTCTCGGGGACTCCTTTCTCTCTCAGTCCTGGCTCTCTATCCAAGCTGCTGTTGTGCCTCAAGTCTTAGATGGCAGTAGGGCATTTACAGCCTCCTACTCCTCTGGTATCTGCTGTAGGACCGTTAGTATCCGTAAAGCCGTGGAGACCAGGCTCCAGTTCGTGCGCTCTCAAGCTGAGGGAGCTCTCCTTCCTAGCTCAACCTCCAGCTTCCTTCCACATGTCTGCACACTTCACCCTCCGCAGACTAACTGACCACTCCTTCCTCTTGGCCCTCAGAGAGCACCCCTCCCCTTAATCCTGGTTCAGAGTTCCCCCTGCTGGCCTGGAGTGGAACTATGTTGCATGTATGGATTGACTGCGAGAGAGACCCATCATTGCCTCCAAGCCTGGCATTACTCTCCCCTGGAGGAAGGCAAAGCCACTGTGGTGACCATACTCCTGGGGGTGCCACAGCAGGGGCGGGGGGCGGCGCACAGGGGGAAGTACCCATGGACGTCAGGGGGAAAGGGGGGGGCGAGAATCAGCCCCTGGCCATGACACCTGTGAACCCAGATTGCCAGGGGAAAGAAAAGGGCACAGAAGCACTGCAGAGTGGCTTCAGCTCAGGTGCAGGAATGGACGAGCCGGAAGCTCCCGTGGCCCAGCTGGACCGAGAGCAGGAACGTACCTCAGAGAGGTCCCAAACCAGCTCCCAGCAAAAGAAAAAATGAACTGGACAATCCGGCCATAGAAGTTCCTCCAGGCCGAAGGATCCAGCTCGCCCCCCCCCGTGATCCGGTACCTACGCCTTCTGCTCAGGGTAAGAGATCTTCGTGAATGTGCCCTGATGCAGTGTTCCCCTTATGTTTTCCTCCTATAGGGGAAGAAATGCGCTGACATGGCAAAAAACAGGGAATGCGCCCTTTGCAAATGCCCCTTGCCGGATGCCTATTCTAAAAGGCTGTGCCAGTCATGCATACGGCAGACGGTGGCGGAAGAAACCCCTGACTTCGCTACAAGTCTAAGGGAAATTATCAGGATGGAGGTTATAGCCCTAAAATTCGTACCCCAGGGGGAGTTGTCTAGGAAGAGAAAGAGAGCAAGTTTCTCAGGGTCAGGCTCTTCAGCTGACCCTAGAGGAAATGAAGACTCCTCAGAGCCCTCCACCTCCGCGTCTGCGTCCTCTTCAGAGGAAGACGCCAGTCATTTCTGCCTAGGTCAGGAACAAGTGGACAAACTAGTCAAGGCAGTCAGGGCTACCTTGAGGGTAACAGATGCAAAACCAGAACGGTCAGCGCAAGACCTAATGTTCGGGGGTTTAGACCCCAGGAAACATAAGTCGTTCCCGTTAAACGACAAGGTCCAAAATTTGATTAATAGGGATGGAGGAAACCAGAAAGGAAAGGCTCCCTACCACCAGCTTTTAAACGGCGATATCCCTTTGAGGACCCCGTGGTAAATAAATGGGACAAAGCCCCGAAATTGGAAGCAGCAGTGGCTAAGGCATCCAAAAAATCCGCTATCCCCTTTGATGACATGGTTTCTTTAAAGGATCCGCTGGATAAAAAGGCGGACTCCTACTTGATAGGCACATGGGAAGTGTCAGCGGGCGCCCTTAGACCGGCAGTAGCAGCTACCTGCACAGCCAGATCTATGATGGCCTGGCTGGACCAGCTGGAAACGCAGTTAGAGGACAGAGCCTCGAGGGAATCTATCTTGAAAACCCTACCTACCATCCAGGATGCGGCAGCCTTTTTAGCCGACGCTTCGGCAGTTTCCGCAAGAATGGCGGCCAAGGCCGCAGGGCTATCGAATGCAGCCCGATGGGCTATATGGCTGAAATGCTGGCCCGGGGATATCCAGGCCAGATCCCGGCTTTGCTCCATCCCGTGTGAGGGGGAATATCTATTCGGACCAGTCCTAGATGAACTCCTGGAGAAGGCTGGCGACAATAAAAAGAAATTCCCTTCCCTGCACACCCCTTACTATAGACGTCCCTTTGCTAGGAAGAGATTTTTTCGGAGGAGGTCATCCAGGGACCGGAGCAGATGGGAAGATAAACAGAAAAAAGGTACCGGGTTTATGTTAGGAGGGGGACGCCAGGAAGCATCCCGTGAGACCAAGAAACCTCCCCAATGACTAGAGGCCCCGGTGGGAGGTAGACTATCGGCCTTTTGCCAAGCCTGGTCGTGGATCTCAAACAGTAACTGGATCCTGAGGTTGTAGCCTCAGGTCTAAAGCTAGAATTTGCCTGTGTCCCCCAGAACAGTTTTAGGGTCACCCCGCTCAGGTCTTCCCTGGTGGAACAGACTGCCCTAGAGACCAAAGTTGTTGACCTATGTCAGAAAGGAGTACTGATAAAGGTACGAGAGGCGGAGAAGGGCGAAGGCTTCTACTCCCTCCTATTTTTGGTCCGTAAACCAAATAATTCTTACAGGACCATAATCAATCTGAAGGCACTCAACAGATACCTGGTCGTTCGACCTTTCAAAATGGAAACGATCAGTTCCACAATAAAATAACTGTTTGAAAATTGTTTTATGGTGGTGTTGGATTTAAAAGACGCTTATTACAATATACCCATCTATGCGTCTCATCAGCGTTTCCTTAGAGTGGCAGTTCATTTACAGGGGTCGTTACAGCATTTTCAATATGTCGCACTTCCCTTTGGTATTGCAGTCGCCCCCCCGGGTGTTCACTAAAGTTATAGCAGAGGTTATGGCCCATCTGCGGGAAGCAAATATTCTAGTAATCCCTTACCTGGATGACTTTCTTATTGTAGGCAAAACAGCAGTCCATTGTTTGGATCAATTGCAAAAAGCAAAATCCGCTCTGGAGCAGTTAGGGTTGCTATTTAACATTAAGAAGTCCCGCCTACAGCCCATGAAAGTCCAGCAGTTCTTGGGCTTAACCCTAGACTCGCAGAATCAGGAGTGTCGTCTTCCACCCGAAAAATTAGTTCACCTACATCAGCAGGTCTTGAACGCCTCCAATAGCCCTACCATGTCTCGCAAGAAAGCAGTGTCTCTCCTGGGTTCTCTCTCATCCTGCATCCCCGCGGTCCGATGGGCCCAGTTCCATACAAGGGTGCTACAGGGCGAGGTTTTACGCCATCAAAAGATCCTGGGCAGTTATCTAGAAGGCCAGTTGACTCTGTCCCAACATACCTTGAGATCCCTTGAGTGGTGGCTAGACGAGAACAATCTAGCCAGAGGGGTGCCCTGGGAATATAACGTAACCCAGGTAGTCACCACAGACGCAAGGCCTACGGGTTGGGGGGCCCACATGGGGGAAATCTTGATCCAGGACCTGTGGAAATGCCATCAGTTGGAAATGTCCTCCAACCTGAAAGAGCTAACAGCCGTAAAGCAGGCAGTTAAAAACCTTTTTGTGTATGTACAGGGTCACCATGTTCGAATATTCTCCGACAATCAGGTCACCGTGTTTTACATCAACCACCAAGGTGGGACTCGTTCCAGGCCCCTGATGGAGGTAGCAGAATGGCTGTTACAATGGGCAGAGCAACATCTCCTGTCTTTAACAGCTCTGCACATAAAAGGAAAAGAGAAAACCAAAAACACAAAACTAATATCCTGGAATAAAGAAGTAAAAAAAGATATTGCAAAAATTGCATGAAAGTAGTAATAATAGTAATAATAAGGGTATTTAGTTAAAATAATTTTGATCAAAATAATGTAGAAGCCATCCCGCCACGTCACGGCAACCCTTGTGGGACAGTCCTAACTTCTACATTATTTTGATCAAAATTATGTTAACTAAATACCCTTATTATTACTATTATTACTACTTTCATGCAATTTTTGCAATATATTTTTTACTTTTTTATTCCAGGATATTAGTTTTGTGTTTTTGGTTTTCTCTGTGTAAAGGTCATGTGTTCATATGCAATTACATTTTGCATGCACATTAATTTACTTTTTCTGCTCAGACTCAGTTTCTCGTTTGTTTCATTGTGCATTCTGTGCATATAAGGGTGTGACCGCCCTGTCTGAGTTGGAAAATCCATCCTGTCTGGCCTATAGTATTACTGGTGGTTCAGTCCCTCTGTCCTTGTTCACATTTACGTCACTTGACAAGTGGAAAGGTTTTAAATACAAGAGTTAGGACTGTCCCACAAGGGTTGCCGTGACGTGGAGGGATGGCTTCTACATTATTTTGATCAAAATTATGTTAACTAAATACCCTTATTATTACTATTATTACTACTTTCATGCAATTTTTGCAATATATTTTTTTACTTTTTTATTCCAGGATATTAGTTTTGTGTTTTTGGTTTTCTCTGTGTAAAGGTCATGTGTTCATATGCAATTACATTTTGCATGCACATTAATTTACTTTTTCTGCTCAGACCCAGTTTCTCACATAAAAGGAAAAGAAAACACCACAGCAGACTTCCTAAGCCGCAACCTTCTAAAGCAGGGGGAATGGTCCTTAAAAACGTCCATCTTCGACCGAATCGTACAAAAATGGGGGCAGCCAGAAGTGGACCTCTTCGCCACCAGAGAGAACAGGAAGGTGCCTCAGTTCTGCTCTCTAAATCCCAGGGAGAACCCTCTGGCAGTAGATGCTCTTCTGATCAAATGGGACTTCGGACTAGCATACGCCTTCCTACCCCTTGCTCTACTACCCCTGGTGATGAGGAAAGTCAGGAAGGACAAAGCAAGGATTATAGTGATTGCCCCATTTTGGTCCAGGAGGGCATGGTTCTCATGCCTCAGGACCATGTCAGTGTCCGACCCTTGGGTCCTACCAAACATCCCAGACCTCCTATCCCAGGGCCCAGTTTACCATCCTCAGGTAGCTGGCCTACATCTGACGGCGTGGATTTTGAACGGGTAGTAGCTGGGCAGTCCACTCCCATAGCACAGATCTTAGAGTTCTTACAAAGAGGTCTGGACATAGGACTCTCCACCAGCACCCTTAAGGTACAGATGTCGGCTCTAGGGGCACTTTTCATCTGCAACATCGCCAGTAACTATTGGATCAATAGGTTTATTAAAGCAACAGGCAGGTCCAGACTGGTAGTGAGAAATAAATTTATGCCATGGGATCTAAACCTAGTCCTTACTGCCATGACAGAGGCCCCATTTGAGCCTATTTCATCAGCTTCCACAAAAAACCTGTCCCTTAAAGTGGCTCTCCTGGTAGCGTTAACATCAGCCCGGAGAGTTAGTGACATCCAGGGGCTGTCTAGACTTCCTCCTTATATACAATTCAGGGACGACAGGGTAATTCTTACACCTGATCCAGCATACCTGCCTAAAGTAGCCTCCAGTTTCTATAGAACTCAGGAGAAAGTCCTTCCATCCTTCCTCCCTAATCCCACAAACGATAAGGAAAGGAAATTACACACGCTAGACGTCAGGAGATGTCTCCTAGAGTACCTGGCAGTTACCGACCTCTGGAAAAAAGATAATGCCTGGTTTATTTCCTATCAGGGCACTAGAAAGGGCTTTAGGGCTTCAAAAAGCTGGCTAGCAAGATGGATTAGGGAGGCCATTTCATTATCATACACCTCAAAAGGCAAACCGGCCCCTGGCAAGCTGAGGGCGCATTCCACCAGGGCCATGGCAACCTCTTGGGCAGAGAGATCGGAGGTCTCGATCGACCAGATATGTAAGGCAACTACTTGCACCGGTTAACGTTATTTTTTGGAGTCCATGACAGCACCCGTATATTCCCTCCCTTTAGTTTAATTTGGGTGTGCACTTCTTCCGCTTATATGTACACGGGTAATTAATAGTTGTGTAAGAGTATTGTATATAAATTATGCTATTAACCTTTGTGGTCCTCTTGCGCTCTGTAAACCAACTGATGCGTGGGAGTGGTGCCGCCCTTATGTATCTGTAGGATTTCCTGTTCCTGGAGGGCGGATCCCCTCTCTCAGGTGGTGCTGTCATGGACTCCGAAAAATACCGTTAACCGGTGAGTAACTAGGACTTTCACATCACGGAAGAAAGCAATCTTCGTGACACATATCACCCCTCACATACAGCGCCAGTGACCCCGCTCATATCCCCACCCTCTGCCCAAAGCCGGGGGTTTCGGCACCTTCAGACACTAAACAGGGGATTCGGGAGAGAGCATCCGCATTACCGTGTAACTTTCCCGGGTCTATGCTCTATGTGGAAACTGAAATCTTGGAGGGCTAAGAACCACCTAGTCACTCGAGCATTCTTGCACTTCTTTTTTTCCCTTATCCATCTCAGGGGGCATGGTCTGACACCAGTTTGAACCTGTGACCTAGTAGGTAATATTTCAATGTACCCACAGCCCATTTTATGGCTAAGCACTTTTTCTCAACAATTCCACCTTAGATACAGGATGGGATGCTCTTCCCATTTATTTCCTGAGAAAGCATTGCTTGCAACCCGACTTCTGAATCATCTGTCTGGACCACGAATTCTTTGCTAATGAATGGTGTGACCAGAACCGGATGTTTACACAGAGCTTACTTCAGCTCCTGAAGTGCCAACTGTGTCAGTAGTCCATTTCACTATCACCGACTTGGTGCCCTTAAGGTGATCTGTTAATGGTGCGACAATTATGGTGAAATTTGGGATAAACCGCCAGAAATATCCAACAATTCCAAGAAACGCCTTCACTTACTTCTTGGAAACCGGTTGCGGCCACTTCTGAATCGCCTCAACCTTGTTTATCTGTGGCTTGATTTAGTCTCTCCCAATGACATAGCCTAAGTACTTGGCCTCTTCCTTCCCTATGGCACACTTTTTCAGATTTACAATGAACCCAGCTTTTCTCAATTCATCCAGTATCACTTGTACTTTTGGTAGATGACTACTCCAGTCAGGGCTGAAGACCACAATGTCATCATTTAGGCTGCAGAATACTTCTTATGTGGAGCTAAGATACGATCCATAGCCCTCTGGAAGGTAGCTAGGGCTCCCTGCAGTCTGAAGGCCATTCTGGTTTATTGGAAACACCCATCAGGCCGTCTTTTCCTTGGCACTCTGGGACATGGAGGTCTGCCATAAGCCCTTTGTCAGGTCAAGTGTTTTGATGTACCTTGCGGGTCCAAGTCTCTCAATGAGTTTGCCCATGCTGGGCATTGGATACGCATCAAAACTTAACTCCTCGTTCAGCCCATGGTAGTCATTACAAAACCGCCACTCACTGTCGGGCTTCGGCACGAGGACGATAGGACTCGACCATCCACTTTTTGACTCCTGTATCACCCTGAGGTCTCATTTGATATTATCTCCCGGCTTGCATCAGGAATTCTATAGGGCTTGATGTTCACCCTTACATGCGGCTCTATTAATACGTCATGCTCTACCACCTGTGTATGCCCTTGCAACTCCGAGAATAGGTCACGGTTCCACTGCAGCAGTTCCCAACACTGTTGCTTCTGGGCCAGCGTTAGAGTCTCTGCAATTGTGACCTTCTCCACTTTGGCTTCGGGACAGGCTCCCAGGCAAGGAGCTTCCAGCGATTTCCGATCTTGGCATGACTTGAGCAAGTTCACATGATATACTTGGTGTGGCTTCCTTTGACCTGGCTGGTGTACCTTGTCATTCACCTCATCCAGTTTTTCTACCACCTCGTTTGCCGCTTGCCACTTGGCTAGGAACTTGCTCTCCAGCGTGGGGATAAGCACTAGCATGCGGTCCTGGGCTGAAACTGCCTTAATCTTGCTGATCAGTTATATACCCTTGCATGTGCCTCTTGTACCTGGAGAAGATACTCTTCCATGATAGGCATTGCTTTCGCCATCCTCTCCTGCAACTGGGCAACATGCTGTATGATGCTCCGGTGTAGTGTGACCTCAGCTTCCTAGGTTTTCTTGGTGATGTCCATCAGCCCTCGCGAATGTCAACTGTACGGAAGCTTGAATGGCGAGAAGCCAGTGGAGGCTTGAGGGACTTCTCTGATGGAGAAGAACAGAAACTGAAGCAGATAGTCCCAGTCTCGACCGTCCTTCTTGAGCATGGCCTTTCAGGTCTTATTGGCTCTACCAGGCCGACAGTCTGCAGAGGGTAAACTGAGATTCACAGTTGGGCAATCTGGAGGACCTTACAATGCTCCCTCATCACTTTGCTCATGACGGGGTTCCCTGGTCCATCAAAATCTCTTTTGGCAAGCCCGTCCTAACAAAGATATGGACAAGCTACCGGGCGATACTCTTGGCTGAAGCGTTCCTTAGTGGTACCACTTCAGGGTAATGGGTCTCATAGTCCATGACCACTAGGATGTACTGATGCACCCTTTCAGACTTAACTAGGAGACCTACTAGGTCCATGGCAATCCTCTCAAATGGGACCTCTATTACAGGTAACGAGACTAAGGGACATCGGAAGTGGCAAGAGGGAGCAGTTATCTGGCAGGTGGGGTGGGACCTATAATAATTTAGGATCTCCAGGTAACATCCCAGAAAATAGAACCTCCATATTATTCTCTCCTGAGTTTTCTCTACCCCAAGATGTCCCCTCAAAACAAGCGAATGGGCCATGTCTAAAACCCTCCGCCGGTAGGGTCCTGGAACCAACAACTGCTCAACTAACTCACCTCCCCTCAGTTTGGTCACCCGATACAATAAATTGCCAATGCCACCTTTAAGATAAGGTCCCTAACTTGAGCAGTCCCAAAGTTCTCTTCAGGGCGCCTCTAACTCTGGGAAGTTGGGCTCCTCTGTCACCTCTTGTCCCTCTCTCCAGTGAGGACACATAAGGGAAACTCCTCCATCTTTGATTTTGGTGGAGTCTCTTCCCAAGGGATCTGGCTTTTGTCCGAGATACTATGTACAGTCCCCTTTTTCCACAAGTCCCAAAATAAGGAAAAATCCCACCCCAGTATGACAGGATATCTCAAGTATTTTACTACCCGAACCTCATGGGTCTTAGTACCACAGTCTGTTGCCATGGTCACTCTGGCCACAGAGTGGTCCTTGGCATCTCTGTGTATACAGCGGATGCCCACAAACTTATCAGGGATCAACTGTTGGGGCAGTGTAACACTGATTAGGGTCACTAGACGTCCAGAGTTCAAAAGTCCAAATGCCAGTATCCCATTGATGGACATGGTACATGCTTGTGGCCCCTCACTGGGTTGACAGTCACACTACAGGTGGGATAGGCATAATAGGAACAAAGCCTGCCTAGGCTGCAGTCCATTGGTTCAGGGGACATATGACAATGGGCGGCTACGTGTCCAGGATTGTGACATTGCCAACAGACCACATCCTTAACAACAGCCGTAGGAAACCCCTCAATTGGATTGGGATGCCCCCCATTTGTAGGCCTAGACACCCTTCCTAGCGAGCTTGCCCCCCTTTGGGTATCCCATTATGGGGAAGTGGCGATGTCTGGGATCTCAAGGGATCTCTCTTCTCTAGAACCTGGTACCTCTCCACTAGGCTAACCAGGTTGTCCGCATTCCAAGAATCGCCTTGGGCAACCCAGGTCTGTACTGGCCTGGGAAGGGAGTGGATGAACCTGTCCATCACAATGCGCTCGACCATCTGGGCAGGAGTGGAAGACTGTGGCTGCAACCACTTTTGGACTACGTGCAACAAGTCAAACATCTGCGAGTGAGGGGGTTTGTCACCAGTATACGCACAACGGTCAACTCACTGAGCTCTAACAGACATAGCTACTCCCAGGCATGCCAATTTCAGTCTTTAATTTGGTGTATTCTTTGGCATCCTGGAGGGTTAAGTCATAATATGCCTTTTTGGGGTCGCCCGACAAATAAGGCGCCAGCACCTACGTCCACAGCTCTGGCAGAAGTTTCCCCGTTCAGTCACCTTCTCGAAAATAGTCAGAAAATCTTCCACAACATCTCTCAGGGTCATCTTTTGCATGGCTCGCCTTACCACTTTACGAAAATGGGAATCATCACCTGGAATAAGAACGGCCTCTGTTGCTGTCGCTGCTGCTGCTGTTGGAGCTACTGTGCCAACAGTTTATTGGTTTCCTATTGTGCCAAAACAAAGATAAAGTTCAATAGAGTCCATTTTCCTGCAAGATTCACTGCAGGGAGCACTCAAAGTACCCAGCTCCCCCTCCTGAAGAATTTATGTGAACTTCGAAATGCAGTGTACTGTGTGAACTATGAAAGAAATACCAATCCTTTTTATCCATATACCTGGATTGTGAATTTTACAGCAGCGTAGTTTATATCCACGTTTTTCCTCTTTTTTTGCAACTGTGAATTGGTCAGATGATCTGATCTGTGGATCTGCAGCAGCTGTTGACTCTGAGGAGCCCTGGAGTCCTATATACGCATTTAATATGGATGACTAGGTGAGTGCAAATTAATTTTTATTTGTGAAATTATCATTGGATAAGATCCTATTTGTGCCTTTCTCTCCTAGAGGTGTTTGCATTTCAATATTTTGTTATATATCCTTTGTTGGCAATGTCAGAGGTCAAATGTTTTCTGTAAGTCTTGGCACACACTGTTGGTGGTATGTTGGCCCATTCCTCTTTGCAGATCTCCTCTAGAGCAGTGATGTTTTGGGCCTGTTACTTGGCAACACAGACTTTCAAATCCCTCCAAAGGTTTTCTATGGGGTTGAGATCTGGAGACTGGCTAGGCCACTCCAGGACCTTCATATGTTTCTGCGTTGCCTTGGCAGTGTGCTTGGGATTATTATGATGCTGAATGACCCATCCATGTTTCATCTTCAATTCCATTGTTGATGGAGGGAGGTTTGCACACAAAATCTCTCAATACATGGCCCTATTCATTCTTTCATGTACACAGAGAAGTGGTCATGGTCCCTTTGCAGAGAAACAGCCCCAAAGCATGAGGTTGCCACCCCCATGCTTCACAGTAGGTATAGTGTTCTTTTTAGGCAACTCAGTATTATGCCTCCTTCAAACACAACAAGTTTTGTTTCTACCAAACAGTTCTACTTTGGTTTCATCAGACCTTATGACATTCTCTCAATACTCTTCCGGATAATCTAAATGCTCTCTAGCAAGCCTCAGATGAGCCCGGACATGTACTGGCTTAAGAAGGGGGACACGTCTGGCACCGCAGGATCTGAGTCCCTGTCGGCGTAGGGTGTTACTGATGGTAGCTTTTGTTACAGTGGTCCCAGCTCTATGCAGGTCATTCACTAGGTCCCCCCCCGTGTGGTTCTGGAATTTTTGCTCACCATTCTTGTGATCATTTTGACCCCATGGGATGAGATGTTGCATGGAGCTCGAGATCGAGGAAGATCATCAGTGGTCTTGGATGTCTTCCATTTTCTTTTTACTGCTCCCACAGTTGATTTTATCACACCAAGCTGCTTGCCTATTGCAGATTCAGTCTTCCCAGCCTGGTGCAAGGCTACAATTTTGTTTCTGGTGTCCTTTGACAGCTCTTTGGTCTTCACCATAGTGGAGTTTGGAGTGTGACTGTTTGAGGTTGTGGACAGGTGTCTTTTATACTGATAACAAGTTCAAACACTTGCCATTGCTACAGGTAAAGAGTGGAAGACAGAGGAGCCTCTTAAAGAAGAAGTTACAGGTCTGTGAGAGCCAGAAATCTTACATGTTTTTAGGTGACCAAATACTTATTTTCCACCATAATTTCCAAAAATAAATCTTGCCAAACCAAGCCCATAAATTTGACTCTCATAGTTGTGGTCTACCTATGATGTCAATTACAGGCCTCTCTCATTTTTTTTAAGTGGGAGAACTTGCACAATTGGTGGCTGACTAAATACTTTTTTCCCCACTGTATGTGCTGTATGTATCATTACATGCACAGGGTAAAAGAAGTGAAGCATAAATCCTTAAAAATAATTTTTATTAGTAAACAATTAAATAACATACTGTACAAATTTTAAAAATATGGGTGCCTCAAAAAGAGAGTCAAAGAAATTAGACCAAGTTCAGAAACATATCTACTATTAGTATACCATGGCCATAGTGATATCTCTTGTACTTATTTAGTAGGTTATGACTTTGCACACCGATGCTAAAAATACATACTATAACTCAATATGACCATTCATTCATATCATAATGAGTATGGACTATTTACATTATATTATATATAAGATGGTGTGTGTGTGTGTGTATGTATATATATATATATATATATATATATATATATATATACACAGTCATGGCCAAAAGTATTGACACCCCTGCAATTTTGTCAGAAAATACTCAGTTTCCTCCTGAAAAAGATTGCAAACACAAATTCTTTGGTATTATTATCTTCATTTAATTTGTCTTAAATGAAAAAACACAAAAGAGAATGAAGCAAAAAGCAAAACATTGATCATTTCACACAAAACTCCAAGAAAGGGCCAGACAAAAGTATTGGCACCCTCAGCCTAATACTTGGTTGCACAACCTTTAGCCAAAATAAATGCGACCAACCGCTTCCGGTAACCATCAATGAGTTTCTTACAATGCTCTGCTGGAATTTTAGACCATTCTTCTTTGGCAAACTGCCCCAGGTCCCTGATATTAGAAGGGTGCCTTCTCCAAACTGCCATTTTTATATCTCTCCACAGGTGTTCTATGGGATTCAGGTCTGGACTCATTGCTGGCCACCTTAGAAGTCTCCAGTGCTTTCTCTCCAACCATTTTCTAGTGCTTTTTGAAGTGTGTTTTGGGTCATTGTCCTGCTGGAAGACCCATGACCTCTGAGGGAGACCCAGCTTTCTCACACTGGGCCCTACATTATGCTGCAAAATTTGTTGGTAGTCTTCAGACTTCATAATGCCATGCACACGGTCAAGCAGTCCAGTGCCAGAGGCAGCAAAGCAACCCCAAAACATCAGGGAACTTCCTCCATGTTTGACTGTGGGGACCGTGTTTTTTTTTTGACAGCCTCTTTTTTTCTCCTGTAAACTCTATGTTGATGCCTTTGCCCAAAAAGCTCTACTTTTGTCTCATCTGACCAGAGAACATTCTTCCAAAATGCTTTAGGCTTTTTCAGGTAAGTTTTGGCAAACTCCAGCCTGGCCTTTTTTATGTCTCGGGGTAAGAAGTGGGGTCTTCCTGGGTCTCCTACCATACAGTCCCTTTTCATTCAGACGCCGATGGATAGTACGGGTTGACACTGTTGTACCCTCGGACTGCAGGGAAGCTTAAACTTGTTTGGATGTTAGTCGAGGTTCTTTATCCAACATCCGCACAATCTTGCGTTGAAATCTCTTGTCAATTTTTCTTTTCCGTCCACATCTAGGGAGATTATCCACAGTGCCATGGGCTTTAAACTTCTTGATGACACTGCGCACGGTAGACACAGGAACATTCAGGTCTTTGGAGATGGACTTGTAGCCTTGAGATTGCTCATGCTTCCTCACAATTTGGTTTCTCAAGTCCTCAGACAGTTCTTTGGTCTTCTTTCTTTTCTCCATGCTCAATGTGGTACACACAAGGACACAGGACAGAGGTTGAGTCAACTTTAATCCATGTCAACTGGCTGCAAGTGTGATTTAGTTATTGCCAACACCTGTTAGGTGCCACAGGTAAGTTACAAGTGCTGTTAATTACACAAATTAGAGAAGCATCACATGATTTTTCGAACAGTGCCAATACTTTTGTCCACCCTCTTTTTTATATTTGGTGTGGAATTATATCCAATTTGGCTTTAGGACAAAACTTTTTGTGTTTTTCATTTAAGACAATTTTAATGAAGATAATAATACCAAAGAATTTGTGTTTGCAATCATTTTCAGGAAGAAACTGAGTATTATCTGACAAAATTGCAGGGGTGCCAATACTTTTGGCCACAACTGTATGTATATATATATATATATATATATATATATATATATATATATATATATATATATACACACACACAGTATATATATTTAAGGATTTGTGTTTCACTACTTTCACCATGTATAAATTTGACAAATAACATACAAAGTATAAAAATAAAAACATGGCTGCCCAAAAAAGAAGCATGAAAATTAGACCCAGTTCAGAAACATACTCCTCTGCCCCCCGTCTTGCACCTTATTGAAATGTGGATGCCATTTTAATATGGATTAAAGAAATTGAACATAAAGGACCGTGTGAGTGCTCCATTTCTTTTCTTCTCGTTTTTGCACTATATGAACACCCTGAAGAGATCCTGAATACTGAAGTGTGAGGAGTTATTTACATTTAACCCCTTACCTACAATGGACGTAATATTCCGTCCATGTGACCCTGAACCTAATTACCATGGATGGAATATTACGTCACAGCGATCAGCGGCGCCCACGTGGTGAGCGCCGCTGATCGCGGCCGGGTGTCAGCTGATTATCATAGCTGACACCCGGCACAATGTGTCAGGGGCGGTCACGGGCCGCCCCCGACACGTTAACCCCTTGTACACCACGATCAAACAAGATCGCGGTGTACCGGGGGTTAAAGGGAAGCATCGGCAGGGAGGGGGCTCCCTCCGTGCTTCCCTGAGCCCCCCACGGCAGCGCAATGTGCAGCGCTGCTGCGGGGGTCTCTTTCCCTACAGGCCCCCGGATCCAAGATGGCGACGGGGTCCTTCGGGGGCCTGTAGGGAGCTGGCTTGCTCAGTGCCTGCAAAGCGCAGGCACGAGGAAGTCTGCAGAACTGCCTTTGACAGATTGCTGATCTGTCACAGTGATCTGAGATGTGACAGATCAGCGATCTGTCACAGGGCAGTGATGTCCCACCTGGGACAAGGTAATAAAGTAAAAAAAAAAAAAAAGTGTTACAAATAATTTTAAAAAAAATCGCTAAATAAATTAGTAAAAAAAAAAAAATATTCCCCAATAAATCCATTTTTTCAAAATAAAAAAAAAAACAATAAAAGTACACATATTTGGTATTGCTGTAACCGTACCGACCCGAAGAATAAAACCGCTTTATCAATTTTACCGCACGCGGAATGGTGTAAACGCACTCCCCCAAAAGAAAATCATGAAAAGCTGGTTTTTGTTCATGATTTCTTTATTTTCACGCCCAGGCGTTATAAACTTCTGTGAAGCACTTGGGGGTTCAAAGTGCTCACCACACATCTAGATAAGTTCCGTGGGGGGGTCTAGTTTCCAAAATGGGGTCACTTGTGGGGAGTTTCAATAGTTTAGGTACATCAGGGGCTCTCCAAACGCACATGACACCCGCAGACCAATCCATCAAAGTCTGCATTCCAAAACGTCACTACTTCCCTTCCGAGCCCCGACGTGTGCCCATACAGTAGTTTTCTCCCACATATGAGGTATCAGCGTACTCAGGACAAATTGGACAACAACTTTTGGGGTCCAATTTCTCCTGTTACCCTTGGGAAAATACAAAAATTGGAGACTAATTGATCATGTTTGTGGAAAAAATACGATTTTTTTATTTTCATGCCTGGGCATTATAAACTTCTGTGAAGCCCTTGGGGGTTCAAAGTGCTCACCACACATCTAGATAAGTTCCTTAGGGGGTCTAGTTTCCAAAATGGGGTCATTTGTGGGGGGTTTCCACTGTTTAGGTACATTAGGGGTTCTCCAAAGGCAACATGACACCCGCAGACCATTCCATCAAAGTCTGCATTCCAAAAGGTCACTACTTCCCTTCCGAGCCCCGACGTGTCCCCATACAGTAGTTTTCTCCCACATATGGGGTGTCAGCGTACTCAGGACAAATTGGACAACAACTTTTGGGGTCCAATTTCTCCTGTTACCCTTGGGAAAATAAAAAAATGGGGGCTAAAAGATGATGTTTGTGGAAAAAATACGATTTTTTTATTTTCACGCCCGGGCGTTATAAACTTCTGTGAAGCACTGGGGGGTTCAAAGTGCTCACCACACATCTAGATAAGTTCCTTGGGGGGTCTAGTTTCCAAAATGGTGTCATTTGTGGGGGGTTTCTACTGTTTTGGTACATCAGGGGCTTTCCAAACGCAACATGGTGTCCTATCTCAATTCCAGCCAAAAACGTCAAATGGTGCTGCTTCCCTTCCGAGCTCTGCCATGCGCCCAAATAGTGGTTTACCCCCACATGTGGGGTATCAGCGTACTCAGGATAAATTGCACAATATCTTTTAGTGTCCTGTTACTCTTGGAAAAATAAGAATTGAGGGTGAAAAGATCATTTTTTTGGAAAAAATATGATTTTTTTAATTGTACCGCTGTACGTTATAAACTTCTGTGAAGCCCTTGTGGGTTCAAAGTTCTCACCACACATCTAGATAAGTTCCTTGGGGGGTCTAGTTTCCAAAATGGGGTCACTTGGGGGGTTTCCACTGTTTAGGTACATCAGGGGCTCTCCAAACGCGACTTGGCGTCCGATATGAATTCCAGCCAATTTTGCATTGAAAAAGTCAAATGGCGCTCCTTCCCTACTGAGGTCTGCCATGCGCCGAAACAGTGGTTCCCCCCCACATATCAGGTATCAGCGTACTCAGGACAAATTGCACATTAACTTTTGCTGTCCAATTTCTCCTGTTACCCTTGGTAAAATAAAAAAAATTGAACCTGAAATATTTTTTTTGTGAAAAAAAGTTAAATGTTCATTTTTTTTTTAAATATTCAAAAAATTCCTGTGACGCACCTAAAGGGTTAATAAACTTCTTGAATGTGGTTTTGAGCACCTTAAGGGGTGCAGTTTTTAGAATGGTGTCACTTTTGGGTATTTTCTATCATATAGACCCCCTCAAAGTGGCTTCAAATGTGATGTGGTCCCTAAAAATAAAATGGTGTTGCAAAAATAAGAAATCGCTGGTCAATTTTTAACCCTTATAACTTCCTAACAAAAAAAAAAAATTTTGGTTCCAAAATTGTGCTGATTTAAAGTAAACATGTGGGAAATGTTATTTATTAAGTTTTTTGTGATTTAAGGGCATAAAAATTCAAAGTTGGAAAATTGCGACATTTTCAAAATTATCGCCAAATTTCCGTTTTTTTCACAAATAAACGCAAGTTATTTGAATGAAATTTTACCACTATCATGAAGTACAATATGTCACGAGAAAACAATGTCAGAATCACCGGGATCCATGGAAGCGTTTCAGAGTTATGACCTCATAAAAGGACAGTGGTCAGAATTGTAAAAATTGGCCCGGGAGTTAACGTGCAAACCACCCTTCGTAGTGAAGGGGTTAACAATGCACAGTTATTAGGTGACAGTATTGGTGCCCAATCGCTCAAAGTTATATATATATATATATATATACACCGCATTTGATGCAGCATCAAATGCAGCATATACCAAGGTGATACACTGTCCCCATTGCTGTTCTGCATAGGCTTGAACCCCCTCAGTCAGATAATTACAGAGTCTGGATATGGATACAAGTTCAAGGGTGGAAGCACCATCAGCCACCTCCTCTACATGGATGATATCAAGCTGTATACAAAAAACGAACAAGACATCGATTCACTTATCCACCTGACAAGGATCTACAGTGAAGACATCGGGATGTCCTTCAGACTGGAGAAGGGCGGCCGGTTGGTAATAAAGAGAGGCAAGGTAGTCAAGACCGATGGAGTGGAATTACCAGCAGGGCATATAGCAGATGTACAGACATGCTACAAGTACCTCGGCAACCCACAGGGATACGGTAACCATTATGAGGAGGCAAGGAAAGCAGCAACATCCAAATACCATCAAAGGGTAAGACAGGTCCTGAAGAGCCAGCTCAACGGGAAGAAAAAAAACCGTGCCATCAATACATATGCCCTGCCAGTTATCAGATACCCTGCT
This sequence comes from Dendrobates tinctorius, assembly GCF_039654945.1. Lineage (NCBI taxonomy): Eukaryota > Metazoa > Chordata > Amphibia > Anura > Dendrobatidae > Dendrobates > Dendrobates tinctorius. The sequence goes on from NW_027361891.1 coordinate 10,034,795, forward strand.
GGCATAGTGTGCTTGCCCAAAGAAGAGATGGAAGCTGCAGATGTTAAGACACGAAAGCTCCTCACAATGCCTGGAGGTCTCCACCCTAAGTCTAGCACCCAAAGATTGTATACCAAAAGAAAGGAGGGTGGTCGAGGCTTGACAAGCATCCAAGCCACCATCATGGATGAAACAAGGGGTATCCAGGAATACATCAGAAGAATGGCACCAGAAGATGAGATGCTGAGAGAAAGCCTAAGGCAGCAACAACAACAGATTTAGAAGGAAGAACAGGAACATTAAGCGCCATGGCAAGACAAGCCGCTGCATGGGATGTACCACCGACAGATAATGGGAAGTGGCTGACATGAAGAAATCCTACCAATGGCTGGAGAAAGCTGGACTCCAAGACAGCACAGAGGCACTAATCATAGCGGCACAAGAGCAAGCACTAAGTACAAGATCCATAGAAGCAGGAATCTACAACACAAGACAAGACCCAAGATGCAGACTATGCAAAGAACCCTCAGAAACCGTCCAACACATAGTGTCAGGATGCAAAATCCAAGCAGGAACAGAGTATACTGAATGCCACAACTAAGTAGCGGGAATTGTATACAGGAACATCTGCACAGCATATGGACTAAGTAGATATAAAGGTCTGGCACAAATTAAGAGACCACTGCACAGTTTTATGAAAATCCGCTTCTCTACATGTCTGACAGCCATTCCATTCCAGAGTCAGTTGAATTCCCACCAGAGTACACCTCATTCTACTTAATGTGCTTCTGATTAGGTGATCACCTGAACCAAATCTTATTTAACTAAGGAAAGTATAAAAAAAAACCCTTCTGTGGTGTTCACAATTCTCTTGCAATAGGACAAGCTGGATGGCAAAACAAGTGAAAGTAATATCCCAAAAGTAATAGGAATGAAAAAATGACTTTTAAACATGCCAAAGGAGTTGACAAGAAAAGTCTTGAGTGAGGAAAAGAAGGGCTCAATTCTGGTTTTACTAGCAGAGGGATCCAGTGAGTATCATGTTGTCTCCATCCTTAAAATTTCTAAGACGGCAGTCTAGTACCACAAGGTCATGCAGCAGAAATTAGGGACAACAAAGCTACAGACCGGGAGAAGGTGAAAACGACTCTCCACTGACCGGGATGACCGCCATCTTATTCGAATGTCACTCAGCAACCGCAGGGTGACATCAAGTGACCTACAAAAGGAATGGCAGCTGGGGTGAAGCACACGGCAAGAACAGTTCGTAACAGGCTCCTAGAGGCAGGGCTTAATTCATGTAAAGCTATCAAAAAGCCTTTCATCAATGAGAAGCAAAGGAGAGCCAGGCTGAAGTTTGCCTAACACCTGGTCGTTTAATGAATAGACAGAGACCTGGAGAGGCGTACAAGCCACAGTGTCTTACACCCACTGTGAAATTTGGTGGATGATCGGTGATGATCTGGGGATGCTTCAGCAAGGCTGGAATTGGGCAGGTTAATCTTTGCGAAGGGCATATGAATCAAGCCGCATACAAGGTTATCCTGGAAAAACAGTTGATTCCTTGTGCTCAGGCAATGTTCCCCAACTCTGAGTGAGGACTGGTTTCTCTAGCAGGACAATGCACCATGCCACACAGCTAGGTCAATCAATGTGTGGATGAAGGACCACCACATCAAATCCTTGTCATGGCCAACCCAATCTCCAGACCTGAACCCCATTGAAAACCTATGGAATGTAATCAAGAGGAAGATGGATAGTCACAAATCATCAAACAAAGAACTGCTTAAATTTTTGTATCAGGAGTGGCATAAGGTCACCCAAAAGCAGTGTGAAAGACTGGTGGAAAGCATGCCAAGACGCATGAAAGCTGTGATTAAAAATCATGGTTATTCCACAAAATATTGATTTCTGTACTCTTCCGGAGTTAAAACATTAGTATACAGTAGTTGTTTCTAAATGATTATGAACTTGTTTTCTTATCATTATTTGAGGTCTGCAAGCCCTGCATTTTTTTGTTATTTTTATCATTTCTCATTTTCTAAAAATAAATACAAAATTTAGTGATTGGAAATTTGGAGACATGGTGTCAGTAGTTTATAGAATAAGTGAGCAATTTACATTTTACTCAAAAATATACCTATAAAGAGAAAAATCATACAAACTGAAAATTTTGCAGTGGTCTCTTAATTTTTGTCAGAGCTATATATATATATATATATATATATATATATATATATATATATATATACACACACACACAAACCACAGAATATAACTCCAAGTAAATCAAACTTCTGTGAAATCAAACTGTCCACTTAGGAAGCAACGCTGATTGACAATCAATTTCACATGCTGTTGTGCAAATGGAGTAGACAGCAGATGGAAAATATTGGCAATTATCAAGACACCCTCAGTAAAGGAGTGGTTCTGCAGGTGGGGACCTCAGACCACATCTCAGTACCAATGCTTTCTGGCTGATGTTTTGGTCACTTTTGAATGTTAGTTGTGCTTTCACACTCGTAGTAGCATGAGACGAACTCTACAACCCACACAAGTGGCTCAGGTAGTGCAGCTCATCCAGGATGGCACATCAATGCAAGCTGTGGCAAGAAGGTTTGCTGTGTCTGTCAGAGTAGTGTCCAGTGGCTGGAGGCGCTACCAGGAGACAGACCAGTACACCAGGAGACGTGGAGGGGGCGGTAGGAGGGCAACAACCCAGCAGCAGGAACGTTACCTCAGCCTTTGTGCAAGGAGGAACAGGAGGAGAACTGCCAGAGCCCTGCAAAATGACCTCAAGCAGGCCACAAATGTGCATGTGTCTGCACAAACAGTTAGAAACCGACTCCAGGAGGATGGTCTGAGAGCCCGACGTCCAAAGATGGGGTTGTGCTCACAGCCCAACACCGTGCAGGACGCTTGACTTTTGCCACAGAACACCAGGATTGGCAAACTCACCACTGGCATCCTGTGCTCTTCACAGAGGAAAGCAGGTTCACACTGAGCACATGTGACAGACGTGGCAGAGTCTGGAGATACCATGGAGAGTGATCTGCTACCTGCAACATCCTTCACCATGACCGTTTTGGCAGTGGGTCAGTAATGGTGTGGGGTGGCATTTCTTTGGAGGGCCGCACGGTGTTGGGCTGTGAGTACAGGGTGACCACATGCAATAAAGGAGAGAGAGGAGGCACAAGGTTCTCCGCCACTTCGTTACACCTGCACGGAACTCGGACCCATTAACCCCTTAAAGACCAAACCCCGCTTTTTCAATTGTGACCTTGTCACTTTATATGCTAATAACTTTGGAATGCTTTTATATAATTTTGGTGATGCTGGGATTGTGCTTTTGGGACACATTATACTTTATTTTAGTGATACATTTAGGTCAATAAAATTTTAAAAATTTTCCCTCCTTGTTAAAAAAAAAATCCGGTCATCACCAGTGTATGGACATTGGGAGGGTGTCATAAAATTGACCCAGACTTTTGACAGTGTACCCCGCCTCTGCTACGTGTCTCCCTCGTCTCTCCTCCTTGGTTGGCCAAGGAATCTTGCCCCCTGCCACTAGCATTGTCTGATGGGAATTTTTAGATATATTTTCCATAATGGCCTTCTGATATAGCACCATTTTAGAAACCTCTCTGCCTCAGAAAGAAGAAATGCAGTGTTCACCTTGTAGCATGGGTCCAGCAGGGTGAACAACCGGTATTCTTCTTTTGGACCACATGAATGAAACGCAAGGGTCACAGGAAAGGCAGCAGTATATAAAGTCGGCAATATGGGCCAAGGTCCCTACAGCCAACACTTCCCTGTTTCCACCACAGTGACTATTCTCCATTTCCTCTTCCTCCTCATTCCTCTCCTCAGTCCATCAATGTAGGAGAGACAGGACTAAGCTTGTGTGGGTACTAGTCAGTCATCCAGCTCCTGTTCCTCCTCCTCCTCTTCAGCCTCCACCTCCTTATTGTTACCCAATCTGTGCTGAACAGATGAAATGAGGCTGGGCAGTATCTTCCTGTCTCATGTCTTCCTCTGTCTCCACCTGGTCTGCATGCAAAGCTTCATGCTTAATTGTGAGCAGCAACTGTTTAAGTAGACAGAGAAGAAGGATCATTTCCCTGATGATAGCGTCGGCCACTGTTCTGCTGCTATGTGTGGAGGTTGACCAGAATACTGACAAGCGTGTTGCAGCTGGTATTCCACAACTGGCCTCTGATGCTCACAAAGCCTTGCGAGCATATGCAGTTTAGAGTTTGAGTTTGGTCATGTCGCACACGAGTTGGTGAGCTGGCACTTGCATGCACTGCTGTAGCACTGCCAGAGGGTTGGCAGCTGTAGCCGACTTACGGAAATGGGCGATGACTCGACGTACCTTGATCAGAAGCTCTGGCAGATGTGGGTAAGTTTTCAGAAACCACTGAACCACCAAATTGAGCTAGTGGGCCAAGCATAGTAAGTGTAAGCTTGCCAAGCTTCACAGCTGCCACCAAATTACACCTATTATCACACACGACCATGCCTGGTTGGAGGTCCAGCAATGAGAGCCACAGATCTGTCTGATCTGTTATTCCTTTCAATAACTCTGCTGCGGTGTGCGGTTTGTCTCCTAGACAAATTAGCTTCAGCAGAGCCTGTTTCCGCTTTGATGAGGTAGTGCTGCAGAACTTCCAGCTGATGTGGATGACGTGCTCAGAGATACCACATTGGAGATGGAGGATGAGGAGCAGGAGGGAGGTAGGAACTGGTGTAGAAGGTGGAGAAGACTCTAATAGAGGTAGGGCCAGAAATCCTCAGCGTCGGTAGCACATGTGTCGTGCCAGGCTGTAACTCTGCTCCGGCCTCCACAATGTTCACCCAGGGTGCTATCAGGGAAATGTAGTATCCCTGGCCACAATCACTTTTCCACATGTTGGTCATTAAGTGCATAATCCCAGTAGCCGCATTGGTAATGGCACGGGTGATATTCATGGACACGTGCTGGTACAAGGCGGACACGCCACAATAGGAGAAAGTGATGGCTAGGAACCGAATAACTAAATTTGTACACCTGTAGCAGGACATTTTTTGTTTATTTCAAGCCAGCAAAATTTCACACAAACCTTGTTCTACAGTAAATATAAAATTAGTCACTTTTTGAACAAACAAATTTCTACACCTGTAGCAGATCAATTTTGTTTTTTATTTCAAACCAACATAATTTCACACAAAGTTCTAGGGCAGTGATGGCGAACCTTTCTTAGACCAAGTGCCCAAACTGCAACCTAAAACCCAATTAATTATGACAACGTGCCATCACGTGCCAAATGCCCCATCATGATCCCCTTCATGTAGAAATATGACCCATCATTGTCCCCTTCATGTAGAAATGTGCCCCATCATGATCCCCTTCATGCAGAAATATGCCCCTTCATGATCCCCTTCATGCAGAAATATGCCCCATCATGATCCCCGTCATGAAGAAATATGCCCCATCATGATCCCCTTCATGTAGAAATATGCCCCATCATGATCCCCTTCATGTAGAAATATGTCCCATCATGATCCCCTTCATGCAGAAATATGCCCCATCATGATCCCCTTCATGCATAAATGCCCCATCATGATCCCTTTCATGCAGAAATATGCCCCATCATGATCTCCTTCATGCAGAAATGCCCCATCATGATCCCCTTCATGCAGAAATATGCCCCATCATGATCCCCTTCATGCAGAAATGCTCCATCATGATCCCTTTCATGCAGAAATATGCCCCATCATGATCCCCTTCATGCAGAAATGCCCTATCATGATCCCCTTCATGCAGAAATATGCCCCATCATGATCCCCTTCATGTAGAAATTGCCCATTTCACCACCTCCATCATTTCCTCCTCCACATCACTCCATTACTGGCCCTCTTCCCATCACCCCCATCACTGGCCCTTTCCATCACTGGCCCTTTCCCCCATCACATGCCCTCTCCCCATCACATGCCCTCTCCCCATCACATGCCCTCTCCCCATCACTGGCCCTCTCCCCATCACTGGCCCTCTCCCCATCACTCCCATCATTGACAAACACACACGCACACCACACCACAGCGACCACACTTACCACACACACATACACCACAGCGGCCACACTTGGCAAACACACACACCACAGTGGCCATACACACACCAGCGGCCACACTCACCTCTCCGCGTGCCGGCACCTTCCTTCCTCTCACACATTGAGAGGCGCGGCTGCAGCTGGATGACATCATCATTCAGCTCTGCGGCCACACCGCTCAATGTATGAGAATCAGGAAGCTGCAGATCCGGATCAGAGAGGCGAGGCCGCGTGCTAGCTGAGAGTGTTCTCTGTGTGCCCTCTCTGGAATACGTGCCATAGGTTTGCCATCACTGTTCTAGGATATATATAATAATAGACAAATTTTTAAACAACCAAATTTTTATACCTGTACCAGGCCAATTTATTTTATTTCAAACAAATGAAGTTTCACACAAACCAAGTTCTACAGTATACAGTTGTGGCCAAAAGTATTGACACCCCTGCAATTCTGTCAGATAATACTCAGTTTCTTCCTGAAAATGATTGGATACACAAATTCTTTGGTATTATTATCTTCATTTAATTTGTCATAAATGAAAAAACACAAAAGAGAATGAAGCAAAAAGCAAAACATTGATCATTTCACACAAAACTCCAAAAATGGGCCAGACAAAAGTATTGGCACCCTCAGCCTAATACTTGGTTGCACAACCTTTAGCCAAAATAACTGTGACCAACCACTTCCGGTAACCATCAATGAGTTTCTTACAATGCTCTGCTGGAATTTTAGACCATTCTTCTTTGGCAAACTGCTCCAGGTCCCTGATATTAGAAGGGTGCCTTCTCCAAACTGCCATTTTTAGATCACTCCACAGGTGTTCTATGGGATTCAGGTCTGGACTCATGGCTGGCCACCTTAGAAGTCTCCAGTGCTTTCTCTCAAACCATTTTCTAGTGATTTTTGAAGTGTGTTTTGGGTCATTGTCCTGCTGGAAGACCCATGACCTCTGAGGGAGACCCAGCTTTCTCACACTGGGCCCTACATTATGCTGCAAAATTTGTTGGTAGCCTTCAGACTTCATAATGCAATGCACACGGTCAAGCAGTCCAGTGCCAGAGGCAGCAAAGCAACCCCAAAACATCAGGGAACTTCCGCCATGTTTGACTGTAGGGACCGTGTTTTCTTTGAATGCCTCTTTTTTTCTCCTGTAAACTCTATGTTGATGCCTTTCCCCAAAATGCTCTACTTTTGTCTCATCTGACCAGAGAACATTCTTCCAAAAGGTTTTAGGCTTTTTCAGGTAAGTTTTGGCAAACTCCAGCCTGGCTTTTTTATGTCTCGGGGTAAGAAGTGGGGTCTTTCTGGGTCTCCTACCATACAGTCCCTTTTCATTCAGATGCCGACGGATAGTACGGGTTGACACTGTTGTACCCTCAGACTGCTCATGCTTCCTTACAATTTGGTTTCTCAAGTCCTCAGACAGTTCTTTGGTCTTCTTTCTTTTCTCCATGCTCAATGTGGTACACACAAGGACACAGGACAGAGGTTGAGTCAACTTTAATCCATGTCAACTGGCTGCAAGTGTGATTTAGTTATTGCCAACACCTGTTAGGTGCCACAGGTAAGTTACAGGTGCTGTTAATTACACAAATTAGAGAAGCATCACATGATTTTTCGAACAGTGCCAATACTTTTGTCCACCCTCTTTTTTATGTTTGGTGTGGAATTATATCCAATTTGGCTTTAGGACAATTCTTTTTGTGTTTTTTCATTTAAGACAAATTAAATGAAGATAATAATACAAAAGAATTTGTGTTTGCAATCATTTTCAGGAAGAAACTGAGTATTATCTGACAAAATTGCAGGGGTGTCAATACTTTTGGCCACAACTGTATATGAAATTAGTCACTTTTTGAACAACCAAACCTATAGCAGGCTAATTTTGTTTTTTATTTCAAACCAACAAAATTTCACACAAACCAAGTTTTAGAGAATACTGTATATGACAATAGTCAATTTTTGGAAAAAAATATATTTTTGTGAACTGCCAAGCATTTTTTTTTTAATTTTAATCCACTGTAATTTTACAAAAAGCATGATAAACTGTATGGATTGTGAGAACTTGTGGAACTCCTAAAGTGAACCCGCTGGACCGCGACAACGAACCTCCCTCAGGTGAGCTGGCCTGGTGAACCACCCCCTATACAGGGAGCGTCAGGGGCAGGCCCAGGGGAGACTATCGCCGTGACAGTTGGTACCCAGGGACGAACAGTAGGAGACACATGCGGGAGACAAGATGGACTAACAGGGAGGCTGGCAGCAGGAACTGGAGACCACAGGGGAGACTACTGCTGGTCTGGTGGTGGGAGGCTGAAGAGGAGCACTCTGAGGGGGTATGGCGACACAGGAGGAGGCAGGCACAGGCTGGAGTGGGTGAGCACTAGGAGAGAACACAGAGAGGGACTTAGGTGAGGACTGAGGGAGGGTAACGCAGCAGCGGAAGACAGGGCAGGTAGCCAGATAGCAGGGAAGCATGGGGCCTGAATCATCGGTGAGGCACAAGTGATAATCAGGCAAAGTCTAGAGGAAGAGGCTGCCTGATATGCAGAACTCGCTGCAGGACTTCCGGGTAAGGGTCCTCCAGAGTCATAGAGAGGGTGGAAGGAGCGGCCGCGGTCAGGCAGGGAGATGTGCATGTGCGCCGTCGAGTCCAGTGCGAGAGGCGCGCATGCGCACCCAACGGGAGCCGGGAGCCAGCCGCGAGACCAGAAGAGAGGACGCCAGGTGACGCGCACCAGCTCTGGGAGAGCACCAGGACGCCGTGGCCAGGTAAGTATGCCGGGGCTCGGGGGCAGCATGACAGGTGGCGTGACATGGATGACTAATTGAATCCATAATAAATTTTGGAACTTTTTTGTAGTTTTTTATACCAACACAATGTAACAATAATAGCGTTAAACAGTATGGATGAATAATTGAATCCATAAAACATTTTTGAAGGTTTTTTGATTCTTGCGTACCATCGTAATGTAACACAAATCACCCCCTTCTTTTTAACATATTTATTAATGACCTTGTTGGGGGCATACAGAGAAGAATTTCAATATTTGAAGATGACACTAAACTTTGCAGGATAATCAATACAGAGGAGGACAATTTTATATTACAGGAGGATTGAAGGTAAACTAGAAGCTTGGGCTGATAATTGGCAAATGGGATTTAATGGGGATAAATGTAAGGTCATGCACTTGGGCAGAAGAAATAAGATTTATAATTATGTGCTTAATTGTAAAACACTGGGCAAAACTGTCACTAAAAAAGACCTAGGTGTATGGGTGGACGACAAATTCGCATTTAGTGGCCAGTGTCAGGCAACTGCTGCAAAGGCAAATAAAATAATAGGATGCATTAAAAGAGGCATAGATGTTCATGAGAACATATTACCCCTATACAAGTCACTAGTGCGACCACACTTATACACTGGAGACCAAAACTGTACACAGTATTCTAAGAAAGACATACTGTAGCTGAACTAGATCAGGTGCAGAGAAGCGCGACCAAGGTTATTAGAGCATTGGGGGGTCTGCAATACCAAGACAGGTTATTACACTTGGGGTTATTTGGTTTGGAGAAGTGAAAGCTTAGGGGTGATCTTATTACAATGTATAAATATATGAGGGGACAGTACAAAGACTTTTTTAATGATCTTTTTACTCTTAGACTGTGTACAAGGGGGCATCCTCTACGTCTGGAGGAAAGAAGGCTTAAGCATCATCCAGATGCAGATTCTTTACTGTAAGAGCAGTGAGACTTTGGAACTCTCTGCCATCTGATGTTGTAATGAGTGATTCACTACTAAAATTTAAGAATGTACTGGATGCCTTTCTTGAAAAGTATATTACAGGGTATATATACTAGATTCCTTGATAGGGCGTTGATCCAGGGAACTAGTCTGATTGCCGTATGTGGAGTCGGGACTCGGGAAGGAATTTTTTTCCCCAATATGGAGTTTAGTGTTTGCCGCATAAGGTTTTTTGCCTTCCTCTGGATCAACATCTTAGGCTATGGGTTGAACTAGATGGACTTAAAGTCTTCCTTCTACCTTAAATACTATGTAACAATGGAGTCCTGTGGCCAACAATGCCCCGTCTTCTGGTGGCAGCGGTCGGTCTCCAGTACCTTCCACTGAGCCCCTAGTCCATATGCTGCAGTGGCTGACAAGGGTGTGGGCCACAGTCCTGTACGAGCCCAACGTGGCTCGGCAAATATACACTGACAAAGTCAGGGCGCAAGTGTCTGTCCCGTACCCGGTCACTCTTATGTGGCACGTGCACTGTACTCACGGACATGGAGCGTACGGCGCCTTGCTCTCTGGTAGCCACCGGGCACACACTACACGTCTCTTTCTGGTCTCCACTGTTGGTGGCAGGAGGCGAAGGATGCTGGCCTGCATGATGCTGGTGCTCCCAGGACGGAGAACTTCTCTCTCTGGACTGCTGCAGAATGCTCAGCTCCTCTCCTGGCAGCGGTCCCTCTGGAGATGGTGGGGCTGGTCGCAGCACCAGTACTCGATGGGGAGGGGGAGTGGTGTGTGCAGCTTGCCTGACTGCATGCTGCCTTGGGTTGGCGCCAAACCGTGCTGCTGCTCTTTTTCTTTATATCCCTCGCCCCCTCGGTCAGGAGGAAGGTCCGGCTTGCTAATGCTTCCCCCAGACAACAGGGGATCCAGCCTCGACAGTTCTGGCCCGGCAAGCAGGTACCCGCAGTTTGGTCCTTCCCCTTACACTGATAACGTGGAAATCCCTATATTTCTATTGACCGATTATAAACCTGAATGTGGACTTGTCTTTTGTGGGTTAATTTGACGTTTTTATTGGGAACATTTGGTGGTACATAATCTTTTTTTTATCACTTTCAGTATAAGGCTTGGTTTACATTTATCCTGTGCTTTACGGGATGAGTCATACAAAACCCCCAATATACATACATATATAGGAAGGCTGTGTGGAGGTCATGCTTTATATAGGAGGTTATGTGGGGGCTCATTCTATATATAGAAGGCTATGTGGGGGCTCATGCTGTATAATGGGAGGTTGTGTGGGATCTTATGCTGTATATAATGAGCCTGTGTTGGGGCTCATGCTGTATATAGGGAGGCAGTCTGTGAGCTCATTCTGTGTACATAGAGGGCTATGTGAGGGCCCATACTGTATAAAAGAAGACAGTGTTGGGGCTAATATTGAATATAGGGGCTATGTGGGGCTCATGCTATATATATAGGGATCCTGTGTGCGGCTCATGCTGTATATAGAGGGCTGAGTGAGGGCTCATGCTTTATATAGGGAGGCTATGTGGGAGCTCAAACTGTATATAGGGTTTATGTGGAATTGGAATCAGAGTCTCTCTGCCTAAATCAGGCTGCTCTCAGATGAGATGGTAAAAGCCTGCTGACAGATTCTTGTCAATGAATCAATGAAAATGGACAGCCTCTTTCAGGCAGACATATTTGCAATCTATATTCCATTTTTTTCTTGTGGATTGAAATACAGCGCAAACGTAAACTAATAAGGCTATTCTCATGAACTATTTTAAAATTTAGATTGCACTTACAGAAGTCTAAAGAGTGCTTAAAATAATAGTGCAATAATTAGTACAATGGACCAGGGAACAACAGTATTTAATTAATATTTTATCAGCCTTTCATCAGTTTTTGCAACTATGTTTGCAATCATTGATATTATTTTCTATCAAATACTAAGAGAATATTGATGAAATATGAAATGCTACTATTGTTACATACGCATGCCAAATGTTTGTCTGTAATAGGCCTAAATGTTGAAGCTGTGCAACCAGATAAGATGTAGATATTGATATAAATGACATTTCATGAAAATCCTGCACCTGAAAGAAATCTAAGGGTATGTGCACACGTTGCGGATTAGCCTGCGGATTTTTCTGCAGAGAATCCGCATCTCTTGCCAGAAAACGCAGGTTAAAACGCATGCTTTTTTTCCCGCGGATTCCTTGCGTTTTTCCAGCGGATTTGATGCGGAATATAGTTCGGTTTGGCTGTGTGGATTTGTTTAAAACTTTGTCCCTTGTGCTTCGAGAGAGAGAGAGAGAACTGCTGCGGATCCGCAGGGCCAAATCCGCTACGGACCCGCAACGTGTGCACATACCCTATAGGGGACATGCCTTTAGGATTTCCTTAGCTTATTGCCTCATTTCAAACAGATATACTGTATATATGTCTAAAAGTATGACCTAGAGTAACACATTCTGGATTTTGTAATATCTACTTAGGCTAAATTCACATGTTAACACAACTTTTTTGTCAAGGGATTGCTGCTGGATCCATTCTAATGGATGATTGGACATGTGAACTTAGCTTTGCTGTACAGTGTAGATAGACAATTGTTCATTAAAGGACTAGTATCAGTGGATACATTAATGTTCAGATCCTTGTTCCAGACCTTAATGATATGTCTTTTTTCTATAAAGCTTGCTATCGTTGAAGAACAAAGGAAGCAGAAGGAGAGAAAGGATTTGGAAATAGAATACCTTCAGCAAGAAGTAAACAGGGAACGATGGAGAAATTTGCATTTTATAACTCTCAACCAATGTTTAAGCAAGTAAGGTTGGTGAAAAAACTCTGACAAAATACAGAGTCAAAGAGCTGCACAAATCCATAAATAAAAATCACAAATTTCTTTCTTTCTATATAAATAATACAAATGTTGTATATATTTGGCATACAGAGTTTAGCAGCTGCTAGACTTGATGCAGTTGCTTATCTATATAATTTTGACAAGATTTATGTTAGATCTCTTATCCTTTCAATGTGTGAACATTGACAAATCGTTAGGAAGATGCAGTCACAATAGAGGTTCAATATGTTGTTAAAGGAAATACTGTTAATCAGCTAATTGAAGAATTTAATGGATTACACTGCAGTGGTTTTGATATTCTTTGATCAGAATTTTATATCATTCGCATGGAGGTCCCCCCCATAATATGACTGTTGATGGAGGTACATGTGACTGTAAAGCCCCCGTCACACATAGCGATCTCGCTGGCGAGATCGTTGCTGGGTCACAAGTTTTGTGACGCAACAGCGATCTCACCAGCAAGATCGCTGTGTGACACTTCTCAGCGACCGGCCCCCCTGCCGGGTATCGCTGACCGTCCTGGAATGGCCATGACATTTTTTTGATCACTGGTCTCCCGCTGGCCAGCACTCATCACTGCATGACAGGCGGGAGACCAGCGATCAGTGAGCTGCCGCTGGTAACTAAGGTTAACATCGGGTTTCTAAGTGGCGCGCAGCGCTTAGAAACCCAATGTGTACCTTAGTTACCAGCGCGCTGGTGCAGGGAGCTGATAACCAAGGTACACATCGGGTTTCTAAGTGCCGCGCGCCGCTTAGAAACCCGATGTGTACCTTGGTTACCAACTCCCTGCACCAGCGCGCTGGTAACTAAGGTACACAGTGGGTAACTAAGCGACGTGCGTCGCTTGTTACCCACATGTTGCTGGTGCTGATCGCTGGTGAAGCTGCCTGTTTGGCTGCTCACCAGCGATCATGTAGCGACACACCAGCGATCCTGACAAGGTAATATCGTTGTCGGGATTACTGGTGTGTCGCTATGTGTGACGGGGCCCTTAGACTCACTAGGTGTGGTGGATCCTCTAAGCACAAGGTTCAGGTGAGCACATGGGCCATGGGCGTCGGTGTAGTAGCTAGGTGGAGCACACTGAAGATGGACAGCTGAGGGACTGGAAACCGTAGGTAGATAGGTGGAATGCGGGAAAATGCAGGCAAGCAGGCAGGATGCTGGAAACCGCTGGCAGGTGGGAGACATCCAGGAGACCGCAGGCAAGTGGGATGCATCCAGAAAACTGCAGACAGATGCTGAGCAGGTCAAGGTATACAGAGAAAGCCAGAGTCTAGCAACACTAAAGTATTAATAAAGTCCTGGAAGCCGCAGGTGGGCACGTAGAAAGTAAACTAAAAGTCTTAATAAAATCCTGGAAGCCATAAGTCGATAGGAGAAGTCCTGTAAGGCAGAGATAGACAAATAGCAAAGGTAAACGAAAAGTCTTAATAAAGTCCTGGAAGCCCTGTGTAGATAGAAGTCTTGGAAGCCACAGAAAGACAGGTGACATCCTGCAGACCACTGACAGGAATTGTGCACAGTCAAACTAAAAGTCATACCTTAAAGTCTTAATTCCAAGACACAGGTGTGTGTGTTGGAGGCATTCTATAGGCCTTGAAAGTCCAACACATGGGAGCACACCGGGCTACTTGCAAAGATCGACGTGGAGAATAAGAAAGTCTAGCGGATTAGGAGGAGGGAAGCAAAGCACGGATCTGGGACAGATGTGTAATATTGACCCATACACAATTTCCCATGTATACATTTCAGTGGAGAAGGATGAATGACTTGTCCTTTCATTAGTAGCCATCTTATGAATGAGACTGCTCTACAGACGGCACAAGACGCTGGTTGTGCACCTGTGGGTTGCTTAACTAATATAAAACTGGCGTAGAGCTTCAGGAAAGAGTATATTAGTCGATTGCACAAATTTGTATATAAACACACATTTCTGAACATAAATCATAAAGTGGGTCCATTTTCCTTAGACTATTGTGTTTAATCTTAGCTAAGAAAATAATTATTAAAAACTAAATACTACCTGTTTAAAGGGTTTCTCCATATCCTTACTTATTAGAAGTATCCATTGACATTAAGATAATTAAATGTCCTACTGTGATGACCCTCAATAATCAACTGTTACCTGTGGGGGTAACCTGTCAGAAAGTGCTTAAAATTCCTCCATCAGAAATGTCTACTCAAATCAATGAGCTGTCTGTGTGATGCAGGACAGGACAGGTCCTCCAGAGAGATGCTATTTTTTGTAACTACTCTTCAATCTGGAAATAAGATGGGAACACCAAATAGAAAATCACCATCTATTAACTCAAAATACCCTAAGATATATCAAAATGTTTTGGTTTTTACTTTGAACAAAGCCTGAATTATAATAATAATAATATTAATATCTGTAATAAAAAGTGTACAAAAATGTAATTTTTCTTAAAATCTTAAACTAGTACTACAATAGAGGATCAGTGCAGTCAGATTCATAAACTGCAGCATAATTGTTCTGTTAAAACAGTTCATTCATTGCATAAATCCAAGAAATGAAATCACCAAAATGTTTGTGTCACATGGCAAACTTGAAATTGTCTTCTGTATGGTTCAGGACTATTATAACAGTGCATGGCTATTACATTTCTATTAGAAAGTTATCTCATGTTGTGTGAAGCAAAGCTGATAAATATACGTATTTTTGTTCTCTCTCAGGCCCTGGGTATCAAGTTATTTTAAAAATATCCCACTACGAATCTACTGTCTTCCCCTTGGTAACAGACCACAGATGAAAAAGAAGAGGACGCGATAAGTGGAATATACATACATTCCTAAAATGAAATATTTTTAGAATATTGAAATTTGAAATCCTCCACAGTCAAAAAAATCCATTTAATAAAATCTGAAATAGACATTTGAGACCAAAATGCAGTCTGATTTTGCCTAATGCCCTATTTAAACAATGATTTCCATTCAGACCTAAACCCAAAGGTCCCATTGTAGATAAAAGTTTCTGTGGGGTCAGACAGCCATCTTGTGTGTATGGGGACTTTTCAACTATCCCTCAACTGATGATGTGGGGAAGATAAGGATAACCTGATGATTTTGTTCTGCAGGCATATAATCTGATCCCAGATAAGTTGCTTGGCCAAGCTGAATGTTCAGAAACATGAAGGGGTCAGGAGAGATACAGTAGCTGGGGCTGATAGGCATCAGAGGTGTATAGGAACCATTTTTGAGTATTTGTAATGCAAATCTCAATCTCAATAAACAATCATTGAGGCAAGTATAACACATCCAACCTTCATGGTCTATGTACAAAGTGCAATGTTCAGACTGACCATTGGTCTCCTGACTCGACCACAGCAGCATACTAAGCTGTTGAGTTTGGGTCAGGAGACCCGCGGCTGGTACGGACATGGGAGTCCATGTACGGACTGTGAAAGTTGGTCTGTGAAATTGGCCCACACATAGTGAATTCTGTTAGGTGCCGAATTTGCAACAATTCCACTGGCAATACACTTAAGTGGGGCATTTCATGTATCACTTTGCTGCTTCAGCGAGAGTCCACCTGCATGCCTTATCTGCACACATTAATAATAATTAAACAATCAATCATCTTTAATTTTTAGACAGAGCAAACTATGTCTAGACTTCCCAAAAATGCCCCAGTTTATCCTAGTGTCTCATGCTGTTTGATAAGTGTAATGCATATTTCTAATCTAAATACATTCTCCTTCTTGATTGATTTACTTTGTGCAAATTTGACTCAAAAGTTGCATTTAGCCCACCCTCCTTTCTGGAAGATCACATTTTTTTCCAGCGAGGCCATACTCACTTGTTGGACAAGGTGCAGAAAGTGTCTAAAACACATGAAAATTACTATTGGCTTAAAATATGTGCAGTTAAGTAAAAAAGAATGGCCCAATAGGAGTCCTTTAATATAAGGATACATAAATACGCACATGGCAGATCTGTAATTGAGTGAACTATTCTGTAGTAAATAAGATTTAATAATATTCCATTATTGTACCAGACTAACAAAACTTGACCAATAGCCTTCAGAAGAATGCAGATTTATCAGGTGTGGCACTAAAGAAACATCTGTCTTAACCTCAGTGTTTTCTAGCAAGACAAGTTACTCCTGGTTTTATGACTAAGCTGAATTACATCACAGAAGTAAGCTATCATGGCTTTCATGAACATAACAGACCCAGAGGTGATAGGCTCTGTTCCACTGACTGTTGTCTGGTATTTGGTTCGATCATCTTTACAGAAATGTGCAGAGATATCATTCTATTAGCATATCTGTTGGTTTCATATTCATTTTTCTAAGGCTACGGGGACAAACAACTGTAGATTCTCACTTCTGAGAAAATTGCATCGATTATACAAATGACACTCAGATCAAACTCTGATCAGTGATTGATCCAAGTGTCAGCTTAGTCTGATCCGATTTTCTTGCATGAGAGAATTGAAGCACAGAAGAGGAGAAGATGGAGAACAAAATTTCTCCTACCTTTTTCTTCCGTTCTGTGAGTCTGTGGAAATCGGACTGCTTTTGGATGTCATCCACGTGCAGTCCAATGATGTCCACACACCCACAGACCTGAATGGGTGCATGCCATCTGATTTGCTCTGCAAATCACAGCATGCTGTCATGTTTTCTCTTACAGAATCAATATGAGAAAAAATATGAGAAAAAAACGCTGATCAGCATTGCCCCATAGAATAACACTGGAATACTATCCGATAAAACATCAGCTAGCACTCGTCCGATGTTTATGCTCATGTAAGCAAGCCCTAAAGGCAAAAGTGATTTGTCGCTATCCGTTTTCCCACCATTCAATCAGCTATCCATTATTTTCAGTGGGCAGAATCATTCAGACAGTTGGGCTCAGACACCTACAGGTCCCATAAAAGTCAGGGAGATCCTTTGTAGGGTTAAGATACTGTCACACTAAGCGATATCGCTAGCAATATCGCTATAACTTGTGACGTTATAGTGATATTGCTAGCGATATCGCTATGTCTGATACTTACCTCCGACCGGCTCCCCCGCTGGTTATCGCTGATCGCGCGAGAACGTCCAGGACCGCTTCTCGTCGTCAGCTTCCTGCTGGGCTTCCTGTGGAGAGACGAGCGACGAGCGTGAACGCGGGCGGGAGGACGTCAGGATCGCCTAGTGTGACAGGTAGGTAGCGACCTCCGACCCCTGCGATGTCGCTGGTGAGATCTGCCTGTGTGGCAGCTCACTAGCGACCACTTAGCGATGTACCAGCGATCCTGACCGCGTCATATCGCTGGTCGGGATCACTGGTGCATCGCTAAGTGTGACAGTACCTTAACAGGTATTTTATCTATTAACCCTTTTGCGCCACAGCCTGTTTTTGCCTTCGTGACCCGATCAATTTTTACAATTCTGACCACTGTCACTTTATGAGGTTATAGTTCTGGAACGCTTCAACGGATCATACTGATTCTAACATTGTATTTTCACAACATTGGACTTCATGATAGTGTTAAAATTTGTTCAGTATGACTTGCGTTTATTTCTGAAAATATCGGAAATTTGGTGAAACATTTGAAAATTTCACAATTATTAAATTTTATACCCTTAGACCAGAGAGTGGTGTCACACAAAATAGTTAATAAATAACATTTCACACGTCTACTTTACATCAGCATAATTTTGGAAACATAATTTTTTTTAGTTAGGACGTTATAATTTCTCATTTTTCTATAAAATTTACAAAACCATTTTTTTAGGGACCACCTCACATTTGAAGTGACTTTGAGGGGCATATATGACAGAAAACAGTGACACCATTCTACCAATTGCACATCTCAGGGTACTCAAAACCACATTCAAGAAATGTATTAACCCTTCAAGTGCTTCACGAGAACTAAAGTAATGTGGAAGGAAAAAATGAACATTTAACTTTTTCCCACAAAAATGCTACTTTAGCGCCATATTTTCCATTTTCACAAGGGTAACAGAAGAAAATGCACCATAAAATTTGTTGTGCCATTTCTCCTGAGTATGCCGTTACCACTTATGTGGAGGAAAACTATTGTTTGGGCGCACGGCAGGGCTTGGAAGGGAAGAAGCGCCATTTGACTTTCGGAATACAAAATTGGCTTGACTCAATAGCCAATGCCATGTTGCATTTGGAGAGCCCCTGAGGTGCCTAAACAGTAGAAATCCCCCACAAATTACCACATTTTGGAAACTAGACCCCTCAAGGATGTTATCTAGATGTGTGGTGAGCACTTATAACCCTCTGGGGCTTCATAGAATTTCATTATGTTGAGATGTGAAAATTAAACACTTTTTCTGAAGAAAAATGTTGTTTCAGCCCCTTTTTTAATTTTCACAAAAGTAACAGGAGAAAAGGGATGCCAAAATTTGTTGTGCAATTTTTCCAAAGTATGCAGGTACCCCATATTGTTGAAAAATTACTGCTTGGGTGCATGGTAGGGCTGGAAAAAGAATGAGCGCTATTTTGGCTGCAATAGGTTGTGGATACCATGTCACATTTGATGTGCCCCTGACATGCCAAAAATGCAGACGCCCCCATATTTTGTAAACTACACCTCTCAAGGAATTTTTCTAGGGGAGTAGCGAGTATATTTAACCCTTAGGTGATTCACAAACTTTTATAAAATTTGGCTGAGTAAATGAAATATTACTATTTTTTCACCTAAAATGTCGCTTTGATCCCAAGTTTGCAATTTTCAAAAGGGGTAATAGGAGAAAAATCAATACCCCATAAGTGGTTGAAAACTACTTTTGAGGTACAGTGCAAAGCTCAAAAGGGAAGGAGTGCCATATTACAGTGCAGGTTTTGCTATATTGGTTTGAGGGGGCCATGTCACATTGGCAGAGCCCCTGAGGTGCAAGAACAGCAGAAACCCCCGTAAGAGACCCCATTTTACAAACTACACCTCTCAATGAGTTCATCTAGGGGTGCAGTGATCATATTGACACCACAAGTGTGTCACAGAATTTTATACCATTGGGCAGTGAAGAAGAAATAATTACATTTTTACAACAGAAAAATTGTTTTAGCCCCAGATTTTACATTTTCACACTGGGAAATGGGTAAAAATGGTGCCAAAACTTCTGCTGAACTTGGCAATACTACTTAGCCACACGCGAGACTTGGGAGGGACAAGGCACTATTTGACTCTTGGAAAACAAATTATTATAGAATAGTTTGCGGACTCCATATAAAGAGCCCCTAAATGCTAGAAAAGCAGAATCCCCTCTCAAGCGACCTCAGTTTGGAAATTCTCAAATTCATATGTGAAATAAGGTTCCTTTTTTTATTTAGCATTCAACGTTAAACGTTTTCGGTCCTAACAAGGACCTTCATCAGAGCTAAATGGTGGGGGAGAGAATAGGAAAAAAGGAGGAAGTGTGTCATATAATCATACTGACAATTACATAACTAAAGTATATGCAAAATAAAATACAACGGAACGATTTTCATATATATGATGGAAAACACGTTAATAATACACAAGTAAAGCAATACCATTGCTAATTGAAACCTGCATAGACAGGAGAAATACAACATACTAATAATCCATGAATAAAAGGGGGGAAAAGGAAAACAAACGGGAAGTACTGAAAAAAACAGAAAAGGAAAACAAACAGGTGAGTGGAGAAAGGGTACACTCAGTGCAAAGGTCACACTTATTGTTATAGCCATAGTATATTTGAAAAGGATACAGGGATATCCTGTATATGAAACTGGTGACAGAATCCAGTCTGTGTGTCCAATCTGTAAAGGAGGATGGGTGCAGAAATTTTCAATATTCTTAGTGCAGACTCCCAGAGGAAAGTTTGGCGTTTCAGAGCGGTCTCAAAGCATCTGGAGGGGGGAGGTTCAGTTAATATATAGGTTATGTCAAAAAAGTATATAAGGAATACAGAGAACTGTGGCTGCCCCAATTACGTCCAGTCACATTGCCCCGGTAATGCGATTACCTGAATGCTGTAGAGGGGGAGGAGGAACCCGGTATGTCAGTGTGTGGTGCTGCAAGCTACTTGTGCTGTAGGACTCCTCGGTATAAGTGGCATCCGTACCTGGAAGTGTGGGTACCTCGTGACGCAAACGCCTAGTCATGGGGTCACGTGACCGCATCGCGTCAATGCCACCGGGGACACAAGGACCCAAATAACGACACGTAGGTAGGCAGCTGCCACTTTTAGTTAACATTTCCTCCAAAATCCTCAGCACTAGACAAATGTCCCTCTTACAAAAAGGGCTGTCCTTCTGTGCCTCTTATAGATACAATCTATTTGAACTTAATATGGATCTCCCGAGATTCTATCGTAACTTTCGACTTAGAGCACATTTCTCTAAACAAGAAACAGAAACCAGATCCATTCCTGAGCATGATACTCCACTACTGAAACTTATCCAGTTAGGCTTATGCTCATTGAGCACGTACATGCCCCCTAAGGAAACCCCTCTATAGAGACTTTCATCGCACTGGTGGAGAAGGATGTTAACGCTATCAGCAGCGAGATTAACCAGGGTCTCTTAAGGGGGTTTTACACATAGCAATATCGCTAGCAATATCGCTAAAGCGTCACCGATTTTGTGACGCAGCAGCGATATTGCTAGCGATATCACTACATATGACACTTACCTCCGACCGGCTCCCCCGCTGTCTGTCGCTGATCGCGTGAGATTGGCCAGGTCCATTTCTCGTCGGGTGCTTCCTGCTGGCGCCGATGAGTGACGTGTGGACGTGGGCGGGAGGACGTCAGCATCACTGCGTGTGAAAGGTAAGTAACGACCGCTGTATCGCTGCTACATCGCTGTGAGATCTGCCTGTTTGGCAGCTCACTAGCGACCATTTAGCGAAGCACCAGCGATCCTGACCGGGTCGTATCGTGGTCGGATCGCTGGTGCATCGCTAAATGTAAAGGGACCTTAACACTTTACATTTTTTTTATTTATTTTAATTTTTTTAATAGTTTTAAAACTTTTTTTTCCTTTTTTTTATTTTCTTTTTACTTAGTCTCTGTATTTATTTGTCTGATCACTGGTTTCATACAATGCAATACACATCTATTGCGTTGTATGAGCCTGGCAGTTTTATACAGGAAGATTGCTTGTTAGACTCAGCTGCAGGCTGAATCTAACAAGCCACTGTGGCAGGCAGACCCAGAAGTCATCACGTGACCTCCGGCTGATGGGAAAATGCAGGTTTCCCTGTGATGTGATCAGATGTCATCACTGGGGTTTTGGAGAGGTGAGTAAAGCCAAGATTGCGGCATCTAGAAGATAGCAAAGGGTTAACATCATTGGGACCCGATCTAATCTGGTCTCGATGATGTCACCTGTCAGAGCTACCGCTCCGCACAGGAATCGCAGTGCTTGCAGGATCTTGGAGGTCCTGAGCGCGAGACCACTGACCTCTTATAAACATCAGCACTACACAGAGCCCAGCAAGCGCTGACGTTTATGTACCGTGTAAATCAACAGCCGCGGAGACACCATCACATGTTTCTCAACGCAAGCAATGACTAGCCAGGTCTTTCACTGGGAAGGAACAACCACGGGAAGGGCAGTCTCCAATGAAGGAAACCACCTATGCCAAAACATGGTATCCATCCACAGACAGCTGTTTCGGGGTATTGCTCCTCATCAGTGTGGAGTAGGAAACTGGCTAGTAGGAGCAATGCCTAGTAAAAGACTGTGAAAATGAGGATGAGTGACCTCATGGAGATCAACATCCAACACTGTGGAGACACCATCACATGTTTCTCAACGCAGTGATGCTAGAGCAATGCCCCCATCCCTTATGGGAAATATGCAAAAACATGTAAATCATCAGCCACGGAGAGTAGGAGCAATGTGATGGTGTCTCCGCGGCTATTGATTTACATGTTTTTGCATATTTCCCATAAGGGATGGGGGCATTGCTCTAGCATCACTGCGTTGAGAAACATGTGATGGTGTCTCTGCAGTGTTGGATGTTGATCTCCATGAGGTCACTCATCCTCATTTTCACAGTCTTTTACTAGGCATTGCTCCTACTAGCCAGTTTCCTACTCCACACTGATGAGGGGCAATACCCCGAAACAGCTGTCTGTGGATGGATACCATGTTTTGGCATAGGTGGTTTCCTTCATTGGAGACTGCCCTTCTCGTGGTTGTTCCTTCCCGGTGAAAGACCTGGCTAGTCATTGCTTGCGTTGAGAAACATGTGATGGTGTCTCCGCGGCTGTTGATTTACATGTTTTTGCATATTTCCCATAAGGGATGGGGGCATTGCTCTAGCATCACTGCGTTGAGAAACATGTGATGGTGTCTCCGCAGTGTTGGATGTTTATCTCCATGAGGTCACTCATCCTCATTTTCACAGTTTATGTACCGTGGGCGGTCAGGAAGCTGTTAATATCTGGGTTAATTCACAGATTCAGTACTTACCTGTCATGTAAAAAAAAAAAGCAACTAACCTGCAAATATGGGGTTAATCTGCTGGATAATAGTGTTCTAAAGCTATGTAGACATCGCACAGTAATCCCAGCTACAGAGAGGAAATTAACTTTATTCGTCCCAGCACTGTTTGGCTTTCAGCCATAGAGGGGCGGCTAGCACGGCTTCAGTCACCGCTCAGTACATTACGAGCTGCGGCTGCAACCACACCCCAACACTGACTGACTGACAGCCAACTTAGCCCTGATATATTGTAGAGCCAGCTGTCAGTCAGTGCCGGGGGTGTGCTTATAGCTGCCGTTCTTTATGTACGGAGTGGTGACTGACGCCGTGCCGACCGCAGCTCTATGACTAAAAGTCAGAGGCTGTTGGGAACAATAAAGTTAATTTCCTCCCTGCAGCCTGGCTTTCATTGAGGTGGCCACACAGTTTTAGAGCACTATTAACCCACAGATTAACCATATATCTCTAGGATAATAGCGTTTGTTATCATGACAGGTTCCCTTTAAACATGAAAACATTTGTCTGTTCTATAGACATTCAAAAACCTACTCACTATGAAGATTATCTGTTTGATCCTACTGGTAGAAAATTTATTTTCATTTGATGCCCTTTGAAGACATTAAAAGCAGTGTACAAATAACAAAATTTTGCTAGTAAAACTGCTCATGTGAAATTACATAAATTAAAATGAAATATCAAGATTCTGAATGGTTTGATCAAAGTATTTAAATTTCCTGTCTCCACATTAGCTTATATTGTTGAAAGAGCAATATCGTAGTTAAGAAGTGTTACAGGCAGATATAACTTTGAAAACCAGCAGGTATCGGCAGTGTTGGATTGGGGCGCCACGGGACCACCAGTAACCAACTCCAGTAACCCACTTTTCAGCTACATGCAAATGTGACATTATCCTCAATCATAAATTTATATAACAATTAACCAGATAGATTGGTAAATGAATAAGATGCTGCCTTTTTCTGTACATAGTAATTCAAGTATATTGTTCCAAGTACTGCTCACATAAGAGGGTGGTGGCCACTCCAGCACAGGGGCTCACCGGAGGATTCTCCTGTGGGCCATTCCAAGCCTGGGTATCGGTACAGTTAACCTTCAAAAGATGTAAGTATACAACGCATTTCTCGCTAGGAGCTTTGCCTGGATTCAACTCAATTCTCCTGTAATTTACTGAGAAAGTACAGACCAAATAAATATCTTGATTTTTTCTTGTAAAAATGTTCATGGATGCATGGTGAAGAAAACATATCTAAAAAAAACCCTGACATATAAAACACAACATAGACTAGTAAATAGGCCTTAAACAGAAATGTGGTAGTAAAGATTGAGAAATAAGTTTCACAAATTGTGAGATTGAAACTCTGCCTACTTTTCCTGACTCAAGGCTCATTTGGCCCAATTGTAAACATTAGACGTTATGAGATGTAATACCTTCACTGCTAGAATTTATTAACATTTTTCACACTCAAGAAATAAAGCCTAAATACTAAAATACTACTACTAATACCACTATGCCACCGTACCCATTAACCCCTAAAATACTGCTGTCAATCACAACAGCGATATTTAAGTTGTTACAAGGGGGTGACAAGACCCCCTTAGTAACCATCTTCTCCTGAGCACACCGATACCCCATATGTGTGGGAAAACTACTGTTTAGTCATTCGTCAGGGATCTGAAGGAAAGGAGCGTCAATTGACCTCGCAAAATTTGCTGAAATCATTAATGGATGCCAGGTCACATTTGGAGAGCCGCTGATGTGCCTAAATAATGGAAACCCTCTACAGGTCACCCTATTTTGAAAACTAGACCTCTCAAGGAACTTATCTAGATACATGGTGAGCACCTTGAACCCCCAGATGCTTCATAGAAGTTTATAACGTTGAGCCGTGAACATAAAAAAATCTAATTTTTCCCACAAAAATGTTCTTTTACCCCTAATTTTTTATTTTCACAATGGTAACAGGAGAAAATGCACCATACTATTTTTTGGGCAATTTCTCCTGAGTACGCCAATACCCAACATGTGGAGGAAACCTACTTTTTGGGCGCATGGCAGTGCTCAGAAGGGAGGGAGAGCTATTTGACTTTTTGAATGCAAAATTTGCTGGAATCGTTAGTGGATGCCATATCACGTTTGGAGAGTCCCTGATGTGCCTAAACAGTGGAAACCCCCCTACAAGTGACCCCATTTTGGAAACTAGACCTTTCAAGGAACTTATCTAGATATGTGGTAAACACCTTGAACCCCCAGGTGCTTCATAGAAGTTTATAACGTTGAGCTATGAAAATAAAAAAACACAATTTTTCCACAAAAATGTTCTTTAGGCCTCAATTTTTTATTTTCACAAGGGTAACAGGAGAAAATGGACCCCAAAATTTGTTGTGCACTTTCTCATGAGTACACCAATGCCTCATATGTGGTTGAAAACTACTTCTGAGGTATAAAGCTCAGAAAGGAAGAAGAGCCAATGTGGAGTTCAGATTTTGCTGGACTGGTTTGAGGCTGCCATGTCACATTGGTAGAGCCCCTATGGTGCCAGAACAGACGAAAACCCCTTAAGTGACCACATTTTACAAAATACATCTCTCAATGAATTCATCTAGGGGTTCAGTGATCATATATACACCACACTGATGTCACAGAATGTTAAGGCTAAGTGCACACGTACCGGAACTCTCGCGGAAATTACCGCGAGAATTCCGGAATTCCAGTCCGCGGGAAAATCGCATTTTAAATTCCCGCGATTTTCCCGCGGAAAAACTAGCATTTTGCAAGCGCAATTAGCTTGCAAAATGCTAGCGTTCTCCAAGCGATCTGTAGCATCGCTTGGAGAACTGATTGACAGGTTGGTCACACTCATCAAACATAGTGTTTGACAAGTGTGACCAACTTTTTACTACTGAGGCCGCCTATGCAGCATCAGTAGTAAAAGATAGAATGTAAAAAAAAAAATAAAAAACGGTGTTATTCTCACACTCCGACGTCCCGCGCATCCGTTCCCAGTAATCCTTTGCGAAAATGCCCACGATGACGTCAGTTCTCGCGGGATCGCGACGTCTCACGGTAATTCGCGATGACGTCGCGCGAATGACCGCGAGACTTCGCGATCCCGCGAGAAGGGACGTCATCGCGAGCATTTTCGCAAAGGACTACTGGGAACGAGAGCGTGAAGAGAAGCGGGAAGGCTGCGCGGGACGTCGGAGGGTGAGAATAACAATATTTTTTATTTTAAATTCTATTTTTTACAGGGATATGGTACCCAAAGCCCGGAGGACAGTCTTCTCTCCTCCGCACCATGGGTACCATCCGCAATTGTTCTGCTTACTTTCCGCATGGTGTGCACAGCCACATGTGGGAAATAAGCGGAACAATGCATTCCTATGGGTGCGGGATCGCCGCGATTCCGCAAATTAATGAGCATGCTGCGGTTTTTACCGCGAAGCGATTCCGCCGCGGTAAAAACCGCAGCATTAGCACAGCATTGCGGAATCCCATAGGAATGCATGGGATGCTTATTTTTCGCGTTTTCGCGGCAAAATCGCGCGGTTAAAACCGCCGCGGAAACGCGAAAAAAACGCCACGTGTGAACTCAGCCTAAACCATTGAGAAGTGGAGAAAAAAAATTATATTTTTACAACCAAAATTTTGTTTTAGCCCCAAATTTTACATTTTCACACTTGAAAATGGGTAAATTGGAACCAAAATTTCTGCAGATGTGGAAATACCCGATATGTGTCTGTACAGTACTGCTTAGCCACAAGGCAAGACATGGGAGGGACGGAGAGCTAATTGCCTGCAGCAGATTTTCCTACAATAGTTTGTGAACTCCATATACAGAGCCTTTAAGTTCTAGATGAGCAGAATCTCACTTCAAGTGTCCCCAGCGATCTACGCTGAGTACTTACATAGGGGTTTACATCTAAATCTGAGTTTATGTGATTCAGATGAAACCCCCGACAGATCCATTCACTGTAATGCAGCAGCAAAGTTACCCTGGACTCCATCTGGCCTCTGTTCAGCGTTGCCCTTCTTTTCAGAAGTGCACAAAACTGTGGCGTACCCGGTTTTTATGCACGCCTAAAAAGACGGACACCGCCGGATCACAGGTCAGAAGGCATCCACAGTGCCTCCCTCTGCCTCATTATAAGGAATCTTCCGCTGGCAACAAAATCACATATTTCAGAGATTTACACTGAAACTCCAGTGTAAGTTCTTAGGACAGAATGCAGGAAACATATGTGCTGAGCCTTACTGCAATTTTTTGAGAGTCAGAATGAACAAATCAACAGCAGGTGAAGAATTAGTTATTTATTTTTTTTACGCAGTTCCTCATGCGGTATAAGTGATTTGGTGACTTTATTCTTCTGGTTGGTGTGATTGCAGCGATACCATCGTTTTTTTATGTTTGGCTGCTATCACACACTAAAAGACGCTTTTTATTGCAAAAACAAGTTTTTGCATCGTCATATTTTAGTAGCTAAATTTTTTCTATATTTCAGCTAACAGTCATGTGAGGGCTTGTTTTTTGCGAGACTAGTTGAAGTTTTTATTGGTACCATTTTCGGGCACATTTTTCAATCACTTTCTCGTCCGATTTTTGGGAGGCAGAATGAACAAAAATCAGCAATTCAGGTTTTTTTATGCCATTCTGCATGTGGTAAAATTAATAAGTCAGCTTTATTTTTTAGGTCAGTATGATTTCAGCGATACATTTATATAATTTTTTTATGTTTTGGAGCTTTTTCACAATAAAAACTTTTACAGAAAAAATAATTATTTTTGCATCACTTTATTCTGAAAGGTATAACTTTTTTATTTTTCCGCTGACGGAGCTGTATGATGACTTTTTTTGCAGGACAAGATGACGTTTTCAGCTATATACCATTCTTATTTACATTCGTCTTTTTGATCTCTTTTTGTTCCACTTTTTGTTTGATGGTATGATAATAAAGCTTAGTTTGTGATTTTTAAAAAAATATTTTTACAAATTTTATTAATTTTTTTAAAACTTTTTTACATTGTCCCAGAATGGGACATCAACTTTATATTGACAGATCGCTGAGCAAATACTTTGCAATGCTTTTGCATGTGATAACAGAGAAAAATAGCTTACTGCAGATTAAAAAAAATCAAGCCATAAATTATTTAAAGGAAATCTGTCAGCATAATTTCACATTCCAAACTATTGATATTTGCATGTAGCTCTGATATGCAAACGAGGTTGCAGATCTGAAGCCTCTGCCACCCCAGCCCTATTCCCATCTCAGTGCCGCCTTCTTCTGCTTGGCTGATGGTTAGTGATGAGCACAAGGACTCGTTAATCAAGTTTGCCTAGGTGCTAAGTGATATGTTTGAGTCCCCGCAGCGGCATGTTTCGCGGCTGTTAGACAACCATCAAACATGTGGGGATTGCCCGGGTTTGTCAGGCAATCCCAGCATGTTTTGTGGCTGTCTAATTTGCATATCAATTTAAACATTGATTTCTCAGGAATGGAGGAATAGACTGGCCATGTAAAGGTATTGCTGGATGTGTTTTTTCTAAAGAGCTAAATGAGCATATAAATAATTTGGGAGGTGAAATCCTGCTGACAGATTCCCTTTAAGCAAAGCTTTAATAGAATGCCAAAGTAAAGAAGGGGGCCACAGTTAGTTACTATGCCCGGGCAGCGCCGGGCTCTTCAGCTAGTATATTTATATACCTACACCAGTATTTATGCATAGTTATCATCAGTGGCGTAGCGTGGGGTGGGGCGAGGGGGGCGGTCCGCCCCAGGCGGCACGTGTGTGGGGGCGGCGCGGCAGCAGCAATTCAATTCCTCTCCTCTGACTGTGGGAGAACCGCGCGGACTCCGCGGAGGCACAGTGCAGGTGCTTTCTACCTTCTATCTACGCCACTGCCTTGCTGGACTCGGAGCCCCGGCTGCTTTCCGCTCCTGAGCCGGTGCTGGGCGGAGGTGTTGGCCGCTCGGAGCTGGTTGTTCGGTCGGAGCTGCCCGAAGAACACGTGGCGTGTGGCTGAGGTGACGCAGGAGGAGCGGATCCCGAGACACAGGAGCCGGTGAGTGAGGGGGACGGCGGGAAGCGCTGCCCAGCCTGCCCGTGATGTCTGTGAGGGGAGGGAGACACCGCGGTATGTGATTGCCCCTTGAATTTCATTCCATCATGTAATGTTATGCTACAGGGGGCATCTAGGTAATTACTCCCTCTCCCCCATTTACTAATTCTAAAGTTGAGGCTCCCTAATCCTTGGAGTTGGATTGCCTACATCTTCATATAGCTGATATTATGCAAAAGAGTTGGGCTCTGTAGGAAGAGGACATGGTGGAGCTGTGCAGAGGAGGACATGGGGGGGGCTCTGTAGGGGGAGGACATGGGGGAGCTGTGCAGAGGAGGACATGGGGGGGCTCTGTAGGGAGAGGACATGGGGAGCTGTGCAGAGGAGGACATGGGGGGGCACTGTAGGGAAAGGACATGGGGGGCTGTGCAGAGGACATGGGGGGCTCTGTAGGGAGAGGACATGGGGGAGCTGTGCAGAGGACATGGGGGGGCTCTGTAGGGAGAGGACATGGGGGGCTGTGCAGAGGAGGACATGGGGGGCTCTGTAGGGAGAGGACATGGGGGAGCTGTGCAGAGGACATGGGGGGCTCTGTAGGGAGAGGACATGGGGGGCTGTGCAGAGGACATGGGGGGGCTCTGTAGGGGGAGGACATGGGGGGGCTGTGCAGGGGAGGACATGGGGGGCTCTGTAGGGGGAGGACATGGGGGGCTGTGCAGGGGAGGACATGGGGGGGCTCTGTAGGGGGAGGACATGGGGGGGCTGTGCAGGGGAGGACATGGGGGGCTCTGTAGGGGGAGGACATGGGGGGCTGTGTATGCGAGAACATGGGGGCTCTGTAGGAGGGACATGGGGGACTGTGCAGGGGGGTACATGGGGAGGCTCTGTAGGGGAGGACATGGGAGGCTGTGCTGGGGGGTACATGGGGAGGCTGTGTAGGGGAGGACATGGGGGGCTGTGCAGGGGAGGACATGGGGGGGCTGTGCTAGGGGGTACATGGGGAGGCTGTGTAGGGGAGGACATGGGGGGCTGTGCAGGGGAGGACATGGAGGGGCTGTGCAGGGGGGTACATGGGGGAGGGGGGCTGTGCAAGGGGAGAACATGAGGGCTCTGTAGGGGGTGTACTGTAGGTCTGTGCAGGGGGGAGGACACGTGGGTCTCCTTACACTGTTTTATGGTGCAGCTCTCGGCAGGGCAGTGGTGGAGGTTCAGTAGGGTCATCACGCTAATACATACACATATGTATAGAGAGAGAGAGAGAGAACTGCAAGAAGATGAAAGTCTAGAAATTTAGAAATAATAACAGCAGAGTTAGTAGTAGACTAAAAATTAGATCTTTGAGTGTAGTGTGGGCTCTTTGGATTCTTCCAGATTATCAACGACCAAAGGGGCGGCAAATTTTTCGACCGCCCCGGGCGCCACAAACAGTTGCTACGCCACTGGTTATCATACATTCATATCTTCAACCAAAAAGACCAAGGGTTACAATATATATATATATATATATACACTCACTGGCCACTTTATTAGGTACACCATGCTAGTAAGGGGTTGGACCCCCTTTTGCCTTCAGAACTGCCTCAATTCTTCGTGGCAGAGATTCAACAAGGTGCTGGGAGCATTCCTCAGAGATTTTGGACCATATTGACATGATGGCATCACACAGTTGGCGCAGATTTGTCGGCTGCACATCCCTGATGCGAATCTCCCGTTCCACCACATCCCAAAGATGCTCTATTGGATTGAGATCTGGTGACTGAGGAGGCCATTTGAGTACAGTAAACTCATTGTCATGTTCAAGAAACCAATCTGAGATGATTCGAGCTTTATGACATGGCGCATTATCCTGCTGAAAGTAGCCATCAGATGTTGGGTACATTGTGGTCATAAAGGGATGGACATGGTCAGCAACAATACTCAGGTAGGCTGTGGCGTTGCAACGATGCTCAATTGGTACCAAGGGGCCCAAAGAGTGCCCAGAAAAAATTCCCCACACCATGACACCACCACCACCAGCCTGAACCGTTGATACAAGGCAGGATGGATCCATGCTTTCATGTTGTTTACGCCAAATTCTGACCCTACCATCCGAATGTCGCAGCAGAAATCGAGACTCATCAGACCAGGCAACGTTTTTCCAATCTTCTACTGTCCAATTTCGATGAGCTTGTGCAAATTGTAGCCTCAGTTTCCTGTTCTTAGCTGAGAGGAGTGGTACCCAGTGTGGTCTTCTGCTGCTGTAGCCCATCTGCCTCAAAGTTCGACGCACTGTGCGTTCAGAGATGCTCTTCTGCCTACCTTGGTTGTAACGGGTGGCAATTTGAGTCACTGTTGCCTTTCTATCAGCTCGAACCAGTCTGCCCATTCTCCTCTGACCTCTGGCATCAACATGGCATTTCCGGCCACAGAACTGCCGCTCACTGGATTTTTTTTCTTTTTCGGACCATTCTCTGTAAACCCTAGAGATGGTTGTGCGTGAAAATCCCAGTAGATCAGCAGTTTCTGAAATTCTCAGACCAGCCCTTCTGGCACCAACAATCATGCCACGTTCAAAGGCACTCAAATCACCTTTCTTCCCCATACTGATGCTCGGTTTGAACTGCAGGAGATTGTCTTGACCATGTCTACATGCCTAAATGCACTGAGTTGCCGCCATGTGATTGGCTGATTAGAAATTAAGTCTTAACACACAGTTGGACAGGTGTACCTAATAAAGTGGCCAGTGAGTGTATATACATATATATAGGAAAAAAATAGGCAGCACTCACATTAAATGTGAAAAAAGTGGATACTTTACTGATCCTCAGATGGCAACTTTTCAACAGTGACCCGTCTTTGACAAAGACGGGTCACCGTTGAAACGTTGCCATCTGAGGATCAGTAAAGTATCCACTTTTTTCACATTTAATGTGAGTGCTGCCTATTTTTTTTTTCCTTTTGTCATTTTGGTTGTTTGGACACTGCTGAATAGGTTTTGCACCTGCTGTATTATTTTGGTAGTGCTGCCCTTTTTTCTTGATTTATATATATATATGTATATATGTATATATATATATATATATATATATATATATATATATATATATCTATATGCCTTATTAGTGTCATGCAGTGACCAAAACACATATACAATTAGATGCAAGATTCTTAAGAGAGCTGCAGACAATGAGCAGTAAAGAACCACAGACCTTAATGCTCTAGAGTCGACGATGGATGTCTAACTCAAATACACAGAGGGAAAAAATTAAAAGCTTGGACAAAATCGTGGGCTGACCTTGATATTTATTAAAAAAATGTCTGCAATTGAGGAGAATATTTAGAATTGAGAGTCCTCAGTGATTGATACCTTTTAATGGCTAACTGAAAAGATGGTAACACATTGCAAGCTTTCGAGACTACTCGGGTCTCTTCATCAGGCTAGACTTTTACTGGCTAACACAGTACAAAGATATATATCTTTCCTGCAATTGAGGAAGTTTTTCCTTATCAAATATAATGATAAACTTTTCATATGGAAACAAAGTTAGGGCCCCGTCACACATAGCAATCTCGCTAGCGAGATTGCTGCTGAGTCACAAGTTTTGTGACGCAACAGCGATCTCACCAGCGAGATCGCTGTGTGTGACAGCGATCAGCGACCGGCCCCCCTGCTGGTATCACTGATTGCTGTAGGAAAGCCCTGGACATTTTTTTGGTCACTGGTCTCCCGCTGGCCAGCACGCATCGCTGCGTGTGACAGGCGGGAGACCAGCGATCAGCTGGTAACTAAGGTACACATCGGGTATCCAAGGGACGTGCGTCCCTTAGATACCCGATGTGTACCTTAGTTACCAGCTCCCTGCATCAGCGCGCTGGTAACTAATGTACACAGTGACACCGCATGCTCGGCGTCGCTGTGCTGATCGCTGGTGAAGCTGTCTGTATGACAGCTCACCAGCGATCACATAGCGACTTACCAGCGATCCTGACTCGTTGATATCGTTGTCGGGATCGCTGGTGAGTCACTATGTGTGACTCCAGCTTTAGAGTGGTTGTCCCACGAACAAAGTACAATTGAATTAATAGATTGAATAAAATATTGGAACAATATAATATGTTATGTAAGATCAGTAAAAAGCATATGTCCCAATTTAAATATGTAATAAGGATAAAAATAACTTTGAATAATACAGATAATTGTAGCACCCATGTCTCTGCCTGCAGTCCCTCTCTCCCTGCAGAGACACCAGGGTACTGATCACCTTGGCCTCCGTTCTGCTCCTTCCGGGTCTGCCGCTGCCTGGGTGCATGCACTGCACGCAGGTCCCTAGCCACTGTGCTTAGGGCGCGTGCATTCCCACTTTCTTAAAGGAGCCGCGCACATTCCTTTAAAGTGTCCCCAGCCAATAGCTAGAGGCACTATTTAAAGCACCTCCTCCAACATGGAGGTGCCTGTGCAGTGTTGTGAGTTTGTTTTTCTAATACTCTTGTGAGTTCTCAGGTCCCAATGCTTGTATCTCAGCCTGCTGCACCTGCCAGTGCTCACTTTAATGGCAGTCGGTCCTGTTGTACCCACCAGTTCTCATCTCCACGGCGGCCGGTCCAGTTACACCTGCCAGTGCTTACCTCAACTGCAGCCAGTCCTGTTGCACTTGCTAGTGCTCGTCTCAACAGTAGCCAGTCCAGTTGCACCCGCTAGTGCTCACATCAAAGGCAGCTGGTCCTGTTGCACCTGCCAGGGCTCATCTCAATGGCACTGGTCCAGTTGCCCCTGCCAGTGCTCAGCTCTCCGTCAGCTGGTCCTGTCTGCAACAGTGGTTCCAATCATCTTACTCTGCCTGCCTGCATCTGTTGGAGCCTCCATATATTTAAATGGCCTCAGATATTGCTCAATACAGTATAGCTACAAAAAGTGTATAAAGGCCCCACATAGTGCTCCATACAGTATAGAGGGCGCCACATAGTGCTCCATACAGTAAAATAGGCCCCACATAAAAAATACTTCTGCCCATTTCTTTGTTGCTCCAGTCTCTACAAAGTGTGGTCAGAGCCTCTGCACATCTCAGTACAGCGGTCCCATTGTAATGTGATGTCGGACGCAGAATGATGGGAAAGGAAGCATCAGTCAATGCTCCTCCTCCATCATTACTTTCATCTGTATCAACACCTTGGATGCCGATATAGAGTTGGAAGTGTGATGTCTGGTGAAAGGGCAATGCCGGGAAGGGACATCGCGGGCCAAATATACTCTGCTCTAGACTGTTCAACAGGAAGACACCATATAAACTGCTTGTCTTTTGGCAGAAGAATGTGCATGAATTGAAAACCCTTATTAGTCTCTTAAATCTCCATGATGTACCATTACGTTTTCAAGCATGACAGTGTGTTTGGAGAAGGCTCAAGAGCTGGACCAGCTTCAGACAATGCAGTTGGCAACTATAACACGTAGTCAGGGCCGGCGTTAGGGGCAGGCAGTCTAGGCAGCTGCCTAGAGCCCCCGCTGCCCGAGGGGTGGACATACCGCCGATGCAACTGCATCATAGCGGGGACAGTATGCAGCCGCTAAGGGGCCACTCAGTCAAGATTGCAGGCGGGAGTGAAAGGGGCCCGGTGTCATGCAGCATTGGATCCCTCTCACTCCATCCTGTAATCAAGTGGATAACCAGAATCGGGGAGAGAGCGGCGCACAGAGTGAAGTTCAAAAAGGGGTGTGTCATGCAGAGAGAGACGCTGGCTAATGAACGCTTTCCTCACCAGACTGACAAGAGCGTTCACTGGCTGCCGTCTCTGTTCTCCTGCATGGTGCGTCCCAATGGTGAGTACTCACCTATAGTCAGATGTCCGGGCAACATAGCACACAGGGGACAACAGTGGAGGAAGAGCAGGGCTTACAGTGTGTCTTCTGCTCCCTCTACTGTTCTATTCCCAGCAGCATCTCAAAGAAGAGGTCAGGGGAGGAGGCTCACTGCATGGGACATCTCACAGAGAGGAGGTCAGGGAGGAAAGCTCACTGCACGGTACATCTCACAGAGAAGAGGTCAGGGAGGAGAGCTCAATGCATGGGACAGCACGGCAGCAGCAGGGGGCTGATATCAGTGCTCTCTGCTGTGTGTCCCCATCCCCCACAGTCATTTCTGCAACTTTCTCCAGCTGACCTCTTCCAGGGCTCATCTGAACACCTGATCTCACAGATTAGTATGTGTATGTATGTGCTTGTATATGTATGTATGTATGTATGTATGTATGTGTGCATGTGTGTAGGTTTCTATCTGTGTGTGTATTTGTGTATGTGTGCACGGTATATGTGTGTTTATGTATGGTATGTTTGTATGTCTGTGTGTGTATGCATGTACAGCATATGTTTATGTGTGCATGTATGTACGAAAAAACAAAGATGGAAAGCACACATAGGGTGTATCGTCTAGAAGAACCACAATAGCAAGCAAGCCCAATCAGTTAGACTCACCTGCTGAAGTTGTGTGAGTCACAACAAACTGGGAATCACTCATAAGGGTCCGGTCGTCGCTGGTATCCCGCTGGTAGAGAATGAAACAAATCCAAAGTGGGAAAAAAAAAAGAGCCGGGCTGAATAAAACCACGCTGACCAGAAAAAAAACGCACCTTCAGCAGTCCATATAATAAAAAACTTCTTTAATAAGCCTACACGTTTTGTGGCAAAACCAGCCACTTCATCAGGGCATAAAGAACAATCACAAATTCAGGATATAAATACAATCACAAACTGTTTCAATACACCTTTCTTTGACATCATTTCCTGTGGAAACGCCCATATATCATATAAAACCATGTATATAAATAAAAACTGCTTAAATATTGTGATTAAAATCCAATAACATTTCTACCAATACCATGGAAATATTATACACAAAAATAACAAAAGATATATATACTATAAAATAAAATGCAAAAAAATATAAACTCGAACCCACCACTTTAGAACAACTCAAAAATGTAGTTCACGTGTCTTAGCCCACTATACCACAACAAATCCACATACCCCCTTAGATCCTCATATATAATTAACAAATACCCCACTCCTTTTATTATTTCACCAGAATATGTCTAAAAAAGGTCACTAATTTCATTTAAACCCTAACCCTACCAAAACTACACAAGAATTTAGTGAACCCTCCTGGGTGCCCCATATTGCAGGGATTAATTCATTAACCTCTAATTTAGCCGCCTATGTTGATTCCTTTATGAACAACTCTGTAAAA
The DNA here is from genome assembly GCF_039654945.1 of Dendrobates tinctorius. Taxonomy (NCBI): domain Eukaryota; kingdom Metazoa; phylum Chordata; class Amphibia; order Anura; family Dendrobatidae; genus Dendrobates; species Dendrobates tinctorius. Next base: position 10,071,220 of record NW_027361891.1, read on the forward strand.
AGATTGGGAAGTTATCTCAGAGATTCTACCCATCTTATACAGATACTTCAAGATATCGTATGGAAAGATGAATAATCCAATAACATTTCTATCAATATCATGGAAATATTATACACAAAAATAACAAAAAATATATATATTATAAAATAAAATGCAAAAAAATATAAGCTCGAACCCACCACTTTAGAAAAACTCACAAATGTAGTTCACGTTTCTTAGCCCATTAGACCATACCAAATCCACATACCCCCTCAGATCCTCATATATAATTAACAAATACCCCACTCCTTTTATTATTTCACCAGAATATGTCTAAAAAAGCTCATTAATTTCATTTAAACCCATCGATTGGATAGTATTTAATCTATAAATCCAATAAGTTTCCTTTCTTTTTAAATTTTGTATTCTTTTCGGGGTATGTTCGGATACATGATCTATGGGAAGCACCGTCAGAGACACAGAACCCTGATGGAACACTGCGCAATGACGGGACAAACCATGTTTCACATATCCCTTCCGAATGTTAAATCTATGGGAATTAATCCTCTTATGTAATGGTTGAGAGGTCCTACCTACATATTGCTTCCCACAGTTGCATTGAATCAGATAGATGACAAAACTGGTCATACACGTCATCCTATATCTGATCCTAAATTCCCCACGCGTAGGCTTATTAAAGAAGTTTTTTATTATATGGACTGCCGAAGTTGCGTTTTTTTTCTGGTCAGCGCGGTTTTATTCAGCCCGGCTCTTTTTTTTTTTCCCACTTTGGATTTGTTTCATTCTCTACCAGCGGGATACCAGCGACGACCGGACCCTTATGAGTGATTCCCAGTTTGTTGTGACTCACACAACTTCAGCAGGTGAGTCTAACTGATTGGGCTTGCTTGCTATTGTGGTTCTTCTAGACGATACACCCTATGTGCGCTTTCCATCTTTGTAATATAATATATACATGGTCGCGCTCTGCCGGTTCCAGCAGTAATCACATAACCACGAGGAGGCACTTTGCACACTTGCTGTCATGTGCCAACTAGAGATTCAGCCATGTCTGTAGTGTTCTATTCACTGACATAGCAGACACTAGTTGTCACCTGACTGCAAGTCTGACTGCGCTGGAGCCAGCAGAACCGAATGCTAACGGAAACTCTATGGAGGACTATGGGAAGTGTATTATATTCTATGGAGGACTAACGGGAGTTTATTATACTCTATATAGGACTATGAGGAGTCTATAGCACTTTACAGAGCTCTATGGGGAGTCTATTATACCATAGGGAGGACTACGGGGAGTCTATTATACTATATGGAGGACTATGGGGAGTCTATTATACTATATGGAGGAAAATGGGGAGTCTTGTGAACTCTCTCGATTTGACTTCTGAGTCGGGGCTCCCTCTGGTGGTTACTGTGGGTAGTGGAGCTGGCCGAAGTCTGACACTTGTCAATGATGATTGGAAATCTGGGGTTACTGACTGGAGTATTTAAGTGAGCAGGCTTCCTTCAGTGGCTACTGGTGATTAGTTTCTCCCTGTGCATTCTGAGGTCTGCTGTCTCCTGCCTGATCCTGCATTTTTCAGTTAAGTTGTTCATTTGCTAATCCTTTGCATCTGACCTGGATTTGCCTCTTTCTGCTTTGCTGTGTGGGCTCAGCGAGCTCCCTGTTGGGGCTGTGCTGGACCCCTCTCCATGTTACAGCTTGTGTCAGTTTGTTCAGTCCCCTGTTATATTAGTCTTTTTTGCTTTGCTGCCAGTTCTTACCTGAATGCTGATATAGTAGGGGAGAGGTCATGAGACCTGTGTTTTTTGTACATCAGATGTGTTGAATTTTTTAGAGTTTTTGTGTGATTGCAGAGTATCTTTCCTTTCCTTTCCTATCTAGTCAGTTTGGGCCCCATCATTTGCTCAGTCTATTTTCTGCCTGCGTTTGTGTCTTATCTTGTCTCACGAACAATGTATATTTGGGGGCTATCTATTCCTTTGGGGTTCTACTTCAGGGCAGTTTAGATTCCACCTTTCTTGCTTTAGGCTTAGTTAGCTCTCCGGCTGTGCCGAGGCATTTAGGGCATCGTAGGTACGCCCCACGGCTACTGCTAGTTGTGTTGTTAGGATTAGGGGTCTGCAATCCGCTAAGTTACCAACCTTTCTGGTTTCCTGGTGGCCTAGCCTATTCCTGCCATCCTCCTCGGTGACCAGTTCATAACAGGAGTCTATTATACTATATGGAGGACAATGGGGAGTCTATTATACTATATGGAGGACTATGGGGAGTCTATTATACTATATGGAGGACTATGGGGAGTGCATTATAATATATGGAGGACTACAGGGAGTCTATTATACAGGAGACATGGAACCTGGGCCCCTGAGCTGCCCCTCAGGCTAAGGGGATGCCCTGACTCTCCTTAACTTGGGGGTACACTTGATGGTAGTGAGGCCCAAGTCTCCGACCTGTCCCTATCTCCTGTTTAGCCCTGAGCTAAACCCCCCAACCCCCTCCCCAGGAGGTGAGACAGGGAAAAAGTGTACTGCACCAAATAACAAACAAGGAAAGATACGACAGACACCTAAGGGTAAATTAAACTAAAAAACAAGATTTAGGTTCTCTTTGCTGCTAATGCTCAGAGCAGCAGAGTAAGGCACCAGAACAAGGTGATAGCTGGAGCTCCACTGCAACACAGCCTGCTCCTGAGTCCAGCTTGGTTGGTCTCCAAATGAATATTACCAACAGCTAGCTGGTGTACCAGGTGACCTTATATAGGAAGGTGGGAGTGGTCTCCAGCAGTAACATGCAGTAACACCAACGGCCACTGGGGGGCAAAAACTGATATTAACCCCCGATGGCTTGAAAGGAAAAAAGGTTATATAAGAGAATCTGACACAGATCCAAAAATGGATTGTGACAATTATAGTCTATGGAGGACTATGGGGAGTCTATTATACTCTATGGAGGACTATTGGGAGTCTATTATACTCTATGGCGGACTATAGGGAGTCTATTACACAATATGGAGGACTATGTGGAGTCTATTATACTATATGGAGGACTATAGGGAGTCTATTATACTATACAGAGGTCTATGGGAAGTCTATTATGCTATATAGAGGACTATGGGGAGTGTATTACACTATATGGAGGACTATGGGGAGTCTATTATACTATATGGAGGACTACCGGAGTACATTATACTATATGGAGAACTATGGGGGTGTATTATACTAAATGGAGGACTATGGGGAGTCTATTATACTATATGGAGGACTATGAGGAGTCTATTATACTATATAGAGAACTATGGGGAGTGTAATATACTATATGGAGGACTAGGGGGAGTACATTATACTATATGGAGGATTATGGGGGTGTATTATACTATATGGAGGACTAGGGGGAGTGCTAAATGCAGCCTATTCATCAAGTGATTGGATTGGTTATGCCGTAACAAAAATCATTATTCTCAATAGCACATCGCCTGGTGAAAACTGCAGATATGCTGCTAAGATGATACTGCATGTGGCCAGATTGATCTACTAGTGATCATTCTGTCCCCATCATTGTTCCTCAGCCGGTGTAAAGAGGCTGGGAAACAAGCGGCGAATGACTTCAATATTGTTGATCACACTCGTTTAGTGGCCTGAAATTAGGGAATGTAAATACAACCAAAATGTCTGTGTGATGGTGCAATTTGTTAGCATTTGGGGCCCATTTTAAACAAAAGACAAAATAAAAAAACACTTGCTATAATTAAATAAGTAAAAAGCAAAAGTGCATTTAAATCATACAGAGTTCTTAGTAATACTGTATTTGATCAAACATAGCATAAAAGCCGTCCCACCATCGACAAGGTGACTCTGTGGTCGGGGCGGTCCTACACTGTCTAGTATTAATAACCTTATCATGTGTCAAAGTTGACGTCTGTGTGGATAAGGGCAGACAAGGACCGGGTCCCAACCACTAGGACACCAGTCAGGGGAAGCCTTTAAATACAATTTCCAGCTCAGGAGAGGGAGGCCACACCCCAGCTTGCACAGAATGCAAAAATACAAAGAAAAAACACAAAAATTGAGCTTGGTTTGAGTTGGTACACATGCAGCATATAAATGCATGTTCACATGGCCAAAAAGCATACTTTTGCTTAGGGCCCCACTTTGCCTAAAACTGACCCTGCACGTACAGTGGGGAAAAAAAGTATTTAGTCAGTCAGCAATAGTGCAAGTTCCACCACTTAAAAAGATGAGAGGCATCTGTAATTTACATCATAGGTAGACCTCAACTATGGGAGACAAACTGAGAAAAATAAAAATCCAGAAAATCACATTGTCTGTTTTTTTTTTTCATTTTATTTGCATATTATGGTGGAAAATAAGTATTTGGTCAGAAACAAAATTTCATCTCAATACTTTGTGATATATCCTTTGTTGGCAATGACAGAGGTCAAACGTTTTCTGTAAGTCTTCACAAGGTTGCCACACACTGTTGTTGGTATGTTGGCCCATTCCTCCATGCAGATCTCCTCTAGAGCAGTGATGTTTTTGGCTTTTCGCTTGGCAACACGGACTTTCATCTCCCTCCAAAGGTTTTCTATAGGGTTGAGATCTGGAGACTGGCTAGGCCACTCCAGGACCTTGAAATGCTTCTTACGAAGCCACTCCTTCGTTGCCCTGGCGGTGTGCTTTGGATCATTGTCATGTTGAAAGACCCAGCCACGTTTCATCTTCAATGCCCTTGCTGATGGAAGGAGGTTTGCACTCAAAATCTCACGATACATGGCCCCATTCATTCTTTCATGTACCCGGATCAGTCGTCCTGGCCCCTTTGCAGAGAAACAGCCCCAAAGCATGATGTTTCCAACACCATGCTTTACAGTAGGTATGGTGTTTGATGGATGCAACTCAGTATTCTTTTTCCTCCAAACACGACAAGTTGTGTTTCTACCAAACAGTTCCAGTTTGGTTTCATCAGACCATAGGACATTCTCCCAAAACTCCTCTGGATCATCCAAATGTTCTCTAGCAAACTTCAGACGGGCCCGGACATGTACAGGCTTAAGCAGTGGGACACGTCTGGCACTGCAGGATCTGAGTCCATGGTGGCGTAGTGTGTTACTTATGGTAGGCCTTGTTACATTGGTCCCAGCTCTCTGCAGTTCATTCACTAGGTCCCCCCGCGTGGTTCTGGGATTTTTGCTCACCGTTCTTGTGATCATTCTGACCCCACGGGGTGGGATTTTGCGTGGAGCACCAGATCGAGGGAGATTATCAGTGGTCTTGTATGTCTTCCATTTTCTAATTATTGCTCCCACAGTTGATTTCTTCACTCCAAGCTGGTTGGCTATTGCAGATTCAGTCTTCCCAGCCTGGTGCAGGGCTACAATTTTGTTTCTGGTGTCCTTTGACAGCTCTTTGGTCTTCACCATAGTGGAGTTTGGAGTCAGACTGTTTGAGGGTGTGCACAGGTGTCTTTTTATACTGATAACAAGTTTAAACAGGTGCCATTACTACAGGTAATGAGTGGAGGAAAGAGGAGACTCTTAAAGAAGAAGTTACAGGTCTGTGAGAGCCAGAAATCTTGATTGCTTGTTTCTGACCAAATACTTATTTTCCACCATAATATGCAAATAAAATGAAAAAAAAACCAGACAATGTGATTTTCTGGATTTTTTTTTCTCAGTTTGTCTCCCATAGTTGAGGTCTACCTATGATGTAAATTACAGACGCCTCTCATCTTTTTAAGTGGTGGAACTTGCACTATTGCTGACTGACTAAATACTTTTTTTCCCCACTGTAGTTGGTATCTGCCTTTAACAACAGTGGCTGGTGCTACCACTGATCGCTGCTATCCTCTTAAATGCCACTGTCAACTACTGACAGTAGCATTTAAGTGCTTTCTGAGGAAGATGCGTGTCCTCGAAACGTATCATTGTGGTATGTGACTCAATGTGATGAAAACTGTAACAACATCTAATAATAATAATAATTTTTATTTATATAGCTCCAACATATTCCGCAGCACTTTACAATTAAGAGGGGACATGTACAGACAATATATTCAATACAAGTTAAGACAATTTAAAGTGACATTAGGAGTGAGGTACCTGCTCGCAAGCTTACAATCTACAAGGAAATGGGGGGACACAGTAGGTGAGAAATGCTTGTTACTTCAGGTCTGGCAATTATAATAGGGATTTTCATATAAAGCTGCATGATCCGGTCATCAGCCCGTGTGTTTAAGTGCAATAGTCAAGTATCAAGTGCAGTTATCGTGTGCATGGAGGGTGTGGAGACAGATGAATAGTAGGGTGCAGATTCAGAATAATATTTGGAAGGAGGGAACAGGGCAAAGTTAGTTTACTGAGTAGTTGATGTGGAAGGCTTGTTTGAAGAGATGGGTTTTCAAAGCGCGTTTGAAAAGGTCGGGGCTAGGTATCAGTCTGATCGTCTGTGGAAGTGCATTCCAGAGAGCTGGCGCAGCACGAGAGAAGTCTTGGAGACGGAGGTGCAAGGTTTGGATTGCGGGGGATGTTAGTCTTAGGTCATTTGTAGAATGGAGGGCACATGTAGGGCGATAGAGATGAGAGGAGATATAAGGCGGTGCAGAACTATGGAGAGCTTTGTGGGTGAGAGAGGAGTTTATACTGGACCCTGTAGCGAATAGGTAGCCAGTGTAATGACTGGCGCAAGATGGAGGCATCGGTGAAGTGGCTGGACAGAAATATGACCCTGGCTGCCGTATTCAAGATGGATTGGAGAAAGTTTGGTAAGAGGGAGACCGATCAGAAGATAGTTGCAGTAGTCCAGATGAGAATGAATAAGAGCAACAGTAAGAGTCTTAGCAGTTTCAAAGGTGAGAAAAGGTCGGATTCTGGAGGTTTTTAAGATGCAGGTGACAAGAGCGAGTGAGCGATCGGATATAGGGAGTAAAGGAAAGTTCGGTGTTGAATATGACCCCAAGACAGCTGACATGCTGCTTGGGAGCTATGGTTGAACCCTCCAGGGTTATTTCGGTGTTAGGTAGAGTGAGGTTAGAAGAGGGGAGAAACACAAGAAGTTCAGTTTTGGAGAGATTTAGTTTCAGATAGAGGGATGACATGATGTTAGAGACAGCAGACAGACAATCCTTGGTATTTTGAATTAGGGTAGGGGTGATGTCAGGGGAAGAAGTGTATAATTGGGTGTCATCAGCATATAGATGATACTGGAACCCAAATCTGCTGATTGTTTGTCCAATAGGGGCAGTGTATAGAGAGAAGAGGAGGGGGCCTAGGACTGAGCCCTGCGGGACCCCGATAGTAAGGGGATGAGGAGAGGAAGAGGAGCCGGCAAAAGATACAGTGAAGGAACGGTCAGAGAGGTAGGAGAACCAGGAGGGCTGTGTCCTTGAGGGCTATAGAGTGGAGCATAGTGAGGAGGAGCTGGTGATCCAGTGTCAAGTGCGGCAGAGAGATCCAGGAGAATCAGGAGGGAGCAATGACCTTTCGATTTAGCTGTTATTAGATCATTAGAGAATTTAGTGAGGGCAGTTTCAGTGGAGTGTAAATAGCGGAAACCAGATTGTAAGGGGTCGAGAAGAGAGTTATCCAAGAGATAGCGGATTAGACGGGAGTGGACCAAGCGTTCCAGTTTAGAGATGAAGGAAAGGTTAGAGACAGGTCTGTAGTTAGCAGTGCAGTTCTGGTCCAGGGATGGCTTTTTAAGTAAAGGGGTTATGATGGCATGCTTAAATGAGGAGGGAAATATACCTGAAGAGAGAGGTTAAATATTTTAGTCAGGTGAGTGGTGACCACTGGTGAGAGAGACTGCAGATGTGAAGGAATGGGATCACTGTTGCAGGTTGTTGGCCGAGCGGAAGCGAGGAGCTTGGAAACTTCTTCTGAAACAGGCTTAAAGATGTCTAGTGAGCTTGAGGTGCGGCAGGGAAGGGGATCCAGGCACTGAGGTGATTGAGCTGAGATATCCTGATGGATGTGGTTGATTTTTTCTACAATTGTGATATTGCTGCATCAAAAAATTGGAGAAGTACTTTCATATGTGCAATACTTTATTGTACAGTGGGTATGGAAAGTACTCAAACCCCTTTAAATGTTTCACTCTGTTTCATTGCAGCCATTAGGTAAATTCAAAAAAATTCTTTTTCTCATTAATGTACGCTCTGCACCCCATCTTGATTGAAAAAAAAAACAGAAATGTAGAAATTTTTGCAAATTTACTAAAAAAGAAAAACTGAAATATCACATGGTCATACGTATTCAGATCCCTTGCTCAGGTACTCACATTTAAGTCATATGCTGTCCATTTCCTTGTGTTCCTCCTTGAGATGGCTCTCCTTCATTTGAGTCCAGCTGTGTTTAATTAAACTGATAGGACTTGATATGTAAGGCTGGATTCACACATAGCGACTCACCAGCGATCCTGACAGCGATATCAATGTGACAGGATCGCTGGTGAATCGCTATGTGATCACTGGTGAGCTGCCAAACAGACAGTGTTATGAATGAGTCACCGGAGGAGGAAAACACAAAAACACAAGCTAAGTCCAGAAAACCGGAGAGGTTGGTAGCTAGCGGATTGCAGACCCCTGATCCTATTCACCACAACTAACAGTAGCCGCGGGGGGTTCCTACGGTGCCCTAGACCCCTCGTCACAGCCGGAGAGCTAAATAAGCCTAAAGAAAGAAAGGGGAAATCTAAACTGCCCCAGAGCAGACCCCAAAGCAATAGACAGCCCCCAACATGTACAGTATTGTCGGTGAAAAACAGATGAAAACACAAACACAGACAGAAAGACAGGCTGAGCAAACGATGGGGCCCAACTAACTGATAGGAAAGGACAGAAAAGATGCTGGCTGCAATCACGCAAAAAACCCTGCCAAAAATAATGTCCAACACGTCTGATAGAAAAGGCCCTAAAGTCACTAGACTTCAAAATCACTATATCAGCACTCAGGTATATTCTGAAGACAGAGCAAAGAGATCAACTGATCACAGACAAAAATGGAGTTCCGCCCGTCCCAACCAGGGCAGGCTGAACACAAACACTAAGTAAACAGACAAAATCTCATGGAAAAATAGCAGAGCAAAAACTAAGCTTTTAGTAGACAGGAACTAAACTGGATGCCAGAGCTCAGAGCAGAAAGGATCACCAGCAACCCAGCAGGGCGTCGGCTGCCTTATATCCACTCAGAAATTCCGGATGTCCAATCACACTCCACCTGTTCAGATGACAGGTTCTTCCCATCCAGATCAATTTCACTACCTCCTTTCACCAGCAGAGGGAGTTCATCAGACATCAGAGGTGAAGGAGAAAATGAACTCATAACAAGACAGCTTCACCAGCGATCAGCACAGCGACGCCCATCGCCCGGCGTCACTGTGCACGTTAGTAACCAGCGCGCTGATGCAGGAAGCTGGTAACTAACGTACACATCGGGTATCCAAGGGACGTGCGTCCCTAGATACCCGATGTGTAGGTTAGTTACCAGCTCCCTGCATCAGCGCGCTGGTAACTAACGTACACATCGGGTATCTAAGGGACGCACGTCCCTTGGATACCCGATGTGTACATTAGTTACCAGCAGATCGCTGGTCTCCCGCCTGTCACACACAGCGATGCGTGGTGGCCAGCGGGAGACCAGCGACCAAAAATAAAGTCCTGGCCTTTCCTGCAGCGATCAGCGATACCGGCAGGGGGGCCGGTCGCTGATCGCTGTCACACACAGCGATCTCGCTGGTGAGATCGCTGTTGTGTCACAAAAATTGTGACTCAGCAGTGATCTTGCTAGCGAGATCGCTATGTGTGACGGGGCCTTAAAGGCACACACCTGTCTATATAAGACCTCACAGCTCACATTGCATGTCAGACCAAATGAGAATGATGAGGTCAAACGAATTGGATAAGGAGCTCAGAGACAGAATTGTGGCAAGGCACACATTAGGCCAAGGATACAAAAGAATTTCAGCAGTACTCAAGGTTCCTAAGAGCACAATGGCCTCCATAATCCTTAAATGGAAGAAGTTTGGGACTACCAGAAGTCTTCCTAGACCTGGCCGTCCAGACAAACTAAGCAATCGAGGGAGAAGAGCTTTGGTGAGAGAGGTAAAGAAGAACCCCAAAATCACTGTAGCTGAGCTCCACAGATGCAGTAGGGAGATGGGAGAAAGTTCCACAAAGTCAGCTTTCACTGCAGCCCTCCACCAGTCGGGCCTATATGGCAGAGTGGCCCGACGGAAGCCTCTCCTCAGTGCAAATCATATGAAAGCCCGCAAAGAGTTTGCTAAAACACACATGAAGGACTCCCAGACAATGAGAAATAAGATTCTCTAGTCTGATGAGACGAAGATACAACTTTTTGGTGATAATTCTAAGCGGTATGTGTGGAAAAAAACAGGCACTGCTCATCACCTGACCAATACAATCCCAACAGTGAAACATGGTGGTGGCAGCATCATGCTATGGGGGTGTTTTTCAGCTGCAGGGATAAGATGACTGGTTGCAATTGAAGGAAACATGAATGCGGCCAAGTACAGAGATATCCTGAATGAAAACCTCCAGAGTGCTCTGGACCTCAGACTTGGCCGAAGGTTCACCTTCCAAAAAGGCAATGACCCTAAGCACACAGCTAAAATAACAAAGGAGTGGCTTCAGAACAACTCTGTGACCATTCTTGACTGGCCCAACCAGAGCCCTGATCTGAACCCAATTTAGCATCTCTGGAGAGACCTGAAAATGGCTGTCCACCAACATTCATCATCCAACCTGATGGAACCGGAGAGGATCTGCAAGGAAGAGGATCCCCCAATCCAGGTGTAAAAAAACTTGTTGCATCATTTAGAAGACTCATTGCTGTACTAGCTCAAAAGGGTGCTTCTACTCAATACTGAGCAAAGGGTCTGAATACTTATGACCATGTGATATTTCAGTTTTTCTTTTTTTAATAAATTTGCAACAATTTCTACATTTCTGTTTCTTTTCAGTCAAGATGGGGTGCAGAGTGTACATTAATGACAAAAAATGAACGTTTCTGAATTTACCAAATGGCTGTAATGAAACAAAGAGTGAAAAATTTACAGGGGTCTGAATACTTTCCGTACCCACTGTATGTCGTATGTCTTGCCATATGGAAGTAAACAATATTTGTTGGTTTGTATTTGCAACAAAAGAATATAAATAATTTTTTAAGAAATATTATCATGTGATTTATGGTAGCTATTGTGAGACAAGTTTGGACGAATACTTTTATACACTGAATTGTAACTGTTGTGCCACGTAAGGGTTTTTGGATATTATTGTATATTTTTTTCCAACCTGCAGTCCCAGAATGGCTGATTACCTAGGAAAGGAGGGTACAGCACGAGAAGGCTCTATGCTTTACAGCCCGCTCGGGGCATGTTGAAGCTGGTTGGATCACTGGCTTTAATGTAGCTGGCTGGAAGCAACCGTACCGCTGGTGTGAACTGTCACTCTTGAAGACCACACTGCCCCAGGAAATCAAACAGCAGGGGGCAGTATGCTCCTGAAGATTTATCTTGAGGCATCTAGGACTTGCCAGCTTTCCTTTGGATACCGTCATTAAATAAAAATTCTGGAGCATTTTTACCTTCTGCATTGCACTGTTTCCCTGTAATGCCTCCTACATTTTACTGAATAAACTGACATCTGATTGATAGCATTGTCCAATAGGTGCTCACTCAGTAGGGATGCACCCCTTTGAGAAGGGAGAGGGTAATATTCAGTGGTCAAGAAGAACCAGAATTGTTAGGTCATTGGATATGCAACAATTTACTAAGGCTATGTGCCCACGCTAGCGTTTTTAAATGCTCAGGAAACTGATCCCCTTCCCAGAAAATGCGCGTTTTATTTCCGCGCGTATCTGGCGCATTTTTTGCACAAAAGACGTGCGTTTTTGACGCGTCTTTTTCTGCGCGTTTTCTGCGAACATTGGAAAAGGCTAAAAACGCTCAGCAATGCGGAAATTAATGAGCATGCTGCGTTTTTAGCCGCTAAGCGATTCCTGAGCGTTTAAAAACGCATGCATTGGCACAAAAAGCCAAAAACGCATGCAATTTAATGTGAAGCTTCTTTTAAGCGTTTCTGCAGCATCTGAGCTGGCACAAACGCTGAGGAAACGCTTAAAAAAACGCAACGTGGGCACACAGCCTAAAAGAGATAATATAAGGAAAGGTGACAGATCCTATGTAAGTGGAAAATTTGAAAAGTAACCCTTCAAATAAAACAGGTATTTTTGCATGCACGGTATTTCCAGTACCCATATAAATACTAACCCCAAAACGCCATCCTTAGTCTATAATTACTAATTAATTACTTATTAAGGCGACTTTAAAGGACAGCCCCAGACCAGCTAGAAAAAACTTGCCTATGAATAAATGTATAGAAACCATGCCCTTTGGATTCCTACGGCTGTTCCCAAGTGCTGAAGCTGCTTCCTCTGTGACCAAAGTGGATGCCGCTATCTCCTGAGGAATGAAGTGGAAGTCTGAACATTGCCTAAAGCAAGGCGCCAGGTTATTTATCGGTGCATTTCATTTAGACAAATTTGCCGTTCATTTTACGTCAATTATCAGTTTACCTACAGATAAGGACATTGTAAAATGCATAAACCTTGTTTTTAGTACCAGTTCTTGCTGTGGCAGGAGTAGATTGGATTAGCACATTTTACTCCTTTGTAGGAAAAAGATAATATTGAGGTTATATAGGAACAGGATGAAGAACTACCAAAAAGTAACAATGGAGCGTGCACCACCTATATATTAATGGAGTGCTAACCAAAGTACTTGTAAGACAAAGAGGAAAAATACATACAAACAATTGGTTGCATTTTCTAAATTTGAACAATGTAAATAGTTATTTATTAACAAACACAACCTATACAAGATAAAAACATTTAAAAATGCACACATTGGGCCAGAACCTGGTTTCTGGGCCACAAATTGGCAGTGGGATACAACCCATATGACCAGAATGAGAACCAATAGAGCCATGTAAATATGATGGAAATCAATAAGTATGAATGGAGACTACCCCTAAAGTGATGTCAAGTAGAAGAAGAAAGGAGCAATGCACATGTACTGACAATAAATCACTTCACTTTAGGGGTAGTGTCCATTCATATTATCTCTCTTACCTAAATGTGGTGGACATCAGAGATCATTTTTGACCTAGGAAACAAGTTCTGGTGGAATCTGCACAATTTTAAATATTTTTCTTTGTCTTGTCTGGGCTTTTGTGTTTGTTACTATATAAAGATTTACAATATTCAAATTTAGGAAGTATAACCAGTCTTTTGCATACAGTATGCCTTTCCACTTTTTTTTGGAACAGGATGGTGGTCACAGACCTGTACATGCATGTTGGTTCCATGCCAAGTTCCCCAGCTCCTCAACACCTTATTCTAAAATTGCAGGTAGAAGTTTGTCTTTTAAAGGAGAACAAAATTGTGCAATTTGTAGAGAAGACATATCTCATATGTCTAAGGCTATGGGTGCCCTAATCTGTGATGCCTATGAGAAGACCAAAAAAAAGAAAATCCATGTCACACATTGGCAGCGTAAACCTCTGCATTGGACAGACAACTGTGCATCAGTTATGCTCAAAGTATTTATTTAAAGTGTACTACAAATCTGAGTAACTATCAGCCAGACTATTACATGCTTTAGGCTATGTGCACACGTGTGGAAATTTCCATGGGAATTCTGGAATTCCATTCCGTGGGAGATATGCAAGAAATCCGCATTTTAAATTCCCGCGTATTTCCCGCTGAAAAATTAGTTTTTTGCAAGCGTAATTAGCTTGCAGAATACTAGCGTTTTCCAAGCGATCTGTAGCATAGCTTGGAAAACTGATTGACAGGTTGATCACACTTGTCAAACACAGTGATTGACGAGTGTGACCAACTTTTTACTATTGAGGCCGCCTATGCAGCCTCAGTAGTAAAAAGATATAACGTTTAAAATATTAAAAAAAATAAATCGTGTTTTTCTCACCTTCCGGCTTCCCGCGCAGTGTTCCCGATCATCGCGATGCTCCCGGCAAGTCCCGTTCCCAGGGATGCCTTGCGACAATGACCTTTGATGACGTTGCGGTCTCAAAGGTCATTGTCGCAAGTCATCCCTGGGAACGGAAGATGCCGGGAGCATTGCTGAGGCCTGATGACGCTGCGAGGGACACTGGAAGGTGAGAATAACATGATTTTTTATTTTAATTATTTTTTTAACTGAGATATGGTACCCAGAGCCTGGAGGAGAATCTCCTCTCCTCCAGACTGTGGGTACCATATGCAAATGTTCCACTTACTTTTCGCATGGTGGGCACAACCACATGCAAAGTAAGCAGAACAATGCATTCCTATGTGTGCGGATTTTCCCACGATTCCACACAAAGAATGAAGATGCTGCGTATTTTTCCGCGATGCAATTCCGCCGTGGAAAAATACGCATTAGCACAGCATGTGCGGAATGCCATAAGATTGCGTGGGATGCTTTTTTTGCGTTTTCGTGGCAAAATCGTGCGTTTAAAAATGCCGCAAAAACGCAAAAAAACCCGCTACGTGTGAACTCAGCCTTAAGAATAAATCCTCTGCACTTATTATTCAGACAAAAAGTGTGGTTATTCTCTATTACCCTGGACAGTTCACAGCCTCTGTATTTTGCAGCTGTTACACTTTCACATCCTATATGTTCCTGTCGGAGATCTTGCTCAACCCCAGATCATGCTACTACATTACAAGCCCTATTTAATATCATAGACACTGATAGCCTTATTGTGCATTATTTAGCTTGACAGACTTGGCAAATCACTTTTTGCTCAAAGACACATGCCACTTTGAATTAAAACAATTGAATTTAATATGGAGCAATGTCTTGGTGGATATTTAAATCCAAAGGGAGTTTGTAGCTATATTCCGCGCTGCCGCTTTAGACAAATTCCAGGAGAATGCTGTATGATTGCAGTGGTTTTATTCTACGCGTTTCAGGGGTCTATTCGGTGTTTTAGAATGGAACATGGGTATTTGCCATAAGGATGCTAGTCCCTGCTGGGCAGCATGAATCATATGACAGGAGTTATGCACGCAGGTGGCGCATATGGTTCGTGTACCCACTGGGCCATGGGGCCGGGCTTACCTAGAAGGGACATACAGTGCTTTGCGAAAGTATTCGGTCCCCTGGAACTTTTCAATCGTTTCCCACATATCATGCTTAAAACATAAATGTACATTTTTGGTGATGACTCCTCAACAAGTGGGACACAATTGTGAGGTTGAACGAAATTTATTGGTTATCTAAAATTTTTTTGGAAATGCAAAAACTGAAAAGTGGGGCGTACAATATTATTCGGCCCTTTTATTTTCAGTGCACAAACTCACTCCAGAAGTTCATTGTGGATCTCTGAATGATCCAATGTTGTCCTAAATGACTAATGATGATAAATATAATCCACCTGTGTGTAATCAAGTCGTATAAATGCACCTGCTCTGTGATAGTCTCAGGGTTCTGTTTGAAGCACAGAGAGCATCATGAAGACCAAGGAACACAACAGGCAGGTCTGTGATACTGTTGTGGAGAAGTTTAAAGCTGGATTTGGATACAAAATGATTTCCAAAACTTTAGACATCCCAAGGAGCACTGTGCAAGTGATCATATTGAAATGGAAGGAGTATCATACTACTGCAAATCTACCAAGACCCGGTCGTCCGTCTAATTTCATCTCAAACGAGGAGAAGACTGATCAGAGATGCAGCCAAGAGGCCCATGATCACTCTGGATGAACTGCAGAGATCTACAGCTGAGGTAGGACAGTCTGACCATAGGACAACAATCAGTCGTACACTGCACATATCTGGCTTTTATGGTAGAGTGGTTAGAAGAAAGCCATTTCTCAAAGATATCCATAAAAAGTGTAATTTAAAGTTTGCAACAAGCCACCTGAAAGACACACCAAACATGTGGAAGAAGGTGCTCTGCTCAGATGAAACCAAAATCAAACTTTTTGGCATAAAGGCAACACAGCTCATCACCCTGAACACATCATCCCCTCTGTCAAACATGGTGGTGGCAGCATCATGGTTTGGGCCTGCTTTTCTTCAGCATGGACAGGGAAGATGGTTAAAATTGATGGGAAGATGGATGGAGCAAATTTCAGGACCATTCTTGAAGAAAACCTGTTGGAGTCTGCAAAAGACCTGAGACTGGGACGGAGATTTGTCTTCCAACAAGACAATGATCCCAAACATAAAGCAAAATCTACAATGGAATGGTTCACAAATAAACGTATCCAGGTCTTAGAATGGCCAAGTCAAAGTCCAGACATGAATCCAATCGAGAATCTGTGGAAAGAGCTGAAAACTGCTGTTCACAAACGATCTCCATCAAACCTCACTGAGCTCGAGCTGTTTGCCCAGTAAGAATGGGCAAGAATTTCAGTCTCTCGATGTACAAAACTGATAGAGACATATCCCAAGCGACTTGCAGCTGTAATCGCAGCAAAAGATGGCGCAACAAAGTTTTAAGTTAAAGGGGCTGAATAATATTGCACACCCCACCTTTAAGTTTTTGAATTTCCACAAAAATTTAAAATAACCAACAAATTTCATTGAACTTCACAATTGTGTCCCACTTGTTGATTCTCCACCAAAAATTTACATTGGTATCTTTATGTTTGAACCATATGTGGAAAAAGGTTGAAAAGTTCCAGGGGACCGAAATACTTTTGCAAGGCCCTGTAGCTAAGCGGCTACTTAGTGTTCACTGGAGCTCCTGATGGTGGAGTCAGGCTTGACCTGCAGGTAGCTGCCAGGTACAACTCCTAGGCAGTCCCTGGTACTGCAGCTGCTTACACCAGGGGTCTTCTATGCAGATACGAATAAGACTAGGGATTTCCTCCTGACTAACAGGTTCTGGATTCTCTGCAGAATGCTTACTGACACGGACTCAAGCTCTGTTCAGACTACTAGATTCAGGATCCACAGGTAGAATGATTGCGGAGTCTCAGGCAGGGCTGATTCAGAGGCCGGTAGGAAAGTCTGGATACTTGGATAGGTACACGTTCAGACACACAGGTCTTGGATATTCTTTCAGGAACTGGCCACACCTGGATCGGGGAATGAGGTTCAGGTACTGGGACCAATGACTTTGGGTTTAGGAATAGCTGCACAAGGATCAGGGACTTCGGGTTCAGGACTAGCCGCACAAGGACCAGCGATTTCTCGTTCAGGACTGGCCATGCAAGGAAAAGGGACTCAGGTTCAGGACACTGACCACACCAGGACCAGAGATTTGGGTTCAGGACACTAGCCACACCAGGACCAGGGGACCTCACATCTCACTAGTAGACTACCAGAGTACCTAATGATTTAATGTTGCTGGGAAGCTCCCTATTAGGGAGGGTGGCATTTAAACAAGATGCCTCCCAACTATTGGCTGGGAGCCATCTTGCAGGTGCACTCTATACTAATTGCCTCCCAGTGATAGTTAAATGCCCCCAGCCTATGTGCAAGCTGTCCCTTTAGCAACAGATGAGCGCGCTCGTGCACTAGGCATGCCGTTGGGAAGTGCGGCATGCACAACACATGGAGACATGGAGCATGCCTGGGGCTGTATTCTGGCGTCCCTGCATGGAGGGGGAAGGCAATAGCGTTACAACGGGTTCCATTTAAGGGTAGAGGGCCACACAGAAAACTGGTGAGCAATTTAAAAAGCACAGCAATCCTAAAATTTAGACTAAAGAGAATATGGCAGATTGGTTACTTATAAGGAGATCTTAGGCTGAGAACTCTGGCTATTTGTAGCAGTATCAGAATCACCTTCCTGAGAGAGCCACAAAAAAAGATCTCCTCCACAATTTCCTCTGAGGACTAAACACAACTCATTATATATTATGATGGTACACCACACAGCTCCTATATAGTATGATGGTACCACCAACAATCCCCTATATATTATGTTTCACCTCATAGCCCAATATATAGTATGATGGTCCACATCACTGCCCCCTATATAGTATGATGGTCCACCTCAAAGCCCCGCATATAATATGATGGTCTCTCCAACAGCCCCCTATAAAGTATCATGATCTCTTAACAACACCTCCTATGTAGTATGATGGTACACCTCACAGCTCCTATGTAGTATGATGGATCACCTAATAGCCCCCTATATAATATGATGGTCCACCCCACAGTCCCCCCATTTACTATGGTGGTCCACCCCACAGCTCCTTATATACTATGATGGTCCAACTCACAGTGCCCTATGTAGTGTGATGGTCCCCCACAACCACCCAAAGATTAAAAAAATTCCTATAATCACCTAATCTCATCCTCGGCAGCGTCTGACTCCTCTTCTATCCATTATCACAGTGGATACTGGCGGCGCGATGCAGTGACATTATTGCACTGCTGACATCACCTGTTGGTGCTGACCTCCTCCAGGTCGCAGCCAGAAAGGACACCAGTGGCCTGCTGGGGCAAGTGACGGAACCAGCAACTTTGTGCTCCATCACAACTGTTATTAGTATTGGCGTCTTGAGGATGCAGATTCTGATAGCAAGGTAGCAGACAATGCGGCCTATGACCAGACAGGCCCTTCTGGCATTGGCCAGGATTGCCAGATGGCCAGTCTGGCCCTGAGTGTGGTAATTCCCTCCCCTTTTACTTTGGTTTATTCTTCTTCCTAAACTCCCATGTGCATTCCTGTTATGTGTGAGTGAATATTTTGTATGTCTTGTGTTTTCTGTTAACCCTAGTTTGTGGTGCCTTGTTTGTTGGGTTGGTGTACTGCGATGCATGGTAACGCCCCTCTTCTCTGGGTGGTGGAAGAGAACAGATGGAGGGCTAGCTCAGGAAATAAGGAAAGGGTGGTGCCCCCGGTATCTTCCCCTTCAGAAGGATCCCAGGGAATAGGTAGAGCTAGGGCGCCCCCTATGGTCAGGGACAGGGAAAGATCCCCTGGTCCTAGGTCAACCGACAGCTGTGTCGTGACAGGATGTCTTACAGTATGCTAATCTCATCCAGTTCAAAATACAAAATTTTAATATTAACTTAGTTAAAAAAAAAAAACGACAATCGCCCCCAATCTCAATGAATAGAACATTGACATCCACTGAAGAGGCAATTTGCTCAGTTCAGTCAGGATGCCACATTTCAAGGGTTAACAAGCAGGTGGGAGGGGAAGTGGAGAAAAACACTAAATAATTTCCCATATATATTCCCTAGTAATGTCCCTACCTTGCCGTGGAGTTTGGAACCCTAGAAATGAAAGCAAGTTTGTGGCGCTCACCATCGTCTCACCCTGGTCTGCCCTGGGTGATCCTAGGTACCAGGTACACCTCACAGAAGGGGATATTAAATGAGCAAATGAAACAAATCCCTAGTAGGCCAAAGACAAAGATATATAATACCTAAAAAGTGACAGCGTTGAGGATCAAGATATCAGTAGCACAGGCCAATCTGCTACCATAAAGTGCAAGGAAGATTCCTAGATAAAACAAATACTGGTAGTTATTAGTGATGAGCGAGCATGTTCGTCACTACTCAGTACTCACCCGAGTATCACTGTACTCGCGGTACTCGGCAAGCACCAAGCATTTCCGGGATTATTCGGCGGGAGCTTGGGTCTCCGCTGTCAGAGACACCGCACTACACTTGCTCAAAGAGCCAGTGCGTGTCCTGAGTACAGAAGCAGTGCTAAACGAGGTACAGGAGGAATAAACAGACGGGAGGTCAGACAAAGCCAAAGGTCATACACAGGATCACAGTACAGTACCAGGGATGAGACAGAGCGGATAATCAGGGCCAAGCAGAGATCAAAACCAAACAGACATAGGAGGTACCAGGCAGAATCCAAAGCGATATCCAGAGAACAGACCGAGTCATACACAGAGAATCAAGTAACCAGAACACAGCACAAACACACTCAGGGGTCACCACACAAATGCCAAGGGCAAGAGTATAACTGACAGGGATGGGAGCGACCTGAGGCTATAAGAAGCCTCCCCCAGAACCAGGGAGAGGCCACAATCATAGCCCCAGGTGTGCAGGTAAGCCTGCATCGGGATCACAACCTTTAACCCCAGAAATGCCAGTCATCAGCACTGGTTCCAAACATTAACCCCACGTGTGCGAGTCAAACCCGCACTGAGATCATGACAGTACCCCCCTCTCAACGGGGGGCCTCTGGATCCCCAGGCTTGCCCGGGTACTTAGCATGGAAAGCCCGTACCAGGCGATCAGCATGCATCAACCGGGCCGGTACCCAGGACCTGTCCTCCGGTCCATACCCCTTCCAATGAACCAGGTACTGTACCGACCGCAGTACCAACCTGGAATCTACGATATGACCAACCTCGTACTCCACCTGCCCCTCGACCAAAACAGGAGAAGCAGCAGACTCGGAGTCTCCCCGGACTGCTTCAAAAGGTTTCAGTAGAGATTTGTGGAAGTAGGGATCTTGAAAGAGGGTGGAAGGCACAGCCTATACGCCACTGGATTGATTTTTTCCACAATCTTGTACGGGCCAATGAATTTGGGTCCTAACTTGGCTGACGGAATCTTTAACTTAATGTTTCGCCTGGAGAGCCAAACTTTCTCTCCCACCCGAAACATGGGACCAGGTGTTCGTTTCCTGTCCGCGAAAAACTTATACCTGCCTTGAGACCTGGATATACGCCGCTGGACTTCTGCCCATGTATTTTTTAACCGCTGAACAGAGTCCTCAGCCCCGGGGCACCCCGAATCCAGATGAGAAAACTCACCGAAATGAGGACTGAACCCATAGTTAATCAAGAAAGGGGACCTACCAGTGGATTGACTCACCCGACTATTGAAGGCAAATTCAGCTAACGGCAGTGCATCGCACCAGTCACTCTGTCTAGCAGAGGTTAGACACCTGAGGATCTGTTCCAGGGACTGGTTAGTGCGCTCCGTCTGCCCATTGCTCTCAGGATGGTATGCAGACGAAAAGGACAGAGACATACCTAATTTTTTGCAGAAAGCACACCAAAACTTAGCCACAAACTGCACACCACGATCAGACACCACATTCAGGGGTACCCCATGCAACCGGATCACATGCTGCACAAACAACCTGGACAACGTCTCAGCTGACGGTAGTGCGGACAGGGGTACGAAATGAGCCTGCTTAGAAAACCTGTCCACCACTACCCATACCACTGTATTACCCTTAGATGGAGGGAGATTGGTAACAAAATCCATGGATAAGTGAGTCCATGGCCTTTCGGGCACTGCCAAGGGTATCCGCTCCCCTGCCGGCCGGCTATGAGAGCTTTTAGAACGAGCGCAGACCCCACAACCAGCAATGAATTTTTTTATGTCCGAACCAAGGGTAGGCCACCAAAGGATCCTAGCCACCGCCAGACGTGTGGCTGAAATACCAGGGTGAGAACTCAGCTTGGATTCATGGAACTCCTGCAAGAGTTTCAGGCGAAGTTGCTCTGGGACAAACAACTTCCCCTCCGGCTTGGCCGCCGAGGCCTGCGACTGGGCCCCCTGAATCTCCCGTTCCAATTCAGATGAGACCTCTGCTATCACAACTCCAGGGTGAAGAATGGAGGACGGTGGCTCAGGGGGCGACACCGGCTGAAAACAGCGTGATAAGGCGTCAGCCTTGACATTCTTAGACCCTGGACGAAATGTAATTGTAAACTGAAAACGGGAAAAAAAAGTGACCAACGGGCTTGTCTGGGCGTTAGTCTTTTAGCAGACTCAATGTACGACAAATTTTTGTGATCCGTGATCACCGTAACCGGGTGACTGGCCCCCTCCAAAAAGTGCCTCCATTCTTCAAACGCCAATTTGACCGCAAGAAGCTCTCTATTGCCTACGTCGTAATTTCTTTCCGCAGCAGAGAACTTCTTGGAAAAGAAAGCACATGGCCTGAGGTTGGTTAGAGTGGCAGGCCCTTGGGACAACACCGCCCCCACCCCCACCTCAGAGGCGTCCACTTCCACGACAAATGGTTTGGACGGATCTGGCTGCACTAACACAGGAGCAGACATAAAACATTTTTTCAGCGTCGCAAAGGCCGCTTTTGCGAGCGAGGACCAATTTCTCACATCCGCACCTTTGCATGTTAGATCCGTGAGAGGTTTGACCACTTGCGAAAACCCCCGGATAAATTTGCGGTAATAATTGGCGAACCCCAAGAAGCGCTGAAGACCCTTAAGATCTCGGGGTTGCACCCAATCCGCAATGGCCTGCACCTTCTTGGGGTCCATGCGAAAACCCTCACCGGATACAATTAACCCCAAAAAGGACAACTCTTGTACACAGAATACACATTTTTCCAATTTGGCATACAAATGATTTTCTCTCAGCCTTTGGAGCACAGTTCGTACATGTTCCAAATGAGAATACTTGTCGGGGGAATATATCAAAATATCATCTAAGTAGATAACGACAAAACGACCAATGAGATCCGAGAATACCACGTTGATGAAATTCTGAAATATGGCAGGGGCGTTGGTAAGACCAAACGGCATGACTAAATTTTCAAATAGTCCCTCGGTCGTGAGGAACGCGGTTTTCCATTCATCCCCCTCTCGGACCCTTATCAAATTATATGCCCCCGAAGGTCCAGTTTAGAAAACCACTTTGCCCCTGATAGTTGGTTACATAAATCGGGAATCAACGGAAGGGGGTACGTATTCCGTACAGTAATTTGATTAAGCTCCCGGAAGTCGAGACAGGGACGTAACCCGCCATCTTTTTTCTTTACAAAAAAGAAACCTGCCGCCACAGGTGAGACTGAAGGACGTATGTGTCCTTTGCGCAGACTTTCAGTAATGTACTCCTTCATAGCCAAGCGCTCAGGACCGGACAAATTAAACAGACGGGCTTTGGGTAATTTAGCCCCCGGGACCAGCTCAATAGCGCAGTCAAAGGGTCTATGTGGCGGTAACGTCTCGGCCTCACTTTCGGAGAATACATCTTCGAAGTCCTTCAGGCATTCCGGAATACCTTCCAGCTCGACAGATGATACAGACACAGATTTAACAGGTTCAACCAGCAGTGCGGCTTTATCATATAACTCAAAATCATTAAACCCCCATTGTACAATCTCCCCCGTTTTCCAGTTAATAACTGGGTTATGGTGTTGTAACCAGGGCATGCCCAACACCAACCCTGCAGGTAGATTGTCCAGCACAAAACAACTTATGTTTTCCACATGAGTAGCGCCCACTCTGAGCGAAAACACATCAGACATAAAGCGAATTCCCTCCTTAGTGAGGGGAGATGAGTTAATGGCCATCACCTTGATCGGAACCTTGAGCCTAACTGTCCCTATCTTGCAGTGTGTGACCAATTGGGAGTCAATAAGATTAATAGATGATCCGCAGTCCACAAAGGCTGTAGAGGAAAAAGAACTACCATCCACAAACAGTTCCACAGGCAGTACTACTTTAGAAAACGAGGAAAATAGTACCTGAGGGTCTGAGCAGCCTCCCCGTTGACTACCCAGACCTAGTAGTTTCCCGACGACCGGGTTTGAAGACGGGCAATTCGGGCACTCCCTTTTCCAATGTCCCGTTTTACCTCAGTAAAAGCATAACTGCTTGTCCTTCCGGCGTTTCCTCTCCGTATCCTTCAGGGAGAGGGCGCCTACATCCATGGGCTCAGGGGCAGTCTCTTTTCCACTGGGGAATAATGGAGTATCCACCTGCATCACCCCTCTGGCCCACAGCCTGCGGTCCATCCGGACGGCCTGGGTCATGGCGTCCTCGAGAGAGTTAGGTGGGGGATGTAACGCCAAGGCATCCTGCAGCCGCTCGGACAAGCCTCTGCGAAAGAGTCCTCGGAGTGCGGCGTCGCTCCAAGAGACCTCTGCCGCCCAGCGGCGGAACTCAGAACAAAACCACTCAGCTGTGTGTTTCCCCTGACAGACACTCATCACCATGTCCTCTGCCAATCGCACTCGGTCAGGTTCATCATAAATGTGCCCGAGGGCCTCAAAGAATGCGTTCACTGACATACGTTCAGGAGCAGAGGAAGACAGAGAGAAAGCCCATGCTTGCGGAGCCCCCCGAAGTAGGGAAATAATGACCCCCACCCTCTGGAACTCATCCCCGGAGGAGCGGGGCCTTAGAGAAAAAAAAAGCTTGCATCCTTCTCTGAAAGACTTGAACTCCTTTTTATCCCCTGAGAAAAGGTCTGGTAATTTGACCGGAGATTCGGGGGACGCTAATGACACATCCCTACCCCCAGAACCAGAAGCCCCTGCATCGACAGCCCCCTGCACAGTAACCACCAACTGTTGCTGGGTATGGGCCATCGTGCGTTGTTCCACATTGAGCTTATGGAACATTTGGGTCAGGTGCTTGACCTGATCAGCCAAGGCTTGTATGGGATCCATGAGGATAACACACACTTTTTTTTTTTTTTTTCTCTTCAGAAAAAAAAACCAAAAAAAAACTGAAAGGGTCAGTTATAATGTCAGAGACACCGCACTACACTTGCTCATAGAGCCAGTGCGCGTGTCCTGAGTACAGAAGCAGTGCTAAACGAGGTACAGGAGGAATAAACAGACGGGAGGTCAGACAAAGCCAAAGGTCATACACAGGATCACAGTACAGTACCAGGGATGAGACAGAGCGGATAATCAGGGCCAAGCAGAGATCAAAACCAAACAGACATAGGAGGTACCAGGCAGAATCCAAAGCGATATCCAGAGAACAGACCGAGTCATACACAGAGAATCAAGTAACCAGAACACAGCACAAACACACTCAGGGGTCACCACACAAATGCCAAGGGCAAGAGTATAACTGACAGGGATGGGAGCATCCTGAGGCTATAAGAAGCCTCCCCCAGAACCAGGGAGAGGCCACAATCATAGCCCCAGGTGTGCAGGTAAGCCTGCATCGGGATCACAACCTTTAACCCCAGAAATGCCAGTCATCAGCACTGGTTCCAAACATTAACCCCACGTGTGCGAGTCAAACCCGCACTGAGATCATGACATCCGCCCTGCAAGTTTGGCGCTCTTTAAAGCGCCAATGAACATGCAGGGATTGTCTGCCTCGCACTGTAGTGCCGCAGCCATCTTTGTTGTGGTATTGTGGGGAAGGTGACTTGACGGACAGACGTGACTGGTAGGAGGGGACGGTTTGTGCACTAGTGACAGAGGTTGACAGGTTAGAAAGGTAACAGCAGGGAAAGACAGAAAAGGGAGTGCAGGACCGTGAAATGACCACAAGATGGCTGGGGAGAGTAGTACAGGACTTAACATCAGCTTAGGGCTTAGAAATCCGCTTAGTCATGGGGGGCGGGGAGATAGGAGCCCGGGTGGGAAATTCCCCCCAGTGAAAGATCCGCGAGGTGCATTACTGCAGCTTGAGCTGAAGAATAGGTACCCGGGCCTGGCGATACAGTGGTGTAAAGAAGCTGCGGTGCATGTTTGGTGGTCGTCAGGAGAACGACAAATAAATCCAGAACTGTTACAAGTGGAAGCTGTCTCTGTCTCATCTTTGCCTCGTCTGGTAAGCAGTGGTCCACCCCCCAAGCCCGGCCAGCCCCTACTACAGTATTACAGTGATTGGCTGGCCGCACAGCATCATCAAGTCTATATCAGACCTGGCGCCGCCCTGCTCAGCCCAGTCGCCTCCGGAATCAAACAGTGTAGGGAGAGCTGCTGCTGAGATAGGGAAAGATTTGTGCATTTATTAGTGTGGGTAAACCATCGTTGAATCCACATATCCAGCTAAACCAACAATCCTTCTAAGGACTATTTACGGGGTATATAGATTGCAGTGCTATGTAGGCAGGGGAGTGTATGTGGCTATATACACATCAGTACAAGGCATGCAGGATGTGTATGTGGGTATATAGATATCATTGCATACATCAAGAGGGTCCATTCCATTACTGTCTGCTGCTGCTTATTATATATATTGACCATATATACATAGCCCCAGGTATCAGTGGGCAGGAATAATTTTTTTTTGGCATCTTAATCCTGATTATTTTATTACAAAGCAATCCAGAGCTCTCTTTTTTCTCCATTTGCTTGTTGACACAGCAGAATACAGCCAGAACCTTTTCATAGTACAGCGTGAAAATCCAGCTATTTTAAACGAGTTTGCCCATCTCAACCATCAAAACTAAGTGCGCAGAAATTTCTGACATTTTTGTGATACTGTTAAATTTTTGGGAGTGTCTTATAGAATTTCTTGACATTTTGCTGCCCAAAAAATACTTAGCTGCCCAAAAAATATTTCGCTACAGGATATATATTTTACACCGTGTTTTGTCTGCCACACTGATCGCATATCTTTTCACTCAAAATTGTGCCATTTCAGGCCTCCATAGAATTTTTTTTGTTGTGTTTTTATCTTAGCCTACTTGTTGACACAATTTAACTGGGCAAAAAATTAAAAAAATACAGGCCACATATTGAACAGTCTGGTATCTCCGTGAGTTGCCTGATCTATCTGCGGGCTACAAATTGTGGCATTTCAGGCCTCCATTCTCCTTTTTTTGGCTGTATCTTACTGTAATTCTATACAGTATTTTCCTGTAAAAAACAAACATACAGGCCACATATTGAACAGTGTGGTATCTCCATCAGACGTCTTATCTATCTGTGGGCTACAATTTGTGACGTTACAGGCCTCCATTCAAATGTATTTGCTGTCTGTTACCGGAGGTCTATTCTCTATTTTGGGGTAAAAAATAAATAAATACAGACCACATATTGAACAGTGTGGTATCTCTGTCAGACGCCTGATCCATCTGTAGGCTACAAATTGTGGCATTTTAGGCCTCCATTCTACTGTATTTGCACCTTGAACCCACAGGTGCTTCACAGAATTTTACAACGCTGATTTGTAGAAATGAAGAAAAAGTATTTTTCACCCAAAAATGTTGTTTTATACCCAACTTTTTTCATTTTCACAAGGTTAGCAGGAGAAAATGGACCCAAAAAATGTGTTGTGCAATTTCTCCTGAGTATGAAGATACCTCATATGTGGTTGAAAAATACTTTTGAGGTACAGTACAAATCTCAAAAGGGAAGAAGCACCATATTGGAGTTCACATTTTGCTGGACTGGTTTGAGGGTGCCATGTCACATTGGTAGAGCCCCTGAGGTGCCAGAACAGCAGAACTCTCCATAAGTGACCCCATTTTACAAACTTCACCTCTCAATGAATTAAGGCCTCTTTCACACTTCAGTTTTTTGCATCAGTCAAAATCCGCCAAAAGGACGGATGGCGGATCCGTTTTAGTACTGATGACAAGGGATGCCACCTGTCCGTTTTTTTGATGGATCCGACAAATGAAGAATTTTAAAGGAATCGCAGCCTGGAAAAGGAGAGAGAGAGAGAGAGAGAGTTTTTTTTTGTCCGGCACCCAGAAAGAATTTGGGGTTAAATCAGTGTCTGGAGGATCCGCCAGAGAAAAAAACGTTGCAAGCTCCGTTTTGAAATCTTTGAGGATGGTGACGGACAGCAACTTTTGGCAGATCCTCAAAAAAAACGGATGCAACGGACGGCAATCCGTCACAATCCGCCATTAATGGAAGTCAAAGGGGAAAAAAAACGGATCCTCAAAAGAAAATTGAGGATCCGTTTTTTTCAAAACCTGGCGGATTGTGACTGATTGTAAAAAACGGAAGTGTGAAAGAGGCCTAATCTAGGAGTGCAGTGATCATATTGACATCACAGGTGGGTCACAGAATTTTATACCATTGGGCTGTGTAGAAAAAATAAATACATTTTTACAACCAAAATTTTGTTATAGCCCCAGATTTTACATTTTCACATTGGGAAATGGTTAAAAATGGCACAAAAATTTGTCCCACAATTTCTGCTGAATGTGGACATACCCCATAAGTTGCTGTATAATACTGCTTTGCCACACGGAGTGACAGAGTGCTATTTGTCTCCTGGAGCACAGATTTTCCTAAAAGAGTTGGAGGACTCAAAATACAGAGACCCTAAGTGCTAGACAAGCTGAATTTCCCTTCAAGTTACACCATTTTGGAAATTATACCCCTTTGTGAATTTATCTTCAGGTGTAGTGACGATTTTGATGCCAAGGATGTTTTTCAGAAACAAGCAGTAGTGGATGTTGTGAGATATGGGAAAATGTTATAATTTTGATTTCTGATGGAATTCCCCATCAAGATAAAGTTTGGCCCCAAACTACTTGTTTCAGACCATTCAGCGCACCTCCCTTGGCATGCATTCCCCAAGGCCATAAAAGGCATGCAATGTTTTCCTTTAACTAACTCCAAGAACAAGTCCTTTGAAGATCACTAATTAGCACAAGGGTGTGAGTTCTAGTGCAGGCACAGGCAAACTGGATTCTATTTGTGTAAATCAAGTACCACAGGTCACAGCACGGCTCTGAGGTATTGAATCTGGAAAATTACATATAATAACAGAAAATATCTGAGACTAGCAAGCACATAATCGGAATAGGCATTCCTTCCTCCACACGCCCGTGCCCAGCAACCACCTGTAGCACTCTGCGTTATGGAGTTTTGAAGCGTAGCTACCAGGAATTACATATGGCAGGCACATTTAGTCTCTATGCACAGATAAAATCCAGCAAAATGCAGTGGCACCACTGTCATTCCATTCAGAGCAGAAAGTTATGAGCCTCCACGGTTCTGGACAGAAAAATCATACTCAGATATGGGAGGAGAGAGGCTACACAAGTCCAGGGGTGGGCACAGAATGAGGGAGGGAGAAGCCTAGGAGATATAAGGCAGCCCCTTACTTTGGACTTGGTTTTTCTACTGGCAGGAGGTTCCATTAGCTGACGCAGCCAGGAAAACCACATAACTAAGATTTGGACCTGTGATCCATCAGCGCCTCCCTGTGGTTACATGCTACATAATGTGGTAATTGCAACCTATCTAAACCTTAATTTTGTACTACACTCCTGACTGTATATCTGTATATTGTTTTTGTAAATATATACCTGTATATTGCTAGTGCGCCTTTTTGGCGATTAAATATAAAATTAATCTTGGGCTGCTCTTTTATCTTGATAAACGAATGCCCACGTCCACATGCTTGGTTGGTTATATTATACGGTACCCGGGTTGGTTTCTGACCTGATATAAACCTGTTGTCGGACGGGGCTTATGTCGAACGAGGAATTGGTGGCAGCATACGGTACTGCGTTAGTGAGGAGCTCTGCCAGTGACGGCCGGGAGGTTTATATGTATATCCCTATAAGGGAAGCCTTTCCGGCCACTATTTGCCCTCAGTGCAGGTCTCTGACTGACCTGGGGCAAGTGGTGGTGCCAGAGAGCCAATCCCTGCTGGGTTCTTCTCTCCCCTCCCCTGAGGTGAGCAAAGTCGACACCCCCTTCCCCTGTAAAATCCGTCACAGATGTTGCTAAGTGAAAACTGCAAACTGCCATTATAGTGACCAGTAAGTTACAGTGATTAGTGACAAGTACATTGTACTCAGCTCATGCTTCTGGAGACATGCATCTTAAATTAGGCGGGCTCTCATTACAGCAGAAATGCCAAACATTTGGACGATAAATGTTGTTTAGGCCCACAGTGGGGTTCAAAATGGAGAAGGGAATTTGGATTTGGAATGGCAGATTTTCCTGGATTTCTTTTGGGATGCGAGGAGCCATTTTTCTGTCTGAATCAGCTGACATCTGGCAGTGATAGCGCTCGCAAAATTGCCTGGATGTATGAATGCTCCTCATTTTGTACACCACATCAGTCAAATGGCAATGCATTCTGTCCCAGTCTGTTACATAGGATGAAAAAAACACATCTAGCAGTTTACCACGACCTCATCGCGTTGCCCCATTTCAGGAGATACTTTGTTGTTATTTGAGCAGGATCATGATGTCTGTCTCTAAGCAGGATTCTGCTCCGAAATCAGCCTGAAAAACTGCTTCTTCAGGTGGTTTCAGCTCTGAAGATGCTGTATACTTCAACCTTTCGCCCCGAAGCCTAGTTTCAGCTTTCTGACACAGCCAATTTTTTCAATTCTGACCAGCGTCACTTTATGTGGTAATTAGAGATGGGCAAACCTGAACACTAAAGTTCAGGGTCTGTAGAGAACACATACAGTTCGGGCACGGACCCCATACACGGATTTCACCAGGGAGTTCGTGTTACTGTTTGGGTTCGGAACCCCAAACACCTGGTGTTTCTCGCGCCTCTGATCGGAGGTAATAACAATAATCATCTTTATATAGCACTAACATATTCCGCAGCGCTTTACAGTTTGCACACATTATCATCGTTGTCCCTGATGGGGCTCACAATCTAAATACCCTATCAGTATTTCTTTGGAAGGTAAAATTTGGAGGTAAAATTATTACCGCCGGTCAGACAGATGCGGTTCCCGCAGCTGTGATTAGAGGTAAGTTTACTACCGGTCACTGGTGTTGGCTAATGGAACTACTACTCCCATCGCTGCTAATAACAGTGAGAGAAGGCGGCAGCTGATGCGAGTATTCACCAGTCGATGCCTGGACTTTAAACAATTAAAAAAAAACCCACGGCGAGAGTTCCCCTGTATTTTTGATAACCAGTCAGGTATCGAAAAAAAACTTTTTTTTTTAACTGTTTGGCCGAACCCACAGGACCCAAACACCAGGGGGGCCGCCCTTCTCTAGTGGTAATAACTTTGGAACACTTCAATGGATCCCACTGATTCTGGGAATGTTTTTTTCTTGACATTGTACTTCATGTTAGTTGGACTTGTGTTTATCTGTGAAAATCTTGGAATTTTGGCAAAAATGTCACAATTTTCATATTCTTAAAAAAACAGTCATGCTGTACAACATATTATTTATAAATTATTTCCAATGTCTACTCAGCAATTTCTCATTTTTCCAACCAAATTTCCAAAACAGTGTTTTTTAGGAACATCACGTGTAATTTTGAGGGGTCTGTATGACAGAAAATACTCAAAAGTGACACCGTTCTAAAATTGCAAGTGCTCGAAACCACATTCAAGAAGTTTATAAACCCTTTAGGCGCTTCACATGAATTAAAGCAATGTGGAAGGAAAAAATGAACATCTTACTTTTTCCTATAAAAATATTCATTTAGCTCCAAATTTTGCATTCTTCCAAGGGTAACAAAAGAAAATGAATACAATCTGTTGTGCAATTTCTCCTGAGTATGTCGATTCTCCATATGTAGAGGAAAACTTCTGTGTGAGGACTCGGAACAGGAGAGCCAATTGACTTTTTAACCCCAAAATTTGCTGGAATAGATCGCGTACACCATGTTGTGTTTGCAGAGACCCTGATGTGCCTAAACAGTGTAAACCCCCCACAAGGGACCCCATTTAGAAACCAAACCCCTCAAGAAACATATCTAGAGGTATGGTGAGCACCTTGAACCCACAGGTACTTCATAAAATGTTATAACATTTAGATGTGAAAAAATACATTTTTCCCACAAAAATGGTTTTATTTTTTACGCTGTTTCTGGTGCTGTATTACTGATTAGATTACTTTATTCTTCGGATTGGTTCGATTACAGTGATACCAGATATACAGTATATTGTTTTTTTATGTTTGGTTGCAATCACATTTTTTTTTTGCAAAATAAAGTTTTTTGCATTGCCATATTCTGACAGCTTTAATTTTTCTATATTTCTGCAGACAGAGTCCTATGAGGGCTTGTATTTTGTAGGACGAGTTCACGTTTTTATTGGCACCATCATATCATTTTTTGATCGTTTTCTATTCAGATTTTTGAGAGGCAGAATGAACAAAAACCAGCAATTGCTTTTTATGCTGTCTCATGTGTGGTAAAATTGATAAGGCAGCTTTATTCCTCAGGTCAGCACGATTACAGCGATACCACATTTATATAATTGTTTTGTGTCTTGGTGCTTTTACACAATAAAAACCATTTTATAGAAAAAAAAAATTGTTTATGCATCGCTTTATTTTGAGCTATAAATTTTTTATATTCCTGCTGATGGAGCTGTATGGCGGCTTGTTTCTTGACCAGATGATGTTTTCAGCTATAGCATTTTTATTTACATTTAACTTTATCACGTTTTATTTCATTTTTTGTTGATTTGTATGATGAAAAAGCATAGTTTTTTTGCAACTTTTTTTGATTTTACAGTGTTTACTGAAGAGGTTAATTAATGAGAGTTTTATAGGTCAGGTCCATGCGCAGATACCAAACATGTGTACTTCATTTATTTTTACATAAATAAACGTACTGATTGTATTAACCCCTTTCTGACATTTGTCGTAATAACACGCCCCTGTGCCTATCTGACCAGGGACGTATTATTACTGCATGGCGATTGCCCGCGCACACGGTCTGTGTGCGGGCAATCGCCGCTGGATGTTAGCTGATTCTGACAGTTGATACCCGCCAAAGAGTGCCAAGTGCAGTTACACACACCTCCCGACACTTTAATCCCCTAAATGCTGCGATCAAACACAATCACAGTATTCTGGGAGCCGCCAGAGAGAGAGCCCCTCTGCCTTTGGATCGGAGACCTTGCGGCATGATGCAGGGTCCTGAATGTTGCCATGGTCACCCGATGTAATCAGGACGACATCCGCGTCACCAGAGCTAGGAAATTTGATGATCATGCACAGTGCATGATCAGCAAGGTTCTGTCAGTGCAGAGCAGACAGTTTCTACAGCATGGGGATGCTGCTGTATTCCCATACTGTACAAGCGAACAGCCTGTAAAAAATGATTGTCCCAGATAAAAATAAGGTCACTTGTGGGGTTTTTCCACTGTTTAGTCACACCAGGGGACATGACGTCCGCTAATGATTCCAGAAAATTTTACATTCAAAAAGTCAAATGACACTCCTTCTCTTCCGAGCCCTGCAGTGTGCACAAACAGTAGTTTTCTCTCTTATATTGTGTATCGGCGTGCTCAGGAGAAATTGCACTACAAATTTTATGGTGCAATTTCACCAATTACCCTTATGAAAATGCAATATTCTGTGCTTAAACATTTGTATGGAAAATTTGATTTTTTTTCATTTTTACTGCTCAACCTTATAAATTTCTGTGAAGCACCTAAGGGTTCAATGTGCTCACCACACATCTAGATCAATTCCCTGAGGGTCTAGTTTCCAAAATGGTGTCACTTGTGGGGGATTTTTACTGTTTAGGCACATCAGGGGCTCTCCAAATGTGACAATTGTTCCAGCAAATTTTAAACTCAAAAAGTCAAATGGTGCTCCTTCCTTTCCGAGCTCTGTCGTGCACACAAACAGTGGTTTTCTCCCTCATATGGGGTAGCAGCATGTTCAGTAGAAATTAAACAAATTTTGGGGTCAATTTTTTTCCTGTTACCGTTGTCAAAATAAAAAAAATTGGATCTGAAGTAAATTTTTGTGGAAAAAATTAAATGTTTTTTTTTTCTTTTTAAGGCTGGTTTCACATTCGCGCTTTTTAAGCGCACGCACGGCCGGGGGTAGCTCCGCCCCCGAGCCGGCTCTCTGCCCGGCGTGCCCGCCCCTTGCTTGTAGCGCCGCCTCCTAGCGGACAGCGGCGCCTGCGATCGCCGCACCCTATCTTTAGCATAGGGTGCGCAGATCGTACGCAGGCAGTGTGCTGGTTGCGCTTTGACCTGCGCCGCGCACTTTTGACGGTGCGCCGTGCGCGCCAAAATCCGAAAAGTTTGATTTTGGCGCGCACGGCGCACCGTCAAAAGTGCGCAGCGCAGGTCAAAGCGCAACTAGCGCACGGCCTGCGCACGATCTGCGCACCCTATGCTAAAGATAGGGTGCGCCGATCGCAGGCGCCGCTGTCCTCTAGGAGGCGGCGCTACAAGCAAGGGGCGGGCACGCCGGGCAGAGCCGGCTCGGGGGCGGAGCTACCCCCGGCCGTGCGTGCGCTTAAAAAGCGCGAATGTGAAACCAGCCTAACACATTCCAAAAATTCCTGTGTTGCGCCTGATAAAATTAACTTCTTGAATGTGGTTTTGAGCACCTTGAGGGGTGCAGTTTTTAGAATGGTGTGACATTTGGGTATCTTCTATCATATAGACCACTCAAAGTCACTTCGAATGTTAGGTGGTCCCTAAAAAAATGGTTTTGTAAATTTTGTTGTAAAAATGAGAAATCGCTGGTCAACTTTTAACCCTTATAGCTTCCTAACAGAAAAAAAAATGTTGCTCCAAAATTGTGCTAACGTAAAGCAGACATGTGGGAAATGTTACTTGTTAACTATTTTTGTGACATATCTCTGTGATTTAAGGGCATGAAAATTCACAGTTGGAAAATTGCACAATTTTCTTTTTTTTGCAAGTTATATCAAATAAATTTTACCACTATCATAAAGTACAATATGTCATGAAAAAACAATCTCAGAATTACCGGGATTCGCTCGAGTTATAACCACATAAAGGGACTGTGGTCAGAATTTTAAAAAATGGCCCGGTCATTAACGTGCAAACCACCTTCAGGTATAAAGGGGTTAATATTTTTCATTTTTTTGTCCTTTATTTTGTGATTTTTTTAAATGTTTTTACAATTTTTAAAAACTTTTTTAACCTTGTCCCAGTATGGGACATCAAATTTCCCTGCCCTGATCTAATAGTCTGCAATGCTTTTGCATTATGGGGCATCAGATCAGCATCTTGCAGACAGGAAGGAGGCGCGTCAGCTATCTCTGAGCAGAAGCTTACAGGCCACCGTCCCTGGGTAACCCCGCTACCATCTTTTGGCTAGGGGTCACCATGAAGAACACTGGCACGCTATCACATTGTGCCAATCGGAGCAGAGAGGTAGCTCTCTTCCTCTGTGATGCCAATCGATGTCTCTGCCACTACTTATAGTGGCAAAGAGGTTAACCGCCCACGATCAGCACAGATTGTAGGCGTTGCTGCATGGTGTCAGCTCTCATATAATGCCGACACCCACATTCAATTGCGGTGGTGCTTGGAGCGAGCCCCTGCGATCGTCATGTTGTACATGTATGGCGGTTTGCGGGAAGGGGTTACAATAGAAGGCAATGGAAAGGCCCAAAAACGTTAACAAAAAAACCTGGAAAATGATAGTAAAAATAGACACTCCAAAAATTAAGGAAAAACACTCCAATAGACAGCAGTAGTGAAAAAGTACTTGACAAAAAAAAAAAAAAAATCTTTAAAAGGCGCTGTAGTGGGAAAAAAAAGCCAACGATTCATGAAACATCTTCCATTTGAAAAGCTCGGCGGGTTTGCTCATCTGAAAAAGTCGTCTTGTCACATACCGTTTTATGTAAGGCAATAGCAGGTTAGGCCCCATACACTTTAAATAACCATTGGCTGAAAACTCTCTCATGACTCCATCATACACAAACACGCTTGCCAAGCATTATATGTCAGGTGACCCTATAGACCAGGGTCACACCGCCCACCATAGTATTTTGTGGGACCCCAACTTTCTATACAGTTAATTCTATGTAAGAGGGGGAAGAAGTAGCACACTGCTCAGGAGCAGAAATGAACAATCACAATTAGAGCACTGTGTAACCATATCTGGGCCTCATACATCTTTACTGAGTCCTAGAGTGGTGACCGACTAACCGACTATACATGCAGCTCTCACAAATTGGGAAATATAGACAGATACTACAACTCCCAGTTCAATGTGTGCAGCGTTTCCTCCTCTCTAGAATACCGGATTGGAGAGTCATGGTAGTGGAACCTATATCTTATATGGCATAAACCTCCCAAAAGATAATACCCCATTTTGATTGTATCCCTAGAAAATAATTAAAGAGACCCTGTCAGCACGATTTTGAAATATAAAGACTTGGCTGTAATACTGATTACATTGATACCATTGGTGAAGAAATGCACATTATTGTTCTGGAATGAGCATGGAAGTTTTTTAGATTTCGATGCACAGACAGGGGTCGGACCGTGCACTGCGCCTTCTCCGTCTGTGATTCCCCGGCCCCTCTGCCTGCCTTTGGTCCGTGAATGACAGGTCGTTGTCGAGATTTCACAGCCAGGATGCAGCAGAGGGGACGGGGAATCACAGACACGGAAGAGAAGACCCCGTGCACTGTCCAGCCCTTGTGCTGACTGCAGAAGAACAACAATGCGGATTTTTTCACCAAAGGTATCAATGTAATCAGTGTTACAGCAATGCCTTTACTTTATATTTCAAAATCGTGCTGACAGGTTCTCTTTGAAATATGATAATGTGGCCCTTGGAACAGAAAATGGTCAGCTGGTCCAACCAAGATTGGCTGGTTCACCGGTTTTAGGCTGAGTTCACACGTGGCTTTTTTTCGCGTTTCCGCGGCGGTTTTAAACGCGCGATTTTGCCGCGAAAAATAAGCATCCCATGCATTCCTATGGGATTCCGCAATGCTGTGCTAATGCTGCGGTTTTTACCGCGGCGGAATCGCTTTGCGGTAAAAAACGTAGCATGCTCATTAATTTGCGGAATCGCGGCGATCCCGCACCCATAGGAATGCATTGTTCCGCTTACTTCCCGCATGTGGCTGTGCACACCATGCGGAAAGTAAGCAGAACATTTGCAGATGGTACCCACGGTCCGGAGGAGAGGAGACTGTCCTCCAGGCTTTGGATACCATATCCCTGTAAAAAATAGAATTTAAGATAAAAAATATTGTTATTCTCACCTTTCGGCGTAGCCTTCCCGCCTCTCTCCACGCATCCGTTCCCAGTAATCCTTTGCGAAAATGCCCGCGATGACGTCCGTTCTCGCGGGATCGCGAAGTCTCGCGGTCATCGCGAATTACCGCGAGACATCGCGATCCCGCGAGAACGGACGTCATCGCGGGCATTTTCGCAAAGGATTACTGGGAACGGATGCGCGGGACGTCGGAAGGTAAGAATAACACCATTTTTTATTATTTTTTACATTCTATCTTTTACTACTGATGCTGCATAAGCGGCCTCAGTAGTAAAAAGTTGGTCACACTCGTCAAACACTGTTTGACGAGTGTGACCAACCTGTCAATCAGTTCTCCAAGCGATGCTACAGATCGCTTGGAAAACGCTAGCATTTTGTAAGCTAAATACGCTTACAAAATGCTAGTTTTTCCGC
Source organism: Dendrobates tinctorius (assembly GCF_039654945.1). Lineage (NCBI taxonomy): Eukaryota > Metazoa > Chordata > Amphibia > Anura > Dendrobatidae > Dendrobates > Dendrobates tinctorius. The sequence continues at coordinate 10,108,237 of NW_027361891.1, forward strand.
GGGATTTTAAAATGCGATTTTCCCGCGGAATGGAATTCCGGAATTCTCGCGGTAACTTCCGCGAGAGTTCCGGTACGTGTGCACATAGCCTTACACCTAAGGGCTCGTTCAGAGGCGCGTATAATCTGTCCGTATACAAAACAAGTGGTATACAGTTAGCAGAAGGTCCAATTCAATTAATGTAATAGTTCACACGTACGTTTTTACACACGGACTGATGATCTGCATGTAAAAAGATCACAGCGTACACTAATCTGAGCCATATTTCAGATTATAACTGTCCATTATAAATCAATGGGTATGTGACAAACTGATCACATTCAGGTTACTATTCACATGTTATTCACTTTACACAGATCCATTACAATTATTAACACAGGAAACTGTAGTAACCTTTATTTATATTATTCATGTAAAAACTGGATGGCATAAGGATGAAGAAAATGGACACATGGATGTAAAAGACAGACATACAGATGTAAAAAAAAAAATGGCCAAACAGATTGCATGTGGATGAAAAGATGGATTTTTGGTTCTTACCGTAAAATCTCTTTCTTGGAGCCTTCATTGGGGGACACAGAATACCATGGGGTGTATGCTGCTGCTGCTAGGAGGCTGACACTATGCAAAAACAATAAAATTAGCTCCTCCCCGGCAGTATACACCCACCGACAGGCACCAAGCACCTCAGTTGGTGAAAAAGCAGTAGGAGAAGCAACGAGAAAAAAACTCGAACCATATGTACCAACCCAACAGGGGACTCTAAGACCCAACACGGTACAACTGAAAAAGGGAGGGTGCTGTGTCCCCCAATGAAGGCTCCAAGAAAGAGATTTTACGGTAAGAACCAAAAATCCATCTTTCTTTATCGCCTTATTGGGGGACACAGAATACCATGGGACGTCCCAAAGCAGTCCCAAGGGTGGGAACAGCAAAAAGGAACGAAAGTAACCGAAAGGCTCAGGTCGGCCGGTGAGCCACCGCCGCCTGCAGAACCTTCCTACCAACCACAGCATCAGACGAGGCCTGGGTATGAACCCTGTAGAACCTCGTGAAGGTGTGCAAGGATGACCAGGTTGCAGCCTTGCAAATTTGCATGGCCGAGGCCTGGTGACGAGCAGCCCACGAAGCCGCCACAGCCCGGGTGGAATGAGCTCTTACTCCCGGAGGGGGCCGCTTTTCCTGAAGACGATACGCTTCCAGAATGGTAGAACGAATCCAGCGAGCGATCGTGGATTTGGAAGCCGGAAGGCCCTTCTGGCGACCTTCAGAGATGATTAGCAAGGAATCGGACAGACGGAAGGAAGAGGTCCTGGCAAGATAGACACGCAGGGCTCTAACTACGTCCAGTTTGTGGAGAGACTTCTCAAGAGGATGAGATGGAGCCGGACAAAAAGAAGGAAGGACGATATCCTCATTGATATGGAAAGCGGAAACCACCTTTGGAAAAAAAGAAGGAACGGGCCTGAGGACGGCTTTGTCCTGATGGAGAATGAGGTAAGGGGAACGACATGACAAGGCCGCCAATTCAGAAACTCTTCTGATGGAGGAAATGGCGATCAAAAAGGTGACCTTCCAAGAGAGAAGGGACAAAGGAATGTCCTGGAGAGGCTCGAACGGCGCCTTCTGGAGCGCGCTAAGAACGAGGTTGAGATCCCACGGGTCTATTGGCGAATGATGAGGGGGAGCCACGTGGGAAACCCCTTGTAGAAAAGTCTTGACCTGTGGTAGAGAAGCTAGCTCTCTTTGGAAGAGGATAGAGAGAGCGGAAACCTGGCCCTTGAGCGTACTGAGGGACAGACCCGCGTCTAACCCAGCTTGAAGAAACCCTAGGATAGACGGGATAGAAAACGACATTGGGAAGACTTTGCTATCATCACACCAACGGAAAAAAGCCTTCCAGTACCTATAGTAAATGCGGGAAGAGGCTGGTTTCCTGGCTCTGATCATAGTTTGAATAACCTGACTGGACAGACCTGATTCCTTTAGAATTGCGGTCTCAATGGCCATGCCGTCAAACTCAGAGACTGAGAATTCTCGTGGTAAAGGGGGCCTTGCGAGAGAAGGTCTGGACGGTCCGGAAGCCTCCAGGGAACGTCCGCGAGCATGTTGACCAGCTCCGCGTACCAAGGCCGTCTTGGCCAATCTGGAGCAACTAGAATCACTGGTACGCCTTCTGATTTTATCTTTTTTACCACCCGAGGGATCAATGCCAGAGGCGGGAACAAATACGGAAGTTGAAACTGGGACCACGGAGTCACCAGTGCGTCGCATGCGACGGCTAGAGGGTCCCTGGACCTGGCTACGAACTGCGGTACCTTGTGGTTCATCCGAGATGCCATGAGATCGACATCCGGGGTGCCCCAACGGTCGCATATCTGAGAGAAAACCGCGGGGTGCAGGGACCATTCGCCGGACGCTAGGCCCTGGCGACTCAGAAAGTCGGCTGCCCAATTTTCCACCCCTGGAATATGGACGGCAGAGATTGTCGGAACGTAACGTTCTGCCCAGCGGAATATCTTGGCCACTTCTGACATTACCTGTTTGCTGCGCGTACCCCCCTGATGGTTTATGTACGCCACGGCCGTGGCGTTGTCCGACTGAATGCGGACCGGCTTGCCGGAAAGGAGGGGCTGCCAGTGAAGAAGGGCAAGGAAAATCGCCCTGATCTCCAAAAGATTGATTGGAAGGAGAGACTCCTGTGGCTTCCAGCGTCCTTGGGCCGCTTTCTGATGGAACACGGCTCCCCATCCTAGAAGGCTTGCATCGGTGGTGATGATTTGCCACTGAGGAGGAAGGAAGGACCTCCCTTGGAGAACTGACGCTGGCCGTAGCCACCAAGTGAGAGACTGCCTCACTCTGAGAGGAAGCCGAATAGGACGGTCCAAGGACATCGTGGTCTTGTCCCAGGCTGAAAGCAGAGACAGCTGGAGAGGGCGAAGGTGGTACTGCGCAAAGGGCACTGCCTCCATGGAGGCCACCATCTTCCCCAGGACCTTCATGCCGAACCGAATGGGAACAGGCCTCTTGAGAGATTTGATGCACTTGGACAGAGTTGCAAACTTTTCCTTTGGAAGAAAAACACGGGCTAGCTCCGTGTCGAATTCCATACCCAGAAAGGTCAGACGCTGGGTGGGGACCAGAATGGACTTCTCCTTGTTGACTAGCCAACCTAGGCGGCTGAGAGTGTCCAGGGTTATCTGAAGGCTCCGGAGACAGTCCTGGCGAGACGAACCCTTGATCAAAAGATCGTCCAGATAAGGGATGATGAGGATCCCTCTGGAGCGAAGGATGGCCATCACAGTCGCCATCACCTTCGTGAAAACCCGGGGCGCTGAAGCCAGGCCGAAAGGAAGAGCTGTGAACTGAAAGTGGTCTCCCTGAAACGCAAATCGAAGATACTTCTGATGTTGCACACATATTGGAATGTGGAGATAGGCATCCCGAATGTCCACCGAGCAGAGAAATTCCCCGGGCTCCATGGAAGCAATCACCGACCGAAGAGACTCCATCCTGAAATGGAGAATCTTCACGTGGCGATTGAGCAATTTGAGGTCCAGAATAGGACGAAGAGAGCCGTCTTTCTTCGGGACTACAAAGAGATTGGAGTAGAACCCGGAAAACCGTTCGTCTGAGGGAACGGGAACAATGACTCCGGCGGAAAGAAGGGAGGAAATGGCCTGCAGAAAACCCGGAATCTGGGCCCGCTGTCGCGGAGGCCGAGACCGGAAAAACCGTCTGTTCGGGAGTGAAGCAAATTCGATTTTGTAACCGGATGCGACGAGTTCTCTGACCCAAGCGTCGTCTACAACGGACAGCCAAGCATCCGCGAAAAAGGAAAGTCTGCCGCCCACCCTGGAAGGAATTCCAGGTGGGGGTGACCCGTCACTTAGACGAAAATCTGCCGGAATTGGCTCCTGCAGATCTGGAATATTGTCCTCTAGATCTCCAGCGAGGAGCGGGTTTGTAGGAAGGTTTCCTCTGATCCCGCTCCCTGGTGGCAGGCGGCCGATCCTGTTGAGTGGCCCTCTCCGTGGCAGAGAAGGGACGAAAAGGCCTGAATGGTCGAAACCCCCTTCTGTTGAAGGGGCGTTTTGGTCGAGACTGGGGAAGCGAAGTACTTTTGCCTCCAGTGGCATCGGAAATTATCTGATCCAGCTTTGCTCCAAAGAGCCTAGAGCCATGGAATGGCAGATTGGTAAGCGACTTTTTCGAAGTAGTGTCCGCATTCCATGACTTTAGCCAAAGGACTCGGCGTACAGCTACTATGTTGCTGTTAGCCCTTGCTACGCAGCCGGCCGCGTCCAAGGAGGCGGCCAAAAGGTATTTTCCCGCCTGGTTAATCTGATCTGCAAGATCTGCCAATTCGTCTTGAGGAGCTGACGCTAAGATGCCTCTGCGAAGAATTTTTGCCCAAGCGGAAATGACCTTCGCCACCCAGGCGGATGCGAAAATAGGGCAGAGAGAGGTGCCAGATGCCTCAAAGATAGATTTAGCCAGAGATTCAATCTGCCTGTCAGAAGGATCTTTGAGCGACGCCCCGTCTGGAAGAGAGAGAACCGTTTTAGAGGCTATCCGGGATACTGGAGGATCTACCTCTGGAGCCTTGGACCACTTTGAGAGCAGTTCTGCGTCAAAGGGGTACAGAACGTCCAAATACTTGCGGCCTGAGAAACGTTGTTCAGGGCGCTCCCAGTGTTTGGCTAAGGTAGTATTAAAATCGTTGTGATTGGGAAAGGTTCGGGACGGAGGTCTGGCTCGTCTAAGGACAACCGAGCCTTCCTGAGCTGGAGCCTCATCCTGTTTAAGTTTTAGTGTTTGGAAGATAGCTGCAAGCAAACTATCGACCATGTCCCGCGTTTTAGAAACGCTGTTCCCCTCAGAGCTAGCTTCCGAATGAGAATCATCGCCTGACTGAAGGCTGTCATCTGAGGAAGGAGAAGGAGGCCTGGGAGCAGAAGGGCCCTGCGAGCTCGAGGACGAAGAGGACCGAGCCCGCTTCCTAGAAGACCTTCCCCGTCTGTCTCTCTGAAGGTCGCGGTCAGGTGCGGACGACTCACCCCGAGAGGTGGTCGGGGCAGAGGTGGCTGAGGATAGCTGAGGTAATCGTTCTAAAACCTGGACCAGCGACTGTGATACTTTTGTCAAGTCAGACACAGACTGTGACATTGTAACGGCCCACTCCGGGGAGAGAGAGGAGGGAAGAGCGCCCTCCGCCCGGGACTCTGTGCGCTCCTGAGATGCTGACATATTGGAAGGACTGCAGGGGGGGCAGAATGGAGACGACTGACCTGATGCCCACTTCTTTTTACAGCGCGCACAGGCGTAATAGATAGCGGTGGGCCTGAAGCAGAGATCCCCTGAAGGGTTGGGCATAAGTAGACTGCACTGAATGGCCGCAGGATTTATGGAATAACTGCTGAGGGGAGCTAATCTTTGCCTCAGAGCCGAGCCTACCGAGATTCTGTGAGCAGCAGAAAACGCTGAAGTGTCCCCCAAACAGCGCAGGAAGGAGTGAGACAACCAGGAAATCCTTGTGCTGGAAGATGGGGGGCGGAGCTTAGCGGCTGCGCCGTGATTGGCTACCAGCGACGGAGGGGGCATGACAGAGAGGGGAGGCTGGCATTCCAAAGAGAAAGAAGCCCTGTGATGGGCTAGAAAAGGCGCGCTGAAAGAGCGCGCTCAAGAATGGAGGAGGGAGCAGAGAAATTCCCCTGGCTGAGGGGAAAGTGAAAGTGAAGGCGCCCGCGCCGGCGCTGCAACCCCTTGCCCACCCCGACATACCGCGCTCAGGATGAAATATGAAGCGGTCCCCTGCTTGCGACGCTGCTGCGGTGAGTGAAGGAATCCGCAGCGTCTCCCTGACTAAGAGGGGAAGGGATAGTTCCATTGTGAGAGCGCGCGGCAGGCAAAAAGGGCGGGAGATTCAAAAACAGTGGACCTGTAATCCCAAGATCCAACTTCTCCCATGCACTGGAGCTTATGCGGGGGCCGGAGGGAACGTACAGGCACTTACCTGACGTCCCTGAAGAGGATGACCACAGGGGCCCACGGGGAAACGGCAGGCCGCTGGGGGGAAGGGAGTCCTCTGTACCCGCATCCTGCAGAAGACGGCTTGAAATACCTGCGATCGCCGTCTTCCTCTCAGCCCTGTCCCGAGAGAGGGGTGAGGAGGGGGATTCGGCAAGGACTAGCCACCTGTCCACAACCCTTATCACCGGAAGGCGAAAGGGAAAAGTCCTGCCTGCGGTACTGAGAGTTGCGATGTGGATGACACCACACTGCTCGCTCAGCCGCATGATATGGGAAATCAGGGTGACAACTACACCCTGTTTCCCGATGGAAAATAACCTAAAAGACAAAAGAGGGAAAAATTAAAAAGTTCAGACTAAACCTGAAAAGAAAAAAGCGGATCTGGGGAGATCCCGGTCCGCCTCCTACAGACACTAAGCACAAACTGAGGTGCTTGGTGCCTGTCGGTGGGTGTATACTGCCGGGGAGGAGCTAATTTTATTGTTTTTGCATAGTGTCAGCCTCCTAGCAGCAGCAGCATACACCCCATGGTATTCTGTGTCCCCCAATAAGGCGATAAAGAAAATAGTCTGTCTTTAATGGGTGAATGGCCATTTTGCTTACACCCATCTGAATGCGGTCTCATATATAAATAACTTACTGGCAGGTCCGCATGGGTGGAGAAATATTCTGGATTTGCACAGGTGAATTAGGGTTTGCTCACGAGTGCAACGTGATTAAAACAAAATCGCATTGCACTTGCACCATTGGCATTTAACCCCTTTATGACCCAGCCTATTTTGACCTTAATGACCTGGCCATTTTTGGCAATATTGACCAGTGTCCCTTTATGAGGTAATAACTCAGGAACGCTTCAACGGATCCTAGCGATTCTGAGATTGCTTTTTCGTGACATATTGGGCTTCATGTTAGTGGTAAACTTAGGTCGATAATGTTTGCATTTATTTGTGAAAAAAACGGAAATTTGGCGAAAATTTTGCAATTTTCACATTTTGAATTTTTATTCCATTAAACCAGAGATATGTGACACAAAATAGTTAATAAATAACATTTTCCACATGTCTACTTTACATCAGCACAATTTTGGAATCAAAATTGTTTTTTGTTGGGAAGTTATAAGGGTTAAAAGTTGACCAGCGATTTCTCATTTTTACAAAATTTACAAAACCATTGTTTTTAGGGACCACCTCACATTTGAAGTCACTTTGAGGGGTCTATATGGCAGAAAATACCCAAAAGTGACCATTCTAAAAACAGCACCCCTCAAGCTACTCAAAACTACATTCAAAAAGATTATTAACCCTTCAGGTGCTTCACAGCAACTAAAGCAATGTGGAAGGAAAAAATGAACATTTTAATTTTTCCAACAAAAATTTTCTTTTAGCATCAATTTTTTCATTTTCACATGGGCAAAAGGATAAAATAGATCCTAAAATTTGTTGGGCAATTTCTCCTGAGTACACCAATACCTCATATGTGGTCATAAACCACTGTTTGGGTGCACGGCAGGGCTCAGAAGGGAAGGAGCGCCATTTGACTTTTTGAATGGAAAATATGCTGGAATATTTAGCGGTTGCCATGTCGCGTTTGGAGATCCCCTGTGTGCCTAAACATTGGAGCTCCCCCATAAGTGACCCCATTTTGGAAACTAGACCCTCCAAGGAACTTATCTAGATGCATAGTGAGCACTTTGAACCACCAGGTGCTTCACAAATTGATCCGTAAAAAAAAAAAAAAAAAAAAAGGACTTTTTTTCACAAAAATTTTCTTTTAGCCTGTTTTTTCATTTTCACATGGGCAATGGGATAAAATGGATCCTAAAATTTGTTGGGCAATTTCTCCTGAGTGCTCCGATACCTCATATGTGGTCAGAAATCACTGTTTGGGCACACGGCAGGGTCCCGAAGGGAAGGAGCACCATTTGACTTTTTGAATGGAAAATTAGCTCCAATCGTTATCGGACACCATGTCGTGTTTGGAGAGCCCCTGTGTACCTAAACATTGGAGCTCCCCCAGAAGTGACACCATTTTGGAATCTAGACCACCCAAGGAACTTATCTAGATGTGTGGTGAGCACTTTGAACCCCCAAGTGCTTCACAGAAGTTTATGACGCAGAGCAGTGAAAATAAAAATTTTTTTTTTCCTCAAAAATGATTTTTTAGCCCTCTATTTTTTATTTTCACAAGGCTAACAGGAGAAATTGGACCACAAAAGTTGTTGTGTAATTTGTCCTGAGTACACCGATACCCCATATGTCAGGGGAAACCACTGTTTGGGCGCATGGGAGAGCTCAGAAGGGAAGGAGCACGATTTTGGAATGCAGACTGATGGGATGTTCTGCGGGCATCATGTTGCGTTTGCAGAGCCCCTGATGTACCTAAACAGTAGAAACCCCCCACAAGTGACCCCATTTTGGAAACTAGACCCCCCCAAGGAGCTTATCTAGATGTGTAGTGAGCACTTTGAACCCCCAAGTGCTTCACAGAAGTTTATAAATGCAGAGCCATGAAAATAAAAAAGCATTTTTTTTCCTCAAAAATGATTTTTTAGCCTGCTATTTTTTATTTTCACAAGGGTAACAGGATAAATTGGACCCCTAAAGTTGCTGCTCAGTTTGTCCTGAGGACGCTGGCACCCCATATGTGGGGGGGAACCACTGTTTGGGCGCACGGCAGGGCTCAGAAGGGAAGGAGCGCCATTTCACTTTTTGAATGGAAAATTAGCTCCAATCGTTAGCGGACACCATGTCGTGTTTGGAGAGGCCCTGTCTGCCTACACTTTGGAGCTCCCCCACAAATCACCCCATTTTGGAAACTAGACCCCCTAAGGAAGTTATCTAGATGCATAGTGAGCACTTTGAACCCCCAGGTGCTTTACAGAAGTGTATAACGCAGAGCTGTGAAAATAAAAAAAAAAATTTTCCCTCAAAAAATGATTTTTTAGCTCGCTATTTTTAATTTTCACAATAGTAACAGGAGAAATTAGACCCCAAAAGTTGTTGTCCAGTTTGTCCTGAGTACGCTGATACCCCATATGTGGGGAGGGACCACTGTTTGAGCACACGTCGGGGCTCGGAAGGGAAGTAGTGACGTTTTGAAATACCAACTTGATCGAATGGTCTGCGGGCATCAGGTTACGTTTGCAGAGCCTCTGATGTGCCTAAACAGTGGAAACCCCCCACAAGTGACCCCATTTTGGAAACTAGACCAGCCACGGAACTTATCTAGATGTGTGGTGAGCACTTTGAACCCCCAAGTGCTTCACAGAAGTTTATAACGCAAAACCGTGAAAATAAAAAACCTTTTTTCCTCTCAAAAAATGATTTTTTTAGCCCGCAATTTTTTGTTTTCACAATGGTAACAGGAGAAATTGGACCCCAAAAGTAGTTGTCCAGTTTGTCCTGAGTACGCTGGTACCCAATATGTGGGGAAGGACCACTGTTTGGGCACACATCGGGGCTCGGAAGGGAAATAGTGACGTTTTGAAATACCGACTTGATGGAATGGTCTGCGGGCGTCATGTTACGTTTGCAGAGCCCGTGATGTGCCTAAACAGTGGAAACCCCCCACAAGTGACCCCATTTTGGAAACTAGACCCCCCAAGGAACTTATCTAGATGTGTGATGAGCACTTTGAACCCCCAAGTGCTTCACCGAAGTTTATAACTCAGAACCGTGAAAATAAAAAAATCATTTTTTTTCACAAAAATCATTTTTTTAGCCCCCAATTTTTTATTTTCTCAAGGGTAACAGGAGAAATTAGACCCCCAAAGTTGTTGTGCAATTTTTCCTGAGTACGCTGATACCCCATATGTGGGGGTAAACCACTGTTTGGGCACACGTCGGGGCTTGGAATGGAGGGAGCACCGTTTGACATTTTGAACGCAAAATTGGTTGGAATAAATCGTGGCGCCATGTCGCGTTCGGAGACCCCGTAATGTGCCTAAACAGTGGAAACCCCTCAATTCTAACTCCAACTCTAACCCCAACACACCCCTAACCCTACCCTAATAATAACCCTAGCCACAACCCTAATCCCAATTCTAGCCCTAACTACAAGCCTAACCCCAATTCCAGCCCTAACCCTAATTTTAACCCTATCTATAACCCTAATTCCAGCCCTAACCCTAGTTCGAACCCTAAATGGAAAAAAATATATATTTTTTATTTTATTATTTGCGCCTGGCTATGGGATGATAAAAGGGGGGTGTATTTACTTTTTTTTTTTCACTTTGATCACTGTGAGAGTGGATCACAGTGATCAAAATTAAAAATGAACGGGCAGCCGGCAAATTCCTGTGCGCCGCCATCTTGGACCGCCTGCCATTTTCCAAGATGGCGACGCCCATGATCCAGACGGTGGGATGCCGGGACCACCATCGGAGGTCCCGGGGGGGATCGGAAGGTGGGAGCGATAGGAAGGGGAGGGGGAGCAGATGATGACAGCGGCGACCAATCGCCGCCGTCCATCGGTGGCCGATCGGCCCCGCCAGTCGGTGTGGGGGGGGGGGGGGGGGTCGGGTGTCGGTGTCCAGCCATGTCCGATGCTATTGCAGCATCGGCCTTGGCTGGATTGTAATATTTCACCAAACTTCATTGATGAAATATTACAAATCGCTTTGATTGGCTGTTTCACTTTTAGCCGCCTGGGATTAACCGTAGAGTGTCCTCTGTGTGCGGGTCGGGTGACCTTTCAGTGACCCCGGTCACCCGACCTGCAGGGGGGCTATTTTTAGCATGACGCCTACGTAGGCGTCATAGGTTGTTTGGGCACTACTTTTCATGACGCCTATGTAGGCGTCATGGGTCGTGAAGGGGTTAAGGAGGCCGTGTACATCTGTGAGTTTTCCTCAGCTGCAATTGGGGTGAAGAAAAAAATTGCAGCATGCTATGTATGGCCGCCTAAACCGGCCGAGACTCACCAATGCAAGTCTATGGATGTGAGAAAAACAAAACGGATGGCTCACCGATCATGCATGTGCCGCCTGATTTTACACACACATCTCAAAGGAACCACAAAATTTCAGCCGCCAACTACAGGAAGTTCACAGCCAGAATCGTGAAAATAGGGGACACCATGTCGTTTAATTATTTAATATGTTAAATTAAGGCTAATGAGGAGCGAGCGTGCCCTAATACTATGCTCAGCAGCCTTAATGCATGCAGGGGTTACCTAACAGGCAGTCCCTGCATGTGATGCGGTTGTCTAACAGTATGAGCCATAGAGCCAGGGGGGCTCGGACATTATTAGAGCACGCCGCAGACACTGCACCTGAGCACGCTCGCTCATCATGACTGCACACCCTATGGTGACACTCCAGAGGCACTGAAGGGTGCCAGCTTATTACTTGTAGGTAGAGATGAGCCACTTTGCCTTTTTAAGGGTCGAGTCGGGTTTCATGAAACCAGACTTTCTCAAAAGTCGAGTCGAACGAAATCGGCCGACTATCGGGGAAAAGTCGAAGGTCCGACTGAAACACAAAACCCAATGTAAATCAATGGGGAAGCAAAGTCGGCAGGGAGTGGAGGACAGGAAACACCTACATGCCGGACCGCTTTTTTAAAGTGCGCGAAAACTCTCTCTCTCCCCGGACGCTGCACATGTCATCTCGCTGCCCGCAGTGTACGTCCTTGCTCAGTGGCTGAAAAAAGTCACGTGCAAGCATTCTGGGAAATCCGACTTTGGCGCTCAGGTCGGGGACCGCTTGGCCGACCTCACACTCTGGTCGGGTTTCACTCAGCGAAACCTGACTTTAGCCGAGCTGTTTCGCTCAACTCTACTCGCAGGGGGCATGCGAAAATGATATATTCTATTACCTATATATTATTTAGGCCAACATCTGAAGGAGTTTGTATGTTCTCCCCGTGCTTGCGTGGGTTTCCTCCCACATTCCAAAGACATACTGATAGGGAATGTAGATTATGAGCCCCATTGGGGACAGTGATGATAATGTCTGTAAAGCACTGCAGAATTAATGGCGCTATATGAGTAAAATATACAGAATATCTCCCTCTGTTTCTACACGATTGCATTATTACTTATGACAACATGCTACAATAAGACTATGTAAAAGATGAAAGTTAAAAACGCATGTCATACGGACACTAGGCGAGAAAAAAACCGCACACACGCCACGCAGCTGTGAGTGACCCCTACGGGAGCCCAGAGCCCCATCTCGCCCACCATGGCCTCAGTTACACAGGGTGCCGCTATGGAGCCCGGGGAAGCCATTGTCGGGTGCACCCTCCACTAGCTGAGGGCACATGGCTCCGGACATGAGCGCTGTGAGGGGACAGCTCCGGGGCTGTACGGTGACCGGGGCACAGCCTGAGGTACCACACAGCAGGCTCCAGCGCAGCTTCCGCTCCCGGCCTGTGAATGAAGCCGCCAAAACCGCCGCTTCCTCCTCCTCCTCCCTCCGCCCGCCGTGCACCGGAAGGAGCGGGATCCCAGAGCACCGGAGAGGAGGGCGCAGGACCCCGACGAGCAGGCCGATCCCCCTAGCTAGGCCCGGGCCGCTTCCTGGTTACCAGCTGCCGTTGTCAGGGAGGAGGGAGAAGGAGAGCGGGTCACGGCAGAGGGTCAAAGGGGAAAGGTCAGCCACCCAGCATCCTCCGGGTTGGAAACACAGCCATCTTGGTTTTGCGAGACAAGAAAATTCATGCGGTGAGTGTTTTTATTCGCCTGAGCCGTCACTGGCGGCCTCCCTCCCTCCCCGGCCGGGCTCGGAGCTCTGTCAGGGAAGGCTGTGAGGAAGAGCCGGCGGCCGGGCGCCCGGAGCGGGAGTGAGGCCCTGGCGGCCGCGGCGGCTTTTGTCTGGCTGTGGCCGGGGAAGGAGCTGCTGGCTGGAGGAGGAGGCAGCTCAGGGATGCGGGGGAGTGTGTAGCCCTCCGGGGGGCTGCGGCCTGCAGGGAGATGCCGGGGCAGCAGTAGGAGAGGCGCAGGCTGCGTCCAGGCCTAGCTGAGGGGGGCTGCTGCAGGACGGTTAGGCCCCCCGTACTGGGCAGGCTCGGGCAAACACTACATGACATGTCCAGCTGTCACTTCCTGATGGCGACCAGGCCGGTGAGGGGCGCTGCAGCCCCCCACCTTGTGTCCTCACGTCCAGTGTGTAGGGCAGAGCATCTCCTGCATCCTGGCGGAGGAGTTGTCAGTAGCAACCAGAGGGGTGACAGCTGCTGGCTACTATGGGTAACGTCTGCCAGTTACCATTATTGCACCCCGACTACGGAGGGCAGATGTCAGGATTTATACCGACCCACCGGCTCTCGTCATAGTAACAACCACACACACCTGGCAAATAAACCCTTGCATCTGGCGGCAGACGGCCGCCCACCAACATGGTGCAGCACTTGTTTCTCGCTGTAACTTAGGCTCTCGTTTGGGACCCCTGTGATGTGCAAGCTTTCATCTCTGATTTGCCCCTAAAATAGATATTAGGCTTTAAAGAAGAGATGTGTCGGAGTACGTTGGCCTTGTTGCCCATAGTGACCAGACTGCTGGCCATTATGGGCTTCCTTTTTCTTTTAAGTTACTTTTTAGGGTGTGTGCACACGTTGCGGATTGCGCTGCGGGTCCACAGCAGATTCTCCTGCGTTATACAGTACCATTCTATCCTATGTAAATTAAAAAATGCTGTGCACATGCTGCGGAAAAATCTGCAGCAGAAGCGCTGCGGGTTCCTTTCAGCAGCATGTCAATTCTTTGTGTGGATTCCACAGCGTTTGACACCTGCTTCATTATAGAAATCCGCACAAAATCTGTAGAAAATCCGCAGGTAAAACGCAGGTCATTTTACCTGCAGATTTAGTAAACTCCGCGCTGAAAACTGTGCTGCACAATCCGCAACGTGGGCACATACCCTTAATGAGCAGGAACACAGAATGTAGAAGGCTTTCTGAATGAGGCCTTACCGTCGTCTTGATGGAATTTTAAGGAAGCGGTGGAGTATGTGACGACTGTAATGTTAGATTGTTGGGTTGTTAGAGGGCAGTGACGTCCTCCTGTAAAGTGGGCGGCTGTGTCAGTAGATTAATTTCTGGCAGTTTCGTCTTGCCATACCCTGTCTGGTAATCTGTGGCTCCTCAGTCAGTACCCAGGCCTGAGAGTTGTTCCTGTAAAATAAATCTACCTGATCCTCTGTAGGCAAGCTTGTACTAGCAATCCAGGCTAAGGTGATGTAGGAAAGCCTCGGTTGTCTTTCGTAGTGACCGCATCAGATATTTTTCTGGAATTGTTACTCAAATTCTTTCCCCCCGCCAAAAAAAAAAAAACAACCTAGCATTAGAGACAGCAGATATCAACTTACCTATAGATGTTCGAGGTCCTGACACCTACTAGAAAATCTCTCGTTTGCTTAAATGTTGCTGATCTGATGGTGTTTTTTTTGTCCCTGCATCTGTCCATTCCTAAGATTCGGCCCCATCTTCCTTTTTGCGCCTTATATTCCCTAGATGGAATTGACATCTCACAAGCTGCTCCCTAATGTAAAGTTTGTTCTCAGGCACTGTCATATACGCAAGATTATTTCTTTAAGGCCGGGGTCTCACTTGCAACTGCATTGTGAGAAACTCGTGCATCAATACCCGTCACTGCCGGACCGGAGCGTGCGATTGCATGTATTTCTATGCAGCTGAGCGCTCCCGAGTGCCGGTGGCAGTGCCGGGTATTGATGTGTGAGCTTCTCGCATTGCAGTTGGAAGTGTGACCCCTGCCTAAGGGCCCTGTCACACACAGCGAGATCGCTGATTTTGTGACGCCACAGCGATCTCGCTGTGTGTCACGGGGATCAGCGACCGGCCCCCCTGCCGGGTATCGCTGATCGAGCAGGATCGTCCTGGGCCATTTTTTGATCGTTGGTCTCCCGCTGGCTAGCACGCATCGCTGCGTGTGGCAGCGAGAGATCAGCGACGCTGGTTTCCAACGTAAACATCGGGTAACTAAGAGCCGCATGGCTCTTGGATACCTGCTGTTTACCCTAGATACCAGTGTCTATGTGACAGCTCACCAGAGATCAGCCTAACGATGTCCCAGCAATCCCACCCATGTCAGATCGTTGGTGGGATCGCTGGGACATCGTTATGTGTAACGGGGCCTTAACAGTTTGGCTAGGATATCTCTTCTTATTTATAGGGTCGCAGCCATTGAAAATAAGACTTATCTACAGCTGTACTCAATGTCCAGGCCTTGACAGGCTGCAGCGGTGACTTCCTGAATACAGTGCACGTGACCACTGCAGCCAGTCATTGGGCTCTGCGACACTGCAGATGTAGGCAGCTCAACCCAATATAATTTTCAACAGCTGCAACTCTTGAAAACAAATATCTTGTAAACCTCCCTTTAGACAAGTATTCCCCTGATTTGCCAACAATTTCCTAGGTAAGGAGAAACCACAGTGTCATATACAAGTAGTGATAGGGGTGTGGAGATCCCAGAAACAAACAGTAATTGTGTGAGGCACACTACAGGTTAAAGATGCTTATACATATGCCAAATAATACAGTTTCTGTGCCACATGGCCAACTGTTGCACATATTTTACTGCACAATTCTGTGATTTTTTTTTTTTTTTTTGTTGTTGCTTGACTTCTACAGGTGAAAGTACCGTAATTTGAACTAGGTGAAACATATAAATTCTGTACCTGATTTGTGGTATCATATAGTATGTACCACCTATTGTTGAATTACATACTTATTTTTCATAAGTATTAGTAGTGAAAAACAAATGATGATAGAACATCAGTTTTCTGTTCTAGTCCTTGTTTTCAGCTTTGGACAGGCTTTGGGGACAAGGACTGTTGCTCTCCTGACATGCCTGTTTTAGTAAATATTTGTATGCCTTGGTATCTTTTCTGAGAACTTTACATTTGTTGCTCCTCTGTCATTCCTCATGGAAATGTCTGACTACATATCTGTTTGGTCTTTGACATGTGTTCGTAGCATCTGGGATGGAGGAGAAAAGAAACATTGCTAAGGGAAAATGTTGTAATGTTTTTTTCCCATCTCTTGGACTGGGGCCCTTTCACGATTTTGGAATATTACAAGATAAACGCACAGACTTTGAAGAGTGTTTTCTTGATTTTGCCAAATAGTTTTATGGTGTAATGTATTGCTGAAGATGACTACCAGGTGTTTGGTGCTATCAAGGTTCAGTACTGTAGGATTTTTACATTTCCTAACAGATGAAAATCCACATGAAGGTGCCGTCTGTTTTAGAACAGGGATGTTAGAGTGTGTGCACACGCTGCGGATTCTGCTGCGGATCCGCAGCGGATTTGGTCCTGTGGATCCGCAGCAGTTTCTGCTGAAACTGCTGCGGTGCACAGTACCATTATAATCAATGGAAAATGAAATCCGCAGTGCACACGGTGCAGAATTTTCCGCGCGGATTTGCTGCGTTTTCAAATCCGCAGCATGTCACTTCTTTGTGCGGATTCTGCAGCGGTTTGGCACCTGTTCCATGGCAGGTGTCAAACCGCAGGGGAAACTCGCAGGCTAAACTGCAGAAAATCTGCAAATAAACCACAGGTCTTTCGACCTGCGGTTTTACCTGCGGATTTACACAAATCCGCGCGGAAAATTCCGTAAGACAATCCGTAATGTGTGCACACACCCTGACTGCATCATCGCTCTGTTTTGCTGGCAGGTTCTCGAAGTAAAGATTCATTCACATCTACTGTTTCCCAGGTAAAGTTCTTACATTATTTTTTTTGGGATTTCATCCCCACAACTGTACGCGCTTGTAGTTCTTTTACTGACAAGTCTAGCGATATCTTTCCATTGATGTGCAAATGAGGCTGTGAATCTAAACCCTCTGTCACTCCAGCTCTATTCAATGCTCCCCCCACCCCCCACTGTTGTTGCTTCCTGCTTGACTGATAGCCTCTATGTTGTGTGGTTTCTGGCAATGTAGCCTTCAGTGAAGCAAGGGGGAGGGAATAGAGTTGGAGTGACAGAGGCTTCAGATCTACAAATTTCTCTTCATGCTCATTTGCACATTAATTTGACTCTTGCTTAAATAATGAATGAACAGACTCCCCATGTAAGGTTATTGCTGGACTTTTCCTTGAAAGAGCTAAACATTCATATAAATAGTTTGGGGTGTGAAATCCTAGTGAACGATTCCTTTTAACTATTTGGCTACTGCTAAATCTGTACATTAAGTTACATGCAATCTGCAGCTGCCACTTAATAGTCACAATTGATAAGTAGTGCTGTAAAAGGGTCACAGTACAGCCCAGGCCTTTTAGTCTGTTGGGCTGTATACATTTTATTTTATTTTGCTGACAGTGTCCACAAAAAAAGAGAAAACTGATTCCCGTCCCTTGTTGATTCTACTGATAGTCCAATCTTGTCCATTCAAGTCAATTGGTCTGTGAAGAAAAATGAACAGCAAATGGACAGTGTTTTGTGTGTTTTGTTTGTTTTTGTAATAAAGCTTGGAGATGGGTTCAAAAAATTTTTTGAATTCAAGAAAAAAAATTTGATAAAAATGGACCCGAGGACCAAAAACAGATGACTAAATGTTAGAGCACAGTGATAAATCATTTTTTTTTTTTTTTCCCCCAAGTATGACGAGAAAAATGAATGAATAAATGAGGTCTAAGAACACGTTCACATTAGCTTATAAGAAATAAAGTTTCATCCAGAACAGTGTGACTATTTTTTATCACTTGTCATCCGTATAAAATCCTTTTTCTGCTCATCAGCTATTAATCATTTACAAGACCATTTAGAGTTTCCTATATTACAGACCTACAACGTACCGTGTTTTTTGGACTGTAAGACGCACCCAAAATTTTCAGAAGGAAATTGGGGATAATAAATTAATGCGTCAAATGGGGGTCTGTCTTACAGTCCTGAATTCATCTTATCTGGGGGGATCGGCAGTGATTCTTCCGGTGGTCTGACGCTGCAGGGCGATGATCTCGCTCCCATCCCAGCCTGGTGCTGCAGTTTCGGCGGTGCTCGGTGTTGCGGGGGCCTCCGGCGACATTATGTGAAAACCCAAAGCCCCTGCAGTTCTATAGTCCAAGTGCTTTCCGTTTATTTCACGAACAGCACTTGGACTGAAAATGCGGTTGTGTGAACAAGCCTTTACTGAAAGTTGAAATTTCCTGCAGCTTTTATTTATATGTACATGGAAAATCGATGTTAATTTTTATCTCCATTTGCAGGAAAAAAAAAATCTTTTAAAAAAGGCAGCATGCTCATTCTTCTTACAAATGGTAAATGTAAAAGCCAAAAATTAAATGCCACACGGATTAGCCTTATTTAGGTTGCCATTACATTATCATAGGTTACATTAGGTTATATGCATGCGATGATCTTTTTCAGGCAGATTATTTAAAAAAAAAAAAAAAAAAAAACTGCAAAAAACCATAGAGATATTGACATTGCAGTGCACATGTTCAGTCTTTCCACATGTTTTATCACTTCATGGTTTGGAACCCATGAAGCGATTAAAAGAAAGCATGTTCATTGTTTGGGATTCCGTTTGCTAGTTATTGTTTAAATCATAGAAAAAAGACACTGCCAGCGGGGCTCCTGCTAAAATGACAGCGAGACTGCTAGCAAAGCTACTTCAGAAAAAGACAGTCGTATTTTTGGCAGGTGTGCCTGCGTCTTAAAGACGACTTGTGTATATGCCTTTATGCAGGACTAAGCTTTAGGCCGGGGTCACATAGCGTATGGCATCCGATGCAAGAGCATCAGATGCGGTATACTACTGACCCTCGGCTCCTGCTCTGCTGCGAGCGGGAGCCGAGTGTCATGCGATCGTGCTCCGGCGCAGCCCTCATCAAAGCGGGGGATCTGACCTCAGACATACTATTCCGTCCAAGGTCAGAAAGGGGTTAAAGTGGGATACTGTGGACAGCAGATGCAACTGTAAGGTATCACATAATTGTGATGTGTATTGAACCCTGCTGACATCTTTTTGGTTGTCTTATTTGTACATAATATACTTGGTTGAACATTCTTATCTAACCTCTACCATCATCAGCATCATTTAGTTACCCAGTGTTGATTATATTCTGCCCCTCATCTTACTCGTGTGCTTACCGTCATTATTGCTAACCACTATGTTTTGTGCTTACATGAACTGAACCATTCTTGTGTACCTTCAATTTATGAGTATAGTTATTTTACACTTCTGAGATTAAAATGAGTGAATTAATAATTGATATGACAGACGTAATTACGGTTGTCTTGAATATACTTGGCTGTTTATGTGCTCAGATTTTTTTTTTTTTTTTTTTAAAGTGTTAGTACCAAGCATGCAGATGTGCAAGCAGGACATGTAACCACTATCTGAATACATTCTATTGAACTTTTTATCTGTTCCGATAGGTTATTTCACAGTATGACAAACTTCAACTAAACAAGTATAAAGAAAATTGCACAAAATGTTCATCTTTACTAAATGTATAGTACTCTAGGGATGTCTGAGTCCTTCTTAACCCCTTCATGACCCAGCCTATTTTGACCTTAATGACCTGGCCATTTTTTGCAATTCTGACCAGTGTCCCTTTATGAGGTAATAACTCAGGAACTCTTCAACGGATCCTAGCGATTCTGAGATTGTTTTTTCGTGACATATTGGGCTTCATGATAGTGGTAAATTTAGGTCGATAATTTTTGCGTTTATTTGTGAAAAAATCAGAAATTTGGTAAAAATTTAGAAAATTTCACAATTTTCACATTTTGATTTTTTATTCTGTTAAACCAGAGAGTTATGTGACACAAAGTGGTTACTAAATAACATTTCCCACATGTCTACTTTACATCAGCACAATTTTGGAAACAAATTTTTTTTTGTTAGGAAGTTATAAGTGTTAAAAGTTGACCAGCGATTTCTCATTTTTACAACAAAATGTACAAAACCATTTTTTTTAGGGACCACATCGCATTTGAAGTCACTTTGAGGCATCTATATGGCAGAAAATACCCAAAAGTGACACCATTCTAAAAACTGCACCCCTCAAGCTACTCAAAACTACATTCTAGAAGATTATTAACCCTTCAGGTGTTTCGCAGGAACTAAAGCAACGTGGAAAGAAAAAATGGACATTTTAATTTTTACAACAAAAATTTTCTTTTAGCATCAATTTTTTCATTTTCACATGGGCAACAGGATAAAATGGATCCTAAAATTTGTTGGGCAATTTCTCCTGAGTACACGATACCTCATATGTGGTCATAAACCACTGTTTGGGCGCACGGCAGGGCTCAGAAGAGAAGGAGCACCATTTCATTTGACTTTTGAATGGAAAACATGCTGGAATATTTAGCGGACACCATGTCGCATTTGGAGAGCCCCTGTGTGCCTAAACATTGCAGCTCCCCCACAAGTGACCCCATTTTGGAAACTAGACCCCCCAAGGAACTTATCTACATGCATAGTGATCATTTTGAACCCCCCAGGTGCTTCACAAATTGATCGGTAAAAAAAAAGTACTTTTTTTTCACAAAAATTTTCTTTTAGCCTCAGTTTTTTCATTTTCACATGGGCAACAGGATAAAATGGATCCTAAAGTTTGTTGGGCAATTTCTCCTGAATACATCGATACCTCATATGTGGTCATAAACCACTGTTTGGGCGCACGACAGGGTCCGTAAGTCAAGGAGCGCTATTTGACTTTTTGAATGGAAAATTAGCTCCAATCGTTATCGGACACCATGTCGCGTTTGGAGAGCCCCTGTGTGCCTAAACAGTGAAAACACCCCCCCCACAAGTGACCCCATTTTGGAAACTAGACCCCTTATGGATCTTACCTAGATGTGTAGTGAGCACTTTGAACCTCCAGGTGCTTCACAGAAGTTTATAACACAGAGCAGTGAAAATAAAAAAAATCATTTTTTTTTCCTCAAGAATGATTTTTTAGCACGCTATTTTTTATTTTCGCAAGGGTAACAGGAGAAATTGGACAAAAAAAGTTGTTGTGCAATGTGTTCTGAGTACACCGATACCCTATATGTGGGGGGGAACCACTGTTTGGGCGCACAGCAGGGCTCAGAAGGGAAAGAGCGCCATTTGACTTTTTGAAGTTAAAATTACCTCTAATCGTTAGCGGACACCATGTCGTGTTTGGAGAGCCCCTGTGTGCCTAAACATTTGAGCTCCCCCACAAATAACCCCATTTTGGAAACTAGACCCCCTAAGGAACTTTTCTAGATGCATAGTTAGGACTTTGAACCCCCAAGTGCTTCACAAAAGTTTATAACGCAGTGCCGTGAAAATAAAAAATATTTTTTTTTAACTCAAAAAATTATTTTTTAGTGCACAATTTTTTATTTTCACAAGGGTAACAGGATAAATTGGACCCCAAAAGTTGTTGTCCAGTTTGTCCTGAGTACGCTGGTACCCTATATGTGGGTGGGGACCACTGTTTGGGCACACGTTGGGGCTCGGAAAGGGAAGTAGTGACATTATGAAATGCTGACTTTGATGGAATGGTCTGCGGGCGTCATGTTACATTTGAAGAGCGCCTGGTGTGCCTAAACTGGAACCCCCCCACAAGTGACCCCATTTTGGAAATTGGACCCCCTAAGGAACTTATCTAGATGTGTGGTGAGCACTTTGAACCCCCAAGTGCTTCACAGAAGTGTATAACGCAAAGCTGTGAAAATAAAAAATAATTTTCTTTCCTCAAAAAAATCATTTTTTAGCTCGCAAATTTTTATTTTCCCAAGGGTAACAGGAGAAATTGGACCCCAATAGTTGTTGTCCAGTTTGTCCTGAGTACGCTGATACCCCATATGTGGGGAGGAACCATTGTTTGGGCGCACGTAAGGGCTGAGAATGGAAGTAGTGACATTTTGAAATGCAGACTTTGATGGAAAGGTCTGCGGTCGTCGTTACGTTTGCAGAGCCCCTGATGTGCCTAAACAGTAGAAACCCCCACAAGTGACCCCATTTTGGAAACTAGACCTTCCAAGGAACTTATCTAGATGTCTGGTGAGCACTTGGAACCCCCAAGTGCGTCACAGACGTTTATAACGCAGAGACGTGAAAATAAAAAAATCATTTCCAAAAAATAATTTTTTAGCCCCCAATTTTTTATTTTCCCAAGGGTAACAGGAGAAATTAGACCACCAAAGTTGTTGTGCAATTTTTCCTGAGTACGCTGATACCCCATATGTTGGGGTAAACCACTGTTTGGGCACACGTCGGGGCTTGGAATGGAGGGAGCACCGTTTGACTTTTTGAACGCAAAATTGGCTGGTATCAATGGTTGCACCATGTCGTGTTTAGAGACCCCCTGATGTGCCTAAACAGTGGAAACCCCACAATTCTAACTCCAACCCTAACCCCCAACACACCCCTAACCCTATCCGTAACCCCAATTCCAACCCTAACCCTGTGTCCAACCCTAACCCTGTGTCCAACCCTAACCCTGTGGTTTCCATCCCTAACCCTAATGGAAAAATAAAAATAATTTCTTTATTTTATTAGTTGATCCTGCCTATGGGGGTGATAAACGGGGGGTTTATTTACTTTTCATTCTATTTTGATCACTGTGAGAGTTTCACAGTGATCAAAATAGAATGAAGGGAAATTGCAGCCAGCGGGCAGACTGCGCATGCGCCCGCCGTTTTCAAGATGGCGGCGCCCATGGTCGGGGACCGCGAAACACCGGGAGGCGGAGAGGGACATCGGAGGTACCGGGGGGGTCGGAAGATGGGGGGAGCACAGAGAAGGGGGAGGGGAGCCGATGATGACGGTGGCGGCACATTGCCGCCGTCAGTCGGTATCGGGGGCCGGTCGGCCCTGTGAGCCGGTGGGGGGGTGTCTGATCACGGTCTCCAGCCATGTCCGATGCTACTGCAGCATTGACCATGGCTGGATTGTAATATTTCATCAATTTTCATTGATGAAATATTACTATCGCTCTGATTGGCTGTTTCACTTTTAACAGCCAATCAGAGCGATCGTAGCCACGTGGGGGCGAAGCCACGCCCCCTGTGGTGAAGAACAAAGCCCCCTGTATCTGCGGGTCGGGTGACCTTTCAGTGACCTAGGTCACCCGACCCGCGGGGGGGCTTTAAAGTCATGACGCCACATAGGCGTCATGGGTCGTTCTGGCACGACTTTTTTTCATGACTCTTACGTGGCGTCAAAGGTCGTGAAGGGGTTAAAGCACTTTCCCACAGTGCATATAGCAGCATTAATCACTACTTTTTTAAAGGGAATCTCACCTATTTTTTTTTTTTTGCCTATAAGCTGCCAGCACTGCTATCGGGCTTATCTACAGCATGAGAGAATGCTGTAGATAAGCCCCCGATGTACCCTGAAAGAGAAGAAAAAGGAGTTATATTATACTCACCCAGGGGCGTTCCGGTTCGGGTCCGGGGCAATCGCGGTCCGGCGCCTCCCATCTTGTAGCGACGACGTCCTCTTCTCTCCTGCCCATCGTGGCGCACTGCTCTGCCCTGTTGAGGGCAGAGCAGAGTACTGCAGTGCACAGGCCCCGGAAGAGGTCCAGCGCCTGTGCACTGCAGTACTCTGCCCTCATCAGGGTCAGAGCAGTGCGTCTGCGCCAGAGCCGCAACAGGCAGGAAAGAAGAGGACATCATCGCTACAAGATGGGAGGCGCCGGACCGGAATGCGACTCCCTCCGGACCCGGAATGCCCCTGAGTGAGTATAATATAACTCCTATTTCTTCTCTTTCAGTGTACATTGGGGGCTTATCTACAGCATTCTGTAACGCTGTAGATAAGCCCCTGATGGCGGTGCCAGCAGCTTATAGGCAAAAAAAATAGGTGACAGATTCCCTTTAGGCTGTGTGCCCACGTTGCGTTTTTTTAAGCGTTTGCACTGGCTCAGACGCTGCAGAAACGCTTAAAAGATGCTTCAAATTAATTTGCATGCTTTTTTGGCTTTTTGTGCCAATGCATGCGTTTTTAACCGCTCAGGAATCGCTTAGCGGCTAAAAACGCAGCATGCTCATTAATTTCCGCATTGCTGAGCGTTTTTAGCCTTCCCCAATGTTCCCAGAAAACGTGTGTCTAAAAACGCGTGACTTTTTTGCACAAAACGCGCAAGAATCGCGCGGGAAAAAAGACGCGCGTCTTCTGGGAAGGGGATAAGTTTCCTCAGCGTTTAAAAACGCTAGCGTGGGCACATAGCCTTAAAGTTTTTTTTTTTGTTTTTTTTTATATCCCCTTCACCCTCAAGCCTTTTTTCACCTTCATGACCAGGCCAAGTTTTACAATTCTGACCACTGTCACTTTATGAGGTCATAAATCTGGAACACTTCAACAGATCTCACTAATTCTGAGACTGTGTACTTCATGATAGTGATAAATCTTCTCCGATATGACTTGCATTTATTTGTAACAAAAACAGAAATTTTGCAAAAACTTTGCAATTGTAGCAATTTTCAAACTTTAAATTTTTATGCCCTTAAATCAGAAAGTTATGGAACACAAGATAGTTCATAAACTAATTTTCCCACATGTCTACTTTACATCAGCACAATTTTTGAAACATTTTTTTTTTGTTAGAAGGGTTAAAAGTTGACCATCGATTTTCTAATTTTTCCAACAATTTATAAAACTTTTATTTTAGGGACCTTATTAGATTTGAAGTGAGTTTAAGGGGTTTATATGAAAGAAAATACCCAAAAGTGACACCATTCTAAAAACTGCACCCCTTCAAGGTGCTCATCCACATTCGAGACGTTCAACCCTTCAGATGCTTCACATGAATTAATGGAATGTGGAAGGAAAAAAATGAATATTTAATTTTTTTTTTTTGCACAAAAATTTTACATTAGACCCAATTTTTTTTTTTAAAATTTTCACAAGGGTATCAGGAGACAGTGGACCCCAAAATGTGTTGTGAAATTTCTCCTGAGCACGCTGAAACAATAATAATCTTTATTTATATAGCGCCAACATATTACGCAGTGCTTTACAGTTTAACAGTTTCAAAACACAAGTCATAAGTAACAACATTAACCATATAATAATTAAAGTACAATAAGAAGACCCTGCTTGTGAGAGCTTACAATCTACAATAAGGTGGGGGAGATACAAAGTACAGGTGTATATTTACAATGATGGTCCATCCATCTTGAGGGATGGATTCAAGATAGTGAATGGGCTACACATGCACACTTACACACAGAATGACGTTGATTAGTGAACGTGATAGGCTCCTCTGAACAAATGTGTTTTGAGGGAACGCCTGAAACTATGCAAATTGTGTATATTCCTGATTTCTTGGGGTGGAGCATTCCAAAGGATTGGCACAGCGTTGGAGAAGTCTTGGAGTCGGGAGTGGGAGGTACGGATTAGTGCAGAGGTTAGTCGAAAGTTGTTTGCAGAGTCTTCAAGGATGCTTCTAAGAGTGTCGTTGTAGTGATGAACAGCCAGATCAGGACAGGAAAAAGAGGAGATTGGGGACAGTGATGAGTGTAGGGAGTCTGAAAGTGTCTGAGGGTTAATGGCTTGTAGATTTCTGAATGTGTGGTAGGTAGGAGTGAGCTGGGATGGGCGAGGATTTGTGAGCGTGAAGGAGAGAATGTTGTGGTCAGAGAGTGGAAGCGGTGAGTTATTTAGGTGGGAGATTGAACAGAGCCGGACAAAGCCCAGGTCAAGGGTGTTACCATCCTTGTGTGTCTCAGAGGTTGAGAGCTGTGAGAGGAAACCCACGCTGAAACCCCAATTGTGGGGGAAAACCACTGTTTGGGGGCATGGCAGAGCTCGGAAGGGAAGCAGCACCATTTGACTTCTTGAATGTAAAATTTGCTGGAATAATTAACGCCATGTTGCGTTTGGAGAGTCCGTTTTCTTCAGCAGGTGCAGGGAAACTGGTCAAAGTTGATGAGAAGATGGATAGAGGAAATGCAGGGCAATCCTGGAGCAAAACCTGTTAGAGGCTGCCAAAGACTTGAGACTTGGGTGTAAAATCACCTTCTAGCAGGACAATAGCCCTAATCATACTGCCTTGTCAATTTAGACCCAAATTTTTCATTTTTATAATTGTAACAGGAGAAATTGCCCCTGATGTGCCTAAACAGTGGAAACACCCACAAATGACACCACTTTTGAAAACTAGACCCCCTGAGAGAACTTATCTAGATGTGTGGTGACCACCTTGAACCCCCGGTGCTTCACAGAAGTTTATAACATAGAGCTGTTAAAATGAAAAAATCACATTTTTGAAACAAAAATGTTTTTAGCCCCAAATTTTGTATTTCCACAAGGGTAACATGAGAAAATGGACCCCAAAGTTTGTTGTGCAATTTCTCCTGAGTACACAGATACCCCATATGTGGGGGAAAACTACTGTTTGGGCGCACGACAGGGCTCAGAAAGGAATAAATTAGGCATGAGTGTCTACAAATTACCCTAGTTTTGACATGTTTGTGGGCTCTTTTTAATTGCTTTTGAAGAGGACCTGTCACTTGCACCAAAAAAATAGAGTAAAATACCTTAATAAAAATCACCTGAGCTTTCCTGAATCTGCTGTTCTTTTCCATTTTGTCATGCATCGCTCCAGTGCAGTGATATTTAACTTTGTTGCTTTTGGCGTGCAGTATGTAAATTCTCTGCTTACAGTCTAAGTGGGCATTTCTTCTGTCTTCTCTGTGGAGTGAGTGATTGCACGTTCATCCTTCATTTCCAGATGCTGCCAATCACAGCTCATCGGAGTCTGAGAATGACTGCTCGACTAAGGCCTGTTTCACACTTCCGTTTTTGTGTCCGCCAAACGGATCCGTTTCCGTTTTTTTGACGGAAACTGATGCAAACGGATCCGTTTTTTAAAAACGGATCCGTTTTTTTGACGGATCCGCGGTAACCGCTAATGAAAGTCTATGGGACAAAAAAACGGATCCTGAAAAAAAATGGCGGATCCGTTTTTTTACGGAAACCAACGGATTTTGACGGATTTGAAAAAACGGAAGTGTGAAACAGGCCTAATAGATTAGGTAGCTGTTGAGCTGTGATTGGCGATGTGTGGGAGGGAGTGGTGATTGCAGTCTCAGAGAAGACTCTGGAGTAACACTCATTTCATCTTCAATCAGAAATTTCACATACTGCACCCCGAAAGCAATACATTTGAATCTCTCTGCAATGGAGTGATGGATCACAAAACTGAAGTGTCAGAATCAGGGGAGCACATGGATTTCTATAATGTATTTAACTCAATTCTTTTGTGCAAGTGACAGGTCCTTTTACTAAAATGGACTTTATAACTTGATTCAATCCCTGTCCCCATTGCACCTCACAATCTGCATTCCAACTGAACTAACAAATGTTTTGTTTTTTTTAATAAGTGGAGTTTTTCAAGGAAACTAACACAAACATTGGAATTACACATCCGTTTGTCATAAACTGAGCACACACCGCGATGCACGGACTAGCTGCTGGTCTCTTGACATGAACTCAGCCGTCTCGTAGGTGTGTATTAGGTTACGGAGTTCGGTTCTGGAGCTGCTGGCCCATGCTTGGACGTGACTCATGGATGTGTACAGTTGTGGCCAAAAGTATTGACACCCCTGCAATTCTGTCAGATAATACTCAGTTTCTTCCTGAAAATGATTGCAAACACAAATTCTTTGGTATTATTATCTTTATTTAATTTGTCTTAAATGAAAAACCACAATAAGAATTGTCCTAAAGCCAAATTGGATATAATTCCACACCAAACATAAAAAAGAGGGTGGACAAAAGTATTGGCACTGTTCGAAAAATCATGTGATGCGTCTCTAATTTGTGTAATTAACAGCACATGTAACTTACCTGTGGCACCTAACAGGTGTTGGCAATAACTAAATCACACTTGCAGCCAGTTGACATGGATTAAAGTTGACTCAACCTCTGTCCTGTGTCCTTGTGTGTACCACATTGAGCATGGAGAAAAGAAAGAAGACCAAAGAACTGTCTGAGGACTTGAGAAACCAAATTGTGAGGAAGCATGAGCAATCTCAAGGCTACAAGTCCATCTCCAAAGACCTGAATGTTCCTGTGTCTACCGTGCGCAGTGTCATCAAGAAGTTTAAAGCCCATGGCACTGTGGCTAACCTCCCTAGATGTGGACGGAAAATAAAAATTGACAAGAGATTTCAACGCAAGATTGTGCGGATGTTGGATAAAGAACCTCGACTAACATCCAAACAAGTTGAAGCTGCCCTGCAGTCCGAGGGTACAACAGTGTCAACCCGTACTATCCGTCGGCGTCTAAAGGAAAAGGGACTGTATGGTAGGAGACCCAGGAAAACCCCACTTACCCCAAGACATAAAAAAGCCAGGCTGGAGTTTGCCAAAACTTACCTGAAAAAGCCTAAAACGTTTTGCAAGAATGTTCTTTGGTCAGATGAGACAAAAGTAGAGCTTTTTAGGCAAAGGCATTAACATAGAGTTTACAGGAGAAAAAAAAAGGCATTCAAAGAAAAGAACACGGTCCCTACAGTCAAACATGGCGGAGGTTCCCTGATGTTTTGGGGTTGCTTTGCTACCTCTGGCACTGGACTGCTTGACCGTGTGCATGGCATTATGAAGTCTGAAGACTACCAACAAATATTGCAGCATAATGTAGGGCCCAGTGTGAGAAAGCTGTGTCTCCCTCAGAGGTCATGGGTCTTCCAGCAGGACAATGACCCAAAACACACTTCAAAAAGCACTAGAAAATGGTTTGAGAGAAAGCACTGGAGACTTCTAAGGTGGCCAGCAATGAGTCCAGACCTGAATCCCATAGAACACCTGTGGAGAGATCTAAAAATGGCAGTTTGGAGAAGGCACCCTTCTAATATCAGGGACCTGGAGCAGTTTGCCAAAGAAGAATGGTCTAAAATTCCAGCAGAGCATTGTAAGAAACTCATTGATGGTTACCGGAAGCGGTTGGTCGCAGTTATTTTGGCTAAAGGTTGTGCAACCAAGTATTAGGCTGAGGGTGCCAATACTTTTGTCTGGCCCATTTTTGGAGTTTTGTGTGAAATGATCAATGTTTTGCTTTTTGCTTCATTCTCTTTTGTGTTTTTTCATTTAAGACAAATTAAATGAAGATAATACCAAAGAATTTGTGTTTGCAATCATTTTCAGGAAGAAACTGAGTATTATCTGACAGAATTGTAGGGGTGTCAATACTTTTGGCCACAACTGTAAATCTAGTATTAGGGAAATATATAACTCCATGCAGATATTGCCCTAGTGCTCCAAGGCTAAATATCAACTTTGTATAGAAATGCCAGAACCTCTTCAAAGTATTAATCTCCCCTACTTGCTGCAGAATAGTTTCCATACAGAAATTGACCTCTGATGTAGATTTGTAAATTTGTGCATTTTCTTTTGTTGCAGATTGTTACCATACATTTCACTCCATCAAAGTGGGATGAAATATCCTGCTGTTCTCCATCAGTTTGCTGCAGGAGCTGCGCTGCATGTGGATCTGCCCATAGGCAGATTTTGTGGCATAAAAATGAATTCTTCCTAAATGTCTATTATCTCTGTTTCCTGATGGCTGTATGTCCTGCTGTGTTTGTAATCAGATACTGGAGACAGCCTGCTGGGGGTCATGCAGTTGAAGTCAAAATTATTCAGCCTTAAGGTACTGTCACACTTAGCGATGTACCAGCGATCCCGACCAGCGATATGACGCGGTCAGGATCGCTGGTACATCGCTAAGTGGTCGCTAGTGAGCTGCCACACAGGCAGATCTCACTAGCGACATCGCTGGGGACGGGGATCGCTACTTACCTGTCACACCAGGCGATCCTGCGTCCTCCCGCCCGTCTCCACGCGTCGCTCGTCTCTCCACAGGAAGCAGACGACGAGAAACAGTCCTGAGCGTTCTCGCGCGATCAGCGATAACCAGCGGGGGAGCCGGTCGTAGGTAAGTATCAGACACAGCGATATCGCTAGCAATATCGCTATAACGTCACTAGTTATAGCAATATTGCTAGCGATATCTCTTAGTGTGACATACCCTTTATTGCACATTAGGTTTGTTAGCAAAATTTAAACCTTTTCTGCTGTTTGGTATGAACTAATTGAACAGGAAAAATTGGAAGTTGGAAAGTCTGATGACGTTAAAGCTTTAGCTTGCTCATAGTATGTATAACGGTTTCTCCTGGTATTTCTTGATACTTGATTGTATCCATCTTGTCCTCAACATGCTGCAGGTTTCCAGTCTAAGCAAAGCAGCCAGAGAGCATCACTGAGCCACCGCCATGCTTCACTGTAGGCAGTATGTGCACTTCAGCGTATGCTTCATTCTTCCTCCTATAGACATACTGTTGATCTTTAGGGATGAAAAGTTGCAGTTTTGTATCGCTGTGCCATAGAACGTAATTGCCAAATTTTTGTGTATTATTTTTTTTTACTTTAGCACATTGGAACCTACTTATCCTGTGCTATTGTGTCAGTAGAATTCTTTCAGTTCACCTGCAGAGACATCACTCTCTAGTATTTCCCTTACTGTGCAAATTGAAACCTCAGCGCCTGCTGCCACCAGATCTTTTGCAGTCTCTTAAGGCTTTTTGACCACCTGTCTCCTCAGGAATCTAATGGCAGAAGGTGACAGGTTCCTCTTTCTACATCCAGGTAGTGTTGCCAGTGTGTCTTCAACTTTCATAATGCTTTCAAACATATCTCTAAGGATATTCAATCGATGCTGTCTTTTCAAATCCTTTTTCTAGATTGTGGAAGGCAATGATCTCTTCTCTTAACCCCCTTTACCTCGAGCCAGTTTTCACCTTCCTGACCAGGCCAAATTTTACAATTATGACCAGTGTCGCTTTATGAGGTAATAAGTGTGGAACTTTTCAATAGCTCCCAGTGATTCAGAGACTTTTTTTTTTTTTTTGTGACATTTGAGTTTTTGTGAAAAATGTTGAAAATGTTTATATCCTTAAAACAGCCATGCTGCACAAAATAATTTATAAATAACATATCCCACATGTCTACTTTACATCTATGTCATTTTTTTAAACACAATTTCTTTTGTTAGACGGGGTAAAAGTTTATCAGCAATTTCTCATTTTTACAACAAAATTTACAAAAATGAACCATAACTCTTTTCCAGAGCCTTTGTGCTACCATTTACGTGGAAGCCCTTTATATTTCCAGTAGCTGAAGGGCCCGGCGCACAAATTATGATTTTATATATATATATATATATATACTAGCTGAAGAGCCCGGCGCTGCCCGGGCGTAGTAACTATCTGTGGTTAGTTATAACAAATTATAATTATCCTCCATCCCATAGTCGCGTGCCCATATACCCATCATACATGTCCACCATCCCATAGGCCCGTGCCCATATACCCATCATACATATCTTCCATCCCACAGTCGAGTGCCCATATACCCATCACACATCCTCCATCCCATAGTCCCAAGCCCATATACCCATCATTCATATTCTCCATCCCATAGTCCCATGCCCATATACCCATCATACATATTCGCCATCCCATAGTCGAGTGCCCATATACCCATCACACATCCTTCATCTCAAAGTCCCATGCCCATATACCCATTATACATATCGTCCATCCCATATACCCGTGCCCATATACCCGTCATACATATCTGACATCCCATAGTCCCGTGCCCATATACCCGTCATACATATCCTCCATCCCATAGTCCCGTGCCCATATACCTGTCATACATATCCTCCATCCCATAGTCCAGTGCCCATATACCCATCACACATCCTCCATCCCATAGTCCAGTTCCCATATACCCATCACACATCATCTCATAGTCCCGTGCCAATATACCCGTCATACATATCCACCATCCTATAGGCCCGTGCCCATATACCCGTCATACATATCCTCCATCCCACAGTCCAGTGCCCATATACCCGTCATACATATCCTCCATCCCACAGTCCAGTGCCCATATACCCATCACATATCCTCCATCTCATAGTCAACCATTATGACATCATAATGAGCGGCGGGGCTTGCAACCTATGATGAATCAGCGTCGCCATGGCAACCATTGTGACATCATAATGAGGGGCAGGGCTTAATACGCACACACTGTTTCCCCATTATGTAGATAGGGGCATTATGCCATCATAATGAGGGGCGGGGCTTGAGGCGCACACACTTTTTCCCCAGTATGTAGATAGGGGCAAAATTGTTTGGTGAATTGGAACGCGCGGGGTTAAAATTTGGCTTCACAACATAGCTTAGGACCCTCTCGGGGTCCAGACGTGTGACTGTGCCAAATTTTGTGGCTGTAGCTGCGACGGTGCGGATGCCTATCCCGGACATGCACACACACACACATACATACATACATACATACATACATACATACACACTTTGAGCTTTATATATTAGATATCTGAGTGTAGAGCCCCATCCATAGTCAATATAATATCCCATCAGCCAGAGCTACCGGACTACTACCCCTAATATCCCACATCGTCCCGTCACCCAGAACCACCGGACTACTACCCCTAATATCCCACATCATCCCGTCAAAGCCATCTGACTACTACCCCTAATATCCCACATCATCCCGTCAGCCAGAGCTACCGGACAACTACCCCTAATATCGCACATCATCCCATCAGCCAGAGCCACCGGACTACTACCCCTAATATCCCGCATCATCCCATTAGCCTGAGCCAACGGACTACTCCCCCCTAATATCCCGCATCGTCCCGTCAGCCTGGGGTCAGAACCAGAGCGCTGAGTGGAACGGTCCTAACTTCCATACCGGAGATCCCTTTAAGAGAGGCCTGGTGTCAGAACCAGAGCGCTGAGTGGATTTGCCCTGACTACCATATCAATAATCCCTTTTATAGAAGCCTGGGGTGAGAATCAGAGTGCTGAGGGATTTACCCTAACTTCCGTACAGGAGATCCCTTTAAGAGAGGCCTGGGGTCAGTACCAGAGCATTTGAAGGCAATTGCCCTTACTTCCATACCGGGGATCCCTTTAAGAGAGGCATGGGGACAGTACCAAACTGCAGAGTGGATTTGCCCTCACTTTCATACCAGGGATCCCTTTAAGAAATCCTGGGATCAGAACCAGAGCGCTGGATGGATTTGCCCTGACTTGCATACCAATGATCCCTTTAATAGAATCCTGGGGTCAGAATCAGCGCTGAGGGATTTGCCCTAACTTCCGTACAGTAGATCCCTTTAAGAGAGCCTGGGGTCAGAACCAAAGCACTGGATGGATTTGCTCTGCCTTCCATACCGGAGATCCCTTTGAGAAAGGCCTGGGGTCAGTACCAAAACGCTGAGTGGATTTGCCCTAACTTGCATACCAATGATCCCTTTAAGAGACCCTGGGGTCAGAACCACAGAGCTGAGTGGAACGGTCCTAACTTCCATACTGGGGATCCCTTTAAGAGAGGCCTGGGGTCAAAACCAAAGCGCTGGATGGATTTGCCCTGACTTCATACCGGAGAGCCCTTTAAGAGGGAAGATGTACCTATGGCATGGAGGATGTGTGATGTGTATATGGGCACGGGAGGGGGGGATTCTTTTCTGTCATATGCTCTCTCTGCTCCTTTCTGAGGGGCAGGCAATGGCTGGGAGCTTATGTTTCCGGGGATGCTAGATTTCTCCCACCATGTCAGTGTCTGCTGAGGTGTCAAGTGGGAAAACTTGCTCATAGCAACCAGTCACAGCTCAGCTTCTTTTAACCAGCTTTGGTGAAATGAGAGATGCTTAGTGATTGGTTGCAAGGAAAACTGTTGTTCATAGCAACCAATCACAGCTCAGCTTCTTTTGAAAAGCGCTGGTGAAATGAAAGATGCTTCGTGATTGGTTGGTGATACATACATACATACATACATACATACATACATACATTCAATTTTATATATAGAGATTGACAGGTGGGGACTTTTTTTTGTTGACTGAGTTGAACCTTTTATTGGTAACATTTTACATAACATTTGGAATCACATTTATCATGTGCTCTACACTGAGCACTTTCATCAGGGTTTCCATCTAAATCTCTGAGTGACATGATTCAGATGAAATCCTGAGTGATCCATTCACCATAATAAGGCAGCACAGTTTCTCTGGACTTCGTCTGGCCTCTGTTCAATGGTGTCCTTTTCAGAGGTGCACAAAACTGCTCAATTGTGCTTTTGGACATGCCTAAAAAGACCGCATCGGATCATAGGCCAGTGTCCACAGTGCCGCCATTATAGGTAATATTCCACCATGGGGTTCGTTTAAATTTCAGAGATGTACTCGGAAACCCTAGTGTAAGCGCAAACCCTAGTGTAAGTGCTCAGCAGGATAAATGTGACCCAAGCCTTACTGTGATCTTTGGGAGGCAAAATGAGCACATCAACAGCAGGTGAAGAATTGGCTTTAATTTTACGCTGTTCCTCAAGCGGTATAAGTGATTAGTCTGTGTGAATAGAGTGATAAATTTATATATTTTTTTTTATATTTTGGCTGTTATCACACATACAGTTTTTGCATCGCCATTTTATGAGAGCAACAATTTTGCTATATTTCTGCCAACCGTCATGTGAGGGCTTGGATTTCTTGCTGAACGAGTTGGGTTACACAACGTTTTTTGATCGCTTTCTATTTTGATTTTTGGGAGACAGAATTAACAAAATCTAGCAACTTGGGAATTAATGTTTTGGGGTTTTACTTTTTTGCTGTTCTGCGTGTGGTAAAATTGGTAAGGCGGCTTTATTCTTCGGGTCAGTACGATTACAGGGATACCACTTTTATATCTTTTTTATGTTTTGGTGCTTTTACACAAGAAAATCTGTTTTTATAGAAAAAATATTTTCTACATCACTATATTCTGAGAGCTATAGCTTTTTTATTTCTCTGCTGACTGAGCTGTATGGCAGCTTGTTTTTTGCATGACAAGATGGTGTTTTCAGCTATTATCTTTTTTTTATTGACGTTCAAATTTTTGATCGTACTTCTTTGTATTCAGCGATATGATGAAAAAGCATAGTCTTTTGCCACGTTGTTGTGTTTTTTTTTGGTTAACTAATCAGACTATTTTATAAGTCGGGTCATTCCAGACACTGCAATATCAAAATGTGTACTTTGTGTTTACATAAATGTATGCATTAATTGGATTGATATTTTTCTTGAAGGTGTGTCAGTTCCTGCCGTGAGCAGGAGCCTATAGGCCACCATACCTGGTTGACCCCGCAGCCATCTTTTGGTCCATGGTCACAATGGAGACCATTAACACAATGCAACTGCAATCGCATTGTGCTGATTGAGGCAGAGAGGGAATGCCCTTCCTCTGCTATGCCGATCCATGTCGCTGTCACTATTGACAGCAGCATCAGAGGGGTTAAACACCCGCAATCTGTGCTAGGACTGATCATTGGCATTGCTGCAGGGTGTCAGCTCTCATGTAACGCTGACACCCACTTTTGAATGTTCCAAGTGAGCCTAACCGTTCAACACACTGTACATGTACGGCGGTTTGCTTGAATGTCCCTCCCGCCTCCCTGTACATGTATGGCGGATATAACAAGGGGGGGGGGGTTTAAGGAGTTGCTTGACTTTTTTTTTTTTTCATGGATTGACTTAAAAACTGTAAACCGAGTCATATTTGCCCTCCATTTCAGACTGCTCCGGAAGTTTTTGCAAACTCTAGAAGCATTGTCCTCCCTGTTTGGAAGTATTTGGCTACAACGGCTAGGCTAGTTTCAGACTAGCGTTTTTGCCCGCAGCGCGCGACGCCGCTAAGCCCCGCCCCCTGCCGCGCCCCCTCTGGTCATCCGCCTAGTATCGCACATCGCTGCATGCGATCTGCACACCCTATCTTTAGCATAGGGTGCGCAGACCGTGTTCTAGTACGATTTTGCAGCGCTGCACCCTTTTGACGGTGCGCCGAGCACACCAAAATGCAACATGGTGCGTTCGGCGCACCATCAAAAGGGCGCAGCGCACGCAAAATCCTACTGGCGCACGGCCAGTGCACGATCTGCGCATCCTATGCTAAAGATAGGGTGTGCAGATCGCATGCAGCGATGTGCGATACTAGGCGGAGATGACCGGAGGGGGTGCGGCAGGGGGCGGGGCTTAGCGGCGCCGTGCGCTGCGGGCAAAAATGCTAGTCTGAAACTAGCCTAAGATGGCTAAAAAAGTGCGTCCATTGGATGGTTCTCCAATGATGTTCTCAAGTCACCTGATTGATGCAGCAGTGCTATTGCTTGATGGCCTGCCCTGGAGGGTGAGTATTCCTCCATTTTTTACTTTTAATCATTCATGCCAAAAAAAAACAAAAAAAAAAAAAACATTTTTATGTTGAACAGTCCAACTAACTTTTTAGACGACTCTTGACACACAAGAAGGAGGCTGGAGGCTCATTGCAGTTATGTTAAATTTTTTTCTTTGCCAATTTGTCACAAAACCTGTAGTATTTTCTAGTGCCAGCAAAGTGAATGAGATTCCTGAAGTCTCCTGCACATGTTGCTTATATTTTTTTCCCTTTTGCAGCAGATTTCACCCTAATCCGAGGGAAAAATACTTAACAAAAACGTGTGCACATAGCCAAATATTCAACAGGAACACTGTTAAAAGCTGTTATCTGAATATACATAACGTTTGCAGCAGAGCATTATAGCCAAAGATGCATGCCAGGATTGAATAATTCTGAGCCTGGCATTGTGTTGAATTTGGAAAAATCATTTCTTATATTAGTTGTTTTGAGATATATATATATTTTTTTTTTTTTGCAGACAAAGTCCATAATATTTGCTAATAAGGCTGATTTGCAAATGGGGATGAATAGTTTTGTTTAGGCTACTTTCACACTTGCGTTTTTTGCGCTGCGTGCACAGTGCAAACGCGCATAAAAAACGCTTCATGCCTTTTAATGCGTTTTCTTGTTTTTTTGTGCATGGTTTTTACAAAATGCAGACGTGTGCATGACCATGCGCTCGTCAGCGCTCCCATAGACTTTAATGTGTTTTTGGGTGAATTCCGTGCGCATTGCGTGCGCATGCGTTTTTTGAGACAGGTCGGACGCACCAAAAATGCAACAGGTTGCATTTTGTGCGCCTGGGCGCACACTACAAAAAAACGCATGCGCATACAAACGCATGACAATGCGCACCCATGTTAAATATAGGAGAAAAAACGCATGCGCATGTGTGCGCAAAAAAACGCAAGTGTGAAACCAGCCTTAAGAACTGTCAGATGAAGCTGACTTTAAAAACTGGCTGTGTAGTATGAATATTATCTATAAAACCAGCTTCATAGATATTGGGATAATATTGGTTTATCTTCATTTTCTTAGACATTTTCAGAAATTGTCTAATTTTTCGTTCAGACATTCGTGCAACATGCTTTGTGTACAGAACGTGAGGTATGGACTGGCCTCGATTCTCTTGACCCCGAGCTTGACAGACTGTAGGGATATGAGGCTGCCAAGTTCAGGTCACAAAACCACTTGGATCGTTTTACATGGACATCTTGTGTTTTTCGCATACACAAAAAAATACCAGTGTCATCTGTGTTTTTCACCTATGGTTCAAAAAATTACAAAGTTTCTCCTATTCTTTGCTGTTTTGAACTTTTTTTTATTTAATCATAGACTTCTATTGGCACTTTACATCTGTGCTGTTGGAAAAACACAGACATGTGAACAGCCCCATAGACTTTGATGGGTACGTATAGGTGAGATGTTGCACTGAACTGTTTGATCATGCCAGGGGTGAACAGAGTTCCAGTACTGGGTTTGAACAGTCATTTTGTACTGAAAGATTCCTTTTTAAAGGAATCTTTCAGTACAAAATTCATTTCTAGGACAACCCCTTCTCATTCCCCATGTTTGGCCCCGATAAAATAAAAACGCTTACCTCTCGTGCTGACGCCGTTCCAGATATGTCGGCACTCGCCTTCCTGGGGCTCACGTACGGTTGTTATGGCATGTGAGCCCTGCACCCAGTCAGTACTGGCATCGCTGTCCGTTCCTTTGGACATATTAAAATAAACATCAAGTGATTGGCCAGCCGCTGCTCTAACTTCCTCCTGATTACTTACACGTATGAAGGAGACAGTGACGCCAGCACAGATTGGGTGCCTGGCTCACGTGCTAAAACAGCAGCAGGTAAGCCCCAGGAATACAAGTGTCAAAACATCTGGAATGGCGCCAGCACATGAGGTGAGTAGAAGTTTTATATTTTATCTGGGCCAAACATGGGGAAGAAGAACAGGTTGCCCATTACTAGGACAACCCCTTACTGAACTAAATGTTTGGTCCTGATCACATAATAAAGCCTATACTTGCCTCCCGTGCTGGTTCTGTTCCAGCGGTGTGAGCACTTGCAGTCTCGAAGCTCTTGTGCAGTGGAATGGCACGTAGTGCCCGGCGCTGGCATCACTGTCCCCACCTTCGTACATTTTGAACATGAAGAGGAAATCCGGATGCAGCTGATCTGACTTCCCCCCCCCCCCCCCCCCCCTTCATGTTCAATCCGTTTGAAGCTGGGGACGGACCGCGAGTGCTGACACCACTGTAATGGAGCAAGCATGGTAGGTGAGTATAGGTTATTATATTTTATCGGGACCAAACATTTAGTTGAAGAAGGGGTTGTCTTAGTAATGAACAACACCCAATTCTGGGTTCGGTTGGCTTTGTAATGATCTGGCAATTACTTATCCACATAGTGGGTGAGTGCAGGAACTATCTGCCATTACATGCGCTAGTTTCGTACAGACCAGAATAGTGTATGCTGTGATTTCACTGATAAGCACTCGCACATAGGCTCATCCTAGTTGTTCACCAGCTGAAAAAAGTCATCTGAACAAGGTCTAAGAGTAAATTCACCCGGCCCATTCGTCTGACTGATACTTTAATTTACTTCACTATATAAGCATACTGTGGCAGATGTCACCTATAGGAGCCCTTGATATTATGTCATAGAAAGGATATTGAGGTATATCAACCTGATTGCCAAAATTCTACCCTTTTGGCCTCAGTCTAGTTAGTTGACAGTCTATGGATAAGTTTGACGTGTGCTAATACTTGCTACAAGGACTTATGCATTTAGGTTACACGCGCATGTGCAGCAAATCATTGTTCAGAGTTTCACCTAGACAATGTTTTTTTCTCACTTGTTATCTGTGTGCCGTCCGTATATAATCCATTTTTTATTTGACAAGACTGTTAAGGCCGGGTGCCCACGCTCCAGAACTGTCAGCGCTTTTGATGCATTGTATGTTCGCTGTGTCCAAAGCGCTGCATTCTATTGAACACAGGTAAATCCGCATGTGATCACTGAACTTTGCGGATTTACCACGTCCAGTACATTCTATTGATGAAATTTCTCTTGCAGAGACTTGCATGTCCGCAAGAGAAATTGACATGCTGTGGTCTGGAGATGCGCCACTTATCAGTCTCCGCGGGCGTCTATGGATGTGAGATTTCTAGAAATCCCATCCGCTATGCTGTCACAGCTGTCCTCTGCGGGTTTGATGCTGCATAAGTATGCTGATCGAGGACACATACCCTTACAGTTTCCTATGTTACAGAATTGCAATGTATCCCTAAAAATAGATTTAGTAAGTGAAAAAATTGCTCAACTGCACTGCCCCATTGAATAACATTGGTCCGAGCGCTGCCCGTATTTTCCACGGGCAGCGCTCAAACCCAAAATACAGTCATATGAACATGAACAGCTCTTGGGGCGCATTTACTCTACATAAACGCCCTGCTTCCCTGTTGCATATGCCAAACATACCCTGCAAAGGCATCCTCACCTGAGTGCATGATTTCTTGTAGGAAGTATTAGAAGAACTTCTCTGAGCGTTAGTTACGGTTACCATTTGGAGAGCAGCACTTCTTGTATTGAGCATTTGTGAGCGTAACTCTGGTTGTCAGCTGACGTCTGCTTGGATTTGTGTCCAGGTATATATGACAGACTTGCCAGTACTTTTCTTTGTAGTATTTGCCAGCTCACCAACATCATTGAAGAAACAGAGCCAGAAAGGCTGAACTCCTGCCTGGTCTAGCCTAAATAAAAGGCATCGTTAATTTTTTTATTTTTTTTTTCATGATACTTTCCATATTCACCACAGGATGCATTTACCCACTTGTGCCATGCTATGCTTATGATCACTGGTGCTTTTCTACGGGCATCTGTGCAACGTATATCTGAAGCTTTTGCTGCAGTGCTGGAATCCACTCTCATGCAGTAATGATTTTCTATAATGTTCTTAGCGCTCTATTTAACAGGAAACTGTTTTTACTTGATCTGCTTAGAGCAGTGTAGCTATGTGGCTCTAATATTCATTTTCAGAAGTTTCCAAGAGTCTTAGAATGTAGAATTTAAAGAAGCATTGATGTGTGTAGTATATGTGTATATCACATGACCAACTATAACCAATAAAATTTTTGTTTATTTATGAAACACTGATTAAATATCCATTCAAGGAGTCTAAGGCTGTGTGCACACGATGCAGATTTCCAGCGGATCCGCAGCGGATTTTACCGCACAGAAACGTTGCATATCCACATTGTGATGTACAGTAGCATGTTAATCAATAGAAAAAAAAACACTGTGCAGACGCTGCGGATTTTTCCGCACGGTTTTCTGGTGGTTCAAAATATGCAGCATGTATTATTATTATTATTATTATTATTTATTGTTCTAGCGCCATTCCATGGCGCTTTACATGTGAGGAGCGGTATACATAAAAACAAGTACAATAATCTTAAACAATACAAGTCATAACTGGTACAGGAGGAGAGAGGACCCTGCCCGCGAGGGCTCACAATCTTCAAGGGATGGGTGATAATACAGTAGGCGAGGGTAGAGCTGGTCGTGCAGCGGTTTGGTCGATCGGTGGTTACTGCAGGTTATAGGCTTGTCGGAAGAGGTGGGTCTTCAGGCTCTTTTTGAAGGTTTCGATGGTAGGTGAGAGTCTGATATGTTGTGGTAGAGAGTTCCAGAGTAGGGGTGATGCGCGAGAGAAATCTTGTATGCGATTGTGGGAAGAGGAGATAAGACGGGAGTAGAGAAGGAGATCTTGTGAGGATCGGAGGTTGCGTGCAGGAAAGTACCGGGAGACGAGGTCACAGATGTATGGAGGAGACAAGTTGTGGATGGCTTTGTATGTCATGGTTAGGGTTTTGTAATGGAGTCTCTGGGCAATTGGGAGCCAGTGAAGGGATTGACAGAGGGGAGAAGCTGGGGAATAGCGGGGGGACAGGTGGATTAGTCGGGCAGCAGAGTTTAGAATAGATTGGAGGGGTGCGAGAGTGTTTGAGGGGAGGCCACAGAGCATGAGGTTGCAGTAGTCAAGGCGAGAGATGATGAGGGCATGGACTAGGGTTTTTGCAGATTCTTGGGTGAGGATTGAACGGATGCGTGAAATATTTTTGAGTTGAAGTCGGCAGGAAGTGGAAAGGGTTTGGATATGTGGTTTGAAGGAGAGATCAGCGTCAAGGATTACTCCGAGGCAGCGAGCTTGTGGGACTGGGGAGAGTGGGCAGTCATTTACTGTAATTGATAGGTTTGTAGGGGGGGTCACGTGAGATGGGGGAAAGATGATGAATTCTGTTTTGTCCATGTTGAGTTTCAGATATCTAGTGGAGAAGAAGGATGAAATAGTGGACAGACATTGAGGGATTCTGGTTAGTAGGGAGGTGATATCTGGTCCAGAGATGTAGATCTGTGTGTCATCAGCATAAAGATGATACTGAAAGCCATGAGATTCTGTGAGCTGTCCCAGGCCAAAGGTGTAAATAGAGAACAGCAGGGGCCCAAGGACTGAACCTTGTGGGACTCCGACAGATAGGGGGCAAGGTGAGGAGGTGGTGTGTGAGTGGGAGACGCTGAATGTCCGGTCTGTTAGGTATGATGAGATCCAGGAGAGGGCCAAGTCTGTGATGCCGAGGGATGAGAGGGTCTGTAATAATAGGGAATGGTCCACTGTGTCAAAGGCAGCCGACAGGTCCAGGAGGAGGAGGACAGAGTAGTGTCGCTTGCTCTTGGCAGTTAAGAGGTCATTGGTGACCTTAGTAAGGGCAGTTTCAGTGGAGTGGTGTGACCGGAAGCCAGATTGTAAGCGGTCGAAGAGGGAGCAAGAAGAGAGATGGGAGGACAGTTCAAGGTAGACGTGTTGTTCCAGTAGCTTGGAGGCGTATGGGAGAAGTGATATAGGGCGATAGCTAGATACAGAGGATGGGTCAAGAGAGGGCTTTTTGAGGATCGGTGTGATGGAGGCATGTTTAAAGCTTGAGGGGAAAACACCAGTTGTTAGTGATAGGTTGAAGAGATGGGTTAGGGTTGGGATGAAGACTGTGGTGAGGTATCTTCTTTTGTTCGTTTTTCCACCTGCTTCATTCTCCAAATCCGCAGGGGGAAAACCGCACAAAAACCGCAAGAAAACCGCAAAAAAACAGGAAGAAATCTGCAGGAAAAATGCAGGTGATTTGACTTGCGGATTTCTTCAATTCTGCGCGGAAAAATCCGCAGGGCTAAAAAGTACGTGTGCACTTAACCTAAGGACTGTTTCACACTTCCGTTTGTTGCCATCAGTCAAAATCCGCCGTTTTACAAAAAAAACAGATCCGCCATTTTTTTTTTTTTTGGCGGATCCGTTTTTTTCCCCCATTGACTTGCATTAGCGGCGGATTTTGACGGATGGTCATCCGTTGGATCCGTTTTTTGACGGATTCCCCATAATTTTGGCGTCCACTGACTTCAGTGGACGGACAATGAATCGTTTTTTGTCTGCGTCAAAATAGCTGATAGCAACAGATCCGCCGCTATCCGCCATTCGTTATAATGGTCACCTATGGGCAGCGGATCCGTTGCCAACCGTCTATTGACGGAATCCGTCTCTCTCCTTTTCCACAGTCATGTCACTTTAAATTTCATCACCTTGGCACCAAAAACGGATACTGTGACATTCGTTTGTGGCAAAACTGAAACAGATCCCTTTTTTTACACTCTGGCGGATTTTGACTAACGTCAAAAAACTGAAGTGTGAAACAGGCCTAATCTTTTATCTCAGACATTAAAAATTGTGCTACAGGCACTGTGCTGCTGCCATCATTAACTGCGATAGTTTCCACGTGGTGAGCTTCAGTGGTACAGTCCATACAATTTCATCATACAAGGGGCTCTAGTGATTGATATGATGATCCCATTTAACGGCATGTAATTTTATTTTGGTAGTCACAATGTGGTCATACCTGTGGTGACACAAACCATGACCGTTGAGATAGAAAGGAACAACCAAATAAGGCAACTCTAGCTACAGTAAATGAAATATATTGGGGGCCTAGTGAAAGAATGAAATGGGGGAAAAAGAACTGAAATGTTATTTTAAAGTGGCTCTCCTAACAAACTATTTATTGGCTAATCCATTCTGAACACCTCAGATATATGTTGAGGAACAGCTCCTGCTCCACACAAGAGATGCTGTGAAGGCCAGCAAAGCTTTATAGTGGTTATATGGTTCAAAACTGGGTTGGAAAAGCACTGGTTCCCAGCATTGGCCCTCTGCTCTTCTGAATTTGTGTGACCGCGTTTCAGCTTTGGCAGCTCACATAGCATCTATGCTGTGGAACAGTAGTTGCTTTCAATTGTAAGTCTGTGAAGCTTCCATTGATGCTTCATAGACTTACATTGAGAAAACAACTTCTGGTCCACGCTAAACTAAATCCTGGTGTAAGCTGGCCGGGTTGCTTTGCGGCTATGCAGTTCAGATGTGCCACAGTCTTTGGAGTGGAGAAGACTACATACATATTCGCAACCAATAAAACTTTTGATGCTCCATTTTGAGTAATGAAAGGTTCAGTAGTTATTCACGCACAGACTTAAGTCATTCATTATTGCAGCCACATGATTATATCACAACATAATTGCATAATGTTAATTCCATAATTCCATCTGAACACCTCTAATTATAAACATTTTGTGCCCGATTTCCACATCTCACGAATGGGTACTCAACATCACTGCTGCCATAAGTTTTGCGTTCTCTTCTATCTATAACTACAATTTAATAAACCTGGA
Source organism: Dendrobates tinctorius (assembly GCF_039654945.1). Taxonomy (NCBI): domain Eukaryota; kingdom Metazoa; phylum Chordata; class Amphibia; order Anura; family Dendrobatidae; genus Dendrobates; species Dendrobates tinctorius. Next base: position 10,152,229 of record NW_027361891.1, read on the forward strand.
CAGTTGCTTTAAGATGTTCACAGAAAGATCCTAAATCGGTATCATTGTCAATATTTCACCAGACAATCTGGTCTAGACATTTGCTTTAATGAAAGTCTGTGAATGAAACTTTGGCATAGTTTGTGATCACATACCGTATATAAGAAACTTGCTGTCAGCTTGCCAAGATTGTCATTTGATCTTGAAGGATCTCCTGTCTTTATTAAGTGTATTTTTTGAACGGCAAAAATTTCTGACTGGTTCCATTCATGCGAATGATCCATGAAAAAATTGATGTGCTTGGTGGAGAAACAACCCCAATTCAGATGATGGGAGTCATCGAAATTCCTGCAACAAATTTGCCACTTGTGAACATAACCTAAACGGGAGTGGGAATACAGTTTATAGTAAAAAATAATCCTTTTGTTTGCATTAGATACATAATAAAATATCTCTAAAACCTATAATGATCCTCTCCTGTTGACTTTCCTCAAAGGTAGCGTTACTCTGCATCGCAATACTCTGCATTGCAATGTAAGGTTTCACCTTGAGAGAGACTAGGTTCAGAGAAAGCGGCAGGAAAATATAACAAAAGCGATGTAAAGCAATAAAAAAAAAAAAAAAAAAAAAATGAACTTGAGACGTTAACTGTTTATGAAGCTTGTAGGTTAGGCTGTGTGCACACTTTGCAGATTACCCTGCGGATTTCTCAGCGCGGATTTGGCTAAATCCGCAGGTCAAATGACCTGCGTTTTACCTGCGGATTTAGTGCAGATTAGCCTGCGGTTTTCCCCTGCGTTTTGGCACCTATCATGGAGCAGGTGTAAAAACGCTGCGGATTCCGCACAAAGAATTGACATGCTGCGGATTTCAATCTGCAGCTAATCCGCGTAGAAAAATCCACAGCATGTGCACAGCGTTTTTCATTTCAGGTTGAGTTTAAAGGTGTGTGCACACGCTGCGGATTCTGCTGTGGATCTGCGGCGGATTTGGCCCTGCGGATCCACAGCAGTTTCTGCTGCGTTGTACAGTACCTTTATTTTCTAGGCAAATGAAAACCGCAGTGCAGATGCTGCAGAATTTTACGCGCGTATTTGCTGCGGTTTCAAAGCCGAAGAAAGAATTGACATGTCAATTCTTTCTGCGGATTCCGCTGCGGTTTGCCATCTGCTCCATTGTAGAGATGATAAACCACAGGGCAAACCTGCAGGCTAATCCGCAGATAAACCGCAGGTCTTCTGACCTGCGTATTTACCTGTGGATTTTACTAAATCCGCGCAAACAAATCCGCAGAGCATTCTGCAGCGTGTGCACACACCCTAATGGTACTGTACAACACAGTAGAATCTGCTGTGGATCCGCAGCAGAATCCGCAACATATGCACATACCCTTAGTGTTTCTTAATTCCAGTCCTCAAGAGCCACCGACAGGTCAAGTTTTCAGGATTTCCTTAGTATTGCACAGGTGAATATTTCATCATCTGCTCAAGCATGAATTCCATCACCTACACAATACTAGGGAAATTCTGACAACTTGACCGGTTTGTGAGTCTTGAGGATTGGAGTTGAGAAACCCTGTAATAGGCGGTGTCTTTTAAAACCTACAGTACTTATGTTTTCTATTAGGGCATATGGACATCATTGTGGGGTGGGGTGCTGTGCGACTGAGCCCCTTTTAATAGTCAGCAGAGGGCCACCAGGAGCGTTTTTTTCTCTATGTAGGATCTACCCACCGTTCTTATATATAGACAGCTGTTTATTTCTGTGTCTGGCATGTATTGTTAACCATCTCTTGTGGTGAACTCCAGTTTACCATTTTGGTAAACCTACATTTCTGTTAGTGTATAAATCATCATGATCATTGCTTGTACTCGGTTTAGGCTGCTTTTACACTTACTGTGGTTTTGCTTGCCGATTTTGCGGCTCCAGTAGATTCCTATGGGGCTGCAAAATCGGCCCGCAAAAATTCCACAGTGCGCCGTGTGCCGTACGGCCATGGGGGCCGTATTTGTGGCCGTGATACGGCCCCCTTTCAAAATCAAAGGGGCCGCAAAAACAAACGGAAGTTTGTTTCTGCGGTGCACCGTGACTTCCGGTTTTGTGGAATGCCGTTTTTTTCCCCCAATACTATTGGAAAAATAAAAACCGACGATCAGCAAGCTTTTTTGTGGTCCGTTATTGCGGTGGACTGTAAAAATTGCGGCGATACTGCCCGCAAAAATGGGCCGCAAAAACAGCAGTAAGTGTAAAAGTAGCCTTATTCTCATGTAACCTGTCTTTTGACATCTGCAATGTCAGATGCCCTTCAGTCATAAATGAGATTGGTGTTTTCATTTTATTTCTTTACCTTGTTGAATGCAGCTTGTAGCCTAATTGTGAAGAGCAGAGAAATTAAAGGGGTTGTCCGGGCTTTTCACATAATCTCCGTGCATATCTGGGCTGCAGAATTCTGACAATAAGTAATTTACCTTCTGTCAGCAGTTTGCAGCGTTTCCAAGATATGATTCTTGCTTCTATGAAAAGCATCCGGGGGGTGGGGAGGGGGTGTTCTGGCATTGAAATGAGAACTGGTCGTTTCCGCCTACTCTACTAAAAACCTGCCCTCTATAGCTACAACGCCACCCTCCATAGCTACAGGCCCTCCCCGACCACATGAACAAGCCTATCCCTCCTCACACAGTAACAAATTCTCCCCCTCTAGCAGACTCACTGCAAAGAGCAGCTGCTCCTCCCCCAGACACACGCTGAACAGTGATCTATGGAAAGTGAAACTATTGAGGATAGGGCCAGTTCTCATTTCAATGCCAGAACACACCCCCCCTGGACGTTTTTCATAGAAGCAAGAGCTGATATCTAGCAAACCCTGCAAACTAGCCACAGAAGGTAAATTACTTATTGTCAGCATTCTGCAGCCCAGATATGCACTGAGATTATGTGAAAGCCCGGACAACCCCTTTAATGCCCTGAGCTGATTAAAACTGTTTTGTAGACACTCCCAGTTACTTTCATCTAATCATTTTGTCTTACTACGTGGATTTTTGTGAAGCTGCTGCAGCCCTTACCATTAAGGTGGATTTATGACCAACTGTCGGAATTCAAACTGGCTTACACAATCAAATAGATTTTTAGACCAAATTAGACTGGTGTACTTACTTTGAAAATTTGTCATATCAGTGTGTGTATAATCCTGACTTTTTAGAATGAGCATTTTATGAGTCCAGCTATTGAATCAAATAATTCATGAATCAGTGTCTCCACCTACCCTGACTGACAGCTGCAGCTTGTACTGAGCAATGTGAGATCTCTGCTGAAAGCAGCAGGGAGGCCGAACACTGAGGAGCTTTCAATTGGGCTAGAAAAGTGGAGATAAAGCTTAGTTTTCAAAATGGTTATATGGCCATTGTGACATGTATTTTCATAGTAATTACATCAGTCTTAAGAGGTTTATTTAGCAATGTATGCATGTATGCAAAGCAAGGCTCTCATAGATTTACATTGAGAACTTGACTGTTAACTGTGACTTCTAGACAGAAGCTGTAATGGCAAGATGTCGGATCAGGATGGCAGTGTCGCGGATAGAGCAGAAGACGGCAGCTGGGGAGTATAGTACTACAGACATTAGTGATACTGCTTTGGGGGTGAAATAAAACAAAAACCCATGTGAAGCTTTAAAGGACTCAAATGTCATCATATCACAATACGAATTGCATGCATTATTAAAACGTGAACTGTATATTCAAAAAAAGTTGACTTAAGTCAGTAGTGCATACAAATATAGGAAGCTTTATAATATGTCATCGGAGAAAACTGCTGCCTCCTCCACTTATCAGACTCTTCCACATCATCACCACCACAGTATGTCAGCAAAAAAAAAAAAAAATCCAGCCTAATTCCCTATTCCTCAACATAAGATGGATAATCAGTACAGTGAGGTGTCAGGTTATACATACACTTAATAATACTTCTTGAAGAAGAGAGAAGTGAGGAATGGGGAAGATACAGACACAGAATGATCGTGCTAAGCTTCGTGATAGTCCTCATCCCAAAACTTCGGCCCCTTCTACAAAGCTCACTACCTCTCCATGCTATTTCTGCTTGTTTCTGTCAGTTAGATAGAAAAAAATGGAATGAAGAGCAGGAATTCCTCTCTGTGTACTGTTTTGTGTAAGGAAGACACCATAGCATAGTAGCTGGTATCCCACCAGCTCAGGATAGATTGCAAATTAGAGAGAGAACATACCAAGGTGGAAACTAGGGAAATGCAGGATACGTCTAAAGGCCCAGTCATACATAGCGATCTCGCTAGCGAGATCGCTGCTGAGTCACAAGTTTTGTGACACAACAGCGATCTCACCAGCGAGATCGCTGTGTGTGACAGCGATCAGCGACCGGCCCCCCTGCCGGTATTGCTGATCGCTGCAGGAAAGCCCAGGACATTTCTTTGGTCGCTGGGCTCCCGCTGGCCAGCACGCATCGCTGCGCGTGTCCGGCGGGAACCCAGTGATCAGCTGGTGACTTACGTACACATCGGGTATCCAAGGGACGCACGTCCCTTGGATACCCGATGTGTACGTTAGTTACCAGCTCCCTGCATCAGCGCGCTGGTAACTAGCCGAACACAGCGATGCCACGCGCTCGGCATCGCTGTGCTAATCGCTGGTGACGCTGTCTGTGTGACAGCTCACCAGCGATCACATAGCGACTTACCAGCAATCCTGACATGTTGATATCGTTGTCGAGATCGCTGGTAAATCGTCATGTGTGATGGGGCCTTTAGAACGGCCAGAAATTATGTTTCCCCACATGTACGCACAGGACAGCTGATTCTGAAATATTGCTTGAAAATATAGTTACACTTTTAAATAGAGTGCCGGACCTCCCTCCCCTAGCATTCCTCTAACGTCCTGCATGTCCACATATCTATTGATGGAATTCATGTGAAATAAAGACGCACAGTTTTTCAGCTATATTGGTGAGTGCTGCATATTTCTCCTTTTTTCGCTTCACATTGAAATATTCATGTTTTTTCATGCAAGCACCTCTGTTTTTTCACTGAAATATATACCGCAGTACTTCAGATGAATAGCTCCGTCTGTTAATGTGGTGAGTTGTGTGCCCTAGTATGCCGTTCATCTGTTTGCTCTTTGCTGGGAGTGTTTTAATAGTCAAATAGCAAATCTTGTGTTTAGTTCCCAGCCCCAACGCGCGTTTCACTGAAGCTTCGTCATGGGGTGTGTAAGCGCAGTGAATATTCATTTCTCTTTAGCAGCGGGCAAAAGTTTCAGCAGCAGTAGCCGACTCCTGCCTCCTGTGACCCACTGCTCAACCGCTGTCGCTCCCCCTCCAACTTCTGGGACCCTCACTTGATTATAAGCCGAGTATATACGAAGTACCCAGAAATAGTTGGAAACAAAACACTGGAGTGTTCAAAAGTGGTAATTCCAGCTCCATCTACTCAGCCTGATATGGAGGAGACCAGGCTTACTGTACAAAGTCCCCTGTCCGAGCTGTTAAATCCTGAATGCAGTGTGAGAACTCCCTATGAGACGACAGCCTACAACAAGTCACTGGATCATATACTAATAGAACCCACCGGCTCTTTTGGTTTCCAAAAATGTTCCTCAACTAGAAGGTGGAGCCTCAGAAATGCTTTTTTTTTCTATTAATAAGGAGTTGGTCTCCTACATTTGTAAAGCGTATGCATGAAGTGCAAGGAATATCAAAAATTAGGAGGCACTCCAATACCCCTTTGAAGAGATGTAGTGGAGAGCCTCAGAAAACATTTTTTTTCCCATTAAGCAGTGGGTAACCTAGAGTGGTAATGCCCATGCACTAAGTGCATGGGCTGGAAAACGTTTACCCCTGGGGGATATACATATGTATAAAAGAATGTTTAGGCCTACCTCAAACAATCTAAAAATTGTTTATGCGGGCATTGTAAACATGCTTAAAAAATTTATAGCAAGGGTATCCTGATCACCCCGTTGATATGTTGGTGGAGGAGAAAGACACAAAAAGACGAAATCCTGAAGCGTGTACCCATGTTTGGGTGGGTAGGGGTGCATGGGAATAGATCAGAAAAAAACCCACTGGATTTTAGTTCATTCCGATTCTGTCATCCAGTGGTGTAGAGAAGTCTGGCCCAATCCAGCCCTTGTTCATTTTGAGAAGTCAGCCTGTCAGCATTTTCAGTTGCGCATATCGGTTAGAATACCCCCGCAGGCACTAAAAACCCGCTCTGACAAAACGCTAACGGCAGGCCAGTCCCAGACCTACAAGGCGTAGAGAGACCGTTCATGCCACTTGTCTAGCTTGAATACCCATTAGTTGTAAGACACAGTGGACTCCCGGGGGCCCTGGTACGATCTGTAAGGTACTCTTGCATCTTCCAAAATGTTTCTCTCATTGTGAGAGTGCCCAGAGCATCAGGGCCTGGACGCTGAGAGGATCTGACAAAACTGTCCCAGACCTTTGAGAGTGTCCCCCTGCCTCTGATGCATCTAGTGTGTGTCTGCCTCGTCTCTCTACCTTAGTTGTCCAAGGAAATTTGACCTCAGCTGCCAGCTTTGTCAGAGAAGAATTTAAAAAAAAAAAAAAATTCAACTAGGGGCTTCTGGTACTGCAACATTTTTAATAGATCTCTCTGCCATGGCAAGGAGAGATGTAAAGTTCTCATGGATGTCCATGTTCTCCTCATGCGTATTTATGCTTGTGTTCCAAGGATTGGGGTAGGGACAACTGAACGCTGCACTTAGACAAGGACGTGGACACTGACACTGGTTGTAAGTGTGCAACGACAAGTGCAGGGTGGGAGGCATCTTTACCTACATCATGTACAGTGGATTGGTGTGCACAAAGAGCAGGGGAAATGGCAGTGGTGTCACCCGCCCACACTGTTTCTGGACCCTGTCTTTCGACCCAAGTATTTTGGTGCTTTGATTGCATGTGCCTGAATATGCTGGTGGTGGTGAGGCTGGTAGTTATGCTGCCCCTGCTTATGCTGCCATGGCAGATCTGTCAAATGACTTTTTTTGGGTTAACTGGACTGACGATAAAAAAGCGCCAGACTCTTGAACCCTTAACCATTGGTTGTACAACATCACCCATGTTGGTGCTTTGGGGAACAGTTGCCCACCTTGTCTCACTCACGTGAAACGACTGCCTCTTCCTGCCTGTTGTAGTGCTATGGATTCCTCCCCATGTGCGCTGCTGCCTTGCTCTGCATGTCACCGTCCCAGGTTGGGTCAGTGACTTCATCATCCACCATGTCGTCTTCCACTTGCACACCCTGGTCCTCCTCCTGACTTGCTGATGTAACAACATCACTTGTTGGCAATTGTCTCATCATCATCCACCTCCTTCGACAATTTATAAATGGAAATGAGAACAGCTCTTCCCAATGTCCAAGTGTGGGATCACTTGTCTCCGGGCACTCTGCTTGGTGGGAAGAAGGAGGATCAGCGTGAAGATTATGAGGTCCAGAATCACGGCTACTAAAACTGTACCGTGTGGAAGACAGGGTGGTGCTGGCAGAGTGACCGGAAGCATTATCTACTATCCATCCAACAACCTTTTCACACTGGTCTGGCTGCAAGAGTGGTGTTCGATGTGTGTGTTTGTTGTGCTTCTGCAGCAGGCAGAGTTTCACCTTGCTCATGGCCTCTGAACTCACCAACAGCATCATGTCCACTTCCCTGTCCCTTACCACGCACATTGCCCATTTGAGATTACGGATTTTTATATCCCTGTTGAGAAAACGTTGCAGTATTACTATGGCAGGAAAACTAGCACACCTCAGATAAACATCTTGCACTGCAGTATCAATATAGCAATACTATTTCTAACCATACAAGTCTGGCTTTTTTCATTTGATGCTCAACTGATGCAGTATAAATGGCGTATAATATTTGTCTGCTGAAAAAAAAATTGGCTGGAATACAAGAACACACAAATTTGCCCACCTCACATGGACTTTTTACACTGCTGTATCAAAATATAGCGAAGCTATTGAGATCCAGACAACTCTGACTGTATGCTTTTGATGCACAACTTACAGTCATATGTTAAAGTTTGGGCACCTCTATTAATGTTAACCTTTTTTTCTTTATAACAATTTTGGTTTTTGCAACAGCTATTTCAGTTTCATATATCTAATAACTGATGGACTCAATTATATTTCTGGATTCAAATGAGGTTTATTGTACTAACAGAAAATGTGCAATCTGCATTTAAACAAAATTTGACCGGTGCAAAATTATGGGCACATTTATCATTTTCTTGATTTGAACACTCCTAACTACTTTTTACTGACTTCCTGAAGCACTAAATTGGTTTTGTAACCTCATTGAGCGTTGAACTTCATAGCCAGGTGTATCAAATCATGAGAAAAGGTATTTAAGGTGGCCACTTGCAAGTAGTTCTCCTATTTGATTCTCCTATGAAGAGTGGCATCATGGGCTCCTCAAAACAACTCTCAAATGATCTGAAAACACAGATTATTCAACATAGCTTTTCAGGGGAAGGATACAAAAAGTTGTCTCAGAGATTTAACCTGTCAGTTTCCACTGTGAGGAACATAGTAAGGAAATGGAAGAACACAGGTACAGTTCTTGTTAAGCCCAGAAGTGGCAGGCCAAGAAAAATATCAGAAAGGCAGAGAGGAAGAATGGTGAGAACAGTCAAGGACAATCCACAGACCACTTCCAAAGACCTGCAGCGTCATCTTGCTGCAGATGGTGTCACTGTGCATCGGTCAACAATACAGCGCACTTTGCACAAGGAGAAGCTGTATGGGAGAGTGATGCGAAAGAAGCCGTTTCTGCAAGCATGCCACAAACAGAGTCGCCTGAGGTATGCAAAAGCACATTTGGACAAGCCAGTTACATTTTGGAAGAAGGTCCTGTGGACTGATGAAACAAAGATTGAGTTGTTTGGTCATACAAAAAGGCGTTATGCATGGAGGCTAAAAAACACAGCATTCCAAGAAAAACACTTGCTACCCACAGTAAAATTTGGTGGAGGTTCCATCATGCTTTGGGGCTGTGTGGCTAATGCCGGCACCGGGAATCTTGTTAAAGTTGAGGGTCGCATGGATTCAACAGTATCAGCAGATTCTTGACAATAATGTGCAAGAATCAGTGACAAAGTTGAAGTTACGCAGGGGATGGATATTTCAGCAAGACAATGATCCAAAACACCGCTCCAAATCTACTCAGGCATTCATGCAGAGGAACAATTACAATGTTCTGGAATGGCCATCCCAGTCCCCAGACCTGAATATCATTGAACATCTGTGGGATGATTTGAAGCGGGCTGTCCATGCTCGGCGACCATCAAACTTAACTGAACTGGAATTGTTTTGTAAACAGGAATGGTCACAAATACCTTCATCCAGGATCCAGGAACTCATTAATAGCTACAGGAAGCGACTAGAGGCTGTTATTTTTGCAAAAGGAGGATCTACGAATATTAATGTCACTTTTACGTTGAGGTGCCCATACTTTTGCATCGGTCAAATTTTGTTTAAATGCAGATTGCACATTTTCTGTTAGTACAATAAACCTCATTTGAATCCAGAAATATAACTGAGTCCATCAGTTATTAGATATATGAAACTGAAATAGCTGTTGCAAAAACCAAAATTGTTATAAAGAAAAAAGGTTAACATTAATAGGGGTGCCCAAACTTTAACATATGACTGTATAAGATTTTACTGCTGAAAATAATTTGCAGTACTACTATAGCTGGAAAATTTACCCACCTCAGATGAACTGGTTACACTGCAGGAGCAATATACCGATGCTATTGAGATCCAACCAATTCTGGCTGTATGCTTTTGATGCACAACTGCCACAGTAAAAATAGCACATAATATTTCTCTGCTCAACAATTTGCAGGATTAAGAGCACAAGTATTAGCTCTGAGAAGGGCTTCTGGATTGAGTTGCAGCAGAAATAATGCAGTTAGCCCTATCTTGTCCTACACTATCCCTTCAGCACAATCTCTCCCTAAGTGCTGCTAACAGCAGTATTACTTTTAATTATCATTAGCACTTAGAAGCAGGACTGTGGAGTCGGTAAGCCAAACCTTCGACTCCTCAGTTTCCATGACACCGACTCCCTCATACTAGGGCTGTGGAGTTGGTAAGCCAAACCTCCAACTCCTCAATTTCCATGACTCCGACTACACCAAAATGGATTCCGACCACTACTCTGACTCCACAGCCCTGCTTAGAAGGGCTGTTGCCATAAGTTGAAAGAAATATAAATGTGGTTGAATTCCTGACTAATATGCGGCTACAATTCTGTCCCTCTTTCAACAGCACCTCTCCCCGCTCTGCCTGTTTTTGTGGGTTGCAGTGTGCCGAGCGTAGCCTCACGGGTCTTGTATAAACCCAATGAAGCTGTGCGGCCAGCCAATCACAGTAATGCCACAACCAAGATGTCTACGGCATTACAATGACTGTCAGGCAATCCCCGCATGTTTATTGGCTGTCTAAAATTTGCCAAAGATGTTGGACGGGGACTTGAGTTCCTTCTCGAGCATTCAAATATTATCAAGTAACGAGCATCCCGAGCACACTGATGCTCGAGTAACTAGTAATGACAAGAAAGCTCAATCATCACTAATAACCACGTCTTTAAATGACTTCAGAAGTGTTTAATGTTCAAGTATTTTATTTTACAAGCTGCATATATATTAGTATTTGTAAGCTCAAATAACCTAAAGATGGCTGAGCTTTAAAGACACCAATGTTGTGCCTCAGCATAGACACACCCCACCTAGTTTTTTTTCATTTGCAGCTCAAGGGAATATATTACAATGTCTGATTTTGAGATCCCTTAACATCAGTTATGGGAAAATACATCTTCTGGCCTTTATCCTTAGATCATGTTGTCATGATGTAGCTTGAGTTGGTGATTTGGATCCTATATAAAAGGGCACAGAATATGATCCTGCTTCTTTAGATAGTTCTCTATAGTGCCTTGCCTTCAGCTGATAAGCCCTTTAATATACTTTCTAATGATCAGCACATCGCAGAGCTTGCCATCTGAACGGACTACACTTCAAAGCAAATCCAAAGAGAGAGGATAGTGAAATCTGAGCATGCATGCTCAGACAGCTGTCACAAGCCAAGATGCAGCCCCACCAGTGACATGCCTTGCTGTGTTCACCTGATTCCTGTCCCTAGATAGGAAGTAGCAGAGCCAGAATCAAAACAGAATGATATATGACCCACACAACAATGAGCTTAAAGGAGCAGAGGAAGTATGAAAAGTGTATTAGAAAAGTGTTAGTTAGGAAGAGTTAAAAGTATTGAAGAGAGTTAAATTAGTAGTGGAAAACCTCTTTATTCCACCTTGAAGTGTGTTAAATTCTTCTGTCACGCTTGATAGTGGCATTTAAAGGGAACCTGTCACCCTTTTTTTCGGCTTGCAGCTGCCGGCATAGACATCGGGGGCTTATCTACAGCATTCTGTAATGCTGTAGATAAGCCTCCGATTCAACCTGAAAGATAAGAAAAACACGTTATATTATACTCACCGGGGTGGGCGGTCCGGTCCGGTGGGCGTTGCGGTCCGGTGCGACGCCTCCCCTCTTCATGCGATGACATCCTCTTCTCCCGTCCTGAAATGGCTGCGGCGCAAGCACAGTGCTCTACCCTGTTGAGGGCAGAGCAGAGTCCTGCAGTGCGCAGGCGTCGGGAGAGGTCCGGCGCCTGCGCACTGCAGAATTCTGCTCTGCCCTCAACAGGGCAGAGCAGTGTGCTTGCACCGCAGCCATTTCAGGACGGGAGAAGAGGACGTCATTGCATGAAGGGAGGGGACGGCGACACCATCGGACCGGACCGCCCACCCCGATGAGTATAATATAACGTGTTTTTCTTATCTTTCAGGTTACATCGGACGCTTATCTACAGCATTACAGAACGCTGTAGATAAGCCCCCGATGTCAATGCCGGCAGCTGCAAGCCGAAAAAAAGGGTGACAGATTCCCTTTAAGAGGTTGCACTGACTCGATGGAAATCAGCTCCTAGTGCAACACCACTTTTGGGTGCCAGCTATCAAACACAGCCTGCACCCACGCTGTGGGCTTAAGGTGTTAAAGGGGTTTTCTTATGAAGATATTCTCTTAAAGGTTACTGCTTTGAGGAAAAAAAAAAGCAACTTTCATAGTAAAAAATATTGAGGAACTTTCAAAAGTGGCTAGGGTCATTCCATATCAAGTGATCCAAATATGATTTTTTTTATTTTATGAAGTACAACTTTAGTTACTTACAAATTAAACGTTTAGAATTTTTTTCTTCATCAGTTAATTTTTTACAGACTTCTAAAGTTTTGAAAGCGCGAATTTTGGCCTGGTATGGCATTACATTTTTTATCACATCTCAGGCTAGAATTAAGATAAAGAGGTGGGAGAGGCATTATTTTTCTCAGAACGGTACTGGCTTTCATATGATCTATCACACGATTATGTTTCTGTATATTTTGTTTTGGAGAAATCAAATTTAAAATTTTGATGCGCAATTGTGAAAAAAAGTATGTTTTAAAACTGAAAAAATGCATGCGTGTTACCTGCATTCTTGTTTTTATTTGTACAGGGATTCACCTTGGGACCTGTCAAATTTATTTATATTTTTTTAAGCCTTGAATCATCTGATTTTATGTTTGAGAGTTTCTTTTTTCAAATTACAACTAAGGGTATGTGCACATGCTGCAGATTCTGCTGCGGATCTGCAGTGGATTTGGCCATGCGGATCCGCAGCAGATCTGCAAGCAATGTACAATACGATGTTAGCCAATGGGATTTCAAAACTGCAGTGCACATGCTTCAGATTTTTCAGCTGTTTTAAATCCGCAGCATGTCAATTCTTTCTGCGGATTCCGCAGCGATTTGACACCTATTCCATTGTCCAGGTGTCAAACCGCAGGGGAAAACCGCTGGCAAATACGCAGGAAAACTGCAGGTCACTTTACCTGCAAATCCGCTCTGAATAATCCGCAGGTGAATCCGCACTGTGTGCACTCACCCTTATTGAATTCAACATTTATATGCTACAGTAAAGAAACACAAAAAACAAATATCAGAAGTGCCAGAATAAATACATCTTAATCATCACACAACTTGCTCAGCATTTTCAACCTGAATGCATTGAACAAACCAAAAGAAAAAAGGTGATCATATCCTCAAGTGTGATTTTCTAAATACAGTCTCATCCTAAAAACAAGATTAAAAGAACCAATATTGTTACCACCTATTTATACATGTAACAATTTTTTTTCTATTACTGTATATACTCGAATATAAGTCGAGTTTTTCAGCCCCCTTTTGGGGCTGAAAAAGACCCCCCTCAACTTATATTCGGGTCACAGTGCCAACTTACCTGGTCCCTGTCATCTCCGTGGTCCCAGTTGTCTCCCCAGACCCCGGTGTTCGTCTGCGGTCCCCTGCAGCGTCCTGACAGCGGGTGATGATAGGGCCGCGGCGGCGTTCAAAATCTCTGCGCGCCGCTCTCTCCCGTCCTCCGGCAGAGACATGCAGGGGGCGCGATGACGTGGAAAGCACGCGCCCTCTGCCTGAGTCACTGAAGAGCCGGCGACGCTCAGGAGCAGCTGTCATCAACGTAGGTGAGTATATAGTTTGTTTTTTGTTTTTTTTAAATTCCAGCAGGGGCAGCGGAAGCAACATGATAGGATTACCAGTAATCCTATCACTTTGGGGGCAGCATTACGGTATTTGGGCCACCATTCACTGTGCAGCATTTATGGGGACATATGTTGTGCAGCGTTATTTGGGCCAGCATTCACTGTGCAGCATTTTGGGGGCATACTGTATGTTGTGCAGCATTATTTGGGCCAGCATTCACTGTGCAGCATTTTGGGGGCATACTGTATGTTGTGCAGCATTATTTGGGCCAGCATTCACTGTGCAGCATTTTGGGGGCATACTGTATGTTGTGCAGCATTATTTGGGCCAGCATTCACTGCAGCATTTTGGGGGCATACTGTATGTTGTGCAGCATTATTTGGGCCAGCATTCACTGTGCAGCATTTTGGGAGCATACCGTATGTTGTGCAGCATTATTTGGGCCAGCATTCACTGTGCAGCATTTTGGGGGCATACTGTATGTTGTGCAGCATTAAATTTACCAGTATCTTCGGCAATTCCCACTCTAGACTTATACTCGAGTCAATAAGTTTTCCCAGGTTTTTGAGGCAAATTTAGGGGGGTCGACTTATACTCGGATCGACTTATACTCGAGTATATGTGGTATATCACTAAACATGTCATTTATGAAGTGTTTAAGAAGAATAGTTCAGTAGTTAAATCCTCTTTCTATAAAATATGAACTAATCAAACATTTAATAGTACGTTTTTAAACTGGCCTTTTATCATCAATTTGTCCCTTCTAGTGGGTGAAATGTAATCTGGTCCATAAGTGCTTACTAGCAATGGCCATTTCCTTTTGTGTCAAAGAGTATGTGAGGCCGGTCATGGTGTTGGGCTCCGGACCTGAGTTAATATCTGATTTTTGTTAACTTTTAAAATGTCTGGTTTTCTTGGATACACAAAGGATGGCGCTGGGCCAGAAGGATGCAAAAAAGTCACTTCTACTTCTTCATTTTCACAATCTTTGGAGAGTACAGTAGCCAGCCACCAGCATCAGTCATATTCACAGGTCACATAACCAGTTATGTCATCCATTGCCAATCTTGTGCCGCCTTCTACCATTTCATGCACTTCACTGTCTTTGCTGAATGAAAAAATCCTTGTTTTTATTTCTGTTTCACTACATGGAATGACAGTGTGGTATTGCTGAGTCCCTTTGATGGGTTCTGCTTCCTGTAACCGATGCTTTAATAAACTCTCCTCCTCTTCGTAATCCTGGTTTGTACAATACATGAACTGGATGTTAAGAATATTTTTCTCACTCCATTTAAAAAGTTGCGTGGGTGTTAAGATTTGGTCTGAATATGGCCTCTGGAGGCTAGCCCGGGCTGCAAGGCGTTTCACGGTGCCTCCTAAACCATCACATACACCTTTGCCATGAGCAGTGGCATAAAAGTGCCATTCATCTTCCACTCCAAAGTCTTTCTTGTTATGGCATACATTTATAAAGTTTTTCCTGTTGTTATACTGTGCAGAAGAGCCATCCGAGAAGTAGTAGACCTTGCTCAAACTTGGGAGGATGTCTGTTTTTATCACTGAAATCAATTTTTTTTGGAACAAATGAACAGCTATTGAGTCGTGAAGTAAGCACTCAGATATCATAACTACACTTTTGTACTTTATTTCTCCATTCTCATTGTAATAGATAACACAAGGGTGCACAGTTGCTTGTTCATTGTTCCAGTGAAATGACTGTGCTTCATCCTGAACAACAAAGGAATAGTTCTCTGAAAAGTCTAAGCTTATTACTGCCTCATTCTGTTTGATGCTTTCTTTGAGGTGATTGTAGTAGTCAGACTGTTGGCGAGCTATAAATGAGTGTTTCTTAAGGACTATCAGCTGTTCACAAAAACATTCTACAAAAAGTTCTGCACGTTTACAAACAGTGTCAAAAGTATATCTGTCAACAGATATCCACTGTTTATAAGTTATATTATCTACCATAGCCTCTTCAAAATAACTTAATATTTTTTCTTTGAGAGCCAATACTGAAGGACATTTTTTGCAAATATGGAGATAACAACTCCAACTCTTTTCTGGACACAATATTTGAGACAGACATACTTTGTAATCACCAAGGTTGGACTCGCCAATCTGAATATCTTTCAGCTTACCCCCTTCAATCATGAGCTTAGTGTTCTGGTGTGTTGTACATACGCATACTGAGTGTGTACCACTACCACCAGCCAGGACACAATTCTTCAGTTGCAGGTCAGCAAATTTTGAAAATCCTATTTTGGCAGAAGTGGAATTTTTTTCTTTAAAAAGTTCATAGGTTTCTTTCAAATTGGTAAGAACCAGCCTCTTCTGGACAGGAGTTTTCTTACCGATCACTTTCACAGACACACAATCTTTCTTGCCAGGCATAATTCGGCTCACTTCATCACTATTGTAAAAATCTTTCACTTTCCCCACTATAGCTTCATCTAATGTTTTGCCTGGTTTAGGATCAGGACAAGACATGAAACCTTTTTGTTCAACTAGAGATTTGGCTTTTCTAGCCATTTTATTGCTAAAGTTAAATTCATTTTCTATTCTTTTGGATGTCCAACTCTTCGGTAGTGTAGTCAGTATCATGAACTGTTCACTTCTGCTGTGGGTGGATGTAAATTTATCTTTAAACTGCAGAATGATCTCTGAATCAGTGTCATTTTTCCTTCACCGTTTACTGTTTCACCTGCCAGCTCAAGGGTCAATTTTTTTTGTGACTTTTTCTAATTTTTTTGGCAATAACCTGGATAATGTATTTTTTTTTTTTTTTTGCAATGGGCGATTCTTCAATGTTAGAAAGTGATTTACTCAAATACTCTATTGTTAAATCAGGATTGATAAAATCCTCTGTGTTGGAAGTTACGGCTGAGTGCAGACGTACTTTTTGGCCCTGCGGATTTTTCCGCGCAGAATGGAAGAAATCTGCAGGTCAAATGACCTGCATTTTTCCTGCGGATTTCTTCCATTTTTCATGCGGTTTTCCATCGCGGTTTTCCCGCTGCGGATTTGGTGACAGAGGAGATGGAAAACCGCACAAAAGAAGTAACATGCTGCGGATTTTGTACCGCGAGAAAACCACGCGGAAAAATCCGCAGCGTCTGCACAGCGTTTTTTTTTTTTTTACATTGATTTTAAGGCTACTGTACATCACAATGCGGATATGCAACGTTTCTGCGTGGTAAAATCCGCTGCAAATCTGCATCATGTGCACACAGCCTACAGGTTCTTCGAAATGTTCTGCCTGCTGAGCGTTTTTCTCTTTTGCAAGTTGCTTTCTACAACTGTCACAAATTTTCATGCCTGCATTGATTGATGGATTTATATGAAACATCCAATCTTGTACCGGCCTAAAGGGGGTTTTACACTAAGCGATATCGCTAGCAATATCGCTAAAACGTCACTGGTTTTGTGACGTTATAGCGATATTGCTAGCGATATCGCTATGTGTGATACTTACCAGCGACCGGCTCCCCCGCTGTCCATCGCTGATCGCGCGAGAATGTCCGGCTCCATTTCTCGGCGGGCGCTTCCTGCTGAGACTTCCTGCTGTGACGTCCAGCGACTCGTGGAGGCGGGCGGGAGGACGCAGGATCGCTGTGTGTGAATGGTAAGTATCGTTCTCTGCGTCGCTGCTGCATCGCTGTGAGGTCTTTCTGTATGAAAGCTCACTAGCGATCATTTAGCGATGCACCAGCGATCCTGAACAGGTCGGATCGCCGGTCGGATCGCTGGTGCATCGCTAAATGTAAAAGGGCCTTAAGAATTTTTTTTTCTTGTTGTGTGTCCAGTTTTTTCAAAGGGATTGCAACAGCATGTATTATAAAATGCTGTTCTTTGAGAAGTAGCA
The DNA here is from genome assembly GCF_039654945.1 of Dendrobates tinctorius. Classification (NCBI taxonomy): domain Eukaryota; kingdom Metazoa; phylum Chordata; class Amphibia; order Anura; family Dendrobatidae; genus Dendrobates; species Dendrobates tinctorius. The sequence goes on from NW_027361891.1 coordinate 10,169,717, forward strand.
GCCATTGCTGTGTGACAAAAATACAGTTAATATTAAGGAAGATGGGTAATAAAAATAAAGATTTACAGTACACTTGAGATATAACTGTGTTATTATCAAGTGAGTATTAGGGCTAATGCACACACAGCCTTTTCTGTCTGCAGATAAAAGCAGTTTTGGCAGCATTTTTCTACCGAGTTTTCACTATATCTGCATTAGTTTTTTTAATCGCTAGTGAAAACGATGGCAGCTTTTTTAATATTAATAGAGATAAATGCGTTTATTGCAGCGATCAAAAAGTAGTGATTTACTCAAAAAACACTGTATGTGTTTAACCCCATTGAAATCAATGGGGGGCGTTTTTCTGAACGATGATCACTCAGAATAGCGCTGTGTGTGCATTATCCCTTAATAAGAAAAGCATTAACCCCTTAACGACCAGGGGTATTTTTGGTTTTACATTTTCATTTTTCCCTCCCCTTCTTTCCAGAGCCATAACTTTTTTATTTTTCCGTTTATATGGCCATGTGAGGGCTTATTTTTTGCGGGACGAGTTGTACTTTTAAATGACATCATTGGTTTTACCATATCGTGTACTCGAAAACAGGAAAAAAATTCCAAGTGCGGTGAAATTGCAAAATAAGTGCAATCCCACACTTGTTTTTTGCTTGGCTTTTTTGTTAGGTTCACTAGATGCTAAATCTGACCTGCCATTATGATTCTCCAGGTCATTACGAGTTCATAGACACCAAACATGTCTATGTCCTCTTTTATCTAAGTGGTGAAAAAAAATTCCAAAGTTTGCTAAAAAAAAAAAAAAAAAAAAAAAAAATGTGCGCAATATTCCGAGACCCGTAGCGTCTCCATTTTTCATGATCAGGAGTCGGGTGAGGGCTTATTTTTTCCGTGCCGGACTGACGTTTTTAATGATACCACTTTTGTGCAGATACGTTCTTTTGATCGCCCGTTATTGCATGTTAATGCAATGTCATGGTGACCAAAAAAACGTAATTCTGGCGTTTTTAATTTTTTTCTCGCTACGCCGTTTAGCGATCGGGTTAATGCTTTTTTTTATTGATCGGGCGATTCTGAACGCCCGATCAATAAAACGCGGCGATACCTAATATGTGTATGTGGGATTTTTTTTTTACTGTTTTATTTTGATTGGGGCGAATGGGGGGTGATTTGAACTTTTAGGTTTTTTTAATTTTTTTTAATTTTTAAACAACATTTTTTTTTTTTTTACTTTTGGCATGCTTCAATAGCCTCCATAGGAGGCTAGTAGCTTGCGCAACCCGATCGGCTCTGCTACATATGGGCGATGAGCAGATCGCCCATATGTAGCAGATTTACTGCTGTGCTTTCAGTGCTGACCACCGGGTGGCGCTGAAAGCCATATGCCTGGAACAACCATAGAGGTCTCATAGAGACCTCTGGTTGTCCAGGCAACATGACGCCGACCCCCGATCACGATGACGCAGGATTTACCTGCGTTTTTTTACAAATCCGCGGGGACAAATCCGCAGCTCTCAAAAGTACGTGTGCACATAGCCTAACGGCCATTTAGAAGCTGCTGCCTTGACCAGAGGTCCACACATGGGATTTATGATGTGCTACTTGATTGTATGAATGACCCTCTTTATATGCTAAATTTGTGTCTATATGTTCTATTATTCCATTCTTCTTTTGCTTTGAAGCATTTGAGAGTAATGAGATTGACCTCATTGTCGCCCATTTCTATTCCAGGATTTGCATATTCTGCATTGGTTTATTAAAGGCCTTCTAAAGCCAACTTGGAAAGCTTACACGAGTAAAGCTTATGAAAAAAAAAAGCTACAATTAAAGGCAATCTGTCAACTGATTCATGCATCCCAAACTACGGGCAGCATGAATAGCACACTGGCTGTGTTGTTGCAGCCATGCATGTTTTATACTGACATGGTATAGAGCTTCAGAGAAAACATGCTAGTAATGGCTATCTGGGGGTTGGGTGTCTTGGCGGACTAGTGTGAGACAGGTTCCCGGAGGTTTCTCCCCACCCTGCTCCCTAGACTGTCAGGTCTCTCCCTATATGTATGTTTAGGAAATGACAAGTCTTCCTAGAGTAGATGCTGCCGTGGATTGCTCACTTTGACTAGTCCTTGCACGGTCTCCTGCCCGGCCTCTCAAAGTTTGTTTTTCTGAAACGCTGCAGTATTTCAGAGTAAAATGTGCCCGGGTGCAATAACACAGCCAGACTCTTATTGATGCAGTCCATGGCTTGGGCAGCATGAATTAGCTGAAGTGTTGGTGGTAAGGATTTCTCTAGTTTTCTGATCCATACTCACTATAGTCAATCTCTCTGCAGTATAAAAGGGCTGGTAACAAGGGCGCAATAATCATGCGGATATCACACATAAGAATTGCTTTAAGTCTGGTTCCCTCTTTCTTTTACATTGCAGTCATACAATATTCATTTATTGTGTTTTCCATATTATTTTTCAGGTGACATACAGCATGTTTGGTGCTTCAAGAAAGAAGTTTGTAGAAGGGGTCGAAAGTGACTACCATGATGAGAATATGTATTATAGCCAGTCCTCGATGTTTCCACATCGGTCGGAGAAAGACGTAAGTTGGATGCAACTTTTATTTTTTGTTCATTCTAATCACAATTGAAAGTATTCTTTAAAAGGGTTTTCCCATCTCCAAGATCCTATCCCAATGTGTAGTAGGTATAATATAATTATTATTATTATTAACAGAAAATGCCTTCAATTAGAAATGCTGTATAGTTTTTCTTGCCCTATCTCTTTCCTCATGCATGTGCAGGCATTGCAGGACCTTGGATAATCCATGGTTACGACCACTAGCAACTAGCTAACTGTCACTAGATCAGTAGTCGTAACCATGGATACCTAAGGTCCTGCAATGCCTGCAAATGGGGAAAGAGATATTTCAAATCACAAGAACTATCCTACATTTCTAATTGGAGGTATTTGCTAATGTTATTATTACACCTACTACGTATTGGGATAGGGTCTTGGGAGATGGGAATACCTATTTAAGTACACCCTGAAAAGTAGACTTGCCGTATTTTTCGGATTATAAGACGCACTTTTTTTCCCGCAAATTTGAGGGAAAAATGAGGGTGCGTCTAATAATGCTAATATACATTACTGGCCCCGGTGGAGCAGGGTCCCGTGGTCGCTGCTTGAGGAGGCAAGACGAGTGGAGCGTTTTCCGCAGGCTGGGGTGAGGGGGTGTTCGAATATGCGACTCTGCAGGTGTTCGGTGGTGCATGGGCTCCGCCGACATGTTGTGAAAGCCGGGAGCCCCCACACTTCCATGGTTTACTATGCGGTGGACTCCGGGAAAATGGCTGCCCGGGGGGCGAGGCATGTGCAGATGGAGATCTTGGGAGGTGAGATCTCAGCGCCAAGATCTCCATCTCTGCCATCGCCGCTCCTGGCAGCCATTTTCCCAGAGTCCACTGCATAGTAAACCATGGAAGTGCAGGGGCTGCAGGCTTTCACAAAATGTCAGCAGATCAACCGCACACCGCTTTTTCTCCCAGTCTGGGGTCCGCAGGACAGTCCCACTCCTGCCTCCTCCAGCAGCAACCCTGGGCCACCGCTGCCACGACCCCTGGTAAGCAATAAGACGCATGGATTATAAGAAGCACCACCATTTTATTAACAAAAAAAGTTTTTCCCTCTCTCACCTCAAAATTTGGGGCGCGTCTTTACAATCTTCAAAATACGGTAGTTACAGACTTGTTCTCCCTCTAGGCTTTTGTATTTGAATTGGAAGGGCGTTTTGCCATTAAGTGAAGCTTTTAGGAGATGACATTTATGTCCGACTAGTGAAAAGAATATCAAGAGAAATGATTGTCTAAAAAATTAAACTGATGGTGAAGGCTTCATTATAAGTAATTCAACATACATGTAAGTAGTGCTAGATCTATGGCCCTAAACTTTTGTAATACACCTAGAAATGTAAGTTTATGCCAGCATCAGAAGTGTATCAGAGGTGGTTTCATAAAATGTAATTTGGATTGGGGCGGGAACAGTTGCATTTCTTTTTTGTTAGATTGAAGGGGAATCTGTCATAATGATACTACCTCAAGGTGTTTATATGGTCATGGCTTGACTACAGAGCCAGGGAGTTGCCTATCAATTAGAGGTGGATGCAGCTGGATTACTCTGATATAAATATGTGCCATAATTCACCTTACAGGGAATCTGTGGTTGCTACTAATTTTATTTATTTTTATTTCCAGATGCTGGCATCTCCATCACCATCTGCATCGGGTCAGCTGTCCCAATTTGGGGCTAGTTTATACGGGCAACAAAGTAAGTTAATTACTCAAAGGGGTTGTTCTAAGAGTAAATATTTTAAGAAGAACTCTGGTTGTTTGTTTTCTTTTTTTTGTATGTTGTTCTTTTTCCTGTTATGATCATTACTAGTCACAGGAAAGCTGTCTGTCTAACTACCAAGACAGTCACTGATCACCAGAACTGAAGACTTCTGTCTGCTGTTTGAATGGTGCTGCTGTGCTTATACCCAATCACAGCTTCATTCATTTTTTTTTATGGGTCTGTCAAATATACACACGTGGTCAAAATTGTTGGTACCCCTCGTTTCATGACAGAAAAACCCACAATGGTGACAGAAATAACTTGAATCTGACAAAAGTAGTAATAAATTAAAATCTATGAAAATGAACAAATGAAAGTCAGACATTGCTTTTCAACCATGCTTCCACAGAATTTAAAAAAAATAAAACTCATGAAATGGGCCTGGACAGAAATGATGGTACCCTTAACTTAATATTTTGTTGCACAACCTTTTGAGGCAATCACTGCAATCAACCGATTCATGTAATTGTCAATGAGACTTCTGCACCTCTCGACGGGTATTTTGGCCCACTCCTCAAGAACAAACTGCTCCAGTTGTCTCGTGTTTGAAGGTTGCCTTTTCCAGACGGCGTGTTTCAGCTCTTTCCAAAGATGCTCAATAGGATTTAAGTCAGGGCTCATAGAAGGCCACTTCAGAACAGTCCAATGTTTTCCTCTAAGCCATTTTTGGGTGTTTTTAGCTGTGTGTTTTGGGTCATTATCCTGTTGCAAGACCCATGACCTGTGACCGAGACCAAGCTTTCTGACACTGGGCAGCACATTTGTCTCTAGAATCCCTTGATAGTCTTGAGATTTCATTGTACCCTGTGCCAGATGCAGCAAAGCAGCCCCAGAACATAAGAGCCTCCTCCATGTTTCACAGTAGGGACAGTGTTCTTTTCTTGATATGCTTGATTTTTCCTTCTGTGAACATAGAGCTGATGTGCCTTGCCAAAAAGATCCACTTTTGTCTCATCTGTCCATAGGACATTCTCCCAGAAGCTTTGTGGCTTGTCAACATGTAGTTTAGCAAATTCCAGTCCGGCTTTTTTTATGATTTTTTTTTCAACAATGAAGTCCTCTTTGGCTCATGCAACGACTGATGGTGCGATCTGACACTGATGTTCCTTGAGCTTGAAGTTCACCTTTAATCTGTTTAGAAGGTTTTCTGGGCTCTTTTGTTACCATTCGTATTATCCATCTCTTGATTTGTCATCAATTTTCCTCCTGCGGCCACGTCCAGGGAGGTTGGCTACAGTCCCATGGAGCTTAAATTTCCGAATAATATGTGCAACTGTAGTCACAGGAACATCAGGCTGCTTGGAAATGATCTTCTAACTTTTACCGTTAACTTGTTTGTCTATAATTTTCTTTCTAATCTCCTGAGACAACTCTTTTCTTCGCTTCCTCTGGTCCATGTCACCCAACAGCACAGTGAGTATCTGTAGCCCTGTATACAGGCCCACTCACTGATTCCAAGATTGTAGACACCTGTGATGCTAATTAGTGGACACACCTTGATTTAAAATGTCCCTTTTGTCACATTATTTTCAGGGGTACCGTCATTTCTGTCCAGGCCTATTTCATGAGTTTTATTTTTTTTTTTAATTCTGTGGAAGCATGGTTGAAAAGCAATGTCTGACTTTCATTTGTTCATTTTCATAGGTTTTTTATTATTACTTTTGTCAGATTCAAGTTTATTTCTGTGACCATTGTGGGTTTTTCTGTCATTAAACGAGGGGTACCAACAATTTTGACCACGTGTGTATCCGTGTATTGTACTTGGCAATCTCCGATAGTCTAATAAAAAATTAGTGGGGTGGCCATCAAGCATGCACACTAAAGCCTTTTTCAAATAAGGGCCAGAATTCTCCTCCTTCTGGTAGTTCTCAATCCTTTACCTAATGTTTTGTCAGATACCGCTTCGGTTCCATCTATTTTGAATGTTTCTTCATCCTTCCTAATCACTACAGAAGCAGTAAATTCTGCTTTCTCTTGCAGTGACTGCTAGTACATTTCAGAGCATGATTCTCTAATCTCTTCCATACCTATGGGATGGAGTTTCTGTATAACACAGATGTTGATAAATCCCCCTTAACTTGACTCTGCGCAGTTAGGCCTCATTCAGATGTTAGTGTTGACCATAATTGTTCTATTTTTTTCATCCGTGCTAAACTCATGGCGTAAGTACATTTTCTTCCGGCAGCATGGATAAAAGGTGCCAATATAAATCTGTGAAAAATGAGGATGAATGAACTCATGGAGATCAACATCCAACACTGCGGAGACACCATCACATGTTTCTCAACGCAGTGATTCTAGAGCAATGCCCCCATCCCTTATGGGAAATATGTAAAAACATGCAAAACACAAGCCGCGGAGACACCATCACATGTTTCTCAACGCAAGCAATACAAATCTGTGGGTCAGTGAAAAACACGTACAGCTCACGGATGGCATTTGTATGCTGTCCGTATTTAAAGTGGTTGTCGACCCTTTCTCATTTCTCATGTTTGTCTACATTAAAATAAAAACACTTATACTCAGGTGTCGGGTATTGATGCGAGTTTCTCGCATTGCACTTGCAAGTGTGACCCCGGCCTTAAGGGGGTTTTACACATAGCGATATCGCTAGCAATATCGCTAAAGCATCAATGATTTGGTGACGCAGCAGCGATATCGCTATGTGTGATACTTACCTCTGAACGGCTCCCCCCGCTGTCTGTCGCTGATCGCGCAGCTCCATTTCTCGTCGTCAGCTTCCTGCTGGTGCCGACGAGCGACGTGTGGATGCGAGCGGGAGGACGTCAGGATCGCCTCGTCTGAAAAGTAAGTAACGACCGCTAGATCGCTGCTGCATCGCTGTGAGATCTGCCTGTGTAGAAGCTCACTAGCAACCACCTAGCGATGCACCAGCGATCCTGACCGGGTCATATCGTGGTCGGGATCGCTGGTGCATCGCTAAATGTAAAGGGGCCTTAAGTGTTTTTTTATTTTAACGAGGCCAAACATGAAGTATTAGAAAGGGTTGTGCAAGTAGTGGACAACCTCTTTTATATTGCAAAGTATAGGAATGCTTGTAATTTATTTATCTGTTCGTGAAAAACACTCATTGACACACTGATGGTAAAAATGGACACCCGAACCATACACTGATGCAAAACACTGATGACACCGGTGCCATTTTTTTCAAGTATGTGTTAAAACACGGATATATGAATGGGCCCTTAGTCTATATATACAGTGCTCTTTGAAAGTTTGTTAATCTCTCAGATTTTCCATATTTTTGTATTAATTTGACATAAAACTGCATCAGGTTTTTGAACAAGTCCTGGAAGTTAAAAAAAAAAATAAAAAAATTAACAATTGATTAAAAAAAATTCGCTCCAATATCATGTGTGTATGACTTCATAAAGTATGCGAGTCTTTCCTTTCAGTATTGGGTGTGACCTCTTTGTGCGGTAATAACTGCATTTTAATGTTTCCAGTAACTGTTATTTAGCCCTACACATCAGCTTGGGCGAATTTCAGCCCATTGCTCCCAACAAAGATCAGGACTTTTGACTTGGCCTTTTCAAAATTTTATCTTTGTACTTTTCCTACTCTTTTCTAGAATGACGTGTGTTTTTAGTCGTTGTCGTGCTGCACGACCCACTGTCTCTTGAAATGAAGTTCATTGACAATGTCCTGACATTTTTCTTCTGGAATTTGTGGATAAAATTAATAATTTATTGTTGCATCAATGATCGCAAGCCTTCCTAGTTCAGATATAGTAAACCAGGCTCAAAAAATGCAGTGTCTTTTTAACAACAAAAATCTCATTTTAGTCTCCCCCATCTACAAAAATTGCATCCAATAACTTTTTGGCTTGTTCTGGTGACCTTTGGCAAACTGCAGATGGGCGACAATGTTTATTTTGGAGAGCAGTGGCTTTCTCTTTGTAATCATGCCATGGACACCATTGTTGTTCAGTATCCACCTGATGCTGGACACTTTAGCTGCTGTTGAATATTCAAGTGAGAGAGGCCTTTATTTGCTTAGAGGTTATCTTAGGGTTTCTTGTGTTTGTGACCCATATGGTCAACTAGCAAGACTTTGCTTGTTGGTTAACCTCTTTGGGGAGGGTAATAATAGGCTTGAATTTCCTCCGTTGGTACCCAAACTGACTGGATTGATGGAGTCCAAACTCTTTAGCGAGCATTTTGTAACCTGTTGAGCATGAGCATTAACAATTCTTCTGAGGTGTTCAGAAATCTTTTTTTTCTTCTTCTACAAGCGTGCGTGAACATCAGACTTTGTCAGATCTTTGTTCTTTAAATAAGATCGGTTGCCCACTCACACCTGATTGTCATCCCATTGATTGAAAACACTAGACATATTGTTAAAAGTGAAAGTCTTGACATTTTTTACTTAATTGATTTGTTAAAGTCTGTAGTTTTAGGACAAATTGATGCAGATATGTATTGTTCAACATATTTATCAACGATTTAGATGAAGGAATTGAGGGTAAACTGATTAAATTTGCTGATGACACAAAGCTAGGAGGGATAGCTAATACTAGAGAAGAGAGAGAGAAGATTCAAAAAGATATAAATAAACTGGAGCAGTGGGCAGCAACTAACAGAATGGTTTTTAACAGGGAAAAATGCAAAGTACTACATCTGGGCAATAAAAATGAAAAAAGCATATACAGAATGGGAGGAATAGGGCTAAGCAACAGGTTGCATGATTTGGGAATGTTTAGCCTGCAAAAGAGGGGGAGACAGAAGCACACAATAGGGTCTTATCCAGTGATATAAACGTTTCACAGATATGGATCCACTCACCTGGTTCAGTTGTGTGAAACACAACAACCATAAGCACAAATGGGTAGGATCCGATGAACTGCAGCAATCAGCCGGTCACTGGAATTGCATATATAGGAAGGAGAGAAATCCGGCTTTCAGGATCGCGCTGTTCCAGTCCAAAGTTCACAGGGAGTTAATCCAAGGACCAAGCAGTGATTATAACTTCCTTTTTATTCCATAAACTCTACGCGTTTCGTGTACACACTGTACACTTCCTCAGGAGAAAAAGTTACACTGGCATCACATTCCATTCTCCTTATATACTAGCTTCCCCAGGAAGTGAGGTAGATGCTCATTGCACTTAAAAAAAATTCACACATAACTATCAACATAATATAAAATCACAAAAATCACTAATAGATGAATTTTAGTGATTTTATATTATGTTGATAGTTATGTGTGAATTTTTTTTAAGGAGAATGGAATGTGATGCCAGTGTAACTTTTGCTCTCTCCTTCCTATATATGCATAGCCTGCAAAAGAGAAGACTGAGAGGAGGACTTAATAACTGTCTACAAATATCTCAAGGGCTGTGATATTGTAGAAGGATCATCTTTATTCTCATTTGCACAAGGAAAGATTAGAAGCAATGGGATGAAACTGAATGGGAGGAGACACAGATTAGATATTAGAAAACACTTTTGACAGTTAGTGATCAATGAGTGGAACAGGCTGCCACGAGAGGTGGTGAGTTCTCCTTCCATGGAAGTCTTCAAACAGAGGCTGGACAGACATCTGACTGGGATGACTTAGTGAATCCTGCTTTGAGCAGGGGGTTGGACCAGATGGCCCAGGAGGTCCCTTCCAACTCTACGATTCTATGATTCTATATTCAGAAATATTGAAAGTTTTCAAGGTTTCAAAAAAAATGTTAAGCACCATTGTATACACCTAAGGCCTCTTTCACACTTCCGTTTTTGACAATCAGTCAAGATCCGCCGATTTGGAAAAAAAACGGATCCGCCATTTTTCTTTGCGGATACGTTTTTTTCCCCATTGACTTTCATTATAGGCGGATCTTGACGGATTGCCGTCCATTGCATCCGTTTTTGTGCGGATCCGCCAAAATGTTGCTGTCCGTCAACATCCTCAAACACTTCCAAACGGAGCTTGCAACGTTTTTTTGGCCGGCGGATCCTCTAGACACTGATTTAACCCGAAATTCTGTCTGGGTGCCGGACAACACAAAAAAATTCCCCCTCTCCCTCTCTCTCCCCCTCTCCCTCTCTCTCCCCCTCTCCCTCTCTCCCCCTCTCCCTCTCTCTCCCCCTCTCCCCCTCTCCCTCTCTCTCCCCCTCTCCCTCTCTCCCCCCCTCTCCCCCCTCTCCCTCTCTCCCTCTCTCTCCCCCCTTTTCCAGGCTGCGATTCCTTTAACATTCTTCATTTGGCGGATCCGTCCAAAAAACGGTCGGGTGGCATCCGTTCTCATCAGTACTAAAACGGATCCGCTATCCGTCCTTTTGGCGGATTTTAACTGACACTAATAACTGAAGTGTAAAAGAGGCCTAATTTATGGCAATTTAGTAGTGAAAATTTTCTCAAATGTATTCCAAAGCCAGACTGGTGTACAATTTCTGGAGATGGTGCATGCCTGTTGATTATATGGTGTGTGCCTCTTAATGAATCAGATGCATCTAACTCTAGAAGTTCCAGTTATTAAAGTTGTCCAGGATTGGCATGAAAATCTGCAGTCAGTTTTTGGGACTGTAGACTTGTGAATCCTCACAGGTCGTGCTCGGGATTCTCCACCGCCAGGGGCAGGCCATCATGTGACTGCAAGTCTGCAATTTCTATACTCTTCACGGCCACATTCCAACTAGACCTTCATGGCCCCAGCTCAAGGCACATAGTTACTGAAGACTTTTGTGTAAAACCTGGACAACCCCTTTAAGACTGGTATTCACAGCTGCAGTCCTAAGGAATCAGCCCCCTTATGCTCCTTGTGTCCTTACCTGAGAGCTAAGTGTGAAAGAAATGGCAGATTGACAGGTTAGAAAGCATATCTTTCCGTCTTGTGCTAATAATGAGACTAAGAGGGAAGTTATTGAATACATCGAGATGGGAATGGTGTGTGGAGCTGACTGGTTGACAAAGCTGGCCACTATTTTTCTATGGTGCATAATTATATAGTTGATGAGAGTGAGAAGTTATAGTAGCTCAGGTAGGTTTAAACTCCTTATACATCAGACAGGAGAGCGGGGGTTTATTAGGAAGGAATAGGGCTGACTGTAATAATGACGTCAGATTGTAGCTCAGCCAGTGTCGAGCATTAACTTCCAATTTGAGCAGCAAAGTAGCTAGTGGTAGTCAGTGAGGCTTCGTAGCTTGCCTTTCAGATCGCTATTGTGGCTGAAGGTAACAGAAGAAACCATGCCAAGAGGTGGCACACTTAAGTACTAGTGGTAATAACTATACAAACAAAAAAAAATGCTAGGGTGGTTCTTTGCTTTTATTATTTTAGATCCCATAAAACATAGCAAGTTTCAGTTACAATTGTTTAACCAGAACGCTTCGTGCTGTTGTGCCAGGTCTTCTGATCAGAAGTGTTGCCAGGGATGCAGGTTTGCTGGCCTCCTGTCCGGTGGCCACAAATATGGTATCGGACCAGGTCATGTGAATCTTTTTGCTCAACTTTTAATTGCAAGAATTAGGCCTGTTTCACACATCAGTTTTTGTGTTCAGTCAAAATCCGCTAAAATGGCAGATAGCGGATCCGTTCCTGTACTGACCACAACGTTTGTCACCGGACCGTTATTTTAACGGATCCGTTAAAGGAACCGCTGCCTGGGGAGAGAGGGAGAGAGAGAGATTTTTCAGCCGCCAGAACAGAGTTTAGGGTTAAATTTCCGGCTGAGTGAAGTCTTTTGGGCATGCGCAGTGAGAAGTGCGGATCCTGCCGCCCGAAAAAACGTTGCATGGTCCGTTCGGGCATGTTGGCGGACGTCAAAATTTTGGCGGATCCGCAAAAAAAAAAACGGATTGCCATCTGTCAAGATCCGCCGGTAATGCAACTCAATGGGGGAAAAAAAACAGATCCGCCAAGAAAAATGGCGGATTCGCTTTTTTTTGCAAAACGGCGGATTTTGACTGATGGACAAAAACGGATGTGTGAAACCGGCCTTTGTCTGCCACTCCATTACAAGAGTAAAAATGAACTAGTGAGTATATTTGACAAACCCCTTAGGTGAACGGTCTTAGGCCAATTATGTAACAGCAATAACTATTCATAGAAGAATTAAGAAAAGAAAAACATTTCCAAATGAAACTGTGTGATGTATGTTGGTATCTAATAGAGAAATGTAATGTTTTATTCATGGGCAACACCTTTAAAATTCAGATTTTGAAGTTCTAAAATGTAATTGGTCATAAATTGTGAAGTTCTCAGCTGCTTCCTTGTACTTATATGTAGTCTTGCTTTCTATAGGTGCACTAGGCCTTCCAATGAGGGGGATGAGCAACAATACTCCTCAGTTAAACCGCAGCTTATCACAAGGCACTCAATTACCAAATCATGTAACGCCGACAACAGGGGTACCAACAATGTCACTTCATACGCCACCATCGCCAAGCAGGTAATTGCAAAATATGCAGTTTTTACTTATTAACCTTCTTTTTTATTACCTTGACTTGAATTTATCAATAGCACCTAAATGATATTAAGTTTGTATATACGTCTTTCAGTCCAAATATTCGTTTTGTCATACAATGCAAGTTTACATTGCTTGCCTCTCTTCCTGCTGATCCCCTTAATGATGTGTTTCAGGGGTATCTTACCGATGAATCCCAGGAACATGATGAACCACTCCCAGGTTGGTCAGGGCATTGGAATTCCCAGCAGGACGAATAACATGAGCAGTTCAGGTTTAGGTAGTCCAAACAGAAGCTCGCCCAGCATAATATGTATGCCAAAGCAGCCATCATCCCGGCAACCTTTTACTGTGAACAGGTAAGCAGCTTTTTCTTATGGTCTTTAGGGCTTTGATATGGATGGCACAGATAAATATTCCAACATGGGGCACCTTTCATACATTTATGGCATAATCTGCGTATTTGTCGTAAATGACTAGGATGGAGACACCATTTTTTATTCTATTCTTACTGTGGTTTACCACTCTAGATTGCAGTCCTCGGGACACCAAAAGGGAGTCTGTCAGCACAGAATGACTGTTCAAACCAAGTCCAGGTGCTCGGTGCACCCTTGGCGTGGCAAAAAGATTAACTGTAGTTCTCCACCTACTTGTTTTCCAAGTAGGTAGGAAGAGACCTCAAACTGTATGGCCACGCTAGGGGTGCACCAAACTCTTGTACATGGCTTGAGCAGTAATTCTAGGCTCACAAACTCCCTTTAAAGACTGGAATACAGGCTTAGCGTAATGCTGGCAAGAGGAAACAGAGTAGTGGACAGTATTATATGCCCCCTCTGCTGAGAAATCTGGCATTGTAATGGAGAATGTTTAGCTAGTTACAGGTCATTTGTAACACAACAAAGCAAGTGAAAAAGTGAAGTGAAAGCCCAGGACATCCAGCTGGTCACTTTATTAAAAGTAGTATTCTCATCTTTATAGGTGGGTATTGTCAGATATTGTTTGTAAATGCAAGCATCTTTGCACCTTATGCCTTTTTTAAATTTGCAGCTTTTTTGATATACTTACACTTTTGTTTAGATCAACTTCTGTATAGCTGAAGCTTCCTAGGATTTGAAGATCAGTGCTTACAAGCTCAGTAGAAAAGATCTTGTAACCACTGTGCATGTTTTGCTGTCTAGCAGTGGTCGGTTGCTATAAGCTGTAAACAACAGTAAAGTGTTAGTGTGAAGAACTTATCATTTTATTAAACAGTAAATGGCAAAAGGGGTTGTATTCATAAGCATTGTTTGATAATAACTATTTATGAAGATTAACCCTTTAATTTGCCCCTCCCAACAAAGTGGAATCAGCTGCCGATAGCATCTACTGCACCTCTCCATTGCACTAGTTCTTATAGTTCTCCCCCCACACTGAAAATGGCATGGCACTTTCTTGCCTATGCTGTGATGTATGTCTCCCTTTGTATTGTTTTTCACATCCTAGTCTGTATTCTCATTTTACCTGATATTTTTCAAAACTAATGTTGTCCCCTTTGATCATACAGCATGTCTGGATTTGGTATGAACAGAAATCAGGCGTTTGGTTTGAACAATTCATTATCAAGTAATATTTTTAATGGGACAGGTGAGTACTTTTTTAACTGAAGTATTTGTTACAATAGATGTCACCGCTCATGTATTATTTATATCATATTTTGATATTTGTTTAATCACTTTGATAAGTTATATTATTAGAAGTCTACAATTACCAAAGTTGTAATATTCTTATGGTGAAGGGTGCGGGAGTTCTTAAACACGTCTTTGTCCATTTTCACTACATTAGATGCGGTTGTTTCAGGAAGACTGTCCCTGTGTGTTTGGGCAAACCACTATCAGAGTACACTTACCATATCTGTGCATTACATAATCAACAATACATTTGCATGCATGACAAATAATGCTGCGGATGGGAATCCTAGCAGCTGGGGGTAAGAAGTGGGGCCCCCATCATTCGGCTACTCACTGGGACGTCTTTTAAAAGTCCATGGACAACTCATATAAGTGGAATGTGCCCTTTTCTATTTAAAATGTTGATTCTCTTCTATTGGCATGAGTATTGAATGTTCCATATCAGTGGTTGATGATCTGTGTCTCATACCGTCGAGATGCATATAATACAAAGGTATTAGAATGGAGAGCTACAGCTGGACTATATACTATACTATTTTTTAATAGTAAGGCTGGCATCACACATGTTTCTCTGTCCTTACTTGAACTGCAAAACGCTAATGTATGACACTGGTGTAAAAGACGTGCATTATAAGCAAATCTAAGTAAGGCTACTTTCACACTAACTTTTTTTGCGCTGCGCCTCATGCGCATTCCAAACGCAAGCAAAAAACGCATTAAGCGTTTTGTATGCGTTTGCTGTTTTTTGTGTGCATGCGATTTAACCAGTTTGTCGCCATGTTAACTCTAAACATGCATGTGATTTTAAACGCATGCGTGCGTATGTCCTAGCGCATGCTTGCGATCCCATAGACTGTAATGTTGTTTTTTTTGCGCATTCCGTGCACTAACGTGCGCATGCGTTTTTTGGCAGCAGTTGGGCGCAAAGAAAAATGCAACATGATGCGTCTGGCGCGCCTGGGCGCACACCTGGAAAAAACGCAGCGCACGAAAATGCTCATGAACGCGTATGCGCCTGCCATGTTAAAGATAGGGGAGCAATGCGCATGCGCACGAGGCGCAGCTCAGAAAAACGCTAGTGTGAAACCAGCCTTACTGCATTTAGTAAATGCAAGAGGACCATGCACGTCAGAGCTTACAATCTGCATGTGTAGCCATGAAGTGGCACAGATAAATTTGTCATTGGTTACAGCTTTCTGGCCCTGTGCTGTATGTAATCTCTGGGCCCACAGTACTTCCATCTCTGGCGATTAAATGATCTAGAATAACAGTGGACTATTTTCTGGCCTTCATCCTTCTACAATTATCAGCATACTTCTGCATTTATCACGCTGCAATGTATATTAGGTGCTTTTATTACAAAAAATGGGATTATGAGCCAAGAGCTACATTTGTCGAACTCATTCACAATTCTAGGCTATGCTTGCTCATCACTTTTGCTATGCCTTTGTTTTCTAGACGGAAGTGAAAATGTGACCGGTTTGGACCTTTCAGATTTCCCTGCACTAGCTGATAGAAATCGAAGGGAAGGAAGTGGCAACCCTACACCGTTAATAAACCCTTTGGCTGGAAGAGCTCCCTATGGTAAGGCAATGCTTATTTCCTGGAAGCGTGATTACAAATGCCGTAGCGTGGATGCTGTTCAGCTGAGATTCATGGTGTTTTTTTCCTCCTTTGCAATGTTTCTGACCGCTTAGATTTTTTTCCACTAAACAATAGTTTCCCTCTGACAACTTTGTAGATACCGTATTTTCCGGCGTATAAGACAACTTTTTAACCCCTGAAAATCTTCTTAAAAGTCGGGGGTCGTCTTATACGCTTAGTGCATATGGTGGGGGAGTGGTCCCGATGAACAAGGGAGGGTGTAAGTGGTGTTATCATCCCCCTTTTACCTCATTGGTGGCAGCGGTGCGGCGGCTCCTCCTTCAGCAGTGTGGCGGCGGCTCCTCTTTGTCCAGCGTGGGGGCGCTGTGCTGGGGGGCGGCTGCGGCGGCTCTCTGTCCAGCGTCGGTGCTCCTCCGTCATTTCCCCAAAGCCCGGAGGCCCAGGCAGCTCCATTGCTGCGATGTGGTGGGAAAATGGCCGCCGGAGCCCACGCATGCTCAGATTCAGATCTCGTCCCGAGATCTCGGTAGATGAGATCTGAATCTGAGCATGCACGGGATCCGGCGGCCATTTTCAGGGAGGCCACCGCATCGCAGCAGTGGAGCTGCCTGGGCCTCCGGGCTTTGGGGAAATGCCGGAGGAGCCCTGACGCTGGACAGAGAGCCACGACAGCCGCCCCCCAGCACAGCGCCCCCACGCTGGACAAAGAGGAGCCGCCGACCCCCCAGCACAGAGCCGCCACAGTGCTGATGGAGTAGCCGCCGATCCCCAGCACAGAGACCCACAGACAGCACCGCTGCCACCAATGAGGAAAAAGGGGGATGATAACTCCACGTACACCCTCCCTTTGTCATCGGGACCACTCCCCCGCACCTGGCATATAAGCTGACACACGGCATATAAGAAGACCCCCGACTTTTAAGAAAATGTTCTACTTTAGCTGGAAAAGTTGGGGGGGTCGTCTTATATGCCGGAAAATACGGTATATTACTTTATCTTCTGGTCCTGAGCAGCCGTCTCAAAATTTGGCTTTGCAACATTGAAAACAGATGTCTCTGTAAGCTTTTACAATGCCTGGGGACTTCAGATTGCCGTACAGCTAATGGTTTTGGTGGTACTTCTTAGAATACAGACCACCATAGCAAGGCCTGCAAAGGATGATGGGAGATTTTAGCTAGATTTCTCTAAATGATTCCACTAAAAGCTTGGTTCACACACGGTATAAAAGGTTATTGGCAATTTGCCTCACGGTGGTTATATTGTGACGAGATTTCTGTCTTCATTAGATCCAAGTGCTAAAATACTGTTTATACGGCATAATTTTAACACCCTGTTCTATGGGTATATTTTGGCAAAATCGGAGTGAAATAGAAACACTCACAAATTGAAACATTGTTTTGAGTGGCCATCTGAAGATTGACATGAAGTGAAAAAATGTGGCATTGAGGGGAGTAAATATCACTAAGCTTAAGATGCCATTTTTATTTAATGAAAGACTTGACAGCCTCAGACGATTTTTCTAAATATCACCTATTAGCAAAAGTGCTCAGAATTAACAATAATAACCCCTAAAAGGACATGCACTTTCACTTTAAGAGGCGCTGTAGAAGAATGTGCAATACTGCTACACATGGTAGTATTCTAAAGCCTGGAAGTTCGGCCCTGACTTTTGCTAGAAAGCTTGTCCACTTCATGGGATGGTGGAGTTACTGCTGAATAGATGAAAAAGAGCAGCCCCAGACTGGTGGTTAAATAACCCTTAACTTCTCCAAGCAGAATTTCCTTGAAAACACAGATCCCCTACCCCCACCCCTTATAGGACGCCATATCTTGCAGCAAGTTAAACTCCAATTCCGTTGCAGAAATGTGAGGGTCAGCCTCAGATTGCTGATGCAGATGTGTTGCAAGTCTGCATCATCTTTTGGAACCAAACCAATCTGAACTGTACACACTCTCCCATCATTTTCCTTATAGTGAGAACTCTGAAGATCGCAGTAAACCTGTATAATGCTGTGTATATATGGCAGCTTTTATGGCTTGTGAAATATCTGGATATGTGTACTAATAAAGAGCTCTTGCTTTCGCAGTCGGTATGGTGACAAAGCCAGCAAGTGAGCAGTCTCAGGACTTCTCAATACACAACGAGGACTTCCCTGCATTACCAGGCTCCAGCTATAAGGATCCAACATCGAGCAATGATGACAATAAATCTGTACGTACCAATGAGGCAATTGATGAAAACTTATTCTACTTTGACATTTTATGGATTCAAAATTTTTAGCAGTGACTACCAGTTAATAAAATGTTCTTTTGAGCTGGCCTTTACTGCAGACAGCCATTCCTGCTTCTGTTCCCTTGGAATGCGCATTGCTGGCCATTTTTTTGGTTGGAATGAGAACAGTTCTGCTAAGGATGTAGAAGTATTATTGAAGTATATTAAGGACCAGATGGTTTTTTGCTTTAGCTCTAATATTTTTCCTTCCCTTCTTTCAAGAGCCATAACTGGCGCCATTTTACTGGAGCCAAATTTTTCTTGCTCCAGCAAATTAGCGGTACATGCGCAGTACCATCTATCTGCACAGGTGGGCCGCACTTGCACAGATTGAGCGCATCACTTTCCGAAAGATGCTACTGTGCGAGCGCCATTTTGTTGAAGCAAAAAAAAATATTTTTTTTATGTTCACAATATTAACTACACAAGCACAGTATTTAAAATGGGGGAGGCAGGTCACTGAAGGTTCAGTGACATGTCATTTAAGCCACAATGATGACGATGAGGCCAGAGTACCAAACACCTGCCCAGTCTTGCCCCTGTGTATCTCAAAAATGCAAAAACAATAAACAAGAACCACAAGACGGATTTCTTCACCTCAGGTATCATTTTAGTTAGTGTAACAGTGCCAACCTGACAATGCCTGTAGTTGACATAGCAAAATCCTGAGGACAGATTTGCTTTAAGTAATAGTTGATTGTATTAATATCTTCATTATGTTTTTCATGAGCAGAATTTAAATACACCCGGAAAGACTGCCTCAAGTACAGATGGACCCAAATTTCCAGGAGACAAAAGCTCCACAACACAAAATAATAACCAGCAGAAAAAGGGGATCCAGGTCTTACCTGACGGTGAGTTCTTTTATACATTGCGCTACGTCAGATGCAAGCTTAACCTTTTCTCAACACCTGTTGTATAATATACATAACAAAATAGTCCAAAACTAATAGCCACCTCAATTCAGCATATTATATCTCAATTTCTGCCACAAATTTGTGCAGACATAACAAAGGCAAATAGGCAAAAATAGATGAATCAATAAAACCAATCATTTATTAATAAATTTCATAAAATTCTTTTTACAAGGAAATTTCTAAAAAAAGGGAGTACAAATGTAATGATAGATGCTAATAGCTAATAGTTCTAAAAGCAGAAGAAACACATCTTTGATTAAATAGTGTGAAATACACACTGCTCATATACGCCCCCTATTGAGGAAGCCAGTATGGCGAAACGGCGCTGTCGGGGTAACCAGACACGTGTATGAGAGAGCCGCAGAAGTTTTACACATGTAAGTTGTTGTAAATTGCAAACAGGATTGCATTGTTACATCATGCAGGAATAGCTTATTTCAAACTGAATCAGTATAGCTGGCATATTAAGCAGGACACATGATTAACCTGTAGTTCTCTGCACTAGGCATTGGATATATTCACATTAAGGAGAAATTTTCTTTGCCGCACACACAGTTAGGTTGTTCCTTTGTTACAACAATTAGATACATATTTACACAATCAGGTAAGTTTATGCATTTTTGTTTATAAGTATTTGTAATTAATCAGAGAAACATTGAGAACAAAAGTCGCTACTATCTGAGCATTTATGCATTGTGATTACTCCATTAAGGATTAGTTAGCCTTGTCTTTGATTATCATGGTATACACATAGTATAGGGAGCTAAACCCAATTGTTATTTACCTTCAGCAGTGTGTATTTCACACTATTTAATCAAAGATGTGTTTCTTCTGCTTTTAGAACTATTGGGCCTTTTCCTAAAAATATTTAGACAGAAGTTTATATAAATATAGCTTATGAATTTATGCTTAAGTAATAAACACTATTTGGAGATAATTTGTATGTAAAAAAATTAAAAAAGAAAAGGAAAAAACATTCTGTGATTATGTTGCATAAAGCTTAATTCTGTGAGCATCTATCATTACATTTGTACTCCCTTTTTTTTAGAAATTTCCTTGTAAAAAGAATTTTATGAAATTTATTAATAAATGATTGGTTTTATTGATTCATCTATTTTTGCCTATTTGCCTCTGTTGTATAATATGCATCAAATGTATTGTGTGGTAGCACGGAGCGAGCTCAGGATGGGAGCCCACAACATACCCAACAGATGCTGGCTGCGTTCACTTGATTGATCCTTTAAATGCTGCAGTTAAGGCACTTGTGCACCCCTTGGATCAAATACTTCAGCTCATCAACCCCATCCCTCCTGCTACACGATTGTGTTGCCATGTCAGTTGGAGGCCTGGTAAGTTGGTAGTCCTGGGAAACCCAGCCATGCTGTTGAATTGTATTACAAGAGTAAGCAATCAGGTGATCACAAGTGCAACTTTCCTAAGGTGACTAAAGAAGCAATACATTTAAAAAAAAGAAAGAAATTGAAATTCCAGAATTGCTGTTTTTTGGTCGTTGCAGAAAAAAGTTCAAAATGTCTCATGTTACCCCAAAATGATATCCGTAAAAATCTGCTTGACACATCAATAAAAAACAAGCCATAGCAAGGTTGAGTTTACAGAGTAATAAGTTTCCACAACTGAAAAGAAATCAAACAAATAAGGGAAAACAAAACAGCAACAGTTTGGATTTGGCGGTATGGCAGTACGGCCATGAAGAATCTTGTTGTCAGGTACTTTTTACCACACCATAAACGTCATAAAAGCAACCACCTTCATCTCCCAAAAATGAAAAAAAAAAAAAAATTGTTTTGTTTTGCAATTTTGCCGCCATTAGAATTTTTCTTCTGGTTTCCCAGTACAATGTATGGTAAAACTAAAATTCAAAACTACAGCGTGTCCTGCCAAAAACAAGCCCGCCCTCATACAGCATTGTGGATGGAAAAATTGAAGTAGTTATGGCTCCTTGAAGAAGTTTAGGAAAAATGAAAGTGCAAAAAAGCAAATTGGCTGCAGCGCAAAGGTGTTAAAGGAGCTGTCTGAGAATTAAAGATATTAAAGTTTCGGTAGGAAATGTTATACAATAAAGAGAAAACGAAAAGGAATCAAACATTATTTGCCTGTTAACTCCTCCATCTCCATTGTTTTCGCCAATCTTTAGGGTGTGTGCAGACGCTGCGGAATCCGCTGCAGATTAATCCGCACGGATTTTGCAAAAACCGCAGATAAACCGCAGGTCAAAAGACCTGCGGATTATCTGCGGTTTTGCCTGCGGTTTGGTCCTGCGGATTCACCATCTCCACAATGGTTGAGATAGGAACCCGCTGCGGATTCCGCAGAAAGAATTGACATGTCAATTCTTTCTGCGGTTTCAAAACCGCAGCAAATCTGCGCGGATTTTTCCGCAACGTCTACACAGCGTTTTTTTTACCATTCATTTGAATGGTACTGTACACCGCTGCGTGTCCGCAGCGGCCAAAACCGCTGCGGAATCCGCAGAGTGTGCACATACCCTTATCTATATTACTGGAGTGACAACATGTGTTTCATCCACTTGGCCTCATTGATCATGTGTATGTACATTATGATCACTACAGCAAAATTCACTGGGAGGACTATTAGAGCATTGGACTGGTGGGGATTTAACAGGTGAGTATTTGTTTTTCTTCATTTTATGACCTTTCCAGATGCTAATTTAACAAATGCCCGACCAGGCGATTTTTTTTTTTTTGCTTTTTTCTCTCCTTTTTTTGAGCTTTCGTGTGTTCCGTCCTTTGTTACGAGAGCCATAACTTTTTTTTCTCTTCTGTTGACCTAACCATTGGGGTGGTGTTGTTTTTTTCTTTTTTTTTTTTTCAGGATGAGTGGTACGTCTGAATGACACCTTTCATTCTATTATGTGATGCATTGGAAAGCGGGAAAAACATTCCAAGTGCAGCAAAATAAAAAAGTGTAATTGTTTTTGGGAGGTTTCATTTACATAATTAATTTTATAGTTAAAGTGGCCTGGCAGTATGATTCTCCAGGTCAGTACGATTATGACGATACCAAACATGCAAAGTTTTTATTTTATTGAAGTGGTGAAAAAAAAAACTTGAATTTTTTGTGGAAAAAAAAAAAGCAATTCCGTTTGTCACCATTTTTGACAGCCGTAACATTTTCAATTTTCAGGATATGGACCTGTGCGAGGGCTTGTTTTTGTGACCATTTTTGTTTTTATTTTTTTTTTCTCAGAAAAACTGCAGTCCTGGCCTTTTTTTAATTCTTTTTCTCATTGCGTCATTTACCAATCAGATTAATTTATTTTATTTATTGAGAGATCAGACTTCATATTCTTCGTGTCATAACTTATGTTTCCATTAGTTAGCCATATTGGGGCTTGCTTTTTTGCATGATTATTCTGCAGATCCTAAACATGTATAGTTTATTTTTTTTTCTAAGTGGTGAAAATAAATTTGCAATTGTTAAAAAAAAAATAAAAATAAAAAAATAAGGTTTTAATTTTTTGGGATATAGGGTGCTGTGAATGCTTATTTTTTGCACCCTCAGCAGATCTTTATTCCGATACTTTTTAGGGGTAGTTATGATGGTTTAATCGCCTTTTATTGCAATGTTGCTGTGGCCAAGAAAAAATCATAATTCTGTCAGCTTGATTTTTTTCTTTGTTACACAGTTTACCGATCAATTAATTTATTTTATATTTTGATAGATCAAACTGTTATGAACGCAGCAACCAAATGTGTGTTTTCTTTTCATTTTAATTTTAAATAGGCACTGCTATGTGTAGCTAAAATCACAAACTCCTATGAATACCAGCCACTTTCTGGCTTTCTTAGGAGATCGTAATGACAGGAATGGGGGCCTTCAGCACTTGACTGCTGATTTAAATCAGCCGTTATGTGCAGGGAAAGATGTGGGCTCGACATGAAACCCTGCATCAATGTCAGGGAGCCAGCATATGATATAATTTTACATCGTATGTTGTGAAAGGGGTTAATGAGCATAGCGATACGAAATACAGTGATTTTGTAAGTTTGCCCACTGACAAAGACATGAACAGTCTATAATTTTAAGTGTAGGTTAATTTTAACATGAGAGATACTTCAATGGTGATGTGGTTAGCTACAAAAATGCATACATGAGGAGGTGGGAGTCTGAATTGAATGTGGCCATAGAAGATGGGCAATGGGATAGCGCCATCAAATATACCTACCAGTCTAATATTTCAATGACTCTTCACAAATCATATTTCAAGATTCTAACCAGGTGGTATTTCACCCCTATTAGATTATCACATATAAACCAGGAGCATTCTCCCCTTTGTTGGAGGAACTGTGGTCAACAAGGAAACCTTTTTCACCTGTTCTGGGGCTGCCCGAAGATTAAAGATCTTTGGAACAGAGTGTCACTGCATATCAATTCCTTTTTCCAAAATTTCATAATCACTCCCCAAAGAGCTTTGCTGTCTCTAGACTTAGAACTTGTTGACCCGTCAGTTAAATTTGTTATCATACATATCTTTCTAGTAGTAAAGAATACAATTGCTTACTGGTGGAAAAAATCTGACCCACCATTATTTTGTGAAATTTTGGACAGACTTCATCAGCATAGTTCCATAGAAAATAGATTTGCAACCGTTAATGATGGATTAATCAGATATTCCAACAAATGGAAGGTTTGGAACACTAAATTCTGTAACACTTAATTATACTTGGTGCGGTTTGAATTCGCTAACTTGGCTTCATATATATGTGCATTGTATGGGTTTTGATACATTACTTATGTATATTCATGTACTTGTATGGCATTGTTAAAAAGACTTGAGTTCTCTACTTTTTATTCCCTTAATCCTCTTTCCCACCCTTTTCCCTTTGTTAATTCCCTTTCTTTCCCTTCTTTCCCTCCCCTTTTCCCAACCCTTGTTATTTACTAAAATCCAATAAAAGAATTTTGAAATTTTAACATGAGAGATAAAGTATCAAAAATAAAATCCAGAAAATCACATTGTACAAATTATATAAATTTATTTGCATTTTGCAGTGAGAAATAAGTATTTGATCCCCTACCAACCATTAAGAGTTCTGACTCCTACAGACCAGCTACACTCCTAATCAACTCGTTACCTGCATTAAAGACAGCTGTCTTATATAGTCACCTTTATAAAAGACTCCTGTCCACAGACTCAATTAGACAGTGAGACTCTAACCTCTACAACATGGGCAAGACCGAAGAGCTTTAGAAGGATGTGAGGGACAAGATCATAGACCTGCACAAAGCTGGAATGGGTTACAAATCCATAAGTAAGACGCTGGGTGAGAAGGATACACTGTTGGTGCAATAGTAAGAAAATGGAAGAAATACAAAATAACTGTCAATCGACGTTGATCTGGGGTACCATTCAAAATCTCACTGTGTTGGGGTATCCTTGATCATGAGGAAGGTGAGAGATCAGCCTAAAACTATACGGGGGGAACTTGTTAATGATCTCAAGTCAACTGGGACCACAGTCACCAAGAAAACCATTGGTAACACATTACGCCGTAAAGGTTTAAAATTCTGCAGTGCCCGTGAGATCCCCCTGCTCAAGAAGGCACATGTGCAGGCCCGTCTGAAACTTGCCAATGAACACCTGGATGATTCTGTGAGTGATTGGGAGAAGGTGCTGTGGTCAGATGAGACAAAAATTGAGGTCTTTGGCATTAACTCAACTCGCCGTGTTTGGAGGAAGAGAAATGCTGCCTATGACACAAAGAACACCATCCCCACTGTCAAGCATGGAGGTGAAAACATTATGTTTTGGTGGTATTTCTCTGCTAAGGGCACAGGACTACTTAGCCACATCAATGGGAGAATAAATGGAGCCATGTACCGTAAAATCCTGAGTGACATCCTCCTTCCCTCCGCCAGGATATTAAAAATGGGTCGTGGCTGGATCTTCCAGCGAGACAATGACCCAAAATATACAGCCAAGGCAACAAAGGAGTGGCTCAAAAAGAAGCACATTAAGGTCATGGAGTGGCCTAGCCAGACTCCAGACCTTAATCCCATTGAAAACTTATGGCTGGAGTTGACGCTCTGAGTTGCCAAGCGACAGCCTCAAAATCTTAATGATTTAGAGATGCTCTTCAAAGAGGAGTGAATCAAAATTCCTAATGACGTGCTCAAATCTCCTCATCGTCAACTACAAAAAATGTCTGACTGCTGTGCTTGCCAACAAGGGTTTTGCCACCAAGTATTAAGTCTTGTTTACCCGAGGGATCAAATACTTATTTCTCCCTGCAAAATGCAAATAAATTTGTATAATTTAGACAATGTAATTTTCTGGATTTTATTTTTGATATTCTATCTCTCAATGTTAAAATTAACCTACCCTTAAAATTATAGACTGTTCATGTCTTTGTCAGTGGGCAAACTTACAAAATCAGCAAGGGATCAAATAATTCTTTCCTTCACTGTGGGTGTATTTATTTCTTTAACGGATGGAGGAAAAGGGAGGTGAATTGAACTTTTATAAATCTTTTTTTATTCTTTTCATATTTTAAAAAACAATGTTCACTGTTTTTGTTAGTCCCCTTAGGGGACTTAAAGCTGTGATCATCTTGCAAATCGCAAAAATCACGGTCTCATTGGAACACCAGCCAGAGGAGTGCCCCTGGCTGTCATGGCAACCAATCGGCGCCCCATGGGCACATCACAGGCCGATGTTTCAGTATCCGTGCGTCACATGTCGGAAAGGGGTTAAAGAGTCATTTTCATAATCTAAAGTTGGCCTCTACTAAATTCTCAACTTTTTCTCCATTCATTGTTTGTGGGACTCCTGGAGAAAGCGGCTTACAGCGCTTCGCTATTTCCAGCAGTCTTTATAGACAAAGAATAGAGCAAAGGTCAAGCATTCTCACTTCTCCATTCAAGACCCCGTTCTTTGGATCCAGAGCACTATTTTCGGAATCGCTGGGATTCCAGCTGTCAAACCCCTAGCGATCATAATGGTATTAACTATCCAATAGATAGGTGATAACTTTTTTTTTAGATTTTTTTTAAATAATGTTTTAATTTCTAAAATTCTTGGATAACCCCTTTTGAGATCCAGTTTTCCTCTTTATGTTTTGGATGTTTCCAGTTGCTATTTTGATTTCATAACTGGAATTTTTGGCTGTTTTTTTTTTAATCCATTTTTCTTATGAGTTCACTCAGAGGTCTCTATTTTTAAACATATAATTCCAGCTTTTATCATGGTGTTTAACTGAAGCTCCCACATCTTCATGCTCTGAGGTTATAATTTGCATATGATTTAATTTGGTTGTTTTTTGCTTCTGTCTTTTCACCAGGCCGAGTTACCAACATTCCTCAAGGCATGGTGACAGACCAGTTTGGCATGATTGGCTTGTTAACATTCATCAGGGCAGCTGAGACAGATCCAGGGATGGTACATCTTGCATTAGGAAGTGACTTGACAACACTAGGCCTCAATCTCAACTCTCCAGAGTGAGTATTTTTTCCATGGTATTGTTTTCTAAAATACGGGGAAAAAGCTAGGAGCGCTTTACAGGCATTTCTTTTTAATTAGAACTGCTTTTAAGAATTCAAGAGACATCCCTGGCTCTAAATTATTCCTTTGTAGCAAGTTAGTCTTATTAAATCTCTTATGTACATGCTCTATATGAGAAATGAAAATGTACATTTAGCCACTGGCTATAATTTCGTGAAATATCAACCAAGGTATAAGTAGCGTTAATATTTTATGTATTTTAAAGGGTGTTCTGGCTAAGACAAGTCCTGTGAATCTTAGCTTCTCCTACCCTTTTAAACAGTAAAATTCAATCAGCACATGAATATCCGTGTTGGGTTATTTTTTAACATGGCCATTAAAAAAACACTCCCATCAAAGTTTTTATCCTCTTAATATATTGCAGTCATCACATTATATAGCACTGTCTACTTACAATTGTACATCAGAAACTTTGATAAAAGTTTTCTTTAACTTGCATTTACAAGTTTGAATTACAATATGATCAATGGAGGACATGTCTTCGTGTTTTTTTTTTTTTTTTACATTTTTTACTCTGTCGCCTCATTGGGGGACACAGAGCCATGGGTGTTATGCTGCTGTCCACTAGGAGGCGACACTATGCATAATCTGAAAAAGATTAACTATGGCTCCTCCTCTGCAGTATACACCCCCTGGACGGCGTTAGCCTTCTCCAGTTTTTGCTTAGTGTCGCATAGGAGGCACACCTAAAAAAATTTTTTTTTGTTATTCTTTTTCACTCCGTTTTTTTCCGACGGGATTACAGATGAAGAAAAGTGGGTCTCCTGTGAGACTCCCGGCATGGCTCCTTCCTCGGTCCCCTGTTAAGGGGTGCCCAGCTGAGGTCGAGATGGCTATTACCCATGTCGCTCCTTCCCCTGTCCTTCGGGTGCTGGTTCGAAGTAGAGACCCCCCCTCCTTCACCAATTCCTTTTGGTTTTCGGGTTGAGGTTGAGGCGAGGATAAAGCCCCCTGATAGTGACAGCAGCACCCTCCCTAATCCCCCTCTGGGGGCATTAGGTTGAGACGCCTCAGGTAGGGTCTGTACAGGCAGCACTCTGCAGCTCCCAGCAGCATAGGCCAGCACACTGCGGCTGCATACAGGGTCCCCAGCCCAGCTGCCGGGGCAGGGGGGAGTGCAGGCAGGCATGGCACAATAGAGACACAGGGCTCCCTGCGCCCCTGTCTGTGCGGCAGCACCAGCTCTATCGTGCCTCAGAGGGACCCCTCACAGGGCCCCCCTTCCGCTTATAGCCCCACCGCTATCCTGCCTTTAGATCTGGGGGAGTCCGGTTCAGATCCAACCCCCTCCCGCACTTTTGCGCCTACCTGGAGCCTTTCTGGGCATCAGGCATCTAATTTAGGCCGCGGCTTCAGCCTAGCTGAAGCCGCCGCCTCCTCTTCGCCCCCCGGCCCGCCCCCGGATGACAAATATGACACTCTACAGTGTCATAGAAGGGGCGGATCGAGACAGAAAGGGCGCGTTTTTTCACAGCTCTGCCGTGCTTTTTCAGCTCTCCGCCCCCTTCTTCCCCTTCCTCTTCTTCTCGGCGGCCATTTCTGCTGCAGGACATCAGCAGGACCAGGCCAGCCAGTCTCCGGGGGGCACAGGACTGCGGATCTTCGGCGCTGGACCTAGGGGCACACTGGTGGGGTAAGATCACAGCTGGGTTTTTTGCTCGCCTGTGAATCAATATTCCCTATAAGGCTCCCCTATAGGTTCCTCTGCATAGCCACCCCTGTAGGGTCAACTGCATAGCCAGCCCTTCTGCACTCTGTGCACTATGCCGGGCTCAAGGAAGAGAACCAGGCAGGACTGCTTTTATGCACTCTGCACAGCCTGCAAAACCACTCTCCCCAGTGGCAGCACGTACCCGCACTGCCGGGACTGTATCACTGGGTCAGAACCCCAAGAAGCCCCTACCAATGCTTCAGTGTCTGTTACCACGCCGGAATGGGCTACTCAGATGTCGCAATCTATGACGCAGTCTATAGATAACCTAACCTCCACATTGCTTCAGGCTCTGCAGGGTCATGCCTCGGCTATGAACATTACCCAGCAAAGGGAGAGCTCGACTCAGGGACATGACGTCCCGACCACATCCAGACGTAAGCGGACCCACAGGTCGCGTTCATCTGCGTCATCCCCCTCTAGGGAGAGACACCGTAGTTCCAGGTCACCTAGACCATCCCCTACCAGAGACAGACAACGCAGATCTCCACAGCGATCCCCGACCACAGAAGACCTCCGCCCCAGTTCACCCACCAGGGGATGCCTCAGCGATACACAAGATTCGGAAGGCATCCGACTCCGCCTCAGACAACAAACCGGAGGGGTCCCTGATCCCAATTCCCCCTAGGAATACAGCGCTAGTTGAAGACGTAATCTCTTCCATCCATCGGGTGCTGGATATTTCTGATCCGCCCCCAGAGGCTCCAGAGCACAAGATTTCCTTTGAAGGTGTTCTAAAACCGCCTAAGGTCTTCTCTAATCACCCAGAATTTAAGGCGATCCTTAACAAGCAGTTTTCACAGCCTGAGAATAAATTCTCCAATCGCAAATATTTGGAGGCAAGGTACCCCTTCCCGCAGAAGGTCACCAAGGAATGGACAGATCCACCCAAAGTGGACCCCCCAGTCTCTAGACTAGCAGCACAGACCCTCCTCTCTCTGCCTGATAGCTCAACCCTCAGGGAGCGCAGCAGACCGGCAGGTAGAACGCATGGCTCGTTCAATTTTTGAGGCTGCAGGGGCCTCCCTGGCTCCCGCGTTCGCTTCAGTTTGGGCTGCCAAGGCCATTCTGGCTTGGGCCAAAAAATTGCAAGATGGCCTCCAAGCACCAACCCCTGAGCTGTCGGACAAGCGGTTCAAATAGCAGTTGTAGCAGATTACATGCTTCATGCAGCTCTGGATTCAGCAAGGGGTGTAGCGGGTATAGCATCAAACGCCATTACGATTCGGTGTATCCTCTGGCTGTGGGAATGGAAAGCTGACGTGGCCTCAAAGAAGTCCCTCACGCTCCTCCCGTACCTCAGTGGGAGGCTTTTCGGTGAAAAGTTGGACACAATGATTTCCAACGCCACCGGGGGTAAGAGTACCTCTCTCCCTCAACTAAAACCTAAACGCACTTACAAAAAGCGTAACCAAACACGATTCCGATCCTTTCGGAATTCTTCGGGCTGGTCCGTCTCGCGCCCAGCACAAAATCGTAACCGTTCCCCATGCAAGGACAACTCACGGTCGACGCAAAGGCCGGACAAGACGTGGCAGCCAAAAGCAGGCCAGTCAAAGCCCAAAGGAGGAAAACCTCAGACTTTCTCCTCCTCATGGCTCACGAACTCCAGAAGACACCCCACGTGTAGGCGGACGACTTTTGCTCTTTCAGCCAGTCTGGCTGCCTATTACAGAAGACAGGTGGATCAGGGAAATGGATACAAGATAGAGTTCACTTCCAACCCACCGAACCGGTTCTTCCTCTCTGTTCCCCCCAAACCGCCAGCCAAGGCTCGTGCCTTTCACCAAGTGGTTTCCTCCCTTTTTCAAGCAGGAGTCATAGTACCGGTTCCCACCGAGGGTTCTACTCCAATCTATTCGTAGTCCCCAAGAAAGGAGGCCCATATTGGACCTAAAACAACTTAACAAATATGTACGGGTTCGTCATTTTCGCATGGAGTCCCTTCGGTCCATCATTGCGTCCATGGAGCAGGGAGAATATCTCGCCTCCATAGACATACAAGACGCATACCTGCATATACCGATTGCTCCGACCCATCAGAGATTTCTCAGGTTCGCAATCAACCAGGACCACTACCAGTTCGTGGTTCTCCTGTTCGGACTCGCCAGGGCTCCCAGAACGTTTACCAAGATCATGGCAGCCACCATGGACGTTCTATACTCCAGAGGCATAGTAGTCGTTCCATACCTAGACGATCTCCTCATCAAGGCTTCCACCTTCAAGGACTGCGAGCTCAGCATCTCAATCACAATCGACACTCCGAGTCGCCTGGGCTGGTTAGTCAACCTACAAAAGTCATCGACTACTCCGAGTCAGTCTCTGTCCTTCCTGGGGATGCTATTCGACTCCTCCAGGGGTCTGGTGCTGCTTCCCAAGGACAAGGCACTGGCTCTCCATCTAGGAGTCCGCATCCTCATTCACAGCCTTCGTGAACCACCAAGGCGGGACACGCAGTACCCAGGCGATGAGAGAAGTGACACACATCCTCCACTGGGCGGAAGACACGGGATCGGTACTCTCTGTGGTCCACATTCTGGGTGTGGACAACTTTGAAGCCGACTTCCTCAGCAGGCAAAGAATGGACTCGGGAGAGTGGTCTCTCTATCCCAAAATTTTTTGCCAGATCTGCCATCGCTGGGGGACCCTGGACGTGGACCTGATGGCATCCCATTTCAATGCCAAGGTCTCCAGCTTCATGGCCAGAACACACAATTCGCGGTCGCTCGGAGCGGATGCCCTGGTTCAGGACTGGACCCAGTTGGAGCTTCTGTACATTTTTCCACCTCTCCCCCATTTTTCCACCTCTCTCCCCACTCTGGATATCAATCCAGAGTGGTGAGGAAGATCAAGCAAGGAGTTCCAACCATCCTAATCGCTCCAGACTGGCCCAGACATACATGGTACGCCGACATCGTACAACTTACAGCAGACGCCCCCTGGCATCTCCCCAACTGTCCCGACCTTCTGTCACAAGGCCCATTCTTCCACCAGAATTCAGGGGCTCTCAATTTGACGGCGTGGCCCTTGAGACCTGGGTTCTAACCCAGGCAGGGCTCTCACCGGACGTCATTGGAACCATGATCAGGGCACGGAAGCCAGCCTCTGCCAAGATTTATTACCCTACCTGGAGAGCATTCTTTACCCGGTGCGAATCTCGCGACCAGATCCCACTCCCTTATTCTCTCCCCAAAGTGCTTGGTTTTCTCCAATCGGGTCTGGAGGCCAGACTGTCCCTGGGCTCGCTTAAGAGCCAGGTGTCAGCGCTCTCAGTTCTTTTTCAAAGACGCATTGCTAACAAGCCGCAAGTAAGGACTTTTCTTCAGGGGGTTTCCCGATTGGTTCCCCCCTACAGATGGCCACTAGAAACGTGGGACCTCAACCTGGTCCTGACAGCATTGCAGGGACCTCCCTTCGAACCCCTTAGGGAAGTCCCACTTCGCCTTCTATCCCATAAGGTAGTCTTTCTGGTGGCAATCACCTTGCTACGCAGGGTGTCTGAACTGTCGGCACTCTCCTGCAGACGGCCCTTCCTGGCTTTTCACCAGGACAAGGTAGTTCTCCGTACGGTCCCATCATTCCTTCCGAAGGTTGTGTCCAACTTCCACCTCAATGAGGAAATTTCACTGCCATCCCTTTGCCCGGTTCCGGTTCATAGAGTGGAGAAGGCTCTGCATACGCTTGACCTCGTCAGAGCATTGCGTATATACGTGTCTAGGACTGCGCCGTTCCGGAAGTCTGATTCCCTTTTCCTTCTTCCGGAAGGCGTCCGCCAGGGATTGCCGGCTTCCAAGGCTACCCTCGGCAGGTGGATCAAAAATTCCCCTCCTTCCGGCCGCTATTACGGCACATTCTACACTGGCGGTAGGGGCCTCCTGGGCCATTCGGCACCAGGCTTTGGCTCAACAAGTGTGTAAGGCGGCCACTTGGACTAGCCTGCACACGTTTACCAAATACTACAGAGTTAATACCCAGTCCTTAGCGGACGCGAGCCTGGGTAGACGGGTTCTGCAGGTGGCGGTGCCCCAAGTTTAGGGTCCTGTCTGCACAATATTCGTCCATTGCTTCCCACCCAGGGACTGCTTTGGGACGTCCCATGGTTCTGTGTCCCCCAATGAGGCGACAGAGTAAAGGAGATTTTTGTGTACTCACCGTAAAATCTCTTTCTCTTAGCCTCTAATTGGGGGACACAGCTCCCACGATGTTGCCCTTACGTGCAGCTGTTACGGTTGAGTTCTCATATTGTTCTTTGAGCTCGTACACTGTGGCCTTCTTACAGGCATGGTTATGTTTTCTGTTATATTCCTCCTAATGCTTTTGCACAAAACTGGAGAAGGCTAACACGTCCAGGGGTGTATACTGCAGAGGAGGAGCCATAGTTAATCTTTTTCAGATTATGCATAGTGTCGCCTCCTAGTGGACAGCAGCATAACACCCATGGTTCTGTGTCCCCCAATTAGAGGCTAAGGGAAAGAGATTTTATGGTGAGTACACAAAAATCTTTTTTTTTTTTTTTTGCTAACAATCTTTTCAGAAAAAGGGAAATGAGAAAAGGAAAGCTCATTTTAATGGGTCCATTAGTGGTCCTCAAAAATAACAAGGACCAAAAACCTGATGTGTGGAAGATCCTTTAGTTTTGTATTTTCCTTCCTAACTAAAAAAGGAGATACTGCTTTTTTTTTTATCAAATTGCACACACAACCTTGGAAATAAGATATTCATTACTTTCTGACAATCTAGGGTCTTTTAAAATATGTTAAACAGATTATCCAGGACTATTTTCTTTTCTTTATCGCTTCATTGGGGACACAGGTAACCATGGTGTATACTGATGTCACTAGGAGGCTGACACTATGCAAAAAAACTTAAAATGGCTCGTCTTCAGCAGTATACACCCACTGACATGCGCCAGGTACTTCAGTTTAAGCTTAGTGTCTGTAGGAGGCGGACCTGGATCTGATCTCTATCCGCAGTTTTCCCGTCTCCCATGACGGCACACATGAGAGAGGGGATCCACCCAGTCAGGACATTAACCCTACTGAAGATTAAAGGGCGGTACCGCTCCCTCGCTTCAGTTGGGTTTCCTGTCCTGACAGGGACCCGTGTGCTGAAGACCGCGGTTCAAGATAGCATACCTGCCCACCCCCGTGCCAGCGTGGAATATCAGGCAGTGCCTGTGCGCTGGGCGTCGGGGGTGGAAGTGGCGTCTGCGGGTCCCCCGGGGCTCAGCGTCCAAGCGGGCGTTAGTGCAGCACGGTCGGGGTCCAGGGGCTCTTCCGTGTCTGCCGTGCCGCGCTCCTCCCTCTGCCTGCATCAAGTGCATCCAAGAGGGGCGCCGCTTCCGGGTCACGCCCCTCTGACATCACACACAAGGCACGCTGGGAATGGGCGTGCCTGTGTGACGTCGAGGGCGGCGCTGGATCCAAGATGGCGGCGCCCATGAAAAAAAACCGCCGGCCGGCAAAAGATCATCTCGGCGGCGTGGCGAGGGAGGGGCTGTAAAGGGCACCGGAGGAGGCGGAGAGTGCAGTGGATCCCTCTCATAAAGAGGGATGACCACAGAAGATGCACTCATGCCCAAAACTTCACAATGGAAGTGGGGCAAGAAGAGCAGCAGCAAGAGCTCTCGCCAGATGCCGAGCCGCCAGCATACCAGGAGCAGCCGCTCGAGTGGTGGGAGCGGCAGTCGTAAACACGACCGGCATGACTCTGAGACGTCCAGAAAAAACGTCACAAGTGCATCTGAGGTGCCTCCGAGATCGGTACCCTTGATTGACAGCGGTGGTGAGGGATCTACGTGAATGTCACCCTTATGGTAACAGGGTTCCATTTTTCTGTTTGATCACTAGGGGTTGAAGTAGTCTAGCGGCAAAACAAAGAGTAGAGAATGCGCCCTATGCAGATACCTGCTGGCAGATCAGTGGCAGAAAGACCTCTGCGCTGATTGTATAAACAAAACCATACGGGAGGAAACCCCTGATTTGGTGACTAGCCTTAGGGCTATATACAAGAGGAGGTGAAAGGCTCCCTAAAGGCAGCCCTTAAAAAAACAGATAAAAGAAGCTGCAAAAGGGATTCTGATTCAGAGGCCTCACTAGGGCAGAAAGGTCGGGAAAGATCCCTGTCCCCCTCCACCTCCTCTTCCTCTACTCAGTCCTCAGAATCCTCCTCGGACAGCGATATAGGGGGCCGTCCGTGTTTCCCAACAGATGACACAGAAAAACTGGTCAAAGCTGTCAGGTCTACAATGGGCCTTAAGGAGGAAAAGACTCCTAAATCATTGGAGGATGTTATGTTTGGAGGACTGGAGGAAAGGAAAAAACGCACCTTCCCTGTAAATACGATAAAGGCCTTAATTGACAGGGAATGGAAAAAACCTGAGAGGTCGGGTGCCTTACCTTCTACATCAAAAAGGAGGTACCCATTTGAACAAAAAGACTCACAAACCTGGGAAAAAGTCCCAAAGATTGATGGTGCCGTAGCTAAATCCTCAAAAAAGGTATCTTTACCATTAGAGGACTCTGGCGTGCTGAAAGACCTGCTTGATAAAAAAGCAGATGGGTTCCTGAAGCATATCTGGGAAGCATCGGCAGGTGGATTAAAACCGGCAATAGCTGGTACTTGTACCGCTCGTGCCCTCATGGTCTGGCTACAACAAATAGAGGACCAGATCAGGGATAAAGTTCCTAGGGACGAAATACTGTCTAATCTGACACTGGTACATGGAGCAGCGGTTTTCCTAGCGGATACTTCAGCAGATTCCACGAGATAAACAGCTAGAGCAGCAAGCTTGTCAAATGCGGCAAGACGAGCCCTGTGGCTTAAAGGGTGTCCAGGGGATTTGCCATCGAAACATAGACTATGTTCCATTCCATGTGACGGCCAATTCCTCTTCGGGAAAAAGCTAGAGGAAATTTTGGAGCATGCGGGGGATAGGAAAAAGGCTTTCCCCGATTTCCGGGAGAACCCAAAAAGCAGCCCTTTCGGAGGAGAAGATTTAACAGGGGTCGTCCCCCGGGAGATAGGAAAAATTGGGACTTTAAAGAAAGGAGAGGATCAGGCTATATGTTTAAAGGGCCCTCTACTTCCTCCAAAAAAATCTCCCCAATGACATCAGGTCGGAGGTAGGGGGAAGGCTTTCTCTCTTCCTTTCCACCTGGGCAAATATCTCCCCCAGTACATGGGTTCTAAGCATAATCAAGGACTGTTTTAAAAATAAAATTCACCCGTCCGCCCAGGTGCACCTTTATAATGACACCCCGAAGGAAAGCCCAAGACCAACAACTGGCCCTGGAGACGGAAGTCTTGGGACTAGTGCAAAAACAAGTCCTACAGGAAGTCCCAGTTCAAGAAGAAGAAAGGGGGTTTTACTCTTCCCCCCCCCCCCCCCCCGTCTTTTTAATACAAAAACCAGACCACTCTTGGAGGACCATAGTCAACCTGAAGAGACTCAATCAGTGGGTAGACAATTGCTCCTTCAAAATGGAACCAAACAATACGGCCACAAAGATCCTGTTCCAGCACTGCCTCATGGCAGTGATAGACTTAAAAGATGCCTACTATCATATCCCAATCCATCGGGAGTATCAAAAGTACTTGAGAGTAGCGCTGTATGTCCAAGGTCAGGTCAAACACTACCAATACGCAGCCCTTCCGTTCGGCCTGTCTACAGCCCCCAGAGTCTTCGTTCCCGGGACATAGTGATCGTCCCATGCCTGGACGACTTTCTTGTCGTAGGGAGGTCGGAGACCCATTGCACACACCAAGTGAAGGAAGTGATATCAACTTTAATAGGGCTAGGATGGATAGTAAATGTCCCCAAGTCGAGATTAACACCAGGTGCAATCCTTCCTAGGGTTAATACTGGACTCCGAGCAACAGCGCTGCCTTCTACCTGAGAACAAAGTGACCAAGATAAGGGGCCTAGCTCGCACAGCAATACAAAGGCCGGCTATGACCCTGAGGAACGCAATGCCCCTTTTAGGCTCGTTGACATCATGCATACCCGCTGTAGCGTGGGCACAGTACCACTTAAGACAACTGCAGTGGGAAGTTCTGTCAGCGCAGAAACAATTGAAAGGACAAACTATGTCTCTCCATGGAGGTAAGAGATTCCCTACTCTGGTGGACAGTAGAAGAGCATCTAACATCCGGTCTCCCGTGGCAGAAACCAGTCGAGGACATCATTACAACCGACGCAAGTGCCACAAGGTGGGGAGCACACCTGAGATCCCACTCGATACAGGGAACCTGGTCCTCGCTAGAAAAGGATCACGGTTCAAATGTAAAAGAACTAAGTGCAGTAGAGAAAACCGTGAAATATTTTCTCCCCTTGCTTCGGGGCCGCCACACTCGAGTCATGATGGACAATCGTGCAGTGGTAGCTTACATCAACCACCAGGGGGGAACGAGATCTTGGGGCCTCATGGAAGTATCAAATCTACTTTTCCATTTAGCAGAACAACATCTGTTATCCATCACGGCACTGCATATAAAGGGGGTCGAAAATACACAAGCAGACTTCCTGAGTCGCAGGCACCTAAGACATGGGGAATGGTCCCTAAACCCCCAAATCTTTCAACAAATAGTTCTAGCTTGGGTCAAGCCGGAAATAGACCTGTTTGCCACCTCACACAACAGGAAAGTCAGGAAGTTCTGCTCACTGAATCCAAGAGAAAATCCCTTCGCAGTAGATGCCCTACAAATACCCTGGAAGTTCTCCTTGGCCTATGCATTCCCCCCGATGACAATGATCCCCGTAGTAGTCCGGAAAATCAGGGAGGATCGAGCGAGAATAATTCTTATAGCTCCATTTTAGCCGAGGAGGCCTTGGTTCTCCCTTCTGAGACTCATGTCAGTGACAGATCCATGGATCTTACCGGAGATTCCAGTCCTGCTTTCCCAGGGACTAGTGGTCCACTCTCAGGTGAAGGGCTTCCATCTGGCAGCCTGGAATTTGAGAGGGCGCCACTGAGTCGCCAGGGATTCTCACCAGGGTTAGTCTCCACCCTGTTGAAGAGCAGGAAACCTATAACGTCCCAAATCTATGGTAGAACTTGGAAAAAGTTCCTAGACTTCCTGGGGGAACCTTTAGGGGATGTAGCTCCAGTGGGACCTATCTTAGAATTCCTACAGTCGGGGCTGCAGCTCGGGTTAGCACTAACACCCTCAAAGTCCAAGTCTCAGCTCTGCAACCAAGTCCAAGTCTCAGCTCTGCAACCCAGCAGCCAATAGGTGGGTGTCCCGGGTGATAAAGTCCTGTGGTAGGTCGAGGCCGGTCATTATCCCAAAGATGCCACCCTGGGACCTGAATCTAGTCTTAGAGGCTTTAACCAAAGATCCCTTCGAACCATTACAAGAACTGTCACCAAAACTACTCACACTTAAAACTGTATTATTGGTAGCCTTAACATCGGCCCGTAGAGTGAGCGACCTACAAGCTCTATCTATATGCCCTCCATATACGCAGATCTTGGATGACCGAGTGGTTCTAAGACCAGACCCGGCCTACCTCCCCAAGGTGGTCCAAAAGTTTCATAGGACTCAAGAGATCTCCTTGCCATCTTTCTGTAATAATCCTAGAAACCCTGGGGAACAAAAGTTCCATACATTGGATGTAAGGAGAGCCATATTACAATATATGTCAATAACTAGTCAGTGGAGGAAAAATCGGTCCCTGTTTATAGCTTTTCAGGGTAGTAGAAAAGGGTACGGAGTAGCTAAAAGTACCATTGCCAGATGGATCAGGGAGGCCATTATGTTATCCTACTCTGCAAGTGGCGCTCCGGTTCCAGAAGGCATCAAGGCTCACTCCAACAGAACCGTGGCTACCTCCTGGGCAGAGAAGGCTGAGATATCGATTGAGCAGATTTGTAAAGCCGCTGCTTGGTCCTCACCTTCGACCTCTTTTAAGCACTACCGACTTGATCTATCTTCCTCTACTGACCTAACCTTTGGTAGAAGAGTGCTACAAGCGGTGGTCCCTCCCTAAGGTGTCTTATTCTACCAAAGTCTTGCATGTGTGCCATCATGGGAGACGGGAAAACACCAAGGTTACTTACCAGTAGCCGTTTTTTCCACAGCCCATGACGGCACCTGTATATTCCCCCCCTTATTACACCAGATCTTGGGGACATACTTCTTTCATCCTGGCCGCGCCTCCCCTCCCGAATCCCCGGCCACTCACCACTGTGCGTTTGAACTTTGCGTTTTTTTGTTTTTTTTTGTCCAATATGAGGTCTTGCCAGATCAGAGAGTCTTCACAGCGACTTGTATTGCTCCTATCGTGGAGCTAACTCTCCCTGCCGGTACACGCCCCCCCGGCGATTCTCCAATCGGTGGGGCGCCTTCTTTTCTTGCCGACCGGCTTATCCTCCTGGCTGACACGCCCCCAAGCGTGTAAGCCAATCAGATTCTTTCTTTTTCACCGGCCGGCGTTCTTAGTCACGTCCACACTCTGTATCTTGCTTACTGTAACGCTACTGAGCCAATGCTTCAGCTTTCTTGTGCCTCAGCAGACGTAATTTGGTCTGAGACACTGTTTTCTCCTACATATCTTCTGCAGCCTCAGAGTCGGACCCGCATTTAGCCTGAAGTCATCTGCCGCAGGGGGACACAGCTAACCTTGCAGTCATCTGCAGACCGTCGCTGGCATCGAGTAGGCTCTACCCCTCTCCCTCTCCTCTTTCTCTGTTCCCTATATAGCCCATTCTCAGCAGTATTACCAATGCTCGACTTATGCCCATCCCTGCATAGGCTTTTCGTTGCTCCTCTAAACCTACTGTGGTTCATTATGCCTGTGCTGTGCCCTTTGTAAAAGAAAGAGGTTCTCAGGTCAGCCTTCCCACTTCTGTCCATCCTGTAGCCCTTCCACCAAATCTGGCCCACAGAAGCCCCCTAACGCCTGGGATGAGTGCCTATCCCTCCCCTCGGAGTTGGCTGTTGCCATGTCACAGTCGGTCTCTGACCCGACAAAAGTATCACAGTCCCTGTTCCAGGTCCTGGAGCATCTTCCACATTTGTCTGCCGCCACCAGTGCTCTGAATGCCTCTCACGGCGATTCGCATGCACCTGACCATGGCCGTCACAGGGACAGATCGGGTACAAAGCAAAGAAGCGGGCTCTTTCCAGCTCCTCATTCAGTTCCCTGGGTCCCTTAGCATCACCTAGGATGCTCTCCTCTCCTTTTGCCCCCTCTCGGAGGCAGTTTTCGGGTCGGATGCGGATTCTCACTCTGCGTCTCATACGGACCAGGTCTCAAAAATACAGGATATGGTCAATAGCCTTATCTCGGCAATTACCCATACTCTTAACCTACAGGAGGACGAGGCTCCTGCTTACAAGCACGCCGTGTCCTTCAAACGGGTAAAACGTCCTTCATAAGCCTTCCCCAATCACAGGCAATTTGAAGCAATTATGGCTAAACACTGGGAACATTTTGAAAAGCGCTTTTCGGGAAGGAAGCAGCTAGACATTCTTTATCTCTTTAGCCCAGACCTTGTTGGTAAATGGGTAGAATCCCCTAATGTGGATCCCCCGGTCTCTTGCATGTCTTCCAAGACAGTCTTGTCTCTGCTGGACGGTGTGTCTCTTAAAGCTATGGATAGGCAGATTGAGTCCTTGATCAAGACACTGGAATGTCCTTTAAGCTAATTTTGGCACTTCAAACACAGTAATACACACTGGGGTAAAAAGAATTCACAAATTATCCCCAAAGGAAGCGAACCAACTAAACATGTAAAAAATACAATTTTATTGAATATCAAAATATTCCAATTTTTATAAAAATTACAGAATACATAATAATTTACTCATAACATACCCCAACGGGGAAAAATGCACAGACCATAAGCACGGAAAAATAATCCTTCTAAAAATAATGTATATATGTAGTGTGAAAAAGCACACCAAAATGCATGAAAAAGGTACCTAATATCCCTGCATAATTTATGGAATAAGACAAAATACCGATATCATATCTAGTTATTATAGCAACCCTAAAAGGGGAAGCAATCTGACCTTGCCGTTGTTAGGCGCCACTGAGGCATGTAGTATACAATCGCATATCTCACTCTATGTATAAAAATTCCAGGTAAAAAAACCTTACATAATTTCAGAGAGCACTTCTCTTCCCCAGTCCAGACCTAATCGTCCTTTCCGTAGGAAGAGGTCGCTTCATTTTTGTTCCTTTCTCCCTGCAGGGCCATTCTACTGCCCAAGGGGAAAGGAAGAAGCCCTCCTTCAGACCTGCACCTCACTGGCGATCAAGGGGTCATTCTTCCAAGTGTTCTGGGTCCCGTGCCAACACGTTCTCTAAGTGACTGGTCACCCCCACCCGGGAGTATCTCCAGGGTGGGAGGTCAGCTCCTTCTCCGCATGGTTGTCGACCATGCCTGGTTCAGAGAGAGAGCGTCTTGTCCGGTTACAAAATCCCCCCCCGGAAGATGTTTGTCTCGTCCGCCAAGACTCCCGTCTCGGGCTCCAGGGTTTCTTCAGGCCCGCTCTTCCCTCCTACGCACAGGAGTATTCATACTGGTTCCCTGGAATGAACGCTTTTCGGGATTCTATTCCAATCTTTTTGTAGTCCGGAAGAAAGACCATTCACTCTGTCCGTTTTTGAATCTCAAGCGAGTGAACTGTCACGTTCGGATGCGCCATTTCAGGATGGAGTCCCCCCCCGTTCAGTGATCGCTTCCATGGAACCGGGAGAATTTCTTTGTTCTGTAGACATTCAGGATGCTTATCTTCACATTCCTGTGTGTGTTCAGCATCAGAGATTCCTGCGGTTTGCGATCCACGAGGATCACTACCAGTTCACAGCCCCCAGAGTGTTTATGAAGGTGATGGCAGCGGTCATGGCGATCCTTCGCTCCAAGGGGATTCTCATTATCCCTTACTTGAACGAGCTTTTGATCAAGGGGCTGTCCCGCCGAGACTGTGACCTGAGCCTTCAGATCACCTTGGACACTCTGGTCCGTCTCAGCTTGTCAACTGAGAAAAGTCCTCCCTGACCCCAGCTCAACGCCTGGTGTTTGTGGGGATGAGGTTTGACGCGACCCAAGGCCCCGTGTCTTCCTTTCAAAGGAAAAGTTTGTCTCTCTACCAGGAAATTCACCTTCTAAAGCACCCAATTCCTCTTCCCCTGCGGTCCTGCATGAGATTCCTGAGGAAGATTATTGCTGCCATGGAAACAGTGCCCTTTGCCCAGTTTCATACTCGTCCTCTTCAGATTGGCCCTATTGTCTACCTGGGACAAGAGGAACGTCTCCCTGGACCGGCCCATTCTACTGCCTCTCAAGGTGAGGCAATCCCTAACCTGGTTGATGCTATTCACCTCAATCCTGTGCGGGAAATCTTTACTCCCTCTTTGGTGGCAGGTCATCACTACCAATGCCAGTGTCCTCGGTTGGGGAGTGGTCTTCTGTCATCACACATCACAGGGTCACTGGAACGTCCGAGAAGCCACTCTTCCCATCATTTTTCTGGAGATCAGGGCAATTTTTCTTGCCCTTCGCCACTGGCAGTCCCTCCTAGCAGGCCACCAGGTCCGAATTCAATCAGACAACACCACTGCGGTGGCTTACATAAACCATCAAGGAGGGACTCGCAGCAATCAGGTGATGACAGAGGTAACAAGGATTCTGCGATGGGCAGAGTGTCACGTTTCCGCCATATCAGCCGTACACATTCCGGGGGTGGAAAATTGGGCAGCTGATTTTCTGAGCGATGGGGCACTCCAGACGTCGACCTGATGGTGTCTCGGATGAACCACAAGGTTCCTCAGTTTGTAGCCAGGTCCTGGGATCCTCTTGGCATTGGTTGTGATGTCCCTAGTGATCCCATGGTCCCAATTACAACTGCTTTATCTTTTTCCACCTCTCCCCTTGATTCCTAGAGTTGTAAAAAAGATAAAGGCAGAGGGAATCCCTGTAATCCTGGTAGCTCTGGACTGACCAAGAAGGGCCTGGTATGCGGAGCTAGTGAACATGCTCATGAACGCTCCCTGGAGGCTTTCTGACCATCCAGATCTTCTTTCACAAGGTCCCCTCTCCACCAGTGTTCAGTCTCGGAGTTTAACTGCATGGCCGTTGAGGCCACAGTCCTGACGGAGGCCGGTTTTCTCATCAGGTCATTCAGACCATGATAAGGGCAAAAAAAACCAGCATCCTCGCATATTTACCACAGATGCTGGGAAGCCTTCTTTCTGTGGTGTGAGGACAACAATTTGGTCTCTGTCTTTTTATCTTCCTTCCATTCTTGAGTTTCTACAAGTGAGTCTTGGTTCCGGTTTATCTTAGTACTCTTAAAGGGTCAAGTTTCTGCCCTGTCAATTCTTTTCCAGCAAGAGCTGGCTTTTTGTTCCCAGGTAAAGACTTTCCTTCAAGGAGTCACCCACCTAGCTCCACCTTATCGCCCTCTGATAGATCCATGTGATCTTAACCTTGTCCTCGGCGCACTTCAGAGCGCTCCTTTTGAGCCCATTGAAGACATTCCGGCCCCTCTCCTGTCATGGAAAGTGGCCTTTTTGATTGCCATTACATCCAGCAGGAGAGTTTCTGAGTTAGCGGCACTATCCTATCGTTCTCTGTTCCTGATTCTCAATCAGGACAAGGTAGTTCTCAGGCCCGTTCCTTCCTTCATACATAAGGTGGTTTCTTTTTTTCAAATGAATGAAGAAATTGTCCTTCCCTCTCTGTGTCCCTTTCTGGTTCATCCTCTGGAGAAATCCCACCACAAGTTGAATCTGGTCAGGGCTATCCAAGTCTACCTATCAAAGACTGCTTCCTTTCGCCCCTCTGATGCCCTATTTGTCATCTCTGAAGGTCATCGGAAGGGGCTCCCAGCTTCCAAGTCCACTATTGCCCGTTGGATTCGTTTGGCAATTTTGGAGGCATACCGCGCTCAGGACAAACAGCTCCCTTTGGGGGGGGGGGGGGTAAAGGCTCAGTCCACCCGGGCGGTAAGAGCTTCCTGAGCAGTTCGTCACCAGGTTTCGGCTTTACAGATTTGTAAAGCTACAACCTGTTCATCATTACACACTTCTGTGAGGTTTTACAGGGTTCATACCCATGCCTTATCTGATGCAGGCCTGGGAAGGAATGTGCTGCAGGCGGCGGTTACGCATCGGCCAACCTAAGTCTGTTTTATTTGTGTTCCTTCTGTTTCCCACCCTAGGGACTGCTTTGGGACGTCCCATGGTTACCTGTGTCCCCCAATGAAGCGATATAGAGAGTCTTTCTTGGAGCCTTCTTTGGGGGGACACAGCATCCTCCCTAACTGGTTGTACGGCTTTTGGGCCTACGGCCTTTTGTTGTTGGGTTGGTACATATGTTGAGTTTTTGGTTGCTTCTCCTACTGCTTTTACACTAACTGAGGTATTTGGTGCCTGTGGGATGCAACTACCTCAGCTACCTGTCTGTCAATTCTTAGCCACATGAGGCATAAAAAAACAGTAGCCTTGGATAACCCCTTTAGGGTATGTGCACATGCTGCGGATTCTGCTGCGGATCCGCAGCGGATTTGGCCTTTGCGGATCCGCAGCAGTTCCGCAGACAGTGTAGAGTACCATGTAAGTCTATGGGATTTACAATCCGCAGTGCACATGCTGCGTTTTTTTCAGTGCGGAAAAGCTGCGGTTTTAAATTCGCAGAAAGAATTGACACTTCTGCGGATTCCTCTGTGGTTTGACACCTATTCCATTGTCCAGGTGTCAAACTGCAGGGGAAAACCGCTGGCCAATCCGCAGGTAAAACCGCAGGTCAATTTACTTGCGGATCCGCACGGAAAAATCCGCTGGTGAATCCGCAGCGTGTGCACATAGCCTTAACACACTTGTCCACCTTTTAAGAATTTTGTTTTCACTATGATACACATGCCTTCTTCTGTATATCTGCCATCAAATGAACAGCAAATCTGGAATGACTGAAGAACATTCTTTTCTTTTTAAAATGT
Source organism: Dendrobates tinctorius (assembly GCF_039654945.1). NCBI lineage: Eukaryota > Metazoa > Chordata > Amphibia > Anura > Dendrobatidae > Dendrobates > Dendrobates tinctorius. The sequence continues at coordinate 10,214,172 of NW_027361891.1, forward strand.
TTAAATGAAATCTTTAAAAATCTACCTGGAAAACACAGTAGCCCTTAACCTTGTAAGAAGATTTTTACTCTGAGTGGATTCAATAATGATTTTATGTATGTGTTTTTCACTTTTAACCCCAGAAACCTTTATCCGAAATTTGCATCGCCGTGGGCATCTTCACCATGTCGACCGCAAGATATCGGTATGCCATTTAAATACTTCACCCCCCCCTCTCCTATAAGGCATTTATCTAATTTTTATACTGTGTTTCATACAAATATTGGGGTTATTTTTAAGTTGAAAATGTGTCAGAAATGAATGCGGTAACTACTGTCTTAAGATTAATTTTTCATGATTTCTTTTTTTTAGATTTCCATGTTCCTTCTGAATACTTAACGAACATTCACATTCGGGATAAGGTGAATGCCTGACTCAATTTTTCTTTTGGCATTTGTTTTTTTCTGTAATAGTGTAAAATATCTAAGGCAAAGTCCATTGATATTACAATGTTAAGGACTTTTCTTTGATGGACAAGTTGTACTTTTGAATAAGGTCCCGTTCACACTGCATTTCTACTGTGCATTCAGAAGTTGCGGTTTTTTTCGCCCTTTAAACGGGAGACAGATGGACCCCCGACAGTGTCAAAGACTGGGACACAAACGGAGTTCAAGTGAATAATGTTTTTTTTCCCCTCTCTGAACGTGTCTGTTTGTACAGACTGGCACAGAAACAAAATTGTTTTCTTCTGTGCCTTAGGAACAAGCAGACACGTTCAGAAAAATAATAGACAACGCTTCTTGTGAATTACATTTTTTTTTACGGTCTATGGCCCAGTCAGGGGTCTGTCTAATGCAACTTTCACACATCAGTTTTTTGCCGTCATGCAGGATCCGGCTATTTTTAGAAAAAACGGATCCGGCATAAATTTTGGAGAACTGTAGAAACGGATCCGTTTTTCTGCTGGATCCGTCTAGCAGGTTATATCTGTTTCCTGGGGGCTGGCCAATTGGATCTGAGCATGCGCAGACTTAAAAAAACGGATCCGGTGGCTGGATCCGTCTTTTTCTGGATCCGGCGCCCATAGACTTTCATTGTAGCAAAAAGCCGGAAGCGTCGGATCCGGCGCTTCCGGCTTTTTCGCCGGAGACAAAAAACGTTACAGTAGCCGTTTTTTCCAGACGCCGGAATGAGACAAGTTGCTGGATCCGGCAAAAAACGGATGAAACGCAATGCCATCCGGCGCTAATGCAAGTCAATGAGGAAAAACTGGATCCGGCATTGCATTTTGCCGGATCCGGTTTTACAAAAAAAAAAGCCGGATCGCGCCTGACGGCAAAAAACTGATGTGTGAAAGAGGCCTAAATTACCTTTTTAGGTAGCTGAGAAAATTTGTACTATTAACAAAACAAAAATTGTTTTCTTCTGCCTTTAACCCCTTATCGACTGCCGATACGCCTTTTAACGGCGATAATTAAGGGTACTAAAACCACATCGTCGCTAATTCACGGCGCTGTGGAGAAAGTACATAGCGCCCTCCAGTGTCGGATTTTCTCCGGGGTCTCGACTGCCAGGGGTAGCCGAGTCCCCAGAGAACATGAATCGGTCGATTTTTACCGACCCCGCTTTTGCGATCGCTGTTATTAACCCTATAACGTCAACCGCAAAAAAAGCCGCGATTATGCATTAAATTTCTCTTTCCTCTGATGTGATCACACATCAGAGGAGAGAGAAATAGGATCCCCGATCCCCCCCGGTACCTCTCCGTGGTCCTCCGTCCCCTCCCGGTGGTCCCGCGTCCCGATGGGCGCCGCCATCTTGAAAATGGCGGGCGCATTGCGCAGTGCGCCAGCCGGGAATCTGCCGGCTCCGGCTGGCAGATTCCATTCATTATTTTGATCACTATGATAAACGATCATAGTGATCAAAATAAAAAAAATAGTACATACCCCCCCCTTCCCGTTTATCACCACCTTATATAGGCAAACATAATGAAATAAAGAAAATATATTTTTTTTTTCAGTTTTCCATTAGGGCTAGGGTTAGGGTTGGGCAAGGGTTAGGGTAGGGTTAGGGCTAGGTTTAGAATTAGAGTTAGGGAGAATTAGGATTAGGGTTAGGGTTGGGATTAGGGTTAGGGGTGTGATGGGGTTAGGGTTGGAGCAAGAATTGAGGGGTTTCCACTGTTTACCAACTTTGGGGGTCTAAAAATTGGGGTCTAAAAATCACTTTTGTGGAATTAAAAAAGACTTTTTATTTTCACGGCTCTGCGTTTATAAACTTCTGTGAAGCGCTTGGGGGTTCAAAATGCTCACCACACATCTAGATAAGTTCCTTAATGGGTCTAGTTTCCAAAATGGGGTCACTTGTTGGGGGTTTCCACTGTTTAGGCCCATCAGGGGCTCTGCAAACGCAACATGATGCCCGCAGACCATTCCATCAAAGTATGCATTCCAAAATGGCACTCCTTCCCTTCCAAGCTCTCCCATGCGCCCAAACAGTGGTTCCTCCCCCACATATTGGGTATCAGCATACTCAGGACAAATCGCACAACAACTGTGGGGGTATGATTTCTCCTGTTACCCTTGTAAAAATAAAAATTTGGGGGCGAAAAGATCATTTTTGTGGAAAAAAATGGATTTCTTATTTTCACGGCTCTACGTTATAAACTTCTGTGAAGCACTTGAAGGTTCAAAGTGCTCACCACACATCTAGATAAGTTCCTTAATCGGTCTAGTTTCGAAAATGGGGTCACTTGTTGGAGGTTTCCACTGTTTAGGCACATTAAGGGCTCTCTGAACGCAACATGGCATCCGATCGCAATTCTGGAATTCAGATTGGACGCCATGTCGTGTTTGGAGAGCCCCTGATGTACCTAAACAGTGGAAACCCCCCCAAGTGACCCCATTTTGGAAACTAGACCCTCCAAGGAACTTACCTAGATATGTAGTGAGAACTTTGAACCCACAAGGGCTTCACAGAAGTTTATAACGTACAGCGGTACAATTAAAAAATCATATTTTTTCCACAAAAATGATCTTTTCACCCCAATTTGTATTTTCCCAAGGGTAACAGGACCCTAAAAGTTATTGTTCAATTTGTCCTGAGTACGCTGATACCCCATATGTGGGTGTAAATGACTATTTGGGCGCATGGCAGAGCTCGGAAGGGAAGCAGCGCCATTTGACGTTTTTGGCTGGAATTGAGATCGGACACCATGTCGCGATTGGAAAACCCCTGATGTACCAAAACAGTGGAAACCCCCCACAAATGACACCATTTTGGAAACTAGACCCCCCAAGGAACTAATCTAGATGGGTGGTGAGAACTTTGAACCCCCCAGTGCTTCACAGAAGTTTATAACGCCCGGTCGTGAAAATAAAAACATCTTATTTTTTCCCAAACATGATCTTTTAGTCACCAATTTTTTGATTTTCCCAAGGGTACAAGGAGAAATTGGACCCCAAAAGTTGTTGTCCAATTTGTCCTGAGTACGCTGATACCTCATATGTGGGAGAAAACTACTGTATGGGCACACGTCGGGGCTCGGAAGGGAAGTAGTGACGTTTTGGAATGCAGGCTTTGATGGAATGGTCTGCGGGTGTCATGTTGCTTTTGGAGAGCCCCTGATGTACCTAAACAGTGGAAACCCCCCCACAAGTGACCCCATTTTGGAAACTAGACCCCCCACGGAACTTATCTAGATGTGTGGTGAGCACTTTGAACCCCCAAGTGCTTCACAGAAGTTTATAACGCCTGGGCGTGAAAATAAAACAATCATTTTTTTTCCACAAAAATGATATTTTTGCCCCCAATTTTTTATTTTCCTAAGGGTAACAGGAGAAATTGGACCTCAAAAGTTGTTTTGCAATTTGTCCTGAGTATGCTGATACAATATATGTGGGGGTAAAACACTGTTTGTGCGCATGGCAGAGCTTGGAAGGGAAGGAGCGCCATTTGAATTTTTCAACGCAGAATTGTCTGGAATTGAGATCAGACGCCATGTTGCATTTGGATAGCACCTGATGTGCCCAAACAGTGGAAACCCCCCCAATTATAACTCCAACCCTAACCCCAACACACCCCTAGCCCTAACCCTAACCCTAGCCATAACTCTAATGGGAAAATTGAAATAAATACATTTTCTTTTAGTTTTATTATTTTTCCCTAACTAAGAGGGTGATAACGGGGGGTTTGATTTACTATTTATGGCGGTTTTTATGTTTGGCGGCTGTCGCACGCTAAAAGACGCTTTTTATTGTAAAAATAGTTTTTGCATCACCACATATTCAGAGCTATAATTTTTCCGTATTTTGACCCACCGAGTCATGTGAGGTCTTATTCTTCGCGGGACGAGTTGACGTTTTTATTGATACCATTTTCGGGCACGTGACTTTTTTTATCGCTTTATATTCCGATTTTTGGGACGCAGAATGAACAAAAACCAGCGTTTCATGAATTTCTTTTGGGGGGGTGCATTTACACCGTTCCACGTGCGGTAAAATTGATAAAGCGGTTTTATTCTTTGGGTCGGTACGGTTACAGCGATACCTCATTTAGGTCTTTTTTTATGTTTTGTCGGTTTTTTGCAATGAAACCAATTTTATATAAAAAATAATTATTTTTGCATCGCTTTATTCTGCGAGCTATAACTTTTTTATTTTTTTGCGGATGACGCTGTATGGCGGCTCTTTTTTTGCGGGACAAGATGACGTTTTCAGCGGTACCATTGATATTTATATGCGTCTTTTTGATCGCGCGTTATTGCACTTTTTGTTCGGTGGTATGATAATAAATCATTATTTTTTGCTTCGTTTTATATTTTTATTTTTTAAGGGGTTCGCTAAAGGGGTTAACTAATGGGACAGTTTTATAGGGCGGGTCGCTACAGACACGGCGGTACCAAATATGTGTACTTTTATTGGTTTTTTTATTTTCAAAAAATGAATTTATTGGGGAATATTTTTTTTTTTTTTTTTACTAATTTATTTAGCTTTTTTTTTTTTTTTTTTTAATTATTTTTACACTTTTTTTTTTTTTTTTTACTTTATTACATAGTCCCAGGTGGGACATCACTGTCCTGTGACACATCGCTGATCTGTCACATCACAGATCACTGTGACAGATCAGCAATCTGTCACAGGCAGTTCTGCAGACTTCCTCATGCCTGCGCTTTGCAGGCAGTGAGGAAGTCAGCTCCCTACAGGCCCCCGAAGGCCCCCGTCGCCATCTTGGATCCGGGGGCTTGTAGGGAAGGAGTCCCCCGCAGCAGCGCTGCACATTGCGCTGCCGTGGGGGGTTCAGGGAAGCACGGAGGGAGCCCCCTCCCTGCCGATGCTTCCCTTTAACCCCCGGTACACAGCGATCGCTTGATCGCGGTGTACAAGGGGTTAACGTGTCGGGGGCGGTCCGTGACCGCCCCTGACACATTGTGCCGGGTGTCAGCTGTGATATTCAGCTGACACTCGTCCGCGATCAGCGGCGCTCACCAAGAGGGCGCCGCTGATCGCATTAGACGTACTCTCCCGTCCTTGGGAGTTAAGTCCCAGGGCACATGGACGGGATAGTACGTCTAATGGCAGAAAGGGGTTAAGCTGCAAACTGGCTCTGTCGCTAAGGGGTTAATTTTCCCTGGTTGTTGGAGCTGTTTTGCAGTTTGTTTTTTGTGTGGTGAGCTGTAGTTTACATTGGTACCATTTAGGTGTATGTACGATGTTTTGAAAAAGTCAATCCTGGTGTTGCAATTTTTTTTTTTTTTTTTTTTTTTTTTTTACCTTACTACTGTATTTTAAGGGTGATTGAACACGTTACGGATTGGGCTGCGGATTTTTCCATGCGGATTTTGCAAAATCCGCAGGTCAAAAGACCTGCAGTTTGACACCTGTACAGTGGAGCATGTGTAAAACCGCTGCGGATTCCGCACAAAGAAGTGACATGCTGCAGATTTGAAACCGTAGCAAATACGCGCTGATAAATCCGCAGCATGTGCACAGCGTTTTCCATAGAAAATAAAATGTGAGGTAGCACTGTCATTTAAGTAGGGGATCACTCGCTTGGCAGCCACAAAATCAGATCCGGCACAGGTTTTCCATAAGCCAATATAGTCCGTGCGGTTTATTAAACATCATAAACCATGACCAGCAATATATAAACGGCATAGCGTCAATGACAGAGCTTCTCTCTGTTAGCAATGTCCAATACGCAGGCTTTTCAGCCTCACAGTTATGTCTCACCCCGTCAGGGTTCTCTCATGGCTTCTTCTCCATACTGCAGACATTCATTCCCTCCAGGGAACTCTCAGGCACTTGCAGCCATTAAACACAGTGTCCACACGTGCTGTCAGGCAGGAAGCCCCATCTCAGCGGGACCTTCCACACTGGACCAACCAGGTCCCAGCATTCACCCCCATGTGACCTACCCTGGCCACATTATATGGTTCATAGCCACGCCCACCGGGTCACATGACTATGACCTCATCACAGGTCCTTCAGGCATTTACACACTCTTTGCAACAGTACTTTAAACACACCCCCTGGGTGGGTTTGTAGGTAGCCAGGTCCGCCCATCTCTCTAGTTACCTGGAGACTTCTCCCTTATACATTGAAACAACACCTCAGCAATATAATTGCTGAACAACACATAAGTCTCCATCCCAAAGCCACCCACTTTGGGATACATAACGGCCATTCCGTATTCTGCCATTCATCCTTTCTCCTGGGACATCCACACAGCGCCCCCTAGCAGACTCAGTGGTTACTACAACACAAAAGGTACTGTACAACGCAGCAGAAACTGCTGCGGATCCACAGGGCCAAAATCCGCAGCGTGTGCACGTACCCTCAAAGATCAAAGTTATGCGAAGGAGAGAATGCCCAACGCTTTTTTTGATGGTAAAAAAGGGTAATTGACTCTTTACACTTTTATCTTTTAAAAAAAAAAAAATACTTTGCAGTATATTTTTATTCTCAAACCTGCGTTTCATTGCTAGTTCTACATACTTCAATACCACAGCTTTACAGTATATAGTGAAAATGATAGCATCTCGCAAGCAAGCCATTTAAGTGTCACTGTTTGTGATTAAACCCTTCTTGCCGGACAATTTCTTGTTTTTTCCCCTCCCTTTCCAAGAGCCATAACTTTTTTTATTTTTCCGTCCAAGTTGAATGACACAATTTTTTTTATCATGTGATGCACTGGAAACCTGGAAAAAAAAGTCTGTGGAAAGTGTAAGAAAAGTGCAGTTCTGCAATTTTTTTTGTTTACCACATTCACTATATGGTAAAACTGACCTGGCAATTTGATTCTCCAGGTCAGTTTGATTATACAGATGCCAAATATGTATAGTTAGTTTTTTATTTTGTTTTTCTAATTAAAAAATCGGAAAATTGTAAAAAAAAGTTTTGCTTTCGTTGTCACTTTCAGAGATCTGTAACGGTTTACATTATCAGGATATTGATCTATGTGAGGGCTTTATATTTTGCGATCTGAGCTGATGTTTTTACTGATGCCATATTGGGGTAGATACGATCTTTTGATCACCTCTTATTGCATTTTATTGCAATGTTGCGGCGGCCTAAAAAAAACAAATTGTGGCATTTTAGATTCTTTTTCTCGTTATGCCATGTACAAATCGCATTAATTTATTTTATGTTTCTATATGTTGGGCTTTTAAGAACGCACCAATACCAAATGTGTATTTTTTGTTGTTTTTTTTTAATGGGGCAAAAGGGGTGTGATTTTAACTTTTTGTATACCGTATATACTCGTGTATAAGCCAAGATTTTCAACCCATTTTTTTAGCTTAAAGTCCCCCTCTTGGCTTATACTTGAGTCATACCGGGTGTCGGAGGGGGAGGAGAGGTGGGGGTGTCAGAGATCATACTTACCCCCCCCCCGGGCCGTCTCTGCAGCCCCTCTGTTTCTCCCACGCCTTCTTTCAGCGGTCACGTGGTACCTACCGCTCATTAAAGTCATGAATATGCTCATATCCATCACTTTAATGAGCGGTACCACATGACTGCTGAAGGAAGGAAGAGCTGCCGGAGGCGCAGGGGCTGCAGAGAACGCGCTAGGAGGGAGTAAGTATATGCGATATTCACCTGTCCCCTTCCATCGCTGCGCCCACTATGTCCTCCGCGTCCTCTGTCAGTGACGTTCAGGCAGCAGAGGGCGATTGACCGGGGACAGGTGAATATCGCAGGTGCTGGGACCCTGAGCCAGCGGTGACACCGGCACCTGTCTTCCATAGCGCGTCGGTGTCCCCGCCTGCTCAGGACCCCAGCGACGAGAGGCGAGTATGTCAATTTTTTTTAATCAGCAGCATATGGGGGCGTAATCTATGGAGCATCTTATGGGGCAGCATATGGGGCGTAATCTATGGAGCATCTTATGGGGGCATAATCTATGGAGTATTTTATGGAGCATCTTATGGGGGCATAATCTATGGAGCATTTTATGGGGGCATAATCTATGGAGCATTTTATGGGGGGCATAATCTATGGGGCATCTTATGGGGCATAATCTATGAAGCATCTTATGGGGGCATAATCTATGAAGCATCTTATGCGGGCATAATCTATGGAGCATTTTATGGGGCCATAATCTTTATGGAGCAGCATATGGGGCATATTATTCTATGGAGCATCTTATGGGGCCATTATTAACCTTTGTTCAGCATTATATGGGGTGTATTTTGTATGGAGCATCTTATGGGGCCATCTTGAACTGTATGGAGCATTATATGGGGCTCCTGATTCAATTTGGATATTCAAAAACATTTAACCTACTGATGTCTCAATTAATTTTACTTTTATTGGTATCTATTTTTATTTTTGTAAAAACTATTTTTTAAAATTTCTAACTATATTGTAGTTAGTTCCTTAAGGGACTTGAAGTTGCAATAATATGATCACTTGTACTATAAATAGCAGTGTATCAGTGCTGCTATGTATAGTGAAAATTACGATCTCTTATGAATGCCGGCTACATTTAACAAGTTAACAGCCACTGGTGCGCTCCTCTCCATCCACGGCTGTTAGAGGAGGCCATCATTTGCTGGGCTTGCACTCACATAGTACGTCAGGGACACAACCAACATATGATTTGGATGTACGTTATATGTCATGAAAGAGTTAATAGCAGTATCTAAATTATTAAACTGTAGTGATGAGCGAACATGCTTCAATAATGTGTTATCTGAGTATCTTAGCCGTGCTTGGATAATATTTTTGAGCCCCTGTGGCTGCATGTTTTACAGCGATAGACAGCTGCAACTCATACGAGCATTGGCTAACAAATAGGTAATCCGCGTATGTGTTATGGCTGTCTTCCGTGGCAAAACATGCCCCCATAGAATGTAAGTCTGCAAGGACTGGGTCCTCTCCCCTCTGTACCAGTATGTCATTGTAAATTTGTTTACTGTTAACGATATCTATAGCTTTGTATGTAACCCCATCTCTTGTACAGCACCCCATGGAATTAATGGTGCTATATATATAAATAAATAATAATAAAACATGCAGCCACAGGGACTCGAAAATTTTATCAGAGCACTGCCAAAATAACACCCGAACCGGATACCACGTTTTCCGAGGACGTTCGCTCATCACTATTAAACAGCAGCAACTAGAGCTACAACTGATCTACTCCCTTAGCAGATGCCATATGTAGAAAACATCCAGCATTATATTATATGTATTTGCAAGACCGGAATTACTGCATGTAGATAATTCTCTGTTCGTATAGAATGAGAATTAAGTGGAAAGTTGTGATTTCCTTAAGGACAGCTGGTAATTTACAGTTGGGCTTATTGAGTAGCCATATTAAATACCTAGTTGGCTTTGTATTTTTATAGTAAAATATGAATATATATTCCCTTGTAAGCAGAAAGCCTTTGCTTCTAGTAAAATACCAGATTAGGTTCAGCATTTCAATTATATAGTGTTGTTTCCCCCTAAATATAAAACTTGGCACACTTGATTTATGAAGTGGTACATATTTTGTGGCATGAATCCTTCATTGCAATTGGTATTTGGAAATGAATTCAGAGCTATTGGAAACTAGTACTGTAAGTTCTGTATGAGGCGAAGATGCCCAAACCATAGTCCTAGTTGCAATAGTTTGGTTTCAGTGCCCAACCTCAAAGTAAAATTGGATACATATCATCATGTGTTCATAAAAAAAAATGTCCTGAATGTTAATAGTACTGAAAAATGCAGTTTGGATGTATGTTCTTTTAGGTTTCTGTGTATATATTCTTAGATGATTTTTTCTTTTCTTTTATAGCTGGCTGCAATAAAACTTGGCCGATACGGAGAAGATCTACTCTTCTATCTTTATTACATGAATGGTGGGGACGTATTACAGCTTTTAGCAGCAGTAGAGCTGTATGTATACACTTTTTTCAATTCTTCTTTTTATTTTCAATGATGTGTGTGTAGAAGTTGATTTAGCACAACTACATGAGGGCAGTAGTAATGGGCGAACACCTGGATGTGCTGGTTTGGCCGAACAGTTAAAAAAAAGGTTTGGTTTTGGGTACCATATGAATGGGGGCCCGAACATCCAGTGTTTGCCACGCTGTCATGTGCATGACAGCGCAACAAACACTGCCTCTGGTCAGCAGTAAGATCATTACTGTCGGTCAAAGAGCCGTGAGCCCGCAGCCGTGACCAGAGGTAGTAAAAAATTTACCTCTGGTTACAGGCGTCGGCTGGTGGGACTACTCCCATCAGCCTACGCCTGCTGTTGCTAATATCAGCAAGAGCAGACGGCAGCTGATGGGAGTATCCATCAGCCTGCACCTGCGCTATAATTTTTTTTTTTAAAAAGCATGGGTTCACCTGTATTTTTTAATACCAACCAGGCAAAACTGACAGCTGATTATCAAGAATAGAGGGTTTCGGACGTGTTTTTTATTATTTTAAATAAATACATTTTTTTTAAATCTATGTGAGATCCCCCCATTTTTGACAATCAGCCAAGCTAAAGCAGACTGCTGGGGGCTGGTATTCACAGGCTGGAAAAAGGGCCATTGATTTTGTCCCCCCAGCCTAAAAACAGCAGCCAGCAGATGCCCCAGAAAAGGCGTATCTCTTAGATGTGCCAATTCTGGCGCTTTACTTGTCTCTTCCCACTTGCTGTGTGGGGTTCATATTTGTGGGGTTGATGTCACCTTTGTATTGTCCAGTGACATCAAGCCCACAGCTTAGTAATGGAGAGACGTCTGTAAGACACCTATCCATTACTTATCCTATAGATAGATTGTAAATAAACACACAGCCAGGATAAAGTCCTTTTATTTGAAATAAAAAAAAAAAAAAAAAACACTTTTACATTTTTATTTAAAAATAAGGTACTCACCTAACGCTCATTCCATTGAAGCTATCATCTCCTGTAAAAAGAACAAAAATAAAAAACAACCATTTTCCCTTCACCCATGACAGCACCACCTGAGAGAGGGATCCGCCCCGCCAGGACAGGAACCTACTGAGACATAAGGGGCGGCACCTCTCCCCCGCTTCAGTTGGGTTCCTGTCCTGGAAGGAATCCCACTGTGGCGGTGCCTGTCATGGGCGAAGAGAAAAGATAAAGACCCAGGCCCGTCCCGGCGCGGGAAGAACAGGTAGCTTACCTGTAGCGCCGGCCGTCGGGTCCTGGAAGCGCAGTCCCCGGGGTCCCTGGGGCTCCGGGTTCGTGCGGGCGTGGATGGGATCCCGGTGGCTCCGGGAAGCCCCCACCGCGCCGCCCTCCCCTCGCGCACGCCGCATCTCGATCCCCGTGGAGGGCAGAGACGCTGGCGTCTTCCGGCCGCTGACGTCAGCGGCGCTTGGAATGCTGGGTGCGCCGGCTGACGTCAGCAGAGGGCGACGGTGTAATGGCGCCGGGTGCGACGCCGGCCGGCTTTCTGAAGCGCTGGGCCGGCGGTCGCAGGGGGGAGGGGAGGAAGACGCTCACCAGGCGGAGGCATGCAATTTAAAAGAGGAAAGACAGCTGTAGATCGGCGGTGCAAGATGGAGTCCGAGCAGGAACGTTCAGCGTCCCTGCCTCCCTCACAGCCCTCTGGCAGAAAGCATGGAAGCCATTCAAGCAGCAGTCGCCCCAGCCGCAGGTCGGGGCACTCCTCAAGGTCCAAAGAGCGCGGGTCAGGTGCTCCGACGCAGCCTCCAAATCCGGTACCCTTGATTACGGGTGGTGAGTGATCTTCGTGAATGTCAGCAGTATATTAATAGGGGGTTTTTCTATTGTATGCTTCACCCTGTAGGAAAGGCCCAGAAAAGCAGGAAGCAAGAAGAACAATAGGGATTGTGCTATATGTAAATCTCCCCTAGCAAGAGACTGGCAAAAAGATCTCTCTGCTTCGTGCATTCAGCGGACTATGGCGGAGGAAGCGCCTAGTTTCGCAGCCAATCTAATATCTGCCCTCAGGTCAGAAATGGAAGGCTCAATTAAGTCCTTATTGAAAAAAGGGAAAAAAAGCAGGAAGGATTTCCCTAGTTCCCCCTCAGATTCCGCATCAGTATCATCTCAGGCGGAAAAATCATCCTCCTCAGACTCCTCAGATAGTGACACAGGGGGAAAGCCATGTTTCCCTGTAGAAGATACAGATGCCCTCCTAAAGGCCATTAGAACCACAATGGGCCTACAGGAAGAAAGGGCGGCTAAAACCCTAGAGGACGTCATGTTTGGGGGGCTTCAGGAGAGGAAAAAACGAACCTTTCCAGTAAACGCGAAAATCCAGGCGCTTATTGAGAAAGAGTGGAAAAAGCCTGAAAAATCGGGGGCCCTTCCATCCGCCTCTAAGAGACGATACCCCTTTGAATACAAGGATACGGAAATATGGGACAAAGTCCCAAAAATAGATGCAGCGGTGTCCAGGTCTTCCAAAAGGTCGGCCCTGCCCTTGGAAGACGCAGGGGTTCTTAGAGACCCGCTAGACAAAAAAGCGGACTCATATTTGAGGCACGCATGGGAAGCGACAGCAGGAGGTCTTAAGCCGGCGATAGCGGGCACCTGCACGGCACGCTCCCTCATGATCTGGCTGCAGCAGTTAGAAGAGAAGCTGGCGTCAAGGGTCCCAAGAGAGAAGATCTTATCAGACATGTATCTCTTGCACGGGGCAGCGGCTTTTCTGGCAGATACCTCGGCGGACTCTATGCGATTGACAGCCAGAGCAGCGTCACTATCAAATGCTGCTAGACGCGCGTTATGGCTGAAGGGCTGTCCGGGTGACCTTCAGTCCAAGGCCAAATTGTGCTCTCTCCCCTGCGATGGCCGATTCCTGTTCGGCAAGAACTTGGACGATATTCTGGAGAAAGCAGGCGATAAGAAAAAAGGCTTCCCCAGATTCCCTATGGATCAGAGGAGACAGCCCTTTCGGAGGGGGAGATTCAATAGAGGGCGTCCTCCCGCTGACAGATGAAGATGGGAGGATAAAAAGAAGAAAGAATCAGGGTTTATGTTTGGTGGAGGCTCCTCCACCTCCAAAAAGTCACCACAGTGACGCCAGTATTCCAGTAGGAGCGAGATTGGCACTCTTTTTCCAGGCCTGGGAAAAGATCTCCTCCAACACCTGGATTCTGAGCATCCTAAAAGAAGGCCTGAAAATCCCCTTTATTCGTCAGCCAAAATCCGTGGTCGTCATCACACCTATCAGGAAGATGACCGAAGAACAACTGGCCTTAGAAACAGAAATCCTGAGCCTGATAGACAAGCGGGTACTGTCCGAGGTGCCACGCTTACAGGAAGGAAAGGGGTTTTATTCACCCCTTTTCCTAATAAATAAACCGGATCAGTCGTTCAGGACAATCATAAATCTCAGACGCCTCTATCTACGGATAAAGAACCCGACCTTCAAGATGGAATCAGTAACTACGGCAGTGAAGCTGCTACATCAAGATTGCTTCATGGCCGTAGTCGATTTAAAGGATGCGTATTACCACATCCCTATCCATCCAGATTACCAGAAATACCTGAGGGTAGCGCTTTATATTCAGGGCACACTAAGGCACTTTCAGTTCAGGGCTCTTCCGTTTGGCATATCCATAGCCCCGAGGGTCTTCACCAAGGTCATAGCGGAAGTGACAGCCTTTCTCCGGATTCACGATACGGTCATAATACCATACCTGGACGATTTTCTTATAGTGGGCAGTTCAGAGGACCACTGTACAGCACAGCTGACTCAGGTGATCAACACCTTGCAAGAGTTAGGGTGGATAGTCAATTTCAAAAAATCAAAATTACAACCCCTAAAGAAACAGACCTTCCTGGGATTTATACTGGACTCAGAAAGGCAAGAGTGTCTGCTCCCAGAGTCCAAGATAGAGAAGGTGCAAAATCTGGCCTTGGCGGGCCGAAACCAACCATGTATGACATTAAGAAAAGCAATGTCCCTGCTAGGTACCCTAACATCCTGTATTCCGGCGGTCAGGTGGGCTCAGTTTCACACCCGGCAACTCCAGGGGGAGATACTAAGAGCACAAAGATCGCTAAGAGGGCGTTTGGAAGGAAAGCTGGAGCTTTCCTTAAAAACCAGAGACTCTCTCAACTGGTGGTTGAACGAGACAAATCTGACCTTAGGAATACCATGGGACAGACAGGCGACAGATATAATTTTAACAGATGCAAGCTCCTCGGGGTGGGGGGCACACCTAAGGGGCCTCATAGGTCAAGGTTCCTGGACACCTCAAGAAAGGAAGGCATCCTCCAACCTGAGAGAACTGTGGGCAGTGGGCAAGGCCCTAAACCACTTCATTCCGCTACTCCAGGGTCGAGATGTACGCATCATGTCAGACAACAAGGTAGCAGTGGCATACATCAACCACCAAGGAGGGACAAGATCACACTCCTTAATGGAAGCAGCAACAGACATTCTGAGCAGTGCAGAGGATCACCTACACTCCGTGACAGCCCTACACATAAAAGGGGCAGAAAACATAGAGGCAGATTTCCTGAGTCGCAATACCCTGAGGCAAGGAGAATGGGCGCTAAACCGATCCATTTTTGAAAAGTTAATTCAGCTTTGGGGGGAACCGGTGATAGACCTCTTTGCAAACAAGCACAACAGGCAAACAGAAAGGTTCTGCTCTCTAAACCCAGGAGAAAACCCATGGGCAGTGGACTCATTGCACATCCAGTGGAACTTCAGACTGGCTTACGCGTTCCCCCCAGTAGCTGATCCCGACTGTGGTAAGAAAAATCAGAAATGATCAAGCCAGGGTGATTCTAATAGCTCCATTTTGGCCAAAAAGGCCCTGGTTCGCTCTGCTACGGAAGATGTCCCTCTCCGATCCTTGGGTTCTGCCAGAAATCCCGGACCTACTAGTTCAGGGTCCAATATTGCACGCTCAGGTCAAAGGATTCCATCTGACGGCGTGGAATTTGAAAGGTCGCTTTTAATAGATAGGGGGTTCTCCCCTGGGCTGGTGGCCACTCTGCTAAAAAGCAGGAAACCGGTGACTACTAACATCTACGGCAGAACATGGGATAAGTTCCTACAGTTCTTGGGTAAGCCGTTAGGGAAAGAACCCCCGATTAGTGACATCCTAGAGTTCTTACAATCTGGGTTGCAGATGGGGTTAGCAGTAAACACACTTAAGGTTCAGGTGTCGGCACTAGGGGCGCTCTACAATTGCAAACTGGCATCAGATAGGTGGATAGCCAGATTTATTAAATCCTGCCATAGAGCTAGGCCTATTCCAATACCTAGAATAGCCCCCTGGGATTTAAACCTGGTGTTAGAAGCCCTTACAAAAGAACCGTATGAGCCATTACATCAGCTACCCCTAAAGTTTTTGACCCTAAAAACGATCCTGTTAGTAGCCCTCACATCAGCCCGCAGGATAAGCGACTTACAGGCTCTCTCAGTAAATCCTCCTTATACGCAAGTCTTTCAGGATAGGGTAGTGTTAAGAACAGACCCCAGTTATCTGCCCAAGGTAGTGTCAGATTTCCATCGGGGTCAGGAAATTGTTCTTCCATCCTTTTGCGAAAATCCAAAAAATCTGGGGGAGGAAAAATTCCATAGTCTGGATGTTAAAAGAGCTCTTGTAGAATATATATCTGCCACTAGCCAGTGGAGGAGGTCACAGTCCCTATTCGTAGCTTTTCAGGGTGCCAGGAAAGGCTATGGGGTTTCAAAAGGGACTATTGCTAGATGGATCAGGGAAGCCATTAGTGTAGCCTATTCAGCTAGTGGTATCCCGATTCCTGACGGCATCAAGGCTCATTCCACCAGAGCCGTGGCGACCTCCTGGGCTGAAAAGGCAGAGGTATCAATCGAACAAATTTGTAAGGCCGCTACCTGGGCCTCACCTTCAACCTTCTTTAAGCACTATAGATTAAATCTATCCTCCTCTGCTGACTTAACCTTTGGTAGAAGGGTGCTGCAAGCGGTGGTCCCTCCCTAAGGTGTTTCGAAGTCTCCAAAAATCTCTCAGGTGGTGCTGTCATGGGTGAAGGGAAAACCACCATGGTTACTTACTGGTAGCCGGTTTTTCCGGAACCCATGACAGCACCCGTACATTCCCCCCCTTTTTCACTGTATGGTGTGCACAATTAGTAGGGTGTTTTGAGTGTTGTGGTGTTGGATTAAACATGTAACTAACCGGGAAGTCCTCTCAATGCTCTGTAACCCAACTGAAGCGGGGGAGAGGTGCCGACCCTTATGTCTCAGTAGGTTCCTGTCCTGGCGGGGCGGATCCCTCTCTCAGGTGGTGCTGTCATGGGTTCCGGAAAAACCGGCTACCGGTAAGTAACCATGGTGGTATTCCTCATCTGTCCGACATTCTGTCTCACTCCATAATCCATGTCTGCGATAAATAGTTTCAATCTGGACGATGCCAAGATGCGACTGTCCAGCTTGAAAACCACTAAAGAATGAGCTGCGAGCACAGTCAGAGACCAGTGCTGACGTCGTCGAAGTTACCGCAGGACACTGAGCTTACATTCCCAGCTCACTTCAGTGTGAGCCAGGCCGTTGAACTGCGCTGACCTCCGTGAGATCACCACTAGCACCATGAGAAAAAGTCTGACGCTGCAGCATTGCGAAATTTCTCATGGTGAACTCGCTGAGCTCAGCACTGCACAGACTTTATCTAATGGTACGATCGGTGATCCCACTAAGGTCACCGCAGTTCAGGGGCCTGACTGGGAATGCTGCCTCAGTGACCTGCAGTAATTTCGATGACGTGAATGCTGGTCACTGATGCTGCGCTCGCAACAGCTCATTCTCCAGTAGTTTTCAGCCTGGACTTAGTTTTCAAACTGGACAGTGCCATGATGAAACAGTCGCAGACCTGGATTACATTGGACAGGTGAGGGATGTGGTTGTTTTTTATTTTTATTTATTTTTTTACAGAAGACAATGGCTTCAGTTGATTGGGCGTTGGGTGAGTATAACAGTGTTTATTTTCAAATGAAAGCGTAAAAGTGTGTTTGTTTATATTTCAAATAAAGGAATTTATTCTGGCTGTGTGTTTATTTACAAAATAATTATATTATGAATAATCGAATTGAGCGAAACCAAACAGCAAAATTCGGCGTCTGTACCAAACACCTACTTTTCGGGCATGGACTTCTCCAGGAAGTCTGTGTTACTGTTTAGGTTCGGCTGCCCTAACACTGGGTGTTTGTTGCGCTGTCATGTGCATGACAGCGTAGCCAATACTGCTTCTGATCGGCGGTGAAATCATCCCCGCCTTTCAGATTGCTGCAGTTCCCACGCTGTCAAAAGACAGCGTGAGCGCTCAGCTGTGATCGGAGGTATAAAGTTTATATCCGATCACTGGTGTCAGTGGATGGGACTACGAATCCTGACAACCGACACCTGCTGCCGCTAATAACAGTGAGAGCAGGAGCGGCAGATGGGAGTATTCATCAGCCGCTCCTGCTGTATAAATAAATAATTAAAAAGAAAAATAAAACGACGTGGGTTCCCCTGTATTTTTGAAAACCAGCGAGGCAAAACTCACAGCTGGGGGCTGCAACCCTCATCTGTCAGCTTCAAGCAAGGTTCATTATCAAGAATAGAGGGGTCCCCATGCTGTTTTGTTTTAATTACATAAATAATTTTTTTTAAAAAAACAGCGTAGGGTCCCACCCATTTTTTACAACCAGCCTTGCTAAAGCAGACATCTGGGGGCTGATATTCTCAGGCTGGTAAGGGGCCATGGATATTGCCCCCAACCAGCCTAAAAACGGCAGCCCGCAGCTGCCCTGAAAAAGCACATCTATTAGATGCGCCAATTCTGGCGCTTTGCCCGGCTTTTTCCTACTTGCCCTGTAGCGGTGGCAAATGGGGATCATATTTGTGGGGTTGATGTCACCGTAGTATTGTCAGGTGACATCAAGCCCACGGCTTAGTAATGGAGAGGCATCTATAAGACACCTATCCATTACTAATCCTATAATTGTATGATAAAGACACAGCCTGAATAAAGTCCATTATTAGAAATAAAGCAAAACACACTTCTACTTTTTTATTTAAAAATAAGACAGTTATACTCACCAAAAGTCTATTCCACTGAAGCCCTCGTTCTCCTGTAATAAACTAAAATAAAAAAACAACAATATACCATACCTGTCTGTCGTTCTGTCCCATGCCATAATTCATGTCTGGGGATAAACAGTTTTTAACCTGGACGGTGCTAAAATGTGACTGTCCAAACTGAAACCACTGGTGACCGAACGGCTGCGTTCCCAGCCGGGCTGAACTGCGGTGACCTCGGTGAGATCCCCACTAGCAGCGTGAGTTTTTCTCTCCATTACTGAGCCGTGGACTTGATGTCACAGGACAATAAAAAGGTGACATCAACCCCACAAATATGAACCCCATTTGCCACCGCCACATGGCAAGTGGGAAGAGCTGGGCAAAATGCCATTATTGGCACATCTAATCGATGCGCCTTTTCTGGGGAGGCTGCAATTTTTAGTCTGAGGGGCCAATATCCATGTCTCCTCACCAGCCCCCCGCAGCTGTCTGCTGCTTGTCTGGTTGTCAAAAACAGGGGTGACCTATGCTGTTTTTTGTAAATTAAATAAAAAAAAACAAACTGTGTGGGGATCCCACTATTCTTGATAACTCGCTTTGCAAAAGCTGACAGCTCAGGGTTGCAGCCTGCAGCTGTCCAGTTTTGCCTGGCTGGTTATTAAACAGGAACCCAAGTTTCTTTAAAAAAATATTTATATATTTGTAGCGCCGGTCTGATGAATACTCCCATCAGCTGCCGTCTGCTCTCTCTGTTATTATCGGCAGAAGGCGTAGGCTTATGGGAGTAGTAGTGCCATCAGCCAACTTCTGTGACCAGAGGTAAACGTTTTACCCCAGTCACAGCTGCGGGCTCATGCTGTAATTTGACAGTGTGTGAACCGCAGGGCTCTGACCGCTGGTATTAATCTTACCGCTGATATGAGCCGCCGGTGTTTCTCGCGTTGTCATGCAGATGTCCGTGTTCGGGGTCCATGCCAGAACATTAGGTGTTCGGTTCAGACTCCGAACTTTACTGTTCGGGCTCGCCCTTCTCTAGAGGGCAGTAAGTGCGTGCAGTCTCTTCCTTGTAAGATGTCTGACATACTACCTTGTCAGCCATATTGGTTTGCAAGAGGAGGGAAGGTGTGTCCCCCCCCCAGATCAGAACTTGTTACTCTAGTGGCTGATAGACTTGATAAAACACTGAATATATAATTTCATCATCTAACCTATGGAAATAACGTGAAGCTTCCTTATTGTATTTTGCTTGTTACATTCTTCATACTAGGCTTTGCTTTCTTTTACGTTATAGTTTCAACAGAGACTGGAGATACCACAAAGAAGAGCGGGTATGGATAACCAGGGCGCCTGGAATGGAACCAACTATGAAAACCAACACCTACGAGAGGGGAACATATTATTTCTTTGACTGTCTTAACTGGAGGAAAGTTGCAAAGGTACACAAATACATGCATTTATTTGGTAGTATTGAAGCATAAACCAAATGAATACATTTTAGCAAAAGATATATCTTTATTAAAGATCTAAACTGTAAAGTTTATAGAGATCCCAAGTGAGATTCTTTCTCATCTCTAGTTCATCCATGCAATACCAAAAACTATATCACCAACTATTAACACCACAGATAAACCCCTTTCCGACTTCAGGCGTAATAGTATGCTGACGTCGGACTCCCTATCTTTGATGTTGGCTCAGGCGCTGAGCCCACATCTTTCCCAGACATGTCAGCTGTTTTGAACAACTCACGCTTCCGGCCATCCGGCCAGATCCCTACCCACTGGTGACCCCCGTCACAACTTCACGGGTCACCGGTATGTTGGCATGACAACCAGAGGTGTCCTGGAGACCTCTGGTTGCCAGTGTCGGCTCGCTGTGAGCGCCACCCGGTGCTCGGCGCTCATAGGAAGTGTGTAATTCTGCTTTATAGAGGCGATCTGTTCATTGCCTCTATGTAGCAGAGCCGATTGGGTTGTGGAAGCAAAGCATGCCAAAAGTAAAAAAAATATAAAAGTTCAAATCACCCCCCTTTTCTCCCAATTCCAAGTAAGACAATAAAAAAAACAATAAAACAAAATCAAACATACACATATTTTGTATCGCTGCTTTCAGAATCGCCTGTTCTATCAATAAAAAAAAGGAATAACCTGATCGCTAAACAGCATAGCGAGAAAAAAAGTCAGAACGCCAGAATTAAATTTTTTTTGGTCGCCACGACATTGCATTAAAACAAAACAAAGTTTGGAATTTTTTTCACCACTTAGATAAGAGAGAACCTAGACATGTTTGGTGTCTATGAACTCGTAATGACCTGAAGAATCATAATGGCGGGTCAGTTTTAGCATTTAGTGAATCTAGTAAAGCCAAACAAAAAATGAGTGTGGGATTACACTCCTATTGATATTCTCCTTCTGAACAGCTGGACAAAACAAGAACTTCTAAAGCACATGTATTTAATCAGACTGTGGACAGAAATCTGCAACCATGCAAATTTATTTGGCAGAATATGAAAGGCAATATGTGGTCAACCAGCATATACATATGAGTTTGTGCAAACATTTCACAGATGTTCCCCCTCTTCCTTTTTTTCTATCAGTCATGTCTCCTTTTTTGAAGCGCTCCTATGTATAGCACTGGAAGCTCCCATGAGATTGTCTTTTTAAAGGGAATCTGTCATCAGGATTTTATACCCCAAGCTAAGAGCATGTATGTAAAGGCACTTTAACGCTGATTAAATTCTTACCCTTACCTTGCTTGTTTTTCTCTTTTAGAGAAATCCACTCTTGAAATTGTGTGCTAATGAGTTTCAGGTGCAGTGGCAGGCCCAGCTCACTTACTTCTATGCCATTTCCCCAGCCGCTGCCTGCTTCCTGTCTCTGACAGGTCACTGAAATGTGAGCATAATACTGCCACCACCATGCTTCACTGTTGGTATAATGTTCTTTTGGTGATGTGCAGTGTTGTCTTTGACCCAAACATGCCTTTTGAATTCATGACCAAAAAGTTCAACATGTTTTCCCACATACTTTTTGATGACTTGATGTAAGTTTTAGTAAAACTGTCTTGCCAACCTACCCCAAAGGACAGACACATGAAAATGCGGGAGATTGTTGTCACATGAAGTACACAACCAGTACTTGCCAGAAATTCCTGCAGCTCCTTTAATGTTGCTGTTGGCCCTCTTGGCAGCCTCCCAGACCAATTTTCTTGTATTTTTATCAATTTTTGATGTCCAATTCTAGGTAATGTCACTTTTGTGCCAAATTTAATGCACATTTTGATGACAATGTTACTTGGTGTATACATAATGCCTTGGAAAAAAAATTTGTGCTCTTCTCTTGGCTGATAACTTTCAGTACTGAGATCCATTTGCTGTGTTGGAAGCTGTTAAATCTAGCTACTAGAACTGTCCAGCTGCCATTCAGAGAGTGTGTCTATCAGGAGAATGGGAACTTTATTCAACCTGCGAATTATTGGCTTTCTATTTTAGAGGAGTGCACAGAGCAGGAACAATCATTGCATAATACACAGTGAGCAGCGGCTGTTAATATGCCCCAGCATTTTGAAATTATATACTTCATAGACAACTGTCCAAGTGCCAGGGTGTACTGCTCACTTTATACTGCGGAATGATTGTAGCCACTCCACTCTGTGCACTCATCTATGACTGAAAGCCATTGTCTCCAGGGAAGATAAAGATAATTTTCTCCCAGTAACTGTGCTTTTACTGAGGTGGCAGGACAGTATTGGAACACTCTGACCCTGCAGATTAACCCTATATTTACTGGTTAATATCGTTTGGGGAAGTGACTGGTTCCCTTTTAAATGTAAAGTAATCTAGTTACATGACCTATATCTAACAGTTTCAACAGCATGTTATATAGAATTATGTTAAACCTGCTAAATCAACGACATGTGCACTTATACAGTATGTGAGGATGCAAATATTTTCTAATATCCCAGCTCTGCCTTTTTTCTTTAGTTCCTTCCTTAGAAAATACAGAGTTCACATAATTGAGTTCAGAATCTGAATTAGTTAAATGCTTTAACTCTAGATTACCTTGGTCCAGCTTCCGCAATTAGTTGTACAAATGAAATAAACCTCATTATAGAGGAGCCTGATTCAGTGTAGTAGGAAATAAATCATTTAATAAAGAAAACATTTTACTTTTATTTTGCATTAAGAAACAGTCTTGAGAAATGAATGCCGTAAACAAATTGTACAAGCGGTAGAGGAAGATGTCTAAATGGTTAGGTAAATTCATTGTGGTCTGTGCCGTTAAAGGATAATTCTGAGAAGATTTCATGCCAAAGTCAAATTTGTGTCTATTAGTGAAATGTCAAAGGTGGTAGGTGGTTTTAAAAAAAAAAAAATGTCCTTCTTATCAAAGGTAACATGCATGAGAAGAAACCAAAAGTGTATATACTGTATGCAAGAAACAGATGATTTATTTTCCATCTCTACCTGTCACACTCTTCACCTCTATCCTAAGGCTTTGTTCACACACAGCGTTTTTTTTTCACGTTTTTCCCGCGGATTTACCAAAAAATCCACTCAAAAAAACCCTAAAAGAAGCTTCCCATTCATTTTAATGCATTTTGCACTTTTTGTGCATATTGATGCGTTTTTTTACCGCGAAAAAACGCTTCGCGGTAAAAAACGCAGCATGCTCATTAATTTTGCGGTAAATTCTGCATTTCTGGCTATTTTCTATGTGTCTGGGGATGCTCTGGAAAATATCGCGGCAAAATCGCGCCGAAAAAAACGTGCGTTTTCTGGGAAGGAGTCCAGTTTTCATGCAGAAATTTTCTGCATGCGTATACACATAAATATTTCAATGTAAAGCAAGGAAGAAGTATGCAGCACTCACCGATGTAGCTGAAAAACTGTGAGTCTTTATTTCACATAATTTCCATCAAATGTGTGGACATGCAGGACGTAGAGGAATGCTAGGGGAGGGAGGTGCCGGACGACGGCCGTTTCGCGATTACTCGCTTCTACGGGTCCAGGTGAGGGGATTAGCGAAAGGTCATTCCCTTTATAGGATCACAGACCTTACTAATTAACATACATAACAAGTTGTGAGACAAACATTTACAAAAAAATATATAGTTATACAATATACAGAGTGCAAGATACTAGTAAAGAATAAATCTTTCCATATCGATTTACAAGATAATCTGTATTTTTACAATATCATAGGAAGATTATAATCTAATTAACTTTACATACAATTTTTTATATAACATTTTTTATAAAAAATACTGATAGATCGATCCGGTCATTTAGTCCCAAAGGACCTTGTGCGTTCGCTTTCAGGATCCATTTTGCTTCTTGTTGCAATAAAGCTTTGTCATGGTTACCTCCTTGAGGTGGAAAACTGACCTTTTCAATCCCTGCAAAACTCAAAATTTCTGGGTTAGCTTTATGCACATCTTGAATATGCTTAATTAATCGCAGTGAGCCCTTTCCTGATGTAATAGATCTATAGTGTTCACCAAAACGTATCGTAAGTGGTCTTATAGTTTTTCCAATATAAAAATAACCACATGGACAAAAAATAATATAAACCACAAATTTAGTTTGACAAGAAATGTAGTTTTGTACCTTATGTTCAATAGAGCCAAAATGTATAGAATTCCCTGTCAGATGAAGATGACAGTATTTGCAGTGAACACATTTATAATTTCCTTTTATTGATAAATCTCGTAGCCAATTTTTTTGAGGGGGACGAAGTCTATGATGTACCAATAAGTCGCCTGTATTATGTGCCCTTTTGTATGCAAATTGAGGAACTAATTCACCATCTGTGTGTAAGGTTTTTTCTGCATCAATGAGATGCCAGTGTTTTCTCACTGCTGCATGTATTGCTCTATCCATTGCACTATGTTTGAAACAAAAATTACATTTTTTTTGTAGGTTTGACTACACTGTTTAATTTTTTAGTCCTTTGCTTTAATAAATCCATCTGAGAAATTTTTTTTACCCTTTCATATGCTTCATTTAATAAACTCATAGGGTATCCCCTTTGCAAAAAACGCTGTTTCAGCTCAGAAATTTGTTCATTAAAAATGGTTTCATCGTTATTCAGTTTTCTTACTCTTAGCATTTGACTATATGGATGTCCCTTTTTAGTGTGTAATGGATGAGCGCTCTTATAATGTAAGTAATTATTTGTTGCGGTTTCTTTTCTAAACACTTCTGTTCTTAAAGAGCCATTTTTTATTTTAAATTTGACATCAAGAAAATCTATTGTGTTTCCACCAAATGAAAATGTGAAGCGCATGTTGTCACTGTTCACATTGTTCAGGTATTTTACAAAATCTGCAAATTCTTCCTGAGAACCCCCCCAGATAATAAAAATATCATCCACAAAGCGAAAATATGCTTGTAAATGTTTTAAGTGTGGATTTAGGGCTGTTTTTATATAAAACTCTTCAAATCATGCTAGAAATAAATTTCCATAAACACAAGAGACTGGCGTGCCCATTGCTGTGCCCACTCTTTGTATATACCACTTATCCAGAAATATAAAGGCATTATGTGTCAAAACATAATCGAGTGACTCGATAATAAAGGAAATAAAATCCTGTGATTTGTTTGTGTTATGTAAAATCTCCTTTATTGCTGCTTTGCCTTTATCATGGGGGATGCGGGTATATAGACTCTCAACATCAATAGATGCAAGGGAGAAATGTGGTTGCCAATGAAAATCTTTCAATTTTTTCAATAAATCTCCTGAGTCTTTTACAAAGGATGGCACAGCTTTTAGTAAAGGTTTTAGTAGCCAGTCTAAGTATTGTGAAAGTGGTTCAGTCAAAGAGTTTTTCCCTGAAATTATAGGGCGACCCGGAGGCTCTTTT
Organism: Dendrobates tinctorius; assembly: GCF_039654945.1. NCBI lineage: Eukaryota > Metazoa > Chordata > Amphibia > Anura > Dendrobatidae > Dendrobates > Dendrobates tinctorius. The sequence goes on from NW_027361891.1 coordinate 10,239,499, forward strand.
AAAGACTTGTGCACTTTTGGCACACTATACCAATAGGGAATTTCTGGGTATTCTGGAAAGAGTTTTTCTGCTCTCTTTTTTGATAATATCCCCAATTGAACATACTTTCTTAAAAGAGATCTTAATTTGTCCTTATATTTATGCAAAGGGTTGTCAATTAGCATACAGTAGGTATTACTATCATTCAAGTGATTGAGGGCATCTTGTATATAGTATGTCTTATCCAAAAGAACCAAATTCCCTCCTTTATCAGATCTCCTGAAAACAGTATCACTCCATCCCTTCAGTTCTTGCAAAGCTTTCATCTCAGATGCTTTCAAATTTTTTTCTGACATGGGATAGAGTAAAGCTTCTACATCCTTGATGACCATATCATGGAAAAGATCGATACTGTTCCCAGGAGATATAGGAGGCATGAAATTTGATTTTATTCCTCCTTTAAAAGGTATTGGTATTTCTTCGTTGGAATTAACTGATTCCAGGGAGAAATCTGGTTCAGTTATACTCATTAACATTTCAACATCACTTAAAAATTGTCTGGGACAGATATCTGAATTTAGCATAAAGCCTAAAGGACCAATAGTTGGATGGTTCTCACCTTCATGTATAGGAACAGAAACTGCAGCTGAAACACTGGAAAAAGATTTGTTAAGATGTAGCTTTCTTATACTTTTAAACAATTCAATCCTAAAATCGACATAATCAAATTTTTCTGGAATACAAAAATTTAAGCCTTTAGATAGAACTTCAGTATGTTCACTGGATAATTGGCGCTTTGCCCTTACACACAGATGGTAAATTAGTTCCTCAATTTGCATACAAAAGGGCACATAATATAGGTGATTTATTAGTACATCATAGACTTCGTCCCCCTCAAAAAAAATTGGCTACGAGATTTATCAATAAAAGGAAATTATAAATGTGGTCACTGCAAATACTGTCATCTTCATCTGACAGGGAATTCTATACATTTTGGCTCTATTGAACATAAGGTACAAAACTATATTTCTTGTCAAACTAAATTTGTGGTTTATATTATTTTTTGTCCATGTGGTTATTTTTATATTGGAAAAACTATAAGACCACTTACGATACGTTTTGGTGAACACTATAGATCTATTACATCAGGAAAGGGCTCACTGCGATTAATTAAGAATATTCAAGATGTGCATAAAGCTAACCCAGAAATTTTGAGTTTTGCAGGGATTGAAAAGGTCAATTTTCCACCTCAAGGAGGCAATCATGACAAAGCTTTATTGCAACAAGAAGCAAAATGGATCCTGAAAGCGAACGCACAAGGTCCTTTGGGACTAAATGACCGGATCGATCTATCAGTATTTTTATAAAAAATGTTATATAAAAAATTGTATGTAAAGTTATTTAGATTATAATCTTCCTATGATATTGTAAAAATATAGATTATCTTGTAAATCGATATGGAAAGATTTATTCTTTACTAGTATCTTGCACTCTGTATATTGTATAACTATATATTTTTTTGTAAATGTTTGTCTCACAACTTGTTATGTATGTTAATTAATAAGGTCTGTGGTCCCATAAAGGGAATGACCTTTAGCTAATCCCCTCACCTGGACCCGTAGAAGCGAGTAATCGCGAAACGGCCGTCGTCCGGCACCTCCCTCCCCTAGCATTCCTCTGCGTCCTGCATGTCCACACATTTGATGGAAATTATGTGAAATAAAGACTCAGTTTTTCAACTACATCGGTGAGTGCTGCATATTTCTTCCTTTTTTTTTTTTTTTGCTTTACATTGAAATATTCATGTTTTTTCATGCAAGCACCTCCATCTTTTGACTGAATTATATGCCGCAATACTTCCGATAAATAGCTCCGTCTGGTAATGTGGTGATTTGTGTGCCCTAGTATGCCGTTCATCTGTTTGCTCTTTGCTGGGATCATGCGTATGTACATAGCCTTAGATGTATTCACTGGGCACTGCTGGTTCACAGATGCCTGTATAAAATCTGTCTTGCCTATATCAGTATTCTGGAACTCTACACTCCAATGGGAGAAGTAGGTGATGTATTTTTTTCAGGAACAGACAGCAAGGCATGCAGAGATAAAAATTGCGGTAGGTAGAGTGACCTCAGTTTGTGAATAGATGTCACATTTGTTCGTTTTTGGATTTCACAAGAATTTAATGCATCACATACAGTGGGGAAAATAAGTATTTGATACACTGACGATTTTGCAAATTTTCCCACCTACAAAGAAGGGAGAAGTCTGTAATTTTTTTCGTTGGTACACTTCAACTGTGAGAGACAGAATCTTTAAAAAAATCAAGAAAATCACATTGTAAAATTTTTACATAATGAAATTGCAATTTCTTGCATGAAATAAGTATTTGATCACCTACCTACTTGCAAGCATTCTGGCTTTCACAGTGCTGTTAGTTTTTCTTTAAGAAGCCCTCCTACTCTGCACTCATTACCTGTATTAATTGCACCTGTTTGAACTTGTTACCTGTATAGAAGACACCTGTGCACACACTCAATCAATCACACTTCAACTTCTCCACCATGGCCAAAACCAAAGGGCTGTCTAAGGACACTGAGGACAAAATCGTAGACCTGCACAAGGTTGTGATGGGCTACAGGACAATAGGCAAGCAGCTTGGTGAGAAGGCAACAACTGTTGGTGCAGTTGTTAGAAAATAGAAGAAACACAAGAAGACTCACTCTTCCTTGTTCTGGGGTCCCATGCAAGATCTCGCCTCGTGTGGTAAGGATGATTCTGAGAAAGGTCAGGAATCAGCCCAGAACTACACTGGAGGACCTGGTCTATGACCTGAAGAGAGCTGGGACCACAGTCTCAAACATTACCGTTGGTAACGCACTATGCCATCATGGATTAAAATTCTGCAGGGCATGCAAGGTCCCCGCGAGCACATGTCCAGGCCCGTTTGAAGTTCGCCAATGATCATCTGGATGATCCAGAGGAGGCATGGGAGACAGTCATATGGTCAACTGAGACCAAAATAGAATTTTTTTTATGTCAACTCCACTAACTGTGTTTGGAGGAAAAAGGAAGAGTGTAACCCAAAAAACACCATCCCAACCATGTAGAATGGTGGGGCAAACCTCATACTTTGGGGGTGCTTTTCTGCAAGTAGTGCAGGACGACTCCATCATATTGAAGGGAGGATGGATGGGGTCATATATCGTGAGATTTTGGCCAACAACTTCCTTCCCTCAATAAGAGCATTGAAGATGGGTCGTAGCTGGGTCTTCCAGCATGACAATAGCCCGAAACACAGTCAGGACAACTAGGAATGGCTCCGTAAGAAGCATTTCAAGATCCTGGAGTGGTCTAGCCATTTGAGCTAGAAATTCAAATGTTGCCCAGCGACAACCCCGAAACCTGAAAGATCTGGAGAAGATCTGTATGGAAGAGTGGACCAAAATCCCTGCTGCAGTGTTTGCAAACTTGTTGAAAAACTTCAGGAAACGTCTGACCACTGTAATAGCAAACAAAGGTCTCTGTACCAAATGTTAAATTCTGTTTTTCTATTGTATCAAATACTTATTTCATGCAATAAAATGCGAATTATAGAAAAATTATACATTGTGTTTTTCTGGAATTTTTTTTTATACTCTTGTCTCTTAACCCCTTCGCACCCGAGCCTGTTTTTGCCTTCGTGACCGGGCCAATTTTTTCAATTCTGACCAGTGTCACTTTATGAGGTAATAACTCTAGAACGCTTCAACGGATCCTACTGATTCTGACATTGTTTTCTCATGACATATTGTACTTCATGATGGTGGTAAAAATTTTTAGATATGATCTGCACTTATTTGTTAAAAAAATCAAAATTTGGCAAAAATTTAGAAAATTTTGCAATTTTCAAACTTTTAATTTTTATGCCCTTAAATCAGAGAGTGATATCGCACAAAATTGTTAATAAATAACATTTCCCACATGTCTACTTTACATCTGCACAATTTTGGAAACTTAATTTTTTTTTTTTAGGAAGTTATAAGGGTTAAAAGTTGACCAGCGATTTCTCATTTTTACAACAAAATTTGCAACACCATTTTTTTTAGGGACCACCTCACATTTGAAGTGAGTTTGGGGGTCAATATGACAGAAAATACCCAAAATTGACACCATTCTAAAAACTGCACCTCTCAATGTACTCAAAACCACATTCAAGAAGTTTATTAACCCTTCAGGTGCTTCACATGAATGAATGGAATATGGAAGGAAAAAATAAACATTTAACTTTTTTTCACAAACATTTTACTTCAAAACCATTTTTTTTTATTTTCACAAGTGTAAAAAGAGAAAATGAACCACTAAATTTTTTGTGCAATTTCTCCCGAATACGCCAATACCCCGTATGTGGGGCTAAACCACTGTTTGAGCACACGGCAGAGCTCAGAACGGAAGGAGTGCCGTTTGACTTTTTCAATGCAGAATTGGCTGGAATTGAGATCGGATGCCATGTCGCATTTGGAGAGCCCCTGATGTACCTAAACAGTGGAAACCCCCCACAAGTGACCCCATTTTGGAAATTAGATCCCCCCAGGGACTTATCTAGATGTGTGGTGAGCACTTTGAACCCCCAAGTGTTTCAGTAAAGTTTATAATGTAGAGGCGTGAAAATAAAAAAATCATTTTTTTTTCCACAAAAATGATCTTTTAGCCCCCAATTTTTATTTTCACAAGGGTAACAGGAGAAATTGGACCCTAAGAGTTGTTGTCCAATTTGTCCTGAGTACGCTGGTATGCCATATGTTGGAGAAAACTACTGTTTGTGCACACGGTGGGGCTCGGAAGGGAAGTAGTGACGTTCTGAAATGCAGACTTTGATGGAATGGTCTGTGGGTGTCATGTCGCGTTTGCAGAGCCCCTGATGTACCTAAACAGTGGAAACCCCACACAAGTGACCCCATTTTGGAAACTAGACCCCCCAAGGAACTTATCTAGATGTGTGGTGAGCACTTTGAACCCCCAAGTGTTTCAGTAAAGTTTATAATGTAGAGGCGTGAAAATAAAAAAATCATTTTTTTTTCCACAAAAATGATCTTTTAGCCCCCAATTTTTATTTTCACAAGGGTAACGGGAGAAATTGGACCCTAAGAGTTGTTGTCCAATTTGTCCTGAGTACGCTGGTACCCCATATGTGGGAGAAAACTACTGTTTGGGCACACGGTGGGGCTCGGAAGGGAAGTAGTGACGTTCTGAAATGCAGACTTTGATGGAATGGTCTGCGGGCGTCATATTGCATTTACAGAGCCCCTGATGTACCTAAACAGTGGAAACCCCCAATTCTAATTCTAACCCTAACCCCAACACACCCCTAACCCTAATCTCAGCCCTAACCATAACCCTAACCACAAACCTAACACCAACACACCCATAACCTTAATCCCAGCCCTAACCCTAGCCCTAACCCTAGCCCTAGCCCCTGCATTTTTTTTTTTTTACTTTTTTTTTTTACTTTTTTACTTTTTTTTATTTTTGTCACAAGATCGCTGCCCTGCGATCTGACTCATAGTAACGCCACTTCACCTCTGATCATCTGTCAGTGTGAGATCAGAGGAGAAGCAGCGTTACTATGTGACAAGATCGCTGCCTGGCACATAATAACGCGACTTCTCCTCTGATCTCACAATGACAGATGATCAGAGGTGAAGCAGCGTTACTGTGTGACAAGATCGCTGCCTGGCACAGCTGTGCCAGGCAGCGATCAGCTGTGCCAGGCAGCGATCTAGTCACACAATAACGCTGCTTCACCTCTGATCAGCTGTCAGTGTTAGATCAGAGGGAGAAGCCGCGTTACAATGAGGGAGATCGCCGGGAAACAAGCAGCTTTCCCAGCGATCGCTCCCATTGGCTGCTGTGACGCTGACGTCATCGGGACCTGAACCAATCAGGTCTCGATGACGTCGGGGGTCCCAGCATGCATTGCGCATCGGGATCCCCGCGTTGGAAGGTATGTGGGGGTCCCGGGGGGCACAAAACCGCCGACAGTAGATAAACGTCGGCGCTGCACAAAGCCCAGCAAGCGCCAACGTTTATCTACTGTGGGCAGTCGTGAAGAGGTTAAAGTTGAATTGTAGCTACGATAAAAATTACAGACCTCTATATTTATAGGTGGGAAAACGTTCAAAATCGGCAGTGTATCAAATACTTATTTTCCCCCAATGTAATTCCCATATCGGACGGCAAACTTCCTGACTATTGATTGACTTCCATGCAGTTCAGCTTCTTCTTTGATTTTATTCAATCCCCATCTTGATTCCCAGATTTCATCCTGTGTTTTAATATTGTGTGCTCTACTTGATGCATCATATGGCAGCTAAAGCCAGGCCGGTGCCATTTCTTCCTGTTATGATAAGACTTTTATTATCCCTATCACTATATTCTTCTAAATTAGAAAATAGTTTTTAAGTATATAGTCCAAGGCGTAGAAGTGTCATCATCTTCATTCAAAAGGTGTCAAATAAGCTGTGAAATCATCATTAACTGATAAGTTTTTGTCCCCACCCACCCCATGGAGAACGTAATTGGTGCAGTTGATGCAATTTTGTCATACAGTATGGTTTTCTTAAGAGAACATAAAGCCATATAATACCTTAGTTGCTATCATTTTCGAAATGTCTGAATTTTGCCTCCCCCCCCTCTTCTTGTATAGTAATGGCTTGTTACACTTTTGCTATGTCAGTGCACTAAGTAGTTACATTGAAAAAAGCACAAGGTCCATCAAGTTAAACCTATTACCCACAATATTATTTGTACTGAGGGAATTGTCCAGCCATTTTTTAAAAGTTGTTAGTGTCTGCCATTTCTACCTCTTGTGGTAGGTTATTCCACAGTCTGACTGCTCTAGCTGTAAAGAACTCTTTCCTATATAGGTGCCGGAATCTCCTTTCTTACACCCTAAATGAATGCCCCTTGGTCCTTAGCTTATTCTTTGGAAGGAATGTCATGTGCCAGTTCTTTGTAGTGACCACAATAATAATCTAGAAGCCTGCCTTTGAATTGACTATTCTGAATATCCTTTTTAAAATGTGGCTCCCAAAACTGGATTGCATATTCTAGATGTGGCTTCACCAGTGATTTATAAAGCGGTAACAATGCTTTGGTCACAGGATTTTCTTTTTTTTTTTTTATATACATCCTAAAATTTTGTCTGATTTTGCAGCTGCTGCTTGACATTAAGTACCGCTGCTCAGCTTACTTGTAACCAGAATAGCCAAGTCCTTCTGTTCTGTAGTCCCGAGTACAGTCATGGCCAAAAGTTTTGAGAATGGCACAAATATTATATTTTCACATGATCTGCTGCCCTCTGGTTTTTATGTGTGTTTGTCAGATGATTTTATCACATACAGAAATATAATTGCAATCATATTATGAGTAACAAAAGGTTATATTGACAGAATGAGTTAATGCAGCAAGTCAATATTTGCAGTGTTGACCCTTCTTCTTCAGGACCTCAGCAATTCTCCCTGGCATGCTCTCAATCAACTTCTTTATCAAACTCTGACTGATAGCAGTCCATTCTTGCAAAATCAATGCTTTTATTTTGTCTGAATTTGAAGGTTTTTGTTTGTCCACCCGTCTCTTGATGATTGACCACAAGTTCTCAATGGGATTAAGATCTGGGGAGTTTCCAGGCCATGGTCCCAAAATCTATATGTTTTGTTCCCTGAGCAATTTAGTTATCACCTTTGCTTTATGGCAAGGTGCTCCATCATGTTGAAAAAGGCATTGTTGATCGCCAAACTGCTCTTGGATGGTTGGGAGAAGTTGCTCTTGGAGGACATTCTGGTACCATTCTTTATTCATGGCTGTGTTTTTAGGCAAGACTGAGAGAGAGCCCATTCCCTTGGCTGAGAAGCCACCCCACACATGAATGGTTTCAGGATGCTTGACAGTTGGCATGAGACAAGACTGGTGGTAGCGCTCACCTGGTCTTCTCCGAATAAGCCGTTTTCCAGATGTCCCAAACAATCGAAAAGGGGATTCATCAGAGAAAATGACTTTACCCCAGTCCTCAGCAGTCCACTCCCTGTACCTCTTGCAGAATATCAGTCTGTCCATGATGTTTTTTCTGGAGAGAAGTGGCTTCTTTGCTGCCCTCCTTGAGACCAGGCCTTGCTCCAAGAGTCTCCGCCTCACAGTGCGTGCAGATGCACTCACACCTGCCTGCTGCCATTCCTGAGCAAGCTCTGCACTGCTGGTAGCCCGATCCCGCAGCTGAAACACTTTTAAGAGACGGTCCTGGCGCTTGCTGGTCTTTCTTGGGCGCCCTGGAGCCTTTTTGGCAATAAGGGAACCTCTCTCCTTGAAGTTCTTGATGATGCGATAGATTGTTGACTGAGGTGCAATCTTTCTAGCTGCGATACTCTTCCCTGTTAGGCCATTTTTGTGCAGTGCAATGATGACTGCACGTGTTTCTTTAGAGATAACCATGGTTAACAGAAGAGAAACAATGATGCCAAGCACCAGCCTCCTTTTAAAGTGTCCAGTGGTGTCATTCTTACTTAATCATGACAGATTGAGCTCCAGCCCTGTCCTCATCAACACCCACACCTGTGTTAATGGAGCAATCACTGAAACGATGTTAGCTGGTCCTTTTAAGGCAGGGCTGCAATGATGTTGAAATGTGTTTTGGGGGATAAAGTTCATTTTCTAGGCAAATATTGACTTTGCAAGTAATTGCTGTTAAGCTGATCTCTCTTTATAACATTCTGGAGTATATGCAAATTGCCATTAGAAAAAATGAAGCAGTAGACTTTGTAAAAAATTAATATTTGTGTCATTCTCAAAACTTTTGGCCATGACTGTATACTCCCATTTAATATATATGCTGCAATAGAATTACTCCATCCTAGGTGCATTACTCTACATTTTTCTATTATTTATGCAGTATTGTAATGTCAAGATCAGATTTTAATATCCTACATAGTTTGGTGTCATCAGCAAAGACTGACACTTTACTCTCAGTCCCATCCACAAGGTCACTAATAAAGAGGTTAAAAAGAATCGGTCCCCACTGCTCCCAGTACAGATCCCTGCAGTCCCCACTGCTCCCAGTACAGATCCCTGCAGTCCCCACTGCTCCCAGTACAGATCCCTGCAATCCCCACTGCTGACTATATCCCATTTATGACGACTTTGTTTCCTGTAATTTAGCCAATTCCTTACCCACCTGCATATAGTTTCCCCTAGTCCCGGCCTCTGTAGCTTCAGTATAAGGCTGTTATGTGGTACAGTATCAAATACCTTTGCAAAGTCCAGATAAATCACATCAGCTGCATTACCAACGTCCAGATTTGCACTTAACTCCTCATAGAAACCCAACAAGTTGGTTAGACACTACTTATTCTTCATGAATCCATGTTGGATTGTCAGTTGTATTATTATTTTATTCTGTGCAATATATTTCTGCAGGTCATCTCTTATAATGCCCTCAAAAACGTACTCTACTGATGTCAGGCTTACCGGATGATAGTTGCCTGGATCCACCTTCTTACTTTTCTTAACCCCTTCCTGATATTTGACGTACTATACCGTCCATGTGCCCTGGGCCTTAATGCCCATGGACGGTATAGTACGTCATCAGTGTCGCTCACGGGGGGAGCACGATCAAACATGATCGCAGTGTTCCAGTGGCATAGGGAAGCAAGCTTCCCTGAGACCCTCAGAACAACGCGATGTGATCGAGTTGTTCCGAGGGCCTCCTCCCTGCGGGCCCCCGGTCCCAAAATGGAGTGTAGTGCAAAGTGTCAGATCAGAGATCTGACTTTGCATAGTAATGTCCCAACCTGGGACAATGGGAAAAAAAGTTAAAAAAAAAAAGTGTAAAAATTCATTCTGCCTCCCAAAAATCGTAATAAAAAGCGATCAAAAAAGTCATGTGCCCGAAAATGGTACCAATAAAAACGTCAACTCGACCCGCAAAAAATAAGACCTCCATGACTCTGTGGGTCAAAATATGGAAAAATTATAGCTCTCAAAATATGGTGATGCAAAAACTATTTTGCAATAAAAAGCGTCTCTTAGCGTGTGACAGCTGCCGAACATAAAAACCCGCCATAGAAAGTAAATCAAACCCCCCTTTATCACCCCTTAGGTAGGGAAAAATAATAAAATTTAAAAAAATGTATTTATTTCCATTTTTTCATTAGGGTTAGGGCTAGGGTTAAGGTTGGGATTGGGGTTAGGGTTGGAGTTAGAATTGGGTGGTTTCCACTGTTTAGGCACATCAGAGGCTCTCCAAATGCGACATGGCCTCTGATCTCAATTCCAGCCAATTCTGCGTTGAAAAAGTCAAACTGCGCTCCTCTTCTGAGCTCTGCCATGCGCCAAAACAGTGGTTTACCGCCACATATCAGGTATCGGCGTACTCAGGACAAATTGCACAATAACTTTTGGCGTCCAATTTCTCCTGTTACCCTTGGGAAAATGAAAAAAAATTGGATTTGAAATTATTTTTTTGTGAAAAAAAAGTTGAAATGTTTGTTTTTTTTCTTTAAAACATTCAAAAAAATTCTGTGAATCACCTGAAGGGTTAATAAACTTCTTGAATGTGGTTTTGAGCACCTTGAAGGGTGCAGTTTTTAGAATGGTGTCACTTTTGGATATTTTCGATCATATAGACCCCTCAAAGTGACTTCAAATGTGATGTGGTCCCACCCAAAAAATGGTGTTGTAAAAATGAGAAATCGCTGGTTAACTTTTAACCCTTATAACTTCCTAACAAAAAAAAATTTGGGTTCCAAAATTGTGCTGATGTAAAGTAAACGTGGGAAATGTTACTTATTAAGTGTTATTTTGTGTCCCATATCTCTGTGATTTAAGGGCATAAAAATTCAAAGTTGGAAAATTGCAAAAATTTTGCCAAATTTCCATTTTTTTCACAAATAAACGCAAGTCATATCAATGAAATTTTACCACTAACATGAAGTACAATATGTCACGAGAAAACAATGTCAGAATCACCGAGATCCATGGAAGCGTTCCAGAGTTATTACCTCATAAAGGGACAGTGGTCAGAATTGTAAAAATTGGCCTGGTCATGAACGTGCAAACCACCCTTGGTGGTAAAGGGGTTAAATATCTGTACCACTTCAGCCATCCTCCAATCCCTTTTCTTCTTGTGCATGCATATTGGTTCAGTTACACACTAGCAGCACGCACGTTTTCCGTTTATTGGTAGTGCCCATCCTCTTTGGTTGTTTTCCTATAACCGTGGGTATCGAATAGTTTACAGACTAATTTAATTTTCTTGAAGCGTTCAATTTCGCAATGTCCAATTAAAGTGCAGCACAGGGGGCAAAACATATTTGTAAGTAATGTTTGATGATCTAACAATGTGCTAAACACATAGGACACCTCGCCTCTTGTCGCTGTGTGAAACTTTAAAAGGTGCTTATTTAGGTCAGTAGACCACCCGTGTGATGCAGAAGTGAGGCGTGTGTAATAGTAGGGGGCCACAGCATGGGACACCTCTACTCGTTATCCATCTGCCCTTCCTAAATCCTGCAATTTGATTCTCTGATTTTCTTTTCTGGCAGGAGTTCCATTTGGAATATGACAAGCTAGAAGAACGGCCTCATCTGCCATCCACGTTCAATTACAATCCTGCTCAGCAAGCCTTCTAAAGACTTCCCTGTTCATGGGGTATGGCTGTCTCAGCACAATACTCAACATAACTGCAGAACTGATGTGGCTCAGGCATCCTGGTTTTAATTCCTTGAGGATCTGGCAATTGTCTCATGCAAAGGGATCATCACTTGAGGTCCTGCCTTACTAATTATGTGCTGCCCAACAACTAGAATTGTCATTTGTTTCTTTAGTTTGAGCAGGGTCTGATAATTTTTTTTTTCCTCTTTTGTTTTGTTATCATTTTATGCCAGCAGACAGACCTAGGTCTGTACACAAACACACGTAAGAACAGAATACTGACAGTTTACCACTCGGATTCCAAAATGTACAAAAAAGAGTGAGCGAGAGAGAGACAGAAACAAAGTTAGACAGCAAAGTTTGCATTGTTCATTGTAGCACTATTTGGTAATAAAAGAAACACATGTTTGTGCATTTTTATGTGAAGATCCTTCTCGTATTTCATTTGGAAAGATGGGCAAGGTCAGCTTCCTTCATTTTACTTCCCCTCTTGTTTCTGAAAGGCAATTTTATGCCATGTTCAGCCCCTTCACGGCCAGAGGAGCATGTGTCTCCTTGCAGTGCAAGGATCTGCAGGCCCCTGTGGCAGGGAATGGGCAGACAAAACCAGTAATTCACTCTTAAGGAGAAAGAGATTGCCGCAACCTTTGGACAGTTTCCAGAGTTGTGTATTACTGAGCTTCATCTTTCCAGAATGAGCAAAACACTGTCCAGTCTTTGTTACGATTTTGTAATAAATGTGTACATTTTTTTTAAATTTTTGGACATCACATGAATAAAGGTATGTATGTACGAATGTGTATATATTATATATATGACACCTATTTTGGAAATGTTTGCCCTGCTGTACCTCATTTTTAGGAGGTGTGCATGGATGCAATATATGAAAATGGGACATTCTGGAACTGCTGGTCAGGGGACTCCATTGTCGCCCTGTGCACTAAAGGGCCAGATTTTCAGCAGCCAAGGACATCCATACCCAAGTGAACGTGATGGGACTTAAAGAAGTGAACTGAGACAATTCACTCTGGCTGTTTGAACAGCAGCGTTTCATAGGAAAAAAAAAAAGATCAATCTTGTATTTTCTGACCACATAAAGGCTTCTTCTCTTTGTAATAAAGTAGAAAAGCTCTCCTCACTGCAGTGTTGACTTTGATTTGAGATTGTGAAGTCATTTGTGCAATCATGAGATGATGAGGTGGATTCCCTCTAAAACCTAGATCAGCTCTACTTCCAGGGTATTTGTAAAGAGAGGTCACCAGCACTGAGGAATTGAATGTAAGTAATAAAGACCACCCGTCTGTCAACTCGGCCTCTGAGTAGCCATACAAGCTCTCCACTTGGCACACCGGTATAGAGCAGTAGATGACCTGAATTGTAGATGTCACACCAATTTATATATTAGGATTGGAACGTCCTCCTACATTTCCACTGTAAGGTTAACGGCAATTGTTCTGTTTAAGCTTTCCAGTACTAGCAATACATTAACAGTTTTAGTCCTTACTGTACATCATGATTGTGGGGATGTCAGGGTTAAAAGAACTACTCTGTGATAAGCTATATATATGCACAGCAGTAACACTTTATACAGTGGGATGTATAATAAGTGGTAAAATAATGGAGAAGCTTGAAATGATCTCTCAGGTACTGTAAGAAGGGGAGCTGCTGACGCATGTCATGTATGTTCTAGGCTGTTATCTCCACAGGCAGATTTCATATTGAGGCACCAAATGTTACCATTGAAAAGATGCCCTCATCTGTTTGATCAATGCAAAGAGTTAAAAATATGAGATGTATAATGTTGAGTGTTTGAAGAGCACTGCAATACTTTGTACCTTGCTGTTTGCCTTTTTCTACTTGAGACTCCACCACTATATTAAAGACAATGTTCAGCTTTTATACTATCTTTGCTTTTAATATTCATTGCATCTTTTGCACTCTGTGATAAAACCATGTTAAGTGTTTTAATACAAGCCAGCAATACTGTAATTTCAAGTTTCTACAGTCGGAAAGACACTTTTGTCATTATACTACACTAGATACTTAAGTTTTCTTTATCTTCATTTTAACAGACATGTTGAGTCATGAGGTTGTGATCCTTACTATTATGCAGGTGTCACAGGTTCTCCTCCTGTGTGACAAGGCACCTTATCAGTGCCACCTTCCTCACAGGCTGTAGGAACTTATGACCAGAACTGTCTTTCAGCGTTCTCCACTTGCTTTTTTTGTGCAATGTTCTCCAGCTGTAGGAAGCTGGTGGCCAGGTCTTGTGGCATACTTCTTGATATGGGGTCATTATGAGAACAGGAGAGATGGGCAGTCTGCAGAGAAGGCCCCGTTCACACGTTCAGTATTTGGTCAGTATTTTACATCAGTATCTAAGCCAAAATCAAAAGTGAGTGATAAATACTGAAGCGGTGATGTGTTTCTATTATACTTTTCCTCTGACTGTTCCACTCCTGGTTTTGGCTTACAGATACTGATGTAAAATTCTGACCAAGTACTGAATGCGTAATACTGGCCAAATAACCAATAGCTACGTCATATAGGAGAACCTATAATACCGATCAGTAAGTGCCACATAATCATGTCCCCAACACATTTGTGAAAAGGAAGTGACCAACCTCTTTTTAACTTTGAATTTGTTCCCAAGTCTTATTTTTCATGTAAATCTAGAACACAGACTTCTATCTTTTTTAAGACGTCTTGGCAGAGGAAAAAAAAAGTTAAGTATGTTAGTAATGCAAACTACTTACTAATATACCTTCTCTATGGTAGCTGCCGTGATTTCCCAATTTCAGCACCAGTCCATTCCAGATCCATGCTACCTATCAGGTATGTTCTTAAAGGAGTCTCTCTAAGTTCACTAGGTAAGCAATTCCCTTTGTCTACGTATTAGCCTTTTATGAAGAAGGGAGCTGGCTTAGATAATGGCCCATGCCACACAGTCAGCTCTCTTGAAGCACATCACCAGTGACAAGTGGACAAAGATAAGGGAAAAGTTTGCTTTCTATGTTGGAGGCAACCTAGGAATGGAGGAAAAAAAACATTGCTGGAATCAGGCCATCAAAGCAGCTATCATTATTAAACAGTACCTTTCTTTTCACATTGTCTCTCAAAAAGCATGAATTTATTGCCCAGTTAAAACCACTTTTGTTACATATCGTAGTCTATATAATATGTCCATGTTCTCATGTCCTGTACATTGCCATCTACTCTTTTTGATTGAGTGGATTCTTCTGTTTTAGCATTCTGACAGTATCGAGGTATGTGCACATGATCAGTAAATGCTGCAGGTTGGATGCTGTGTACTTGTGCAGCATCCAACCCACAGTGTCCAGATGTTACAGCATAGTGGATGGGATATCTTGAAATGACATTCTCACTGTGCATGCACAAACACCTGCGGGTGACCCGCGGAGACAGACGTGCGGCGCTGTGAGAAAAACGATCGATCTCTACTGAGTCCCCCATAAACAGAAAAGGGCATGTCACACTAAGAGATATCACTAGCAATATCGCTATAACTAGTGACGTTATAGCGATATTGCTAGCGATATCGCTGTGTCTGATACTTACCTCCGACCGGCTCCCCCGCTGGTTATCGCTGATCGCGCGAGAACGTTCAGGACTGTTTCTCGTCGTCAGCTTCCTGTGGCGCTTCCTGCTGTGAAGACGAGCGACGCGTGGAGCCGGGCGGGAGGACGCAGGATCGCCTGGTGTGACAGGTAAGTAGCGATCCCCGTCCCCAGCGATGTCGCTAGTGAGATCTGCCTATGTGGCAGCTCACTAGCGACTACTTAGCGATGTACCAGCGATCCTGACCGCGTCATATCGCTGGTCGGGATCGCTGGTACATCGCTAAGTGTGACAGTACCTAAATGCTTGGATTGGCCGAGTGCTATTATATCTGCTATGAGAGAGCTGGCTGTGGCTTATCTTCTGGAGAACAAAACAATTGTCCACTGAAAATCCGACATGGTGAATGCTTCGCTCACTGACACCTTTTGGGAAAGTCGGAAGGCCCTTATACACATTAATGTAGTTGAGTAATTTTTCAGATTAGGACTACATAGCCTGCAATTCACTTTAAATATTTTCTGTTTAGCACTTCATTGAGTGAGATCAAGTTGACTGAAAGCACAGTGACCATTTCAAGCATATTAGTAAGTTTGTATTTCTTACCCCTTTAAACAGCTTGGTTGATAATGGTAGTGCCATATCACAATAGGGCTCCAAATATCGGTTATCCCCTCTGTCGTTTAAATAGGAATCACAAATCTTATTTTCATGAAAGGTTGACTTATGGTGCAATATAAATAATTGTATTAACATTATTATCCCTAACATAGCGATAAAAAATGTAAGACTAATATTTGTTATGTGATTCACCGAATACCCATGTTAAATCAAAAACTGGGCCAACTCATTATATTATTGTACTAAAAAAGAGGGTAAAACAGCCAACAAGTATATTAGCCTTATAACATTTCTTTATTTTACATTTGAATTAAATATATTCAATATCACAATTTAAAAACACAGCAGCTGTCTAGCAATGGTGCAGGGATCAAAGAACACAGGATTAACAATTACAGGGTACTGAATAAGCTACTCCTGAAATTAATCTGTACTGGCACTTTAAGGGAAGTAGAGTAAGAAGATAAATTTACTGGTACATTAGTTTAGTGATCCCTGCCGCCCCAGTGCACGTTTCGTGGCAATTTCATCAGGAGGCGTGTGTTGGGGTAGGAGTAATCATATTACATATTGAGCCAGTCAGAATCAGTGTAAACTTCATGTGCTGGCTACTAATATGGGAAAACTGTGTGACTTTAAAAAGATGTGGCGCATGCGCTGTAGGTCTCGCCCATCTGTGATAGTGTTCCGGTTCGCGACCCGTGGAATGCAAGCATAGAGCGCCGTCACTGAGCAGGCGCTCAATGGGATAGATGAGGGGGATGCTTGGATGGAGCTGCAGGCCGTGAAGCAGCTAGCTATTTAACAGTTAGAAGGTGGGGTTGAGGGAAGAGCGCCAGGGAGGCTAGTCCTGATCTGGCACACCCCAATACGTTTGTTAAGTTGGCGGATGAGATAAGTGTCGGTACAGGGGTATCACCTCTTCAGCAAGGCATGTCCTCTGAAAGCCGGAGGAGTGTCTGCTCCAGTAAGGGGGGGAAATAGGGCAGGCCAGACAGGTGCTGGTAGTGGGGGACTCAATTATTAGGGGAACAGATAGGGCAATCTGTCACAAAGACAGGGATCATCGAACGATGTGCTGCCTACCTGGAGCTCAACTCCAACACATCGCTGATCGGGTTGATAATTACTGGGAGGGGCTGGTGAGGACCCAGCGTCATGGTGCACATTGGTACAAATGACAAAGTTAGAGGTAGGTGGAAGGTCCTCAAAGATGACTACCCTGAAATACATTGGGGAGCAGAAACCTGCAGTTCCAGCAAAGGTAATAGGTTTTTGACAACTATGAGAGATAATTACCTTTCACAACTGGTTCAGGACCCAACAAGAGGGGGGCACTGCTACACCTAATAATAACAGGCCAGACCGCATATCGAATATAAGGGTTGGGGCTCACTTGGGTAATAGTGATCACAAAATAATAAGTTTTCATGTATCCTTTAATAAGATGTGTAGTAGAGGGATAACTAGGACACTAAACTTCAGAAAGGCAAATTTCCAACGGATGAGAGATGATCTTGGTGCAAATAACTGGGACGATATCCTGAGACGAAAAATACACAAAGAAAATGTGAGACGTTTATTAGCATCCTGAATAGGACCTGTGCACAATATATACCGTATGGGAATAAACATGCTAGAAATAGGAGGAAACCACTATGGATAAACAGATCTGTAAGGGGCGCACTAAGTGACAAAAAGAAAGTATTTAGAGAATTAAAGCAAGTAGGTAGTGAGGAGGCATTAAATAAATCAAAATTAAATTCTGTAAAAAGCAAATCAAGACAGCAAAAACAGACAGGGAGACATTGCCAGAGAAAGTAAAATAATCTCAAAATCTTCTTTAACTACATATATAGTAAGAAACTAAAAAATGATAGTGTTGGTCCCCTTAACAATAGTCTGGGTGAAATGGTGGATGAGGAAAAAGCCAATATGCTAAATGACTTTTTTTTTCAACAGTATTTACACAAGAAAATCTCATGGCAGACAATATGATCAGTGATAAAAAAAATATTCTCCATTACATGTCACCTGCTTAACCCAGCAGGAAGTTTGGTGGCGTCTATAAATCACTAAAGTTGACAAATCCCCGGGCTCGGATCGGATACACCCCCGAGTACTGCAGGAATTAAGTACAGTCATAGACCATTATTCTTAATCTTTAAAGATTCCATAATAACAGGGTCTGTACCACAGGACTGGCATATAGCAAATATGGTGCCAATATTCAAAAAGGGGACAAAAACTGAACTTGGAAATTATAGGCCAGTTAGCTTAACCTCTACTGTGGGTAAAATCCTGGAAGGTTTTTGAGATACTATACTGGAGTATCTGAAGAATAACCTTATGACCCAATATCAACATGGGTTTATGAGGGGCCGTTTCTGTCAGACTAATCTGATAAGCTTTTATGAGGAGGTAAGTTCTGGACTGGACCAAGGAAACAGTGGACGTGGTGTACATTGACTTTTCAAAAGCTTTTGATACGGTGCCACACAAAAGGTTGATACATAAAATGAGAATGTCACAATCCCACCACTGACACCGGTATGTCACGGATGGAGGCATGTGACGCACTGCCGACACACGGCTGTCAGGCGCAGGGGGGCTTATCTTTGTTACCTCACCACTGGCACCATGTGATTAAAACAACAGCAAGCTAGTCTTGCCCTAACAATTTATCGCAGGGGGTTATTTTGGTTGTCCCACCACTGCCCATAATATTTCACGAAGCTTTTCAGTTTCACTTTGGAACTTGCAGCTCTCCGGCGCCCCCCCTACCCTCAGGCCAGTCAGGGAACTACACCTGGGATAATTGATCGCCGGCCGGCTGCTTCAATCAGTACTGGTCACCCGGCACGCTGCAGCGAGGGAATTATCGCTCTGGCCGCAGTCACCCAACTAGCTTATAAAATCCCTTTCCGTCACAGCCAGCAGTACCCGGGGCCCAGATCACATTTTGCTGCCACCAGCTACGATTCACTTAATGAGTTAATCAAGAGGGTCCGTAGCAAACCCCCAAATTAGTTGCAATTATCTTTAAGGCACATGTACAATATGTTCATTCTTAGAGCATGAAGGCAGACTAATAAATTTTATAATTTATTCCCCAAAAGGGGGGGCAGTGATTACACAGATAAAAGAGGTTACAAAGTTGAGACATTAGGTATGTAGAATGCAAATATAAAATAAAAGGGATTAACAGATCAACACTTACAGTTGCTTAATGGTCTTGAGGCTAGCCATGCGGGGAGGAGGCGGGGCCACACATCACCCTGCATCTGGAGGTCCTTTAGGCATGAAACCTCCAGCTCAACTGACTAATTTCAGGGGGGGAGCGCCTTATAGGTTTTGGTTTGTGACATCATAAAAGGGGCCGTCTGGGGTCGGTCCCCCCCTCTGCTCTAAGTTACAATTCTGACTACAAAACTTAGAATGACTATAGAGGGTACCTCATATAAACACCCACATGGTATCATTCTTTTTAGTTTGTCGAATACAATAATTAAAAACCAAACATGCAGTAGTTATGTCACATTGTTTAGAAGGAATCCATTTCTCAGTTTCTACTGGTGCTAGAACTTAGCCAGGACTACCATAGTGAAGCCGGCTCGGAGTATGTTACCATATGCCAGTTTCTTATTTGTAGCACTGACTACCGTCGCATTATGGCTCCTCTAATATCTCGTATTCCTGTAGCCAGTCGCATGGCATGAAACAAAATAAATCATTTTCCTGGCTGTGCAGGGAGGAGGGGAAGGGGGAGAGAGAGAGCTGCTGGCACAGGAAATGTATGGTGTAGGGTTCCAAACAGGCAGAGGGGAGACACAGCGGCTAAGGGGGGGGAGAGAAGGGGGTCACACCTGCAGCGTGTGACAAGCAGAAGTATAATCTGTAGTGTAACAATGGGAGATTCCGGAATGTTCCAGCGAGGTCATATTTTACTTATCATTACAGAGAACAATAGGGATAAGGGAAAATTTGTGTAAGTGGGGTTAAGAGCTGGCTCAGGGATAGGAAACAAAGGGTGGTTATTAATGAAGCACACTCGGACTGAGTCACGGTTAGCAGTAGGGTACCACAGGGGTTAGTATTGGCCCCGCTTCTTTTTAACATATTTATTAATGACCTTGTAGGGGGCATAGAGAGTAGGATTTCAATATTTGCAGATGACACTAAACTCTGCAGGGTAATCAATACAGAGGAGGACAATTTTATATTACAGGAGGATTTATGTAAACTAGAAGCTTAGGCTGATAAATGGTAAATGAGCTTTAATGGGGATAAATGTAAGTTCATGCAATTGGGTAGAGCAAATAAGATGCATAATTATGTGCTTTATTGTCAATGAAACAAACCAGGGTGGAGGACAAACTCACATTTAGTGGCCAGTGTCAGGCAGCTGCTACAAAGGCAAATAAAATAATGGGATGTGCTAAAAGAGGCATAGATGCTCATGAGGAGAACATAATTTTACCTCTATATAAGTCACTAGTGCGACCACACTTAAAATACTGTGTACAGTTCTGGTCTCCGGTGTATAAGAAAGACAGCTGAACTGGAGCGGATGCAGAGAAGAGCAACCAAGGTTATTAGAGGACTGGAGAGTCTGCAATACCAAGACAGGTTATTACACTTGGGGTTATTTAGTTTCAAAAAGCGAAGGCTAAGGGGTGATCTTATTTTAATGTATAAATATATGAGGGGACAGTACAAAGACCTTTCTAATGATCTTTTTACTCATACACCCAAGACAGGGACAAGGGGGCATCCTCAACGTCTGGGGAAAGAAGGTATAAGCATAATCACAGATGCGGATTCTTTACTGTGAGAGCAGTGAGACTATGGAACTCTCAGCCGTATGATGTTGTAATGAGTGATTCACTACTAAAATTTAAGAGGTGACAATTCCTTTCTTGAAAAGTATAATGTTAAGGTTATATACACTAGTTTTGTTGATATTGCGTTGATCCAGGGAACTAGTCTGATTGCTGTATGTGTAGTCGGGAAGGAATTTTTTTCCCAATGTGAAGCTTAATATTGCCACATGGGTTTTTTTTTTTGCCTTCCTCTGGATCAACATGTTACGGCATGTTAGGTTAGGATATGGGTTGGACTAGATGGACTTAAAGTCTTCCTTCAACATTAATAACTATGTTACTATGTCATGGAGATGGCGCGTGCACACGAGCTCCTGTGTGCCGTTCACCCGAACACCGATGAGCTGCAGACTGGGCATGTGCTCTGGGCTAAGTATCGGATCGTGGAAAATACTAGGCTTCAATATACTGAGGATCTCAAATTGGGTAAGTATAAACGAAGAAAAAGAAACCAAAAATGAAAAGAACAGCTGTGAGTGAAGCATGTGACAAATTTGACTTCATGAAAGCGATGTACAAATGTAAGGGCGCAAAAAGAAATTTTGATGAAGCGAGTGTAGTGCTCATTATATAAAGATACCGTATACAATATCTGTATTTGCCACCAATAGGCATTATTTATAGGTAATAGTGTAGAAAAAGAATAATAAAGTGACTGTGTGCTGCTGTGTAATATATCTATAGAAACTAAGTGTGTATGTAGCTATAGATCAGTGCTGCTATAATGAATAGCATAATAAGACACAGGATATTTATATATAGCTTAAAATGATTATCACCTAAGAAATTGCCACGAAACGTGCGTTGGGGCGGCAGGGAACACTACATTAATATACCAGTAAGTTTATAGCATATATGTTTTAACATTATTGATCAAACGTCTTCTGAGGTATTGCGCACGCGCCGTCTCCATGATCGCTCTGTGATTGTGTTCCACGGGCCGTGAACCGGAGCACTCACAAATGAGAGAGACTGATAACGCATACGCGAACATGAAGGGCATGTCTTTTCCAAGTCACACAGCTTTCCCATATTAGTTGCGCGCACGTGAAGTTTACACTGATTCTGACTGTCTGATGCTCCCTATATAATATACCTCCTACCCCAACATATGCCTCCTGAAGAAGTTGCCACAAAACGTGCGCTGGGGCAACAGGGATCACTACACTAATAAACTTACTGGTATATCTTCTTACTCTACTTCCCTTAAAGTGCCAGTACATATTAATTTTAGGAGTAGCTTATTCAGCACCCTGTAAAATTTAATTGAGGCACTTTCCTTTTTAGAAATCAAGTACTATATGTAGCATGGGCAGACACTGTCAGCTTGGGCCCCTGTGCAAGAAATGTGTCGGCCCCCATAGCTTGTCAACAAAGATAGCCACACACATACATGTATATTTATTACATAGTCTCCTTTATTATGTATATTGCTGTCCCCTATTATACATTGCCCTCTCTTGTTATGTACTTACATATTGGATTATGAGGAGCCCTGTTTTTTATTACATACCATCCTGTCTTGTTAGCTTTATAATGCAATTATGGCTGATGGAGCATGGGAAAGCTTTTCTAATGGAGGAGCTGATGGACTGGTTGTCTGGTCACGGCTCCTCCATCAGCAGTCATTTTATATCTAAAAAGAGGGGACTACGTAATAAAAGAGGGCACTGTGAATAACAAAATTAACAAGAATACACTATGTAAGAGACAGCACTATACATATCAGCAGAGGAAGCTATATAAGGGACGGCACCATATATAACTAGAGAGGATGGTGCATGATAAGGGATGGTGTCATACATAATAAAAGATGAAATTATATAACTAAGGATGGCGTTATACAAAATTAGTGAGCACACTATATACTAAGGGACTGTGTTATACATAATAAGTACATACACTATACTAAGGGACTGTTAGACATAATAAGTGAGTACACTATATATTAACGGACTGTGCTAGAAATAATGTCTTCCTCCACCTCCCCCTGTTCCTAAGTCCATTATAAGTCCCCCTTCCTCCCATCCCCCCCACACCCCTCATTGTCCTCCCCCGCATCTCATTATTGTCCTCTCCCCCACCACTACCATTGCTTTCTCCCCTGCCACCCCATCATTGCCCATTCCACCAATTCCATCATTTCCTCCTCCACCACCCCCATTATTGCCCTTTTCACCACCACCTTCGTTACATTCTCCCCCACCACCCCATCATAATTGCTTTTTCCCCACCATGTCATCATTGCCTTCTCCCCTACCACCCCATCATTGCCCTTTCCACCACCTCCATCATTGCCTTCACCACCCCCATCATTGCCTCCTTCCCCACCACTCCCATCATTGTCTTTTCCAATGCCACCATCATTGCCTTCTCCCCATCTCCATCATTTCCCTTTCCACCACCTCCATCATTTCCTCCTCCCCCACATCCCCATCCTTGCCCATTCCACCACTTCCATCATTTCCTCCACCACCATCCCCATCATTGCCTTGTCCCTTCCACCATCCCCATCATTTCCTTGTCCCTACCACCATCCCCATCATTGCCTTGTCCCCACCACCATCCCCGCCTCCCTATCACCCCATCATTGCCTCCACTCCATCACCCCCATCAGTGCCTCCTCCCCATCACCCCCATTATTGCCTTCTCCCCATCACCCCCATCATTGCCTCCCCATCACCCCCATCATTTCCTTCTCCCCATCACCCCCATCATTGCCTTTTCCCCATCATTGCCTTTGCCCCATCACCCTCGTCATTGCCCTCTCCTCCACCTACACACACACAGCACCTCTCACCTGTCCGCATCACAGGCACTCCCGCAGCATCACAGACGCCCGCGCTTCCTCTCTGCCACAACCAGCCGCTGAATGAGGACGTCATCCAGCAGTGCTGCTGTCTGTGTGAGAGGAAGCGCCGTGCAGGAAGCAGGACGGATCCCTGCAGCTCCACTGCTCTGCTCTTTTCTCTTGTAGGCAGCAGAGCTGCTGGGATCGCTCACACATGAGCATGAGGGCAATCTGGCCAGGGGCCCCCCGGGGCCTCGGGCCCAGAGAAACAGGCCAGATTGCCTTCATTATTAGCCGCCCTGCAGGGGCCCCCTCCACCTCTGGGCCCCGGTGCAGCTGCACATGCAGTATGTCCGCCAATGATATGTAGTATCACTTTTCTTTGATCCCTGCACCATTGATAGACAGCCACTGTGTTTTTAAATTGTGATATTGAATATATTTACTTTAAATGTGACATAAAGAAATGTTTTAAGGCTAATATACGCTTTGGATGTTTTTACCCTTTTTTTGGTACAATAATATTTGATATGTGAGATAAACTACATTAAGCCCCCTTCACATATGGAGAGAAGCTAATGGCAAAATATATGGAAAAAGTCCAGACCCAAATAATCTGTTGCTTTAACCCCTTAATCCCATATGACGTACTATCCCGTCCATGTGCCCTGGGACTTAATTCCCAGGGACGGGATAGTATGTCATAGCGATCAGCGGCGCCCACGTGGTGAGCGCCGCTGATCGCGGCCGGGTGTCAGCTAATTATCACAGCTGACACCCGGCACAATGTGTCAGGGGCGGTCACGGACTGCCCCCGACACGGTAACCCCTTGCACACTGCGATCAAACACGATTGCGGTGTACCGGGGGTTAAAGGGAAGCATCGGCAGGGAGGGGGCTCCCTCTGTGCTTCCCTGAGCCCCCCATGGCAGCACAATGTGTAGCGCTGCTGCGGGGGGCTCCTTCCCTGCAGGTCCCTGAATCCAAGATGACGACGGGGGCCTTCGGGGGACTGCAGGGAGCCAGCTTCCTCAGTGCCTGCAAAGCGCAGGCACGAGGAAGCCTGCTGCACTGCCTGTGATATGACAGATCAGCGATCTGTAACAGGACAGTGATGTCCTACCTGGGACAATGTAATAAAGTAAAAAAAAAAAAAAAAAGTGTTAAAATAATTTTTTAAAAATCGCCAAATAAATTAGAAAAAAAAAAAAAATTCCTCCAATAAATTCATTTTTTGGAAATAAAAAAAAAAGCAATAAAGGTACACATATTTGGGATCGCCGTGTCCGTAACGACCCGCCCTATAAAACTCCCATTAGCGAACCCCTTAAAAAATTTAAAAAAAGAAGCAAAAAATAATGATTTATTATCATACCGCCGAACAAAAAGTGCAATAACGCGTGATCAAAAAGACGCATATAAATATCCATGGTACTGCTGAAAACGTCATCTTGTCCTGCAAAAAACGAGCCGCCATACAGCATCATCAGCGAAAAAATAAAAAAGTTATAGTTCGCAGAATAAAGCGATGCAAAAATAATTATTTTTTATATAAAATTGTTTTCATTGCATAAAACCGACAAAACATAAAAAAAAGGACCTACAAAGGTATCGCTGTAACCGTACTGACCCGAAGAATAAAACCGCTTTATCAATTTTATCGCACGCGGAAAGGTGTAAGCGCACCCCCAAAAGAAATTCATGAAACGCTGGTTTTTGTTGATTCTGCGTCCCAAAAATCGGAATAAAAAGCGATCAAAAAAGTCACATGCCCGAAAATGGTACCAATAAAAACATCAACTCGTCCCGCAAAAAATAAGACCTCACATGACTCGGTGGGTCAAAATACGGAAAAATTATAGCTCTCAATATGTGGTGATGCAAAAACTATTTTTACAATAAAAAGCGTCTTTTAGCGTGTGACAGCTGCCAAACATAAAACCCGCCATAAATAGTAAATCAAACCCCCCGTTATCACCCCCTTAGTTAGGGAAAAATAATAAAATAAAAAATGTATTTATTTCCATTTTATCGGTCGTCCATGACAGCACCACCTGAGAGAAAAAAGGGCGGCACCTCTCCCACGCATCAGTTGGTTTCCAGTTCCTAGAGGACGGGACTTCCTTCAGATCGTCCATCATGGAGTCGCCGAGGGATTCCCAGGCCGGCTGACCGACCCAGGTAGCGAGGGGGGTCTCCTACCTCGGTCAAGCTCGGGTCCCTGGAAGCGCCATGGTGGGGCCGGGTAGGTCACCACAACGGTGGTGAGAGCAGGTGGAGCCAGGGGTCCGATGGACAGCCGCCTCCATATTGCCGCACCAGGAGGTATTTATGTCCCGGGCCCCTCCTGGTGCGCTCTCCCCGTGGTCCGCTCTCTTCCAGCCGGGCCGGCGGTGGCGCCCGGTCGGCGGGCGCAGGTCGGCGCGCTTGGGGGCTGTGGCCTGGCCTGAGCCGGGGGCGCCGTGCCGGCTCCTGCGCGTCCCCGCAGGCCTCAGACGGGCGGCGGAAGTGACGCGGCGGAGGGGGCGGGGCCGGGGACGCCGAAACCGGAAGTCGGGCGCTGGCCGGCTTCCGATGTGTGCCGCGTGTGCACGGCGGTACTGGGCGGCGCGCGGTGGCCGGGGGGGGATGACCGGAGCTTGCGGGGGGAGGGTCGCGGGGGGGTCCCGGGTGGGAGGTGCGCGCCAGAACCCTGCTGACCCGGACAAGGAGGCCTTAAAAGACAGGAGGTGACACTGCTGGGGTGCTTCTGAAGGCCAGCGATGGATACGACAGAAGCCCCCATAGAGCAGCTGGACGAGGTGCAGGAGCACCCACAGAAACAGGCCACAGTGAAACCACATGCCAGTGGCCAGCAGAAGAAGAAATGGACGGGCGAACAAAGCCACAGAAGTTCCTCCAGGCTAAAGGACCCTCCTGCCTCCCTCTGTGATCCGGTACCTGCCTCATCTGCATGGGTAAGAGATCTCCGTGAATGTACCCTGATGCAGTGTCCCCTTATGTTTTTTTCGCAGGGGAGGAAAGCTACGGGAAAACAGAAGCACAGGGAATGTGCCCTCTGTAGTTGCCCCTTGCCGGACGGCCACCCTAAAAAGTTGTCAGCCATGCGTGAGACAAACGGTAGGGGTGGAAGGGGACGTTGGCCCTGGGGTAGATTGACAGGCCCTTACACTCTCCCCCGTCCATACTGGTAGCGGAAGAAACGCCGGACTTCACTACAAGCCTGAGGGACAGAATCAGGACAGAGATAAAGGCCCTATCTAAAAAGGATTCCTCTAGGGGAAGAGAATGTAGTTTCTCCTGGTTCAGAGTCCTTGACCGCCCTAAGGATCGATGACTCTTCAGATTCCCCGGCCTCCACTTCGTCTTCTTCGGAGGAAGACTCGAGTCGATTCTGCTTCCCCTTAGACCAGATGGATAAGCTAGTTAAAGCAATAAGGTCCACCATGGGGGTAGCAGACACAAAACCGGAACTTTCAGCTCAGGACGTGATGTTCGGGGGGTCTAGATCCCAGGAAGCGGAAGGCCTTTCCATTAAATGATAAGGTCCAGAGCCTAATAGGGAATGGAAGAGACCTGAAAAAAGAGGCTCCTTACCTCCGGCCTTCAAGCGGAGGTACCCGTTTGACGACCCAGTGGTAAACAGATGGGATAAAGCCCCTAAACTGGATGCGGCAGTAGCCAAAGCCTCCAAAAAATCCTCCATTCCCTTCGATGACATGGCCTCCTTAAAAGACCCGCTAGATAAGAAAGCAGACTCCTTTTTGAAGGGAACTTGGGAGATGTCAGCAGGTGCTCTAAGACCAGCGATAGCTGCCACATGTACGGCCAGATCCATGATGGTCTGGCTAGACCAATTGGATTCCCAACTAAAGGACGGAGAGCTTCTATCCGGAAAACGCTGCCAATCATCCAAAGTGCGGCAGATTTTTTGGCGGATGCTTCAGCGGACTCTGCGAGGATGGCAGCCAGAACTGCGAGTTTATCTAACACAGCTCGAAGGGCCCTTTGGTTAAAATGCTGGCCGGGAGATATCCAGGCCAGATCACGACTCTGCTCCATTCCATGTGAGGGTGAATATCTGTTTGGCCCAGTATTGGATGAACTCTTAGAGAAAGCCGGGGATGATAAAAAGAAGTTCCCCTGTCTACCGAATCCTTCTTACAGACGTCCCTTTACCAGGAAAGGCTATTTCCGTAGAAGGCCGTCCAGAGATCAGGGCAGATGGGAGGACAAAAGAAGGAGAGGTACAGGTTTCATGTTCGGAGGAGGGGGGCATCAAGAAGGTCCAGCACGTGACACTAAAAAACCGCCCCAATGACTAGTTTCCCCGGTAGGGGGGAGACTAGCTGCCTTCCACCCAGCCTGGTCCTTGATTTCCAATAGTAAATGGATACTGGGGGTGATAGCTGCGGGTCTACGCCTAGAATTCAGCCGGGTCCCCCAAGATCGATTTAAAGTCACCCCGCTCACACCAGAACAAGCTGCCCTGGAGGCCGAGGTGCATGATCTCTGCCGTAAGAGGGTCCTAACCGTGGTCCCAGAGGGAGAAACGGGGAAAAGGTTTTACTCCCCCTTGTTCCTGGTCCGCAAACCAGACGGGTCCTTCAGGACTATAATAAACCTTAAATCCCTCAACGAATTCCTGGTCATACGCCCGTTTAAGATGGAGACAATTAAATCAACAATAAAATTACTGTTTCAAAACTGTTTTATGGTGGTGTTAGATTTAAAAGACGCTTACTACCATATTCCCATTCATGCAGCTCATCAGCGGTTTCTCAGAGTGGCGGTTCAGCTGGATGGGTCAGTCCAACATTTCCAATATGCGGCCCTCCCCTTTGGGGTGGCAGTCGCTCCCCGTGTGTTTACCAAAGTAGTAGCGGAAGTTATGGCCCATCTACGTGAATCGGACATTCTTGTGATCCCCTACTTAGATGACTTCCTGATCATAGGGAAAACAGCAAAACATAGTCTGGAACAACTACAAAGGGCAATGTCTGCCCTAGAGGGGTTAGGATGGCTGCTTAACATTAAAAAGTCTCGGTTACAGCCGGTGAGAGTCCAACAATTCTTGGGTCTGATCCTAGACTCTGAGAAACAGGAATGCCGTCTGCCCCTGGAGAAGCTTGTTCGCCTATACTATCAGGTCCTGAACGCTTCCAATAACCCTACCATGTCTCTCAGGAAAGCCATGTCCCTTCTGGGTTCCCTCTCATCCTGTATCCCGGCAGTCCAGTGGGCACAGTTTCATACAAGAAAACTGCAGGGCGAGGTCTTAAGGCATCAGAGAATCCTTGAGGGTTACTTAGAGGGCCAGCTATCCTTGTCCCGAAACACAAGGGAGTCCCTAGAGTGGTGGCTAGTCAAGGATAATTTATCCAAAGGGGTCCCCTGGGAGTATGACATATCCCGCATAATCACCACGGATGCTAGCCCTTCCGGTTGGGGGGCTCATATGGGTGAGATTCTGGTACAGGGCTTATGGGAGCATTATCAGATAGAAATGTCATCTAATCTGAAAGAGTTGACAGCGATAGAGCAGGCAGCTAAGGAGCTACTTGTGTATCTACAGGGCCATCATGTGCGAGTGTTCTCCGACAATCAGGCCACCGTGGCTTATATCAACCACCAAGGCGGTACTCGTTCCAAACCCCTGATGAATGTGGCAGAGCGGCTATTCCGGCTAGCAGAGCAGCATTTTCAATCTTTAACAGCTCTACATATAAAAGGGAAGGAAAATATCACAGCAGATTTCCTAAGCCGCAATCCACTAAAACAAGGAGAATGGTCCCTAAGCACCTCCATCTTCGACCTAATTGTACAAAAATGGGGACAGCCAGAGGTAGACCTCTTCGCTACCAGGGAAAACAGAAAATTAAAACAATTTTGCTCCCTAAATCCCAGAGAGAACCCTCTGGCGGTAGATGCCTTTCTGATAAAGTGGGACTTCGGGCTAGCATACGCCTTCCCTCCCCTATCGCTACTACCCCTGGTGATGAAGAAAATCAGGAGAGACAGAGCAAGAGTGATAGTTATCGCTCCATTTTGGCCCAGGAGGGCTTGGTTTTCTTGCCTCAGGACCATGTCGGTGTCCGACCCTTGGGTCCTTCCGGACATCCCGGATCTCCTATCCCAGGGCCCAGGGTTCCATCCTCAGGTGGCTGGCCTACATCTGATGGCGTGGAGTTTGAACGGACACTTCTGAGAGAAAAAGGCTTCTCCCCAGACCTGATTAACACCCTACTTAAAAGTAGAAAAGTCATCACTACCAAAATCTATGTCAGAATTTGTAAAAAATTCCTGCAGAACTCTGGAGTGGTCGCTGGCACTTCAGCACCTGTAAACCAAATCTTAGAGTTTCTTCAGAAAGGTCTGGATATGGGGCTCTCCACTAGTACCCTTAAAGTACAAGTATCAGCCTTGGGGGCCCTCTTTAGCTGCAACATCGCGGGTAATTACTGGATCAGTAGATTCATTAAGGCAGCAGGTAGATCCAGGCCAATAGCGAAAGATAGATTCATGCCGTGGGACTTGAACCTAGTCCTCACGGCTATGACACAAGCCCCATTCGAATCTATCTCATCAGCTTCCATAAAGAACCTGTCCCTCAAAGTAGCCTTCCTGGTAGCTCTAACCTCAGCTCGTAGGGTAAGCGACATCCAGGCATTATCTAGACGTCCTCCTTATATACAGTTCAAGGACGATAGGGTAATACTCAGACCTGATAAGGCGTATTTACCTAAGGTAGTTTCCAGCTTTCATAGGACACAGAAGATAGTCCTTCCATCTTTCCTCCCTAATCCAGCTAATGAGAAGGAAGAGAAACTTCACACCTTGGATGTTAGGAAATGCCTCATAGAATATCTGGCAGTTACCGATCCCTGGAAAAAAGATAATGCCCTGTTTGTCTCTCATCAAGGCCCTAGGAAAGGTTGTAGAGTGTCAAAAAGTACACTAGCCAGGTGGGTTAGAGAAGCGATCTCAATAGCATACACCTCAAAAGGCAGGTTGCCACCCTGGAAGTTGAGGGCGCATTCCACCAGAGCCATGGCGACCTCGTGGGCCGAAAGATCAGAAGTGTCCATTGACCAGATATGTAAGGCGGCTACTTGGTCCTCTCCGAGCACCTTTTATAGTCATTATAGGCTAGACTTGGGTGCTTCCGCAGACCTCTCTTTTGG
This sequence comes from Dendrobates tinctorius, assembly GCF_039654945.1. Classification (NCBI taxonomy): domain Eukaryota; kingdom Metazoa; phylum Chordata; class Amphibia; order Anura; family Dendrobatidae; genus Dendrobates; species Dendrobates tinctorius. The sequence continues at coordinate 10,270,215 of NW_027361891.1, forward strand.
TATAAGGGTACTGCAGGCTGTAGTCCCTCCCTAAATAGTTTTACTCTCTGTAATTCTCTCAGGTGGTGCTGTCATAGACGACCGATAAAGTCTTAGTTACTCACCGGTTAACGGTGTTTTTCGGAGTCCATGACAGCACCCGTATATTCCCTCCCTTTAGTTTAAATTTGGGTGTGCACTTCTTCCTCTTTTATGTACACTGGTAAGGAATAGTTGTGTAAAAGTACTGTATATAAATTTTGCCATTAACCATTGTGGTCCTCTTATGCTCTGTAATCCAACTGATGCGTGGGAGAGGTGCCGCCCTTTTGTATCTGTAGGTTTCCTGTTCCTGAAGGGCGGATCCCCTCTCTCAGGTGGTGCTGTCATGGACTCCGAAAAACACCGTTAGCCGGTGAGTAACTAAGACTTTTTTCCCATTAGGGTTAGGACTAGGGCCAGGGCTAGGGTTAGGGCTGAGATTAGGGTTAGGGGTGTGTTGGGGTTAGGGTTGGAGTTAGAATTGGGGGTTGCCACTGTTTGGGCACATCAGGTGCTCTCCAAATGCAACATGGCGTCTGATCTCAATTCCAGCCAATTCTGAGTTGAAAAAGTCAAATGGTGGTCCTTTCCTTCCAAGCTCTGCCATGCGCCCAAACAGTGTTTTACCCCCACATATGGGGTATCAGTCTACTCAGGACAAATTGCAAAACAACTTTTGGGGTCCATTTTTTCCTATTACCCTTAGGAAAACAAAAAATTGGGGGCAAAAATATCATTTGTGTGGAAAAAAATGATTTTTTTATTTTCACGCCCGGGCGTTATAAACTTCTGTGAAGCACTTGGGGGTTCAAAGTGCTCACCACACATCTAGATAAGTTCCGTGGGGGGTCTAGTTTCCAAAATGGGGTCGCTTGTGGGGAGTTTCAATAGTTTAGGTACATCAGGGGCTCTCCAAACGCACACGACACTCGCAGACAATTCCATCAAAGTCTGCATTCCAAAACGTCACTACTTCCCCTTCCGAGACCCGACGTGTGCCCATACAGTAGTTTTCTCCCACATATGGGGTATCAGCGTACTCAGGACAAATTGGACAACAACTTTTGGGGTCCAATTTCTCCTGTTACCCTTGGGAAAATAAAAAAATTGGGGACTAATTGATCATGTTTGTGGAAAAAATACGATTTTTTTATTTTCATGCCCGGGCATTATAAACTTCTGTGAAGCCCTTGGGGGTTCAAAATGCTCACCACACATCTAGATAAGTTCCTTAGGGGGTCTAGTTTCCAAAATGGGGTCATTTGTGGGGGGTTTCCACTGTGTAGGTACATTAGGGGCTCTCCAAAGACAACATGACACCCGCAGACCATTCCATCAAAGTCTGCATTCCAAAACGTCACTACTTCCATTCCGAGCCCCGACGTGTGCCCATACAGCAGTTTTCTCCCACATATGGGGTATCGGCATACTCAGGACAAACTGGACAACAACTTTTGGGGTCCAATTAATCCTGGTACCCTTGGGAAAATAAAAAAAATTGGTGACTAAAAGATCATGTTTGTGGAAAAAATACGATTTTTTTATTTTCACGGCCGGGCGTTATAAACTTCTGTGAAGCACTGGAGGGGTCAAAGTGCTCACCACACATCTAGATAAGTTCCTTGGGGGGTCTAGTTTCCAAAATGGTGTCCTTTGTGGGGGGTTTCCACTGTTTTGGTACACCAGGGACTCTCCAAACGCGACATGGTGTCCGATCTCAATTCCAGCCAAAAACGTCAAATGGCGCTGCTTCCCTTCCGAGCTCTGCCATGCGCCCAAATAGTGGTTTATCCCCACATGTGGGGTATCAGCGTACTCAGGACAAATTGCACAATAACTTTAAGGGTCTTGTTACCCTTGGGAAAATAAAAATTGGGGGTGAAAAGATCATTTTTGTGGAAAAAATATGATTTTTTAATTGTACCGCTGTAAGTTATAAACTTCTGTGAAGCCCTTGTGGTTTCAAAGTTCTCACCACATATCTAGATAAGTTCCTTGGGGGGGTCTAGTTTCCAAAATGGGGTCACTTGTGCGGGGTTTCCACTGTTTAGGTACATCAGGGGCTCGCCAAATGTGACATGGCATCCGATCTGAATTCCAGCCAATTTTGCATTGAAAAAGTCAAACGGCGCTCCTTCCCTTCTGAGCTCAGCCTTGCGCCGAAACAGTGGTTCCCCCTCACATATCAGGTATCAGTGTACTCAGGACAAATTGCACAATAAATTTTGGAGTCCAATTTCTCCTGATACCCTTGGTAAAATAAAAAAATTGAACCTGAAGTATTTTTTTTGTGAAAAAGTTAAATGTTCATTTTTTTTTTTTAAATATTCAAAAAATTCCTGTGACGCACCTAAAGGGTTAATAAACTTCTTGAATGTGGTTTTGAGCACCTTAAGGGGTGCAGTTTTTAGAATGTTGTCACTTTTGGGTATTTTCTATCATATAGACCCCTCAAAGTGGCTTCAAATGTGATGTGGTCCGTAAAAGTAAAATGGTGTTGCAAAAGTGAGAAATCGCTGGTCAACTTTTAACCCTTAACTTCCTAACAAAAAAAAATTTTGGTTTCAAAATTGTGCTGATGTAAAGTAAACATGTGGGAAATGTTGCTTATCAAGTTTTTTTGTGTGCCGTATCTCTGATTTAAGGGCTTAAAAATTCAAAGTTGGAAAATTGCAAAATTTTTGCCAAATTTCCGTTTTTTTTTTACAAAAAAACGCAAGTTATTTGAATGAAATTTTACCACTAACATGAAGGACTATATGTCATGAGAAAACAATGTCAGAATCACCGGGATCCATGGAAGCGTTCCAGAGTTATTACCTCATAAAGGGACAGTGGTCAGAATTGTAAAAATTGGCCCGGTCATGAATGTGCAAACCAGCCTTGGGGCTTAAGGGGTTAAAAGGGGAAAAACCAACAGAGTGTAAAAAAAACAAAAAAAAAAAAACCTTGTTATATTATTTTCTTAGAACTCTGTTACCTGTTTTGAGGAAAGAGTCAGATAAAGGGAAATTATACAGTGGGGCAAAAAAGTATTTAGTCAGTCAGCAATAGTGCAAGTTCCACCACTTAAAAAGATGAGAGGCGTCTGTAATTTACATCATAGGTAGATCTCAACTATGGGAGACAAACTGAGAAAAAAAAATCCAGAAAATCACATTGTCTGTTTTTTTTTTCATTTTATTTGCATATTATGGTGGAAAATAAGTATTTGGTCAGAAACAAGCAATCAAGATTTCTGGCTCTCACAGACCTGTAACTTCTTCTTTAAGAGTCTCCTCTTTCCTCCACTCATTACCTGTAGTAATGGCACCTGTTTAAACTTGTTATCAGTATAAAAAGACACCTGTGCACACCCTCAAACAGTCTGACTCCAAACTCCACTATGGTGAAGACCAAAGAGCTGTCAAAGGACACCAGAAACAAAATTGTAGCCCTGCACCAGGCTGGGAAGACTGAATCTGCAATAGCCAACCAGCTTGGAGTGAAGAAATCAACTGTGGGAGCAATAATTAGAAAATGGAAGACATACAAGACCACTGATAATCTCCCTCGATCTGGTGCTCCACGCAAAATCCCACCCCGTGGGGTCAGAATGATCACAAGAACGGTGAGCAAAAATCCCAGAACCACGCGGGGGGACCTAGTGAATGAACTGCAGAGAGCTGGGACCAATGTAACAAGGCCTACCATAAGTAACACACTACGCCACCATGGACTCAGATCCTGCAGTGCCAGACGTGTCCCACTGCTTAAGCCTGTACATGTCCGGGCCCGTCTGAAGTTTGCTAGAGAGCATTTGGATGATCCAGAGGAGTTTTGGGAGAATGTCCTATGGTCTGATGAAACCAGACTGGAACTGTTTGGTAGAAACACAACTTGTCGTGTTTGGAGGAAAAAGAATACTGAGTTGCATCCATCAAACACCATACCTACTGTAAAGCATGGTGGTGGAAACATCATGCTTTGGGGCTGTTTCTCTGCAAAGGGGCCAGGACGACTGATCCGGGTACATGAAAGAATGAATGGGGCCATGTATCGTGAGATTTTGAGTGCAAACCTCCTTCCATCAGCATGGGCATTGAAGATGAAACGTGGCTGGGTCTTTCAACATGACAATGATCCAAAGCACACCGCCAGGGCAACGAAGGAGTGGCTTCGTAAGAAGCATTTCAAGGTCCTGGAGTGGCCTAGCCAGTCTCCAGATCTCAACCCTATAGAAAACCTTTGGAGGGAGTTGAAAGTCCGTGTTGCCAAGCGAAAAGCCAAAAACATCACTGCTCTAGAGGAGATCTGCATGGAGGAATGGGCCAACATACCAACAACAGTGTGTGGCAACCTTGTGAAGACTTACAGGAAACGTTTGACCTCTGTCATTGCCAACAAAGGATATATCACAAAGTATTGAGATGAAATTTTGTTTCTGACCAAACACTTATTTTCCACCATAATATGCAAATAAAATGAAAAAAAAACAGACAATGTGATTTTCTGGATTTTTTTTTCTCAGTTTGTCTCCCATAGTTGAGGTCTACCTATGATGTAAATTACAGACGACTCTCATATTTTTAAGTGGTGGAACTTGCACTATGGCTGACTGACTAAATACTTTTTTGCCCCACTGTATATACTTGCAGAGGTGCCTGTATCCCATTCATTTTGTTCTGCTCCTCTAAGAGATATGAGCAAAGGTGTACTGACTCCCAAAGTATCACTGTGGCCCTTTGAAGTTAATCCCCCCCACTAAGACTCTTTTGTATCTGATAGATACTTATATTTCTCACTGGACATTTGATAGGTTGTCATTTCTAATTCTTCTTTCGATAGTAGTGGAACCGTTGAATGTCTATGGGAGCCTCTCATCTCTTCCCGGACAGATGATGCCAAGGGGGAGAAAGATCAGCATGTTAGAATGATGATGGCCGATCCTTTTGTTCTCCAGGAGGTAAACTGCCACCAGAGGAAGTAGGTCAGTGGCTCTCTTATAGATAACACGTGAGCACTCGCCTGGTACAAGCATTCCTCTGTATGAGTGAGTTTGGGGAAGACTGCTATTTATTGTCTATGGGAAACTTTGCCGAGTCAGAGCTCAGGACTGTTACATGCTTTTTCAAGGTGAGTCCTACTACATTGATGTTGCCAATGCTATTATCTACTTCTAGAATGATAATTTTAAGAATGGAATGAACAATTACCGGCTGTCACTCAATTCCAGTAGTTGGAAGAAATTTTCAACCCTATGCCAAGGTAATTTGTTGTGAAACTGGTGCAAGAGAGAAGGGTTGAGCAACACATTGGATTTGAGATTTCACAAATTGTTTGCTATTTGAAAACTGTTCCATTTTCTCCTACGCTGCTACCTCTCCACCCAATGTTTTGTTGAAAGGTACCATTGGAAACTAATCAGGGTTCTAGTGTTGGGATATGCAATGACTTTCAAAGAATTGTGATATTGCAATTGGGTGTTACACACCTGTCCTTGGTATCCCAGGCTCTGCTTCCTTCACCTTGGTCTGCCGCCCTCTGTTGTGCTCCATGTCAGGTTTTGGATGTTGCCCAGCATGAGTTGGTGACATCATCACCCTAATCCTATTTAAGGCCCATTGGAACACACACTTAGGGTACCGTTACACCTAGCGACTCACCAGCGATCCCGACCAGCAATATGACGCGGTCAGGATCGCTGGTGAATCGCTAGGTGGTCGCTAGTGAGCTGCCACTCAGGCAGATCTCACCAGCGACATCGCTGGGGAAGGGGATCGCTACTTACCTGTCAGATGAGGCGATCCTGCGTCCTCCCGCCCGGCTCCACGCGTCGCTCGTCGTCACAGCAGGAAGCGCCGCAGGAAGTGGCCGACGAGGAATGGTCCAGGAGCTTCTCGCGCGATCAGCGATAACCAGCGGGGGAGCCGGTCGGAGGTAAGTATCACATGTAGCGATATCGCTAGCAATATCGCTGCAACGTCACAAAATCGGTGCCTTTACAGCGATATTGCTAGCGATATCGCAGTGTGTAACGGGGGCTTTATTTTGTAGGATTGAAACTCTAGACTTCTATTTGCTGTGCTCCACCTTCTATACATACTGTGCTTAAACTTGCTTTTATCCCTGTTGGTGTCCATTTCAACCATCCTGCTACTTCCGGGATTCCTGAGTGTGCAAAATCCTCACTTCCAACATGTTTTTGACCTGAGATATAGAGGATCTACCTCACCAAGTCGAATCCTAAAACTATGGATCCCAAAGGTTCAGCATGCACAACACTGTTGCAGTGGTACACGGACAATCTGCATTGGTGGTGTAACTTTCTGTTGGCCAGCGTGAAACCTCAAAGCCCACATGGATGCACCACCTCTGACTCCTGCAGTCTCACCACCAGTTTCTCTATACATGCCACAGGCTAATATGCACCTTCAACACTCAGCTTTTCTTTTTTATTTATTTTTTTTGTGAACCAAGTCGTGTCCACTTAACCGCAGTAAGGAATCAGCAGCTAAGACAAGAACAGTGGGACATTATCATCCATTTCCGTACAATATCTGTTGAATTAGCGTGGAACAGTGATGCTCTCCCGGCTGTCTTCTAAGACGGCCTGACCAGTCGTGTCAAAGATAAACATTCGGGTACAGATTTGCCTTCTTCACTCGATTTAATTTCCCTTGCTACTCATGTGATCTTGCATTTTAAAAGACAATCTAGGGAAAAAAACCCTCTAGATTCTCGTGTCTCACTACCAAGTACATGTTTAAAAGAAAGATCCAGTCGACTTTCACGTGGCCTCTGTTTATATTGTGGTGAACAGGCTCACTGATTCACAAACTTCTCCAAACTGAAGGCCAGGAAACTTCAGACCCTAGGCAAGGAGAGGGATATCTTCCTGAGACCGGAGTCACATTAACATATCACATCCGATATGGTATGCTAATGACGCTCTGCTGCCAGCGTGAGCCGAGTGTCAGTGTTCCGTGCTCCATTCGTCTCGCATGATTGCAGCACAGGAGGAGATGGAGAAAGTAATTTCTCAATCTCCTCCATGGCTGGAATTGCACTGCACAGTGATATCCGAGTGCAGTGCAATGTTTCACGTGTACACATAGACTTATATGAGTGCATGCAATTTGTTTCATGGATGCATTCGCAGCATGCTGATTGTTTTCGTATGCCACATCGGCATGAGAAAATAACTTTATATGTGAGCTGCCCCATAGGTTAACATTCGACCTAGTGCAATCCGAATTTTTTTTGTTATATATAAGATTGCATTTGTCCGATTTACATCGCAAGTGGGAGCTAGCCCTAAGAGGAACTCTTTCCTACACTAAGATTAACCCTGCTATTCTGTTCGCATTGGCTATACACTTGTACTGTTCGGGTCAATATGACCCGACCTATTAAAGTCTTAATTTTGACATTTAGCTACTCTAAGTGTATTATTTGAATACCTATGGCATTATTTAACTGTATGTGAACAGGGTTGCTTAAAAACAAATAAATTAAAATTCAGTTTTTTTATTATCTTTAGAAAACTGTTGCACAGATTCACTAATTACTGTATTCAGGCATTATTACGTTCTGCACAGAATATAATTCACATGTCCTTTACAACTAGAATAGGTGATATTTGCTTTATCACAGGAAGATGGACAAATGCTGCATCTTTTCCTCCCGATCCAATGCCTTTTAATCAATAAAGAATTTCCATGATAGAACTGTGAGTGCCATCCTTTCTTATCTTTTTCACACAATCTTTTAGTAATAATAATTAGAGTTGAGCGAAACGGGTCGAAAAATTTCAAAAGTCATTTCATGAAACGAAACCCGACCCTAGGATGAGGTCGGTCGGCCACGAGGTCGGCGACTTACGCGCCAAAGTCGCGTTTCAAAAGTTTGTTTTGCGCTCTCTTTCAGCCAATCAGGATCCACGGACACTGTGGGCAACGTGATGACATAGGCACGGGTCACCACCATCTTTCAGAAGGGCATGCAAGTGATTGGCTTGCTTTGGTGGGCGTCACAGGGGGTATAAAAGGGCGTGCACGCCGACCGCCATCTTACTTCTGCCGATCTTAGCATAGGGAGAGGTTGCTGCTGATTCTGTAGGGAGAGCGTTAGGCAGGGAAGAAGAAAAAAAAACTGCTTCTGCTGCTAGCGATTTTGCCAGTACAACACACCAGTCACTGTGTGTGCAGTGCAAGGGGAGGCTATATAGTGGTGTATCAGTGGTGTTGGTTGTTGGGCTGCCTTCTAAGGCTTCCTGACATTCCTGCATTGCTGTTTACCCACTGCTCCGCAAACTGCTTTTTTAAAAGCAATCCCAATTTTTTTTTTTGTCCTGCTGAGGTACTGAGCGTGCATTTTTTCACACCATACAGCGGTGTACGCTCCTCACACAGTACCGTGTAACGGCTGTTATCACAGCCACAGTGAAGCTATCAGTGTGTCACTCTGTGACAATAAAACGAGGACATGTTCCGTTCTTACAGACCTGCACTCTAGGGAGATTCCTATTCTGCCCAATTCTACATACACCTTGTAGTTTGTGATACACTAGCCAATTTCTGCCTGTGACATAGCGCTGTGATATTCAGTGGGCCTCACACAATCCATAAGTGTCCAGTGTCCACAAGTGTGTGCAGAAATTCAAAATCTCACTTATCCTCTAGTCACTTTGGTCACAGCTGTGCCATCGAGCCTGTCACATAGCGCTCAGATATTCATTGGGCCTCACACAATCCAAAAGTGTCCAGTGTCCACAAGTGTGTGCAGAAATTCAAAATCTCCCTTATCCTCTAGTCACTTTGGTCACAGCTGTGCCATCGAGCCTGTCACATAGCGCTCAGATATTCATTGGGCCTCACACAATCCAAAAGTGTCCAGTGTCCACAAGTGTCTGCTGAAATTCAAAATCTCACTTATCCTCTAGTCACTTTGGTCACAGCTGTGCCATCGAGCCTGTCACATAGCGCTCAGATATTCATTGGGCCTCACACAATCCAAAAGTGTCCAGTGTCCACAAGTGTCTGCTGAAATTCAAAATCTCCCTTATCCTCTAGTCACTTTGGTCACAGCTGTGCCATCGAGCCTGTCACATAGCGCTCAGATATTCATTGGGCCTCACACAATCCAAAAGTGTCCAGTGTCCACAAGTGTGTGCAGAAATTCAAAATCTCCCTTATCCTCTAGTCACTTTGGTCACAGCTGTGCCATCGAGCCTGTCACATAGCGCTCAGATATTCATTGGGCCTCACACAATCCAAAAGTGTCCAGTGTCCACAAGTGTGTGCAGAAATTCAAAATCTCCCTTATCCTCTAGTCACTTTGGTCACAGCTGTGCCATCGAGCCTGTCACATAGCGCTCAGATATTCATTGGGCCTCACACAATCCAAAAGTGTCCAGTGTCCACAAGTGTCTGCTGAAATTCAAAATCTCACTTATCCTCTAGTCACTTTGGTCACAGCTGTGCCATCGAGCCTGTCACATAGCGCTCAGATATTCATTGGGCCTCACACAATCCAAAAGTGTCCAGTGTCCACAAGTGTCTGCAGAAATTCAAAATCTCCCCTGTCCTATAGACACCTTGTACCTTGTTTTACATTACTATATAGTTTGTTGGATTTTGTCTACATTTCTACCAAAAATGAGGAAGGCTGGTGGAAGAGGCCGTGGAATTGGGCGGGGGTTGGCAGCTGGTAATGATGGTGTTGGTGGTGGATCTGATGGTAGTGGCAAGAGCAAAATAGGACCGAATGCAGGAGGTGCTGACCCTGCATCATCGTCTGGCTACATAAGGCCTCGAACGCTTAGTTTTCTAGGAGTTGGCAAACCGCTTTTAAAGCCAGAGCATCAGGAAAAAGTTTTGTCTTACATTGCTGACTCAGCCTCCAGCTCTATCGCCTCCTCTTCTTCAGTTGTAAAAAGTAAAAGCACTGAGTCGTCATTGGAGGCTCATGTTCATGAACCACACCTTTCCTTGTGTCCTTCACCCCAACCAAGATTGAAGGATGACGCAGGCCATACTACTGATTACTCCATGGAGCTGTTTTCACATACCATGCCTGGATTATCAAGTGAAATGGTGAATTACCCAGGCCAAGATGAATCTGACATGGAGTGCACTGATGCACAGCCGCTGATGGATGATTCTGCTGGTACATTCACTCAGAGCACTACATTGTCCTCGCAGTGTACAGAGCCAGATTCTGACCCTGATGAGACTCAGGTGCCCCTTCCCGCACACTATACCACCATACACGGTGACACAGAGGAAGGTGCACATGACATAGAAGAGGAGGTGATGGATGACCCAGTTGTTGACCCAGATTGGCATCCATTGGGGGAAGAGGGTGCTGCTTCCAATAGCTCAGATGAGGAGCATCCACAGCAGACATCGCAACAGCTGTTATCTGGCAGGCCCGGAGCACTCCAAAGACAGGTTCCAAACATCAAAAGAGTTGCTGGACAGCTTGTCCAGAGGGTCAAAAGATCACAGCGTGCTAGGCCGCAAAATGTCTGCCAAAGTAGGAAGAGTGCAGTGTGGCACTTTTTTGAACAAAATCCTCATGATCAGGCCAAGGTTATCTGTAAGAAGTGCGCAAAGACCTTTAGCCGAGGGAAAAATCTGAAAAATTTGAATACCAGTTGCATGCTTAGACATTTAACCAGCATGCACTTGCAAGCGTGGACACAACACCAAACCTCAAGTGCCACATGTGCAACTGATCACAACGAAGGTAGTCAGCAACGCTACATTGTTTCCCTCACTGTAAGCCCACCGGTTAGCACAGCAGCAAATGTTGAGGTGTCGTTGCAAGGCCACAGCAGTCAGGGAATCCCACTGTTATATCAACGAAATACTGATTCTAGGCCATCAGAAAGAACAACAACTCCATCACCATCATCAACCCTCTCTCAGTCCGCCCTGTCCACCGCTACTTCCACCATATGCAGCTCTCAAGTCCAGCTCACCCTCCCAGACACTATGAGTAGGTCAAGAAAGTACTCAGTCTCTCATCCGCGTACACTGGGTTTGAACGCCCACATTGCCAAACTAATCTCGTTTGAGATGATGCCCTTTCGGTTGGTGGAAAGCACAGCTTTCCGCGAACTCATGGCCTATGCAGTACCACGCTATGACCTACCCAGTCGCCACTTCTCTCGCAAAGCCATCCCAGCCCTCCACCATCATGTGAAAGACCGCATTGTCCATGCACTCAAGCAGTCAGTGAGCGGAAAGGTGCACCTCACAACTGATGCATGGTCCAGTCGGCATGGCCAGGGCCGTTACGTGTCCATCACTGCGCACTGGGTTAATGTGGTGGATGCAGGGTCCACAGGGGACAGCGGTGGTGGGACAGTGCTGCCTAGCCCACGGTATAGGAAACAGTTGGCTGTAGGCGTTCGACCCTCCTCCTCCTCCAGAAGCGAAAGCTTGTCCACAGAGCGCAGTCGTACGAGCACTCCATCTGCAGCTGCCACTGTTGCACACGATGTGTCCCCCTATCGAGCAGCTAGTGGAAAGCGTCAGCAGGCTGTGTTGCAGATGATGTGTTTGGGCAACAGACACACCGCCGAGGTGCTGGCCGAGTACTTGAAGAGACAAACTGAGTCATGGCTGGGCAGTGTACATCTTGAGGCAGGCAAGGTAGTTAGTGATAACGGCCGTAATTTTGTGGCAGCCATAGCCCTTTCAAAACTCAGCCACATACCTTGCTTGGCTCACACCTTGAACCTGGTGGTGCTGTGCTTCCTCAAAAATTATCCGGAGTTAACAGCCCTGCTCCAGAAGGTGCGAAGACTGTGCGCGCACATCCGCCGGTCGCCTGTACACTCCGTTCGTATGCAGAAGCTGCAGCGATTGCTCCACCTTCCCAACCACCGCCTCATTATCGACATTGCAACAAGGTGGAACTCCACCCTGCACATGGTGGAGCGGCTGTGCGAGCAGAGGCAGGCCATAATGCATTTGTGGGAGGATACACGGCCAGGCACTTTGAGAGCAGACATGGAGTTGACAGGTGTGCAGTGGTCGAAGCTGAAAGACCTCTGTAAAGTCCTTCAGTGTTTTGAGGAATGCACATGGCTGGTAAGCGCAGACGACGCCATCCTAAGCATGAGCATCCCACTTATGCGTCTGCTCATGCAAACTTTGACGCACCTTAAGGAGCAGGCGTCTGCAGCCAATGTTGATGAGAAGGAAGAGGAGGAGGGAATCCTTGATGACATTCAGCCATTGTCTGCTCAGGGACCTCTCCTGGACGAGGTGGAGGAAGAAGAGGAGGAGGAGGATGATGGGGATGATTACTTAGGGGAGGAGGATGCATCTCGTGGGGCAAGTGAAAATGTTGGCGTGGCAAGGTCTGGTACAGGCTTTGTGCGTGACTGGAGGGATGTGGATTTGCCAGAAAGTGCTCCTCCAACCAGCACTCGCAGTGCAACATTGACACCGGGAACATTGGCCCACATGTCAGATTATGCCTTGCAGATCCTAAAAAGGGACCCACGCATTGCCAAAATGATGAACGATGACGACTACTGGTTGGCCAGCATCCTCGATCCACGCTATAAAGGCAAATTACAAAACATCATGCCACAGGAGAACCTTGACCTAATATTGGCTAATAAACAAGCAACTCTGGTAAATCGGTTGCTTGAGGCATTCCCAGCACACAGCAGCGGTGATGGTTCTCACACGAGCCGTATGGGCCGGGGGCAGCTTGGCAGAGGTGTTCGTGGTGCACACAGCAGAAGTGGCGTTGGAGACAGGGGTTTCATGACAATGTTGTGGACTGATTTTTCAAATACCGCTCACACAACTGGTAATACTGCATCGATGGAAAGTGACAGGAGACAGCAGTTGTCAACTATGGTTACAAACTACTTTTCCTCCCATATCGATGTTCACCCACACAGGTCATTCCCCTTTGACTATTGGGCCGCTAAACTGGACACCTGGCCTGAATTAGCCCAATATGCCTTACAGGAGCTCGCTTGCCCAGCTGCAAGTGTGCTATCGGAAAGAGTCTTCAGTGCAGCTGGATCAATCCTGACAGAAAAAAGGACCCGTCTGTCAACCCAAAATGTGGATGATCTAACCTTCATTAAAATGAACCATGCATGGGTTTCCAAGGATTTTGTCCCACCTTCCCCTGATGACACATAGGGTGACAGAAAAATGGCTTGCTTTGGTCCACCTCTTCCTGGGACTTCACCTATTTCGCCTTTTGCATCAGCTGAATGTCCAACATCAACATATGCCACTTTCTAAAACTCCCTAACTGTGCTGCCTCCCCCCCCATGGCCGGGGTCACCACCTAGCGCACGACATCGTGCGAGTTCCGTTGCCCTGGACAGGTGGGTAGGCCGACTCTTGGGTGCGGGCACTGGCACAGGGTCCCTCATAGTGCAATCAAGTGTCTCTGACGGTGGTGGTGCACACCCGCCGTCAGACACACCGCTGTACTATGAGGGGCCCAGTGCCAGTACCGACGCCCACGAGTGGGCCCCCCTTGCTTGGGCAGGGCCCCAGCATTTGCAATCTTTACCTCTCCCTGCTCCTCCGCTGTGTAATCTGGGCCGTCAAATCCATACTGTGCCTGACACCGTCTGAGCCTGCCTCCTGATGTATAGACATATATTTTGAATGTGTACGCTATCCATACATGTTATCCGGGGATATGGTACCCTTTCTAACCTTTGTGCAATCACGTGCAATCCATACTGGGCCTAACACCGTCTGTGCCTGCCTCATGATGTACAGACATATATTTTGAATGTGTACGCTATCCATACATGTTATCCGGGGATACGGTACCCTTTCTAACCTTTGTGCAATCACGTGCAATCCATACTGGGCGTGAGAACGGCTGGCGAGCTGTTAAGCAAGCTACAGCACCTGTGGTTTGCACCCGTAAGTTTTTCATTTTTTCAGGAATGACGGTTAGGCCTAATTCCGGAACTGCGGTTGACCTGCACTTACTGGGAAATCATTGTTCGTGGGTAATAATTGTAATCAGTGATCCCCATCACTAACGTTGTTCAGCGGGTTATCTGCACCTGTAAGCGACAAACGCTGGCCTTTTCAGTGTAGCGCACATGCAGCCACGGACATGTAAGGGCATGACACACCAGTTATTGGCCAATCTCATGTGCCAGAGCCTCACGTGTCCCTCTAGTAAGCCGGACTCGGACCGCGGGGCATGACAGAGTCTCATTCGTTAACGGAATTAAGCTTGCAATGTGTGCATCTGTTCTGTAGCTGGCATGGTTGAGGTTTCCCAGGTGGAGTCGAATTTAACCGTAGGCTCCACTCCTGGTGGTGCCCTTCTGAACATTCCTTTAAGGTTCAGCTTTGCAACCATACTGCCCACGTAAAACAAACACTTTGCCTTCATGAACGCTGTTTGGAGGGTCATGACTCGTGGGAATAACGCCGCCCAATCAGTTAACCTGCTAGAGAGATCGTTCGTTGCTCCCAAGCATGACATCACACTCCCTAGGAAGAAGGTAATGCCACTGTGGCGACCGTACTCCTGGGGGCGACACAATTGCACTGATGCCCAGCCACTGCTCGATGAATCTGCTGGTACATTGACCCAGACCACTACATTTCCCTCGCACGCTACACGGCCTGAATCTGACCCTGATGAAACTCAGGTTACCCTTCCCATATACAGTTCCATCTTACACGGTGACAAAGAGGAAGCTGCAGATGAAAGTGCAGGTTCGGCCCACCCGCCATCAGACACACCACCGTACTATCAGGGGCCCTGTGCCAGTGCCGTCACCAACGAGTGGGCCCCCCCCTGCTTGCTCAGGATCACAGCACTTGCAAAGTTGAAATACTGTGCAGTGAGATGGAAGATGGGGACGACGAGGAGTCCAGACAAGTACAGGGATTCCCTAGCGAGGAGACTTATTTGATTGTTTTCAATGTTGGGACAGCAATTTTTGGGGAGCACTATACTCTGGAGAATGATAGATGGGGCCCACCATACACTGGAACATTCCAAAGGTGGACATCAGACACTGGAGCAGCGTTTACAGGGCCCATTATACACTAGAGCATTAGAAATGGGGCCCATTATGTTTGGCGCATTATTTGGGCCCATAAGACAGTGGAGCTTCATCCATGGGGACCAACATATACTGTAGCATTATGTGGAGCTCATCATATACTGTTTCAAATATTATATGGGACCAATGATTCTGTATGGAGAAATAGATGGGCCTCGTCATGAGATGTAAAAAGTGAAGTATTTTTCATTGTACTATACCGCTATTTCTCTGCCGTATCGGAGCATGATGAGTTGTGGTATGTGTTAAAGGGGCGCTCTTTCGCCCAGGGCACATGAAAACCTGGAGCCAGCCCTACCCCCCCACAACTTTAGCCAAATAACCCCCATTTTTCAGTGCGTAACTTGTATTATGAAGTTAATTAAGGTTGACAAGCTTAAGTAAGAAGAATTGATGCTTTTGGCATTCAAATGGGCACTGTAGGTGTGTTTCCTGTCCTCCTCTCACTGCCGACTTTTATTCCCCATTGACTTACATTGGGTTTCGTGTTTCGGGACGACCCCGACTTTTCCCTATAATCGGACGATCTTGCTCGACCCGACTTTTGGAAAAGTCGGGTTTCACGAAACGAAACGCGACCCTAAAAACCAAAAGTCGCTCAACTCTAATCTTTATACCTGCGTTTTTGCAGCGGATTTGAGTGACTCAATTGGAGTCAATGGATGAAAAACGCAAAAAGAAATGACATGCTGCAGAAAAAAACGCACTGCAAATACTTAAGGAGAATTACTGATCATGTGCACAACACTTCAAGGATTGTTATCGAATTAGCTTGCATAAGAATTCCATAACACTTTTGGCCCATTTCCGCAAGGAAAAACTCCACAAAAACACACTGTGTACACATAGCCTAAGAGCTTTTATACTACAGACAAACAGACCTGTACTCACAGCTAGTGTTGAGCGATACCATCCGATATTGAAAAATATCAGATCGGCCGATATCGAAAAAGTATCGGGAATCGCGGATTCCGATCCCGAAAGTCCCATTCAAGTCAATGGGACTGAAATATCGGAATTAAAATAAACCCTTTCTTTCCTTGAAGGTTAATTCTACATGAAGAAAAACAACTAGTAATAATGTAGAATGTATTGTGGGAGGTGTAGGAGACATTAAAGCCATAGAGGTTTAGCCCAATCAAATGGAATAGCAAGAATTATTATTTTTTTTTTAAAGACCTTCGGAGTTACAAAGATATTGACTATGTTAACCTCTTTTATATTTTGTCAGATATGTATGTTTCACTACTTCCATGCTCTTCACCTTCTTTTTTACTTCTCCCACACTTTCTCCTTCAACATCCTCAGCAGCAGCATCTTTTTCATCAACTTCTTCTTCACCTTATTCATCTTCTTCACCTTCTTCCTATTATTCTTTTTTTACACATTCTTCATATTCAACTATTATTCTTCTTCATATTCTACTTCTTCATCTTCTTCCTATTCTTCTTCTTCATCATATTTTTATTTGTGACAGGCATTCCTGTAGTTGTTATCTATAAAAGTTTGAAGATTATACCTTCCGTTCTGCCTGTCACAAAAGATTTACAACAGGATTTGTCCGCGTTCAGTTTGGCCTGCAGCAGCAGGCATTTTCCAGGGGCACCACGAGGCGGAACGGACTCACCCCCATACACTACTTAGTCTTCTTCTGCTTATAATTTAGATAATATCATTTGCTCTGATTTTTAGTCTTATGCTTAATGTTCTTCTGCTTTTTGGTTTTTCTGCTTCTTGGTCTTCTGTCTTTTGTTGTTCTGCATCTTGGTGGTTGTCTTCATGTTCTTTGTCCTCTTGGTCATCTTCTTCAGGGTATCTTTTTGGTCTTCTTCGGTGTGGTCTTCAGGGTCGTCGTCAGGGAGATCCAGAGTGAGAACCAAAAACCATTTCCACAAGCTCGAACTTGGGAAAAGTAGAAGGTGGTACAAGAAGGCTGAGGAACTGCTGAGAACCAGCTGACGGTACTGGAACCCGGATGATTAGCAGAAGTAACAAGAGCAAATGGAACTAGCGAGGACCAGCTGATGGTGCTGGAACCCAGAGGGGCAGCATAAGGAACAAGAGCCAATGGCACAACCGTGGACCAGCTGACGGTGCTGGAACACGGTTACTAAGCAGGAGGTACCTGTGCTAGAAAGCACTACCAAAGACCAGCAGACGTTGCTGGAACTCGGATACCGAGAAGGAGGCACCTAGGCCAAAGGCACTGCCGAGAACCAGCTGATGGTGCTGTAACCTGGATGGGTAGCAGAAGCTGCAAGAGCAAATGGAACTAGCGAGGACCAGCTGACAGTACTGGAACCCGGATGGTTAGCAGCAGTAACAAGAGCAAATGGAACTAGCGAGGACCAGCTGATGGTGCTGGAACCCGGAGGGGCAACATAAAGAACAAGAGCCAATGGCACAACCGTGGACCAGCTGACTGTGCTGGAACACGGTTACTAAGCAAGAGGTACTTGTGCTAGAAAGCACTACCAAGGACCGGCAGACATTGCTGGAACTCGGATACCGAGAAGGAGGCACCTAGGCCAAAGGCACTGCCGAGAACCAGCTGACGGTGCTGGAACCCGGATGGGTAGCAGAAGCTGCAAGAGCAAATGGAACTAGCGAGGACCAGCTGACGGTGCTGGAACCCGTAGGGGCAGCATAAGGAACAAGAGCCAATGGCACAACCGTGGACCAGCTGACGGTGCTGGAACACGGTTACTAAGCAGGAGGTACCTGTGCTACAAAGCACTACCAAGGACCAGCAGACATTGCTGGAACACGGATACCCAGAAGGAGGCACCTAGGCCAAAGGCGCTGCCGAGAACCAGCTGATGGTGCTGGAACCCGGATGGGTAGCAGAAGCTGCAAGAGCCAATGGAACTAGCAAGGACCAGCTGACGGTGCTGGAACCCGGAGGGGCAGCATAAGGAACAAGAGCCAATGGCACAACCATGGACCAGCTGACTGTGCTGGAACACGGTTACTAAGCAGGAGGTACCTGTGCTACAAAGCACTACCAAGGACCAGCAGACGTTGCTGGAACTCGGATACCGAGAAGGAGGCACCTCGGCCAAAGGCACTGCCGAGAACCAACTGATGGTGCTGGAACCCGGATGGGTAGCAGAAGCTGCAAGAGCCAATGGAACTAGTGAGGACCAGCTGACGGTGCTGGAACCCGGAGGGGCAGCAGAAGGAACAAGAGCCAATGGCACAACCGTGGACCAGCTGACAGTGCTGGAACACGGTTACTAAGCAGGAGGTACCTGTGCTACAAAGCACTACCAAGGACCAGCAGACGTTGCTGGAACTCGGATACTGAGAAGGAGGCACCTCGGCCAAAGGCACTGCTGAGAACCAGCTGACGGTGCTGGAACCCGTATGGGTAGCAGAAGGTACCCATGAAAAAGACAAAGTTGCAAGGCCGCGAGCAGGCCGCAGTTACCGAAACCCACAGTCCTACAGGGGGTGCTTGTCCTATTGGCACTACGGAACCAGCCTTTATTACCAGAACCCGCAGCCCACATAGGAAGCACCTAAACTGCAGGCATCATAGACTCGGCTAACCCGACCGCAGCACGACCGGACAATGAGTCGGTGGCAAAGTGACGTTGACACTACCCGGAAACAGCAGGCGTGCTGGAACCAGGCTGGGCAGGAGGGAGTACCCGTGCCAAAGACACTGCCGAGAACCAGCTGACGGTGCTGGAATCCGGATGGATAGCAGAAGCTACAAGAGTCAATGGAACTACCGAGAACCAGCTGACGGTGCTGGAACCCGGATGGGTAGCAGAAGGTACCCATGATAAACGAAGTTGCAAGGCCGCGAGCAGGCCGCAGTTACCGAAACCCACAGTCCTACAGGGGGTGCTTGTCCTATTGGCACTACGGAACCAGCCTTTATTACCAGAACCCGCAGCCCACATAGGAAGCACCTAAACTGCATGCACCATAGACTCGGCTAACCCGACCGCAACACGACAGGACAACGTATTGGTGGCAAAGTGACGTTGACACTCCCCGGAAACAGCAGGCATGCTGGAACCAGTATGGGCAGGAGGGAGTACCCATGCCAAAGACACTTCTGAGCAGCAACTGGCGATGTTGGAGCCCAGGGTCAATCAGGGTGTAGGCTGAGGCCTAATTTCATCAAGTTTAATATCTGTTGTAGACTACTACTGATTTTAAACATACTCCAACTAGGCCTCTGGCTCCACTCTGTCGCTAGTATTTCCCCTGGCCTCCAACCCCGCCAGTTGCTGCTCAGAAGTGGCGTCTGCACAATCAACACTTGTTCCTGTGTTACTGGGGTTCAGTAACGTCAGCTGTTCCCCTGATGTGTGTTCGGCAATATCTCCTGCTCTGTTCACATTCCCACTACTAATAGTGTTGAAGCTCAGGAACCGTCATGGAGCAGGCGGAGGCCTAATTGCAGCAAGTTTTATATAGGTTGTAGACTACTACTGATTGTAATCTTGCTCCACTTCGGCCTCTGGCTCCACTGTCTCTATTATTTCCCCTGGCCTCCAACCCCGCCAGTTGCTGCTCGGAAGTGGCGTCTGCACAATCCACACTTGTTCCTGTGTTACTGGGGCTCAGTCACATCAGTTGATCCCCTGATGTGTGTCCGGCAATGTCTCCTGCTCTGTCCACATTCCCACTACTAGTAATGGGAATGTGGACAGAGCAGGAGACATTGCCGGACACACATCAGGGGATCAACTGACGTGACTGAGCCCACGTAACACAGGAACAAGTGTGGATTGTGCAGACGCCACTTCTGAGCAGCAACTGGCTGGGTTGGAGGCCAGGGGAAATACTAGACACAGTGGAGACAGAGACCGAAGTGGAGCATGGTTAAAAATCAGTAGTAGTTTGAATGTGGAGGCAGCTGGAGACTTTGCCGTCCACACAGCAGGGGAGCAGCTGGCGTTACTGAACCCCACTTACACAGGAGCTAGTGTTTTTCTCTGTGCGGACAGCACTTCCGAGCGAAAACTGGCTGTGTTGAAGCCCAGGATCAATCATGCAGCAGGCTGAGGCCTACTTGGAGCAAGTTGAAAATATGATCTAGCTTGAATGTGGAGGCAGCAGGAGATATTGCCGCCCACACAGCAGGGGAGCAGCTGACGTTACTGAACCCCACTAACACAGGAGCTAGTGTTTTTCTCTGTGCGGACAGCACTTCCGAGCGACAACTGGCTGTGTTGAAGCCCAGGATCAATCATGCAGCAGGCTGAGGCCTACTTGGAACAAGTAGAAAATCGGATGTTGTGTCAATGTGGAGGGGGCAGAAGACTTTGCTGTCCACACAGCAGGGGAGCAGCTGGCATAACTGAACCCCACTAACACAGGAGCTAGTGTTTTTCTGTGTGCGGACAGCACTTCCGAGCGACAACTGGCTGTGTTGAAGCCCAGGATCAATCATGCAGCAGGCTGAGGCCTACTTGGAACAATTAGAAAATCGGATGTTATGTCAATGTGGAGGGAGCAGGAGACTTTGCCGTCCACACAGCAGGGGAGCAGCTGACGTGACTGAACCCCACTAACACAGGAGCTAGTGTTTTTCTCTGTGCGGACAGCACTTCCGAGCGACAACTGGCTGTGTTGAAGCCCAGGATCAATCATGCAGCAGGCGGAGGCCTACTTGCAGCAAGTTTTATATAGGTTGTAGACTACTACTGATTGTGACCGTGCTCCACTTAGGCCTCTGGCTCCACTGTCTCTAGCATTTCCCCTGGCCTCCAACCCCCCCGGTTGCTGCTCTGAAGTGGCGTCTGCACAATCCACACTTGTTCCTGTGTTACTGGGGCTCAGTCACGTCAGTTGATCCCCTGATGTGTGTCCGGCAATGTCTCCTGCTCTGTCCACATTCCCACTACTAGTAATGGGAATGTGGACAGAGCAGGAGACATTGCCGGACACACATCAGGGGATCAACTGACGTGACTGAGCCCCAGTAACACAGGAACAAGGGTGGATTGTGCAGACGCCATTTCAGAGCAGCAACTGGCGGTGTTGGAGGCCAGGGGAAATACTAGAGACAGTGGAGCCAGAGGCCTAAGTGGAGCACGGTTAAAAATCAGTAGTAGTTTGAATGTGGAGGGAGCAGGAGACTTTGCCGTCCAAACAGCAGGGGAGCAGCTGACGTTACTGAACCCTACTAACACAGGAGCTAGTGTTTTTCTCTGTGCGGACAGCACTTCCGTGTGACAGCTGGCTGTGTTGAAGCCCAGGATCAATCATGCAGCAGGCTGAGGCCTACTTGGAGCAAGTTGAAAATATGATCTAGCTTGAATGTGGAGGCAGCAGGAGATATTGCCGCCCACACAGCAGGGGAGCAGCTGACGTTACTGAACCCCACTAACACAGGAGCTAGTGTTTTTCTCTGTGCGGACAGCACTTCCGAGCGACAACTGGCTGTGTTGAAGCCCAGGATCAATCATGCAGCAGGCTGAGGCCTACTTGGAACAAGTAGAAAATCGGATGTTGTGTCAATGTGGAGGGGGCAGAAGACTTTGCTGTCCACACAGCAGGGGAGCAGCTGGCATAACTGAACCCCACTAACACAGGAGCTAGTGTTTTTCTGTGTGCGGACAGCACTTCCGAGCGACAACTGGCTGTGTTGAAGCCCAGGATCAATCATGCAGCAGGCTGAGGCCTACTTGGAACAATTAGAAAATCGGATGTTATGTCAATGTGGAGGGAGCAGGAGACTTTGCCGTCCACACAGCAGGGGAGCAGCTGACGTGACTGAACCCCACTAACACAGGAGCTAGTGTTTTTCTCTGTGCGGACAGCACTTCCGAGCGACAACTGACTGTGTTGAAGCCCAGGATCAATCATGCAGCAGGCGGAGGCCTACTTGCAGCAAGTTTTATATAGGTTGTAGACTACTACTGATTGTGACCGTGCTCCACTTAGGCCTCTGGCTCCACTGTCTCTAGCATTTCCCCTGGCCTCCAACCCCCCCGGTTGCTGCTCTGAAGTGGCGTCTGCACAATCCACACTTGTTCCTGTGTTACTGGGGCTCAGTCACGTCAGTTGATCCCCTGATGTGTGTCCGGCAATGTCTCCTGCTCTGTCCACATTCCCACTACTAGTAATGGGAATGTGGACAGAGCAGGAGACATTGCCGGACACACATCAGGGGATCAACTGACGTGACTGAGCCCCAGTAACACAGGAACAAGGGTGGATTGTGCAGACGCCATTTCAGAGCAGCAACTGGCGGTGTTGGAGGCCAGGGGAAATACTAGAGACAGTGGAGCCAGAGGCCTAAGTGGAGCACGGTTAAAAATCAGTAGTAGTTTGAATGTGGAGGGAGCAGGAGACTTTGCCGTCCACACAGCAGGGGAGCAGCTGACGTTACTGAACCCTACTAACACAGGAGCTAGTGTTTTTCTCTGTGCGGACAGCACTTCCGTGTGACAGCTGGCTGTGTTGAAGCCCAGGATCAATCATGCAGCAGGCTGAGGCCTACTTGGAGCAAGTTGAAAATATGATCTAGCTTGAATGTGGAGGCAGCAGGAGATATTGCCGCCCACACAGCAGGGGAGCAGCTGACGTTACTGAACCCCACTAACACAGGAGCTAGTGTTTTTCTCTGTGCGGACAGCACTTCCGAGCGACAACTGGCTGTGTTGAAGCCCAGGATCAATCATGCAGCAGGCTGAGGCCTACTTGGAACAAGTAGAAAATCGGATGTTGTGTCAATGTGGAGGGGGCAGAAGACTTTGCTGTCCACACAGCAGGGGAGCAGCTGGCATAACTGAACCCCACTAACACAGGAGCTAGTGTTTTTCTGTGTGCGGACAGCACTTCCGAGCGACAACTGGCTGTGTTGAAGCCCAGGATCAATCATGCAGCAGGCTGAGGCCTACTTGGAACAATTAGAAAATCGGATGTTATGTCAATGTGGAGGGAGCAGGAGACTTTGCCGTCCACACAGCAGGGGAGCAGCTGACGTGACTGAACCCCACTAACACAGGAGCTAGTGTTTTTCTCTGTGCGGACAGCACTTCCGAGCGACAACTGACTGTGTTGAAGCCCAGGATCAATCATGCAGCAGGCGGAGGCCTACTTGCAGCAAGTTTTATATAGGTTGTAGACTACTACTGATTGTGACCGTGCTCCACTTAGGCCTCTGGCTCCACTGTCTCTAGCATTTCCCCTGGCCTCCAACCCCCCCGGTTGCTGCTCTGAAGTGGCGTCTGCACAATCCACACTTGTTCCTGTGTTACTGGGGCTCAGTCACGTCAGTTGATCCCCTGATGTGTGTCCGGCAATGTCTCCTGCTCTGTCCACATTCCCACTACTAGTAATGGGAATGTGGACAGAGCAGGAGACATTGCCGGACACACATCAGGGGATCAACTGACGTGACTGAGCCCCAGTAACACAGGAACAAGGGTGGATTGTGCAGACGCCATTTCAGAGCAGCAACTGGCGGTGTTGGAGGCCAGGGGAAATACTAGAGACAGTGGAGCCAGAGGCCTAAGTGGAGCACGGTTAAAAATCAGTAGTAGTTTGAATGTGGAGGGAGCAGGAGACTTTGCCGTCCACACAGCAGGGGAGCAGCTGACGTTACTGAACCCTACTAACACAGGAGCTAGTGTTTTTCTCTGTGCGGACAGCACTTCCGTGTGACAGCTGGCTGTGTTGAAGCCCAGGATCAATCATGCAGCAGGCTGAGGCCTACTTGGAGCAAGTTGAAAATATGATCTAGCTTGAATGTGGAGGCAGCAGGAGATATTGCCGCCCACACAGCAGGGGAGCAGCTGACGTTACTGAACCCCACTAACACAGGAGCTAGTGTTTTTCTCTGTGCGGACAGCACTTCCGAGCGACAACTGGCTGTGTTGAAGCCCAGGATCAATCATGCAGCAGGCTGAGGCCTACTTGGAACAAGTAGAAAATCGGATGTTGTGTCAATGTGGAGGGGGCAGAAGACTTTGCTGTCCACACAGCAGGGGAGCAGCTGGCATAACTGAACCCCACTAACACAGGAGCTAGTGTTTTTCTGTGTGCGGACAGCACTTCCGAGCGACAACTGGCTGTGTTGAAGCCCAGGATCAATCATGCAGCAGGCTGAGGCCTACTTGGAACAATTAGAAAATCGGATGTTATGTCAATGTGGAGGGAGCAGGAGACTTTGCCGTCCACACAGGAGGGGAGCAGCTGACGTGACTGAACCCCACTAACACAGGAGCTAGTGTTTTTCTCTGTGCGGACAGCACTTCCGAGCGACAACTGACTGTGTTGAAGCCCAGGATCAATCATGCAGCAGGCGGAGGCCTACTTGCAGCAAGTTTTATATAGGTTGTAGACTACTACTGATTGTGACCGTGCTCCACTTAGGCCTCTGGCTCCACTGTCTCTAGCATTTCCCCTGGCCTCCAACCCCCCCGGTTGCTGCTCTGAAGTGGCGTCTGCACAATCCACACTTGTTCCTGTGTTACTGGGGCTCAGTCACGTCAGTTGATCCCCTGATGTGTGTCCGGCAATGTCTCCTGCTCTGTCCACATTCCCACTACTAGTAATGGGAATGTGGACAGAGCAGGAGACATTGCCGGACACACATCAGGGGATCAACTGATGTGACTGAGCCCCAGTAACACAGGAACAAGGGTGGATTGTGCAGACGCCACTTCAGAGCAGCAACTGGCGGTTTTGGAGGCCAGGGGAAATACTAGAGACAGTGGAGCCAGAGGCCTAAGTGGAGCACGGTTAAAAATCAGTAGTAGTTTGAATGTGGAGGGAGCAGGAGACTTTGCTGTCCACACAGCAGGGGAGCAGCTGGCGTTACTGAACCCCACTAACACAGGAGCTAGTGTTTTTCTCTGTGCGGACAGCACTTCCGAGAGACAACTGGCTGTGTTGAAGCCCAGGATCAATCATGCAGCAGGCGGAGGCCTACTTGCAGCAAGTTTTATATAGGTTGTAGACTACTACTGATTGTGACCGTGCTCCACTTAGGCCTCTGGCTCCACTGTCTCTAGCATTTCCCCTGGCCTCCCACCCCCACGGTTGCTGCTCTGAAGTGGCGTCTGCACAATCCACACTTGTTCCTGTGTTACTGGGGCTCAGTCACGTCAGTTGATCCCCTGATGTGTGTCCGGCAATGTCTCCTGCTCTGTCCACATTCCCACTATGGGAATGTGGACAGAGCAGGAGACATTGCCGGACACACATCAGGGGATCAACTGACGTGACTGAGCCCCAGTAACACAGGAACAAGGGTGGATTGTGCAGACGCCACTTCAGAGCAGCAACTGGCGGTGTTGGAGGCCAGGGGAAATACTAGAGACAGTGGAGCCAGAGGCCTAAGTGGAGCACGGTTAAAAATCAGTAGTAGTTTGAATGTGGAGGGAGCAGGAGACTTTGCCGTCCAAACAGCAGGGGAGCAGCTGACGTTACTGAACCCTACTAACACAGAAGCTAGTGTTTTTCTCTGTGCGGACAGCACTTCCGAGTGACAGCTGGCTGTGTTGAAGCCCAGGATCAATCATGCAGCAGGCTGAGGCCTACTTGGAGCAAGTTGAAAATATGATCTAGCTTGAATGTGGAGGCAGCAGGAGATATTGCCGCCCACACAGCAGGGGAGCAGCTGACGTTACTGAACCCCACTAACACAGGAGCTAGTGTTTTTCTCTGTGCGGACAGCACTTCCGAGCGACAACTGGCTGTGTTGAAGCCCAGGATCAATCATGCAGCAGGCTGAGGCCTACTTGGAACAAGTAGAAAATCGGATGTTGTGTCAATGTGGAGGGGGCAGAAGACTTTGCTGTCCACACAGCAGGGGAGCAGCTGACGTGACTGAACCCCACTAACACAGGAGCTAGTGTTTTTCTCTGTGCGGACAGCACTTCCGAGCGACAACTGGCTGTGTTGAAGCCCAGGATCAATCATGCAGCAGGCGGAGGCCTACTTGCAGCAAGTTTTATAGAGGTTGTAGACTACTACTGATTGTGACCGTGCTCCACTTAGGCCTCTGGCTCCACTGTCTCTAGCATTTCCCCTGGCCTCCAACCCCCCCGGTTGCTGCTCTGAAGTGGCGTCTGCACAATCCACACTTGTTCCTGTGTTACTGGGGCTCAGTCACATCAGTTGATCCCCTGATGTGTGTCCGGCAATGTCTCCTGCTCTGTCCACATTCCCACTACTAGTAATGGGAATGTGGACAGAGCAGGAGACATTGCCGGACACACATCAGGGGATCAACTGACGTGACTGAGCCCCAGTAACACAGGAACAAGGGTGGATTGTGCAGACGCCACTTCAGAGCAGCAACTGGCGGTGTTGGAGGCCAGGGGAAATACTAGAGACAGTGGAGCCAGAGGCCTAAGTGGAGCACGGTTAAAAATCAGTAGTAGTTTGAATGTGGAGGGAGCAGGAGACTTTGCTGTCCACACAGCAGGGGAGCAGCTGGCGTTACTGAACCCCACTAACACAGGAGCTAGTGTTTTTTTCTCTGTGCAGATGGCACTTCTGAGCAACAACTGGCTGTGTTGAAGCCCAGGGATTACAGTTCAGGTGGTAGAAACATGAACACAACAGGAGACCTGGATACTGTTGCCAACCAATTATTTATTCTGGAAGAGGACTGGCAAATTCTGGCGAGATCCAGGCCTTCATTTTCAGAAAAGTAAGCCGGTCAACATTATCGGAGGATAGTCGCGTGCGACGGTCTGTTAGTACACCACATGTGGCACTAAAGACGTGTTCCGATAATACACTGGCAGCAGGGCAAGCCAGCACCTCCAATGCTTACTGGCTAAGCTCTGGCCAGCTTAGAGACCCAAAACTTGAAGGGGGAAGAGCCGTCTGGGAGTACACTGATAGGGCAAGACATGTAGTCTGTCACCATCTGACGGAAACGTTGCCTCCTGCTGACTGGAGCCGTCTGTGATGGTGTAGACATTTGTGGCGGACACACAAAACTTTGCCACATTTGGGCCATACTGGTCTTGCCTTGTGCTGAGGCGCTGCCTCTGCTCTTTCTTTGTGCAGAGCTTCCTCCACTGCCTCGATGCACAGAGCTGCTTTTTTAAAGCACTAGCAGCACTGCTCTTGGGTGGAATGGAGAACATGATGGACTGCACCAGTGTGTCTTGGTACTCCCGCATTTTACGCTCCCTGTTCAACAGTGGTATGAGGCTTTGTAAGTTGTCCCGGTAGCGAGGATTTAGGAGGGTGTACACCCAATAACCAGCCGTGCTGAGAATGTGGGCGATGCGGCGGTCATTTTTCAGGCACTGCAGCATGAAATCAACCATTTGCTGCAGACTCCCAACTGCCCAAGAAACGCTGTCCCCTGCTTGAGGCGTCATCTCTGCCTGCTCTGCATCAACCCACCTTCGCTGTACATACTGACTAGAGCATTGTGTACCTCCCTCCTTTGCAGAGATGTCTTCCTCCTCCATTGACGACTCCTCATCCTCCTCACAAAGTGTCCCCTGCCTAGGCCTTTGTGAGGAACCACGTAGCGCAGACTGTCCAGAAGCAGATGGCATTTGTGACTCCTCATCCTCCCCCTCTTCAAAAACCTCCTCCCTTAGCGCTTGCAGTGTTTTTTGAAGCAGGCAGATAAGGGGGACAGTCATGCTGACTAGTGCATCATCTGCACTCGCCATCCACGTGGAATCATCGAAGGCACGCAAAACGAGGCAGATGTCCTTCATAGAGGCCCTCTCAGTGGTGCTGAAGTGTGACCGGCGCACAGTGCGACTTGTTTGCGCCTGATGCAGCTGGTACTCCATTACTGCTGCCTGGTGCTCACACAACCGCTCCAACATATGTAACGTTGAATTCCACCTGGTGGGTAAGTCACATATGATGCGATGTTCCGGAAGGCGTAATCGGCGCTGCAATGCGCGATCTTGCCGTGCTGGAACGCCGCAAGTGAGCGCACTCTATGCGGACCTTGTGCAGCAGTGCATCAATATCAGGATAGTCCCTCAGAAAGCTCTGCATGACCAAGTTCAGCACATGTGCCAGACATGGGATGTGAGTGAGGTTCCCTAGGCCCAGAGCTGCCACCAGATTTCGGCCATTGTCACACACTACCAAGCCTGGCTGGAGATTCGCCGGCAGAAACCACACTTGCTTGATGGCATTCCAGAGCTCCTGGGCTGTGTGGCTTCGATTCCCCAAAGAAATTAATTTCAGTACGGCCTGTTGACGTTTGGCCACGGCTGTGCTCTTATCGGTCGTAACAGGCTCCTGCAGCGCTGATTCTGAGGAACTTGAGTAGGAGGAGGAGTCAATGTGTACAGACTGGATTCCTGCAATCCGTGGAGTTGGCAGAACATGTACAGCGCCACTCTCCAGATCTGTACCCGGCTCCACAACATTGACCCAATGGGCAGTGAGGGAAAGGTATCGTCCCTGTCCATGGTTACTGGTCCACGCATCGGTGGTCAGGTGGACCTTGCTACTGACGGCGTTTAGTAGCGCATGTTTTATTTTTCTCTCCACATGCTTTTGCAGGGCAGGGACGGCTTGCCTGCTGAAATAAAAGCGGCTGGGCACGGTGTATTGTGGGACTGCCAATGCCATGACGTTCCGGAAGGTGTCAGTCTCCACCAGCCTGAATGAGAGCATTTCAAGGGCCAGTAGTTTGGCAATACCAGCATTCAGAGCCTGTGCTCGGGGATGGTTTGCCGAGTATGGCCGCCTTTTATCCCATGCCTGTGCTACTGATGGCTGTAGAGTGGCCTGGGAGTGTGAGGATAACTGGGAACGTGGTGCTGTGGGTGCAATGTCACTGTGTCTCCGGACAACAGTGCCAGAGGTTCTTCCTTGGCGATCCTGTGAGGAAGCCGAACCAGCTGTGTGTGAGCTGGAGGAAGAGGCCCCAACACGAGCTAAAGAGGTGGTAGGTGGTGCTGTACGTTGGCCTACGTCTTCAGTGTGTCTGTGTAACTCCAGCTCGTGCTTGGTCCGCACATGTTTCCACATATTTGTGGTATTGAGGTTGCTGACATTTTTCCCTCTTTTGACTTTCTGATGACACAGCTTACATTTGACAAAGCAAATGTCATCTGCAACTGTGTCAAAAAGGACCACACACTGCAAGTCTTGGGAGCGCCCGTTTTGGCTTTTGGAAGAGGAATGCTCCTAACGGGTGCCGAAGTGCAGGCTACAGGCAACCAAGTCTGCCCGCTCCCTCTCCCTCCTGTTTTGGCCGTTCGGGGAATCTCTTCCTCAGAGCTGCTCCCACCACCTTCCTGTTCCTCACGCCATGATGGGTCAAGGACCTCATCATCTACACTCCCCTCTTCAAACACCTGCTTCTCCTGGGTAGTCTCGCCAGCACCGTACGCACCAGAAAGTGGCAACTGAGTCTCGTCGTCATCTGATGCGTGCTAAGGTGTGCTGACCATAGGCACTGGCCCACCCACCTCTTCAGATTCAGAGGGACAAAGAAGTTGTGCATCACTGCATACTCCCTCTTCTTCACATTCTTGAATGCTGCTTGGCTGGCCCCCTCTTTCCAAGCCAACAGATTCGGAGAACAGAAGTAGAGACTGTGATGGCTCCTGTCCAGGGCTCTCTGACTGCCTGGGCACTTTGGCAGGTGGTGAAGAGACAGTTGCTCTTCAGTGCTCTGGCCCTGAGAGGACGTGGAAGTCATTGAAGTCGATGCGTTAGCTGCCATCCATCCAACAACGGCTTCAATTTGTTCCTCCTCCAGCAGTGGGGTACGGCGAGGTCCTACAAAGCTGCGCATAAAGGACTGTTGCCTGCTAAAACTGGGGGATGCTGACTCACTGGTGCCCGCAGCAGGCACAGAATCCCCACGTCCTCTCCCTGCAGAATCCCCACATCCTCTCCCTGCTGAAACTCCACGCCCACGTGCCTTACTCCCTGCCTTCTTCATCTTGGTAGACTGATAAAGATAGGCAGAAAAGTACAAAGGGGGGGCTTAGTGTGCTTATTCCTGAACAGCTGCTAACAGGTATAAGAAACACTAATTTTATAAAGTGTGTGTGGACTACACTTTAATATGAGCTAATGTGGCCTACACAACTGTCAAATGGAGTGTTTGGTGAACTTTATTTTGTTTTTTATTTTTAAAAAAAACTAAAGGGATGTGACCAAAGATTTGAAAGCGATAGTATCACAAACTTTTTGGAGCTATTACAATGCAGGAAGGTAACCTATAATGCAAAAGATGAGGCTCCAAAAAATAGGGAAATACTAATCTGGCTGCAGCTGAAGGGCACAAGCCAGAAAAAAGGCTCCTCTATCTACTCCTATATAGTGTTTGCAACCAACCAATGTAGATGGATACGGATGGATGCACACTAATAGGAGAATGAAAAATGAGCTGCAATAAAAGAAAAATGTGTGAGGCAGTGACGCACGCTGAGCGGCCTACAACCAGACGTAGCTGTAGGACACACTACTCAGCATGAGCTGCACTCCCGCACAGAGACCTCTCAGACAGCCGTGAACAGTGCAGCAAACTGGGCACTAGCACTGAAAGCCTGCAGAGCGGCTCCGCTGTATACTCCTATAGTGTTTGCAACCAACATATATGGATACGGATGGATGCACACTAATAGGAGAATGGAAAATGAGCAGCAAAAAAAGAAAAATATGTATGAGGCAGTGACACACACTGAGCGGCCTACAACCAGACGTGGCTGCAGGACACACTATTCAGCATGAGCTGCACTCACACAGACCTTGCAGACAGCTGTGAACACTGCTGCAAGGCAAAAGAAAGCTACAGTGGTGGACTATGTAGCCTGGGTAAAGCACACTATGATTGTGAAAATCGCTATCTCTAACTGTCCCTCACAGTCTTGAACAGCAGCCTGTCCCTAACTGAATTCACAGCAGAGTGAACCCGAAATGGCGGCGGCTTTTATAGTGCATCATGACATCATTTCTGCAGCCAATCACAGCCATGCCATTAGTTAACATGCCTACATGCCTAACAGGATGTGCCCACACTTCTGAGGATTGTCATTGGCTGAATCAAATCAAACTGGCTCCATAGCATTATGGGAACTTCCGATTCCGGTATTCGATATGCTAAAAGTATCGGAACTCAGTATCGGAATTCCGAGACAGTGAATATCGGCCGATACCTGATACTTGCGGTATCGGAATGCTCAACACTACTCACAGTCCATCCATCTGCAGTAACTTGCAAATATATATAGTGCATGGACCTGCCGGAACTGGAGAAATTGATAAACATTAGTAGATGTAATAGATAACCCACACTTATACTATAAATCATTTACAGTGGATATGGAAAGTATTTAGACCCCTTTAAATTTTTCACTCTTTGTTTCGTTGCAGCCATTTGGTAAATTCAAAAAAGGTCATTTTTTTCTTATTAATGTACACTCTGCACCCCATCTTGACTGAAAAAATATAGAAATTTAGAAATTTGTGAATATTTATTAAAAAAGAAAAACTGAAATGTCACATGATAATAAGTATTCAGGCCCTTTGCTAAGTATTGAGTAGAAGCACCCTTTTGAGCTAGTACAGCCATGAGTCTTCTTGGGAATGATGCAA
The DNA here is from genome assembly GCF_039654945.1 of Dendrobates tinctorius. Classification (NCBI taxonomy): domain Eukaryota; kingdom Metazoa; phylum Chordata; class Amphibia; order Anura; family Dendrobatidae; genus Dendrobates; species Dendrobates tinctorius. The sequence goes on from NW_027361891.1 coordinate 10,301,836, forward strand.
CAAGTTTTTCCACACCTCGATTTGGGGATCCTTTGCCATTCTTCCTTGCAGATCCTCTCCAGTTCCATCAGGTTGGATGGTGAACGTTGGTAGACAGCCATTTTAAGGTCTCTCCAGAGATATTCAATTGGGTGTAGGTCAGGGATCTGGCTGGGCCAGTCAAGAATGGCCAGAGTTGTTCTGAAGCCACTCCTTCCTTTATTATTTTAGCTGTGTGCTTAGGGTCATTGTCTTGTTGGAAGGTGAACCTTCGGTCAAATCTGAGGTCCAGAGCACTCTGGGAGAGGTTTTCATCCTGGATATCTCTGTACTTGGCCATACTTGGCTGCATTCATGTTTCCTTCAATTGCAACCAGTTGTCCTGTGCCTGCAAATGAAAAACACCCCCATAGCATGATGCTGCCACCACCATGTTTCACTGTTGGGATTGTATTGGGCAGGTGATGAGCAGTGCCTGGTTTTCTCCACACATACCGCTAAGAATTATCACTAACAAGTTCTATTTTTGTCTCATTAGGCCAGAAAATCTTATTTCTCATAGTCTGGGAGTCCTTCGTGTGTTTTTTAGCAAACTCTATGCGGGTTTTCATATGACTTGCACTGAGGTGAGATTGCTATCTGGCCACTCTGCCATAAAGGCCTGACTGGTGGAGGGCTGCAGTGATAGTTGACTTTGTGGAACTTTCTCCCATCTCCCTACTGCATCTGTGGAGTTCAGCCACAGTGATCTTGGGGTTCTTCTTTACCTCTTTCACCAAGGCTCTTTTCCCATGAGTGCTCAGTTTGACAGGACAGCCAGGTCTAGGAAGACTTCTGGTGGTCCCAAACTTCTTCTATTTTAGGATTATGAAGGCCACTGTGCTCTTAGGAACCTTGAGTACTGCAGAAATTCTTTTGTATCCTTGGCCAGATCTGTGCCTTGCCACAATTCGGTCACTGAGCTCCTTGGCCAGTTCCTTTGACCTCATGATTCTCATTTGGTCTGACATGCACTGTGACCTGTGAGGTCTTATATAGACAGGTGTGTGCCTTTTTATAAATCAAGTAAAATCAGTTTAATTAAACACAGCTGGACTCTAATGAAGGAGTAGAACCATCTCAAGGAGGATCACATGGAAATGGACAGCATGTGACTTAAATATGAGTGTCTGAGCAAAGGGTCTGAATACTTATGACCATGTGATATTTCACTTTTTCTATTTTAATAAATTTGCAAACATTTCTGCATTTCTGTTTTTTCAGTCAAGATGGGGTGCAGAGTGTACATTAATGAGAAAAAAATGAACATTTTTGAATTTACCAAATGGATGCAATGAAACAGTGAAAATTTTAAAGGGGTCTGAATACTTTCCGTACCCACTGTATCGGACTGAAAATATGGCAGTAGATCTGTTTTAAAACACTCATATTGACCCAAAAAGTTATTATTTTATACAAATTTTTTTAAAAAACCCCACTCATAATAACACTCATAAACAAGACTAACCAAAATTTGCAGATCTTCATAATGAATAATCTTTATCTTCACAAACCTTTTTGTAAAATAGACCCAAACAGCAGTACAGCAGGGTGAAATTACTCAAAACCATGCCTCTGTATTCACAAGACAAATATTCATAGATTCTGGAGCAGTAGAGAATTATATGGACTTGTCTTAAGGCAACAGTCTGAAAATTTCTTTTGTTTCTTTACAAACTCCTCTTAAAGGAATTTTAGCAAATAGCTTTGCAATTCCTGGTGGTCGCATCCAATTCTGCACAGAAGACGGTAAGTCTTCTGATTGGTACACTGCATGTTGAGGACTTTTTTTGTATTTTGCAACTTTCTGATACATCGGTGCCTTTTGGACTTACTTGACTATGGCTTCATACTCCAGTCATTGACTGTTCAACTGACCAGATTACTCAGTGACGTTCATCTTGTTTTCACAATTACCTCAAAGCAAACCACAAACTCTGTTCTGCATCCATTGCCTCCAAAATGCCTGCTTCCTATGAGAACTTTACAGATGTCCTCTCCAAGCAGAGGGATAAGACACTGACTCCACAATAGCCATAGGATTGTGCTTTTCCCCTCCTTCCGGGTATGGAACCACCCAGATGGAGAGTTTATCCTTCATCTCACACAAACTGGTCAGAATCTGCTGTTCAAGCCTTTATATAATTCAAGTCTTGTGATTCTGTTGCTCCAGTACTGCACCATCCTGATGTAAACAGACAGTTCTTCCTTAAAGTGGATGCCTCTGCTATTGGTGTAGGAGCAGTTCACATTCAAAATTCCTATAGAGCAAGTTGTAGCACAGTATGACACAGGTGTGAACTCCAATGGGTCTTAAACAGGATTAGTGAGATTAAGTCACTGAGCCATGCCGGGCAACTTACAAAACCAAACATGGAGCAGAACTGAGGTGCAGCAGACCAAGATGAAGGAAGCAGAGCCCGGGATACTTGGGGTGGGGCAGGTGTGTAGCATAGGTACTGTCACACTTAGCGATATGACGCGGTCAGGATCGCTGGTACATCGCTAAGTGGTCGCTAGTGAGCTGCCACACAGGCAGATCTCACCAGCGACATCGCAAGGGTTGGGGGGTCGCTACTTACGTGTCAGACGCGGCGATCCTGACGCCCTCCCGCCCGCGTCCACGAGTCGCTCGTCATCACAGCAGGAAGCCCCAGCAGGAAGCTGACGATGAGAAACAGTCCATGACATTCTCGCGCGATCAACGATAACCAGCGGGGGAGCGGTCGGAGGTAAGTATCAGACATAGCGATATCGCTAGCGATATCGCTATAATGTCACAAAAACCAGTGAGGTTATAGCGATATTACTAGCGATATCGCTTAGTGTGACAGGCCCTTTAGTGATCAAATGTGTGACCTTGGTCCTTGCAGCTCTGCACAGTGCTGTATTATGGAGCTATTGTCCCTTTATAATCATTGAGTGACCATGCAAGGTTGCGTGCAGGAGCTTTTATTTATGATTTTCTGATCCATTTTGAGTGCACATTTATTCCTTTGCACTCGTAATGCACTAAAAATCTCAAACATCAATGTGACTAATTCAGTTATGCTGCTACTGCACAGCTGTATTTATTCGGACTCCCATGACAGCACCACGAGAGAGGGGATCCGCCCTATAGGAACAGGAAACCTACAGATACAAAAGGGCGGTACCTCTCCCACGCATCAGTTGGTTTCCTGTTCCTGAGGGGACGGGATCCTACAGAAGAATGGGATCCCAGGCCGGCCAGCCGACACCGGTAGCGAGGGGGTCTCCTACCTCGGCTTGGTTCGGATTTTCTGGAAGACGCCACGGTGGCCCAGGATGGGTGTCACGGCAGTGGCGTGGACAGCAGGGAGCGGCGTCCGGAGGATGGCCGTCTCCGGAATTAAGCCGCCGCCGGTAAGTATTCCCCCCCCCTGGGGATTCCCGGCTCCGGCGGCGCAGATAGGTTGCCAGCGCTGTGCAGGGGGCTGCGACCGGGCGCTGCTCCGGAGCTCCCGGGCGTCCCGCGGAGCTTCCGGCGTTTCCGGGGTAGCGGTGACGTCAGGGGGCGGGCGGAGAAGGCGCTTCCGGGTCAGCGCGCTACTGCGCATGCGCGGCGATCCCAAGATGGCGGCGCCCATCGGAAACACCGATGGCGCGCGGTGGGGTGCCAGCTGGGGTAGGGAGCTCCGTTAAGGGGGGGGAGGGGCGCGGCATGGAAACTGCTGACCGGAAGAGGGGTATTTAGGCGGGACCCGGGCAGGGTACCTTGCCTTGGCCACATTACTACATGCAGCAGTGTGCAGCAGCAGCAGCAGTGGTGATGGAAAGCGATCGAGAGCAGCAGCGACAGAAGCAAGGGCAGCAGCGGCAAACATCACTGCCGCCCCTGGATGACCTTCGGCAGGTCAAACAGAAAAAGAAAGGGTCCCGTGACAGTAATGCGGGACGAAGTGACCAGTCCACTCGTAAAAGCTCCTCCAGGCAGACAGGAGCATCGGCTGAAAGAAATCCCCCTCGTTCTCCGGTACTTGATTGTGGCACTGGTAAGTGATCTTCGTGAAAGTTCACTCAGTGACGGGACCCCCCTTCTGTGTTTTTCTTTTTCTAGGGAAAAAAAGCTACAAATAAAAATAAACATAGGGAATGCGCACTCTGTGCATGCCCATTACCGGACGCATGCCCCAAAAGATTGTGCCCCCCCTGTATTCAGCAGACGGTGGCAGAAGAGTCGCCTGCAGTAGCGGCGAGTTTGAGAGACATTGTCAGGGTAGAAATGAGGGAAACCCTAAAGTCTTTGTCTCAGCCGCAAAGTCTAAGGGGCGAGGTCCCGGCGGAGTCTGATTCCTCGGCAGAGTGGAGAAAAAGCAGAGACTCCCAGGCTTCATCTCCCTCGTCCTCTTCAGGAGAAGAGGACTCGGGGCGATTTTGTCTGCCTCTTGACCGGGTAGACTAGCTGGTCAAAGCAGTCAGAGGGACAATGGAGGTAGAGGAGCCTAAGCCCCATTTATCCATGCAGGATGTCATGTTCGGTGGGCTGGAACAGAGGAAGCGGAGAGTCTTTCCGTTAAACCAAAAGATACAGGATCTGATCCACAGAGAGTGGAAAAGACCGGATAAAAGAGGGTCGCTACCACCAGCCCTCAAAAGGAGATACCCCTTCGATGATCCGGCAGTAAGTTCTTGGGACAAAGCCCCCAAATTAGACGCTGCCATTGCGAAGGCATCAAAAAAATCCTCACTCCCCTTTGAGGACATGGGATCCCTTAAAGATCCCTTAGACAGGAAAGCTGATACCTTCCTGAAAAACACCTGGGAGATGGCGGCCGGATCCTTAAGACCAGCAGTGGCTTCAACGTGCACGGCCAGGTCCATGATGGTCTGGTTGGACCAGTTGGAGTCACAACTAAAGCAAGGTACATCAAGACAAACAATTCTTGGGGCCCTACCGACCATCCAAGAGGGAGCAGCCTTCCTAGCAGATGCCTCAGCGGATGCAGTGAGAATGGCCGCCAGAGCAGCAGGTCTCTCTAACGCAGCTCGCAGAGCCCTGTGGCTAAAGTGCTGGCAGGGAGACATCCAGTCCAGAGCAAAGCTCTGTGCGATTCCATGTGAGGGCGAATACTTGTTTGGAACGGTCCTAGACGAGCTGCTTGAAAAGGCGGGGGACGACAAGAAAAAGTTCCCAAACCTTTCATCAGCGTCCTACCGTCGCCCATTTGGTAGAAGGAGATTTGGCCAGGGGAGAAGGCGCAACTCTTCGCCTGTTAGAGATCGACCCAGATGGGAAGACAGAAGGAGACGAGGTACGGGCTATATGTTTACACGCTCGTCAAGAGATCAAAAGAAACCAAATCAATGACTAGCGGTTCCCGTAGGGGGTAGACTGTCATCCTTCTTTCCGGCATGGTCGCAGATTACGAATAGTGACTGGGCGCGCAAGGTAATATCCACCGGGCTTAGGTTGGAATTTACCCAGATCCCGCGGGACACCTTTAAACTGACCCCCTTAAGATCTTCTCATCTTGAACAAGCGGCTTTAGAAGCGGAAGTCTTGAGCCTATGTCAGAAAAATGTTCTGGTAGAGGTCCCAGAGGCTGAAAGAGGAAGAGGGTTTTACTCTCCCCTGTTTCTAATCCAGAAACCTGATAACACATTCAGAACGATTATAAACCTTCGTTCCCTTAACAAATTTTTGATTAATCATAAATTCAAAATGGAGTCCATTAATACAACAATAAAAATATTGTTTAAAGGTTGTTTTATGGCAGTCATAGATTTGAAAGACGCGTACTATCACGTACCTATCCATACAGACTTCCAGCAGTTCCTGAGGGTGGCAGTTTCAGTAGAGGGCACAGTACGTAATTTTCAGTATAGAGCCCTTCCCTTTGGTCTCTCAGCAGCACCCAGGGTTTTTACAAAATTAGTGGCCGAAGTTATGGCTCACTTACGAGAGGTTGATGTCTTAATCATTCCATATTTAGACGATTTCGTGATTGTAGGAAAATCGGTGGGTCATTGTAAATCCCAGATAGAAAAAGCTAAATCCAGGTTAGAAAACCTAGGATGGATTTTAAACTACGAGAAATCCCGACTCCAGCCCTTAAAAATACAGAAATTTTTAGGATTGATACTAAATTCAGACACTCAGCGGTGCCTGCTACCACTAGATAAATTACAAAAGATACAGGAGCAGGTTCTTCGGGCAATGGATAATCCATCTATGACCCTCAGACAGGCCATGTCCCTGTTAGGTTCTCTAACTTCATGCATCCCAGCAGTAAGGTGGGCACAGTTCCATACCAGAACCCTTCAAAACGACGTCTTGATTAATAGCAGGGCCCTTGGAGGCTCCTTACAAGGTCGGATGTGTCTAAGCCCCTCAACTGTTACATCACTAAGATGGTGGCTTCAGAGCGAGAACCTAGCGTCAGGGGTGCCCTGGATAGCACAGATAACCCGTATTATAACCACAGACGCTAGTTCTTTTGGTTGGGGAGCCCATATGGGGGACATAGTGGTACAGGGCCAGTGGGATTCTAATTCTGAAATCTCATCCAACCAGAGAGAACTATTGGCGATAGAGCGAGCAGTCAAGAAACTCATTATCTACCTGCAGGGCCATCATGTGAGGATACACTCGGACAACCAGGTAGCGGTAGCATATGTCAACCACCAAGGTGGAACCCGCTCCAGCGCTCTGATGCAGATAACAGAACGGCTCCTCCAGATAGCAGAGAGAAATTGTCTATCTTTGACCGCGCTCCACATCAGCGGAAAGGACAATGTAAGAGCAGACTTTTTAAGCCGCAAGGCTCTAAGACAAGGAGAATGGGCTTTGAACAAAGACATTTACCGCCAGATTGTCCGCAGATGGGGCCAGCCAGAGGTAGACCTCTTTGCCACCAGAGAAAACAGAAAAGAAAGATTGTTCTGCTCTCTGAACCCCAGGGAAAATCCCCTGGCGGTGGATGCCCTACTGATAAGATGGGACTTTTCTCTGGCATACGCCTTCCCACCATTGAATCTTCTTCCCCTGGTAGTCAGGAAGATCAGAGAGGATCAGGCAAGAGTCATACTGATTGCCCCCTTTTGGCCCAGGAGGACCTGGTTCGCGTGGTTGAGGACCATGTCGGTAGGCGATCCCTGGGTACTACCGAACCTTCCGGATCTCCTCTACCAGGGGCCAGTCAGCCACCCACAAGTAGCGGGACTTCATTTGACGGCGTGGTATTTGAAAGGTCACTATTAAAAAATAGAGGGTTCTCCAGGAACTTAATTGACACCCTCCTAAGAAGCAGAAAATTAACCACCACTAATATTTATGCTAGGACCTGGAAACGCTTCCTATCCACCTTTCACTTTGACATCAGAGATGGAATTCCCACAAAACATATTCTGGAATTTCTCCAGAAAGGTTTCGAATTGGGTCTCTCCACAAGTACGCTAAAAGTACAGGTTTCAGCCTTAGGGGCCCTGTTTGCAGCTGATATTGCAAAAGATTATTGGGTAGCAAGGTTCATCAGAGCAGCGGCCAGATCGAGACCTATACACAAAGACAGATGCGTACCGTGGGACTTAAACTTAGTCCTTACAGCCATGACAGAAAGTCCGTTTGAACCTTTAGATTCCGCCTCACTAAAGATTATATCCCTTAAAACAGCATTCCTGGTAGCAATAACATCCGCACGTAGGGTGAGCGACATACAGGCACTCTCCAGATTGCCTCCTTACACAGAGTTCTTACAGGATAGAGTGATCCTAAGGCCAGATCCAGCATACCTTCCCAAGGTAGCAACACAATTCCACAGGACACAGGAGATAGTTCTGCCTTCCTTCCTCCCTAATCCAACCAACCCTAAAGAGCAGAAACTTCAGGCTTTAGATATTAGGCGGTGCTTACTGACATATTTAGCAGCCACGGATCCTTGGAAGAAGGAGAACGCATTATTCCTATCCTTCCAAGGTTCCAGAAAAGGATACAGAGTATCAAAACGCACATTAGCAAGGTGGATTAGGGAGGCTATCTCTCTTGCCTACACAGCAGGTGGCGGTCCGGCTCCACAGAACCTGAAGGCACATTCCACTCGGGCCATGGCATCATCCTGGGCAGAGAGATCTGGAGTATCAATTGATCAAATATGTAAGGCGGCCACCTGGTCATCTCCTTCCACCTTCTTTAACCACTATCGGTTAGACATGGGTGCCTCCTCAGACCTCACCTTCGGGCTAAGGGTGCTGCAGGCTGTAGTCCCTCCCTAAGTTAGTTTACATCTCTGTAATTCTCTCGTGGTGCTGTCATGGGAGTCCGAATAAAGTATTAAGTTACGTACCGGTAACGGTATTTTTCGGAAGCCCATGACAGCACCCTTAGTTCCCTCCCTTGTTCACATATAGGGGTGCACTCCTTAGAAGTTTGTTCATAGAATCACCTTATGTGGGAGATGGTATGAAATAATTCTGTTAAATAGGGTAGATAGGTTGTATATATCATATGTTGTGTACTAACCATGGTAGCCTCTCAAGCTCTGTAATCCAACTGATGCGTGGGAGAGGTACCGCCCTTTTGTATCTGTAGGTTTCCTGTTCCTATAGGGCGGATCCCCTCTCTCGTGGTGCTGTCATGGGCTTCCGAAAAATACCGTTACCGGTACGTAACTTAATACTTTTGTACTTCTGAGTATGATCTGTGTATTTAGAGCCAATGATTGGACCTGATCCTGCCCCGTAAGGTCAGGATGTTTTCCCCAAGCCTTCATTTAGAAATCCTTTCCTGATCCAACAGCTCAGAATCTGACCTAAACATTTTCCAAGTAGTTTGTTTTAGCGGTGTGCACACTCTCAGAATAGGTGATACTTTTCCAAAGATGTTAAACCAATATTATACCACTTCATGGATTTGGTAGTGTCATCTGCATAAATCCAGTGAAATATTCCTGAACTCGTAATTTAAGAAGATCTAAAGTTTAAATTTTCTACTTATGAAAAATATGCTAACCTGCATAAGTTTCTTGAGCATATGAGTTTTTTATTCTAAACTTTTTAGGTAGTTGTCAAATTCCAAGAATAAGGACTGTAGCTAACTTATCAAATACTGCACCAGTGAGAACAGAAAATTTTGGAAAACCTTGCCATTTTGGCAAAGTGGTGATTATTTGTCAAACTAATGTAGACCGTTTGAAAGGGTTAACAATTGATAGCATTGTAAGAAAGTGTATATTTCCAGGAGGGGTAGTTTTCGCCTGATAATTTGACAGGTGTCGAGGATGTAGAAAAGAACAAAAGCCTTTTGCATTTTACAGATTCTTCCTTCCGCACATGATTTCATAAGGAAAATTAGTACCTATCATCCTTGTGATTATTCTAGTTTTCAAGTTGGCGTTGCTGAGAGAAAAGAGTAGTTTAAAATAGTTGTATCCATAGAACACAATGTTGGATAATTGTACATGTGCCAATGCTGTTTTGTATAAAAAGTGAAATTTGCACATGCGGAGGGACGACTTATGTACATGACCACCTCTGTGTGGCAATTATGTCATTGGCAATAATATACCGTAGAGTTGCTGATTTTTCAGAAAGCCGATAATTTTTCTGCTCGATTGAATGTATTGCACGAATGTGCATCTTTTTTAAGGTACATAACAATTGGAAGTTCAACACTGGTCCTTAGGAATAAGGCATCATCATCCAAATTAATGGAAAATGTGTTAGGAGGTTTATGTCCATGTCTCACTCAAGATCAGGTAAGCTCTTCAAGACCAAATTAACTTCAATGGAGCGACCAATACATAATATATGAAATTGTGGTGTTCTGGCTATGTAGACTATTTTCCTCTGTCCACCGTAGGATCTGCTGACATCTAAGGCGGTGACAGAACCAAACCACTTTGATACTGGCTACCTTTCATAAGGAAGGATCATTGTAAATGATCTGGTCAACCCATTTAAGAGCTCTCTGAAAAGTGTTAACATCTCGTTGCCGAGATCTCAATCTGAGCATGCGTTGCCCTTGGCGGCCATTTTCCTGGAGGCCACCGTATCACAGTAATGCGGGGGGGGTACTCCAGGCTTTCACAAAATGCCGGTGAGCCCTCCCACACCACAGAGCACCGCAGCCATTTTTACCCGCAGCTGCGCACATCGGAGCACCTCCTCATTCCAGCCTGTGGTCTGCAGCAATGCGCCACCCTTGCCTCCTCAAGCTGTGACCCTGGGACCCTGCTCCACCGCGGCCAGTAAGGTATATCCGCATTATAAGACGCACCCCCATTTTCCCCCTAAATTTTTTGGGAAAAAAGTGCGTCTTATAATTCGAAAAATACAGTAAGTTAAACTAATAGTTAGACTGCACACTCTTAAAGGGACTTTGTCAATACAGAATGATCGTTCAAGACAGGTACAGGCCCCCTGTGAACCTTTGGCATGGCCACACGGTTCAGTGCATCTACTGGTTTTCCCTCTATATCAGCATCTCTCCCCTCCTCGCTACTTTATTTAATATGAATGGTTTTATAGAGGCACAGATTAGATGAAAAACATGTAGGTGGGAAGCAGCACTTAATTGTTTAGCCACACCAAGGGTGCAACAAACTCATGTACTTGGTTTGATCAGTTATTCTGCAGTGACATACTCTTTAAACAGGACCTGTCACTAGATCAAATGTGAACAGCATTTGTATTTGGTTGTTTTTATTTTATTTTTCTATTTTTTTAAATTTACCATATGGTTCCAGAGACTTGGGCTTTTTATAATTTATTGGTACTTTTTATGGTCTTTATCAGGCAAACGTTGCTCACAGGGTTATGCAGAGAAGCCTAAAGACTGGACCCCAGAGAATCCTGTAATAAATGCCCATTTGGTAAAATAAAAAAAAAAAAAACATAAAAAAAATAGCACCAAATGAAAACGTCAATGTCTCTGTAACAAACTGTAAGGTAGATTTAAAAGGAAAAAAAATAAATATAATAATTAGCCACGTTTGACTTGACTTGTACGCTTTTAAAATTAGAGAGATTTATCGAGCCGCATGAACAACTGTGATACATTTGGCACATTTTAGGTATATACTGTCTAAGAATTATACAGCTTTGATAATTTTTCCCCAAAATGTTCCGTTATAGTGTGTATTTTTTTCCTGCGAGGCAATACATCCTATAGAAACACCAGCGGATGATCAATCATTAGTCATACCTCATAGAGTGAATATCAGGTCTACAAGAACCCAAAATACAATCAATTATGTCTTACAATGGCTCATATTTTATCGTGTCAATAATGACATAAGATGTTTCATGCTGATTTTCCCGTTTGTTCTCATTTTATCTTTTTCTTATTGTTAAGAAAAATCAGTTCGGAGCATTCTGTGAAGGAGTGCTCTCTGAATACAAGCACTTTTGAATGCTTCTTTGTGTCTTGAAGAATAGCCTACAAGGAGATTGACTTAAAAACGTCTTTTCATATCTCTTGAAATCCAACATTTACAAATGAAATTAATCAGTTGGATATGATGGCTACAATTATGGCATATAAAAGACAGCCGAGGTCGGTAAGGGAGCCGCGTATTTAAATGTACTACAAAGAACGAGAAATCGGTTTAAGTTCTTAAAAAGATCTAGAGAATAGCTCACCTATTTCAAGTACATACTAAAAAATACAGTATACCATATGTTAGCCTTCAGAAACTTTTTTTAAAACAATTATTTTAATGGTCCCTTTTCACTTTGTATCTGCATCATTCAGATGGGTCCTGACTACATATAATGATGGGGCAGTGCTGTAACATGGGAATATCCTTTCAAAACTGAAAATAAAGCAGATCAGTTCTTGAGGGCATGGTCGTCCATGCACATGTGGCTACTGCTGTGTGTCTCCTTATCCAAAATCTCTGGCACTACAAAACTTTATAGCAGCATTATGTTCTGATAGTGCCGCTATTTAGGCTGTGTTCATAAATTGTAGCCACATTGAGGAAAATATTCGAAATTTAAAGTCAAAGTTGTCCTTTGCTTTTCTGCATTCAAACCCTGCAGCTGACAGCCAACTTGTCTCTGATATCGACAGAGAAGAAAAATGGAGAAGCGATAGACCACAAGGGTGAAGTAAACACGAGCTTTATTGAGAAATATACATTAACCCCTTCACCCCCAAGGGTGGTTTGCACGTTCATGACCGGGCCAATTTTTACAATTCTGACCACTGTACCTTTATGAGGTCATAACTCTGGAACGCTTCCATGGATCCTGGTGATTCTGACATTGTTTTCTCGTGACATATTGTACATCATGTTAGTGGTAAAATTTCATTCAAATAACTTGCGTTTATTTGTGAGAAAAACAGAAATTTGGCGAAAATTTTGAAAATTTCGCAATTTTCCAACTTTGAATTTTTTTGCCCTTAAATCACAGAGATACGGCACACAAAAAACTTGATAACTAACATTTCCCACATGTTTACTTTACATCAGCACAATTTTGGAACCAAAATTTTTTTTTGTTAGGAAGTTATAAGGGTTAAAAGTTGACCAGCGATTTCTCATTTTTACAACACCATTTTATTTTTAGGACCACATCACATTTGAAGCCACTTTGAGGGGTCTATATGATAGAAAATACCCAAAAGTGACACCATTCTAAAAACTGCACCCCTTAAGGTGCTCAAAACCACATTCAAGAAGTTTATTAACCCTTTAGGTGCGTCACAGGAATTTTTTTGAATATTTAAAAAAAAATGAACATCTAACTTTTTTTCATAAAAAAAATACTTCAGGTTCAATTTTTTTTATTTTACCAAGGGTAACAGGAGAAATTGAACTGCAAAAGTTATTGTGCAATTTGTCCTGAGTACGCAGATACCTGATATGTGGGGGGGAACGACTGTTATGGCGCATGGCAGAGCTCAGAATGGAAGGAGCGCCGTTTGACTTTTTCAATGCAAAATTGGAAATTGGCTGGAATTCAGATTGGACGCCATGTCACGTTTGGAGAGTCCCTGATGTACCTAACCAGTGGAAACCCCCTACAAGTGACCCTATTTTGGAAACTAGACCCCCCAAGGAACTTATCTAGATATGTGGTGAGAACTTTGAACCCACAAGGGCTTTACAGAAGTTTATAACGTACAGCGGTACAATTAAAAAATCATATTTTTTCCACAAAAATGATCTTTTCACCCCAATTTTTATTTTCCCAAGGGTAACAGGACCCTAAAAGTTATTGTGCAATTTGTCCTGAGTACGCTGATACCCCACATGTGGGGGTAAACCACTATTTGGGCGCATGGCAGAGCTCAGAAGGGAAGCAGCGCCATTTGACGTTTTTGGCTGGAATTGAGATCGGACACCATGTCGCGTTTGGAAAACCCCTGATGTACCAAAACAGTGGAAACCACCCACAAATGACACCATTTTGGAAACTAGACCCCCTAAGGAACTTATCTAGATATGTGGTGAGAACTTTGAACCCCCATGGGCTTCACAGAAGTTTATAACATAAAGCCATACAATTAAAAAATCATATTTTTTCCACAAAAATAATCTTTTCACCCTCAATTCTTATTTTTCCAAGGGTAACAGGACCCTAAAAGTTATTGTGCAATTTGTCCTGAGTACGCTGATACCCCACATGTGGGGGTAAACCACTATTTGGGCGCATGGCAGAGCTCGGAAGGGAAGCAGCGCCATTTGACGTTTTTGGCTGGAATTGAGATCTAACACCATGTCGCGTTTGGAAAACTCCTGATGTACCAAAACAGTGGAACCCCCCACAATTGACACCATTTTGGAAACTAGACCCCCTAAGGAACTTATCTAGATGTGTGGTGAGCACTTTGACCCCCCCAATGCTTCACAGAAGTTTACAATGCCCGGGCGTGAAAATAAAAAATTCGTATTTTTTCCACAAACATGATCTTTTAGTCACCATTTTTTTATTTTCCCAAGGGTACCAGGAGAAATTGGACCCCAAAAGTTGTTGTCCAATTTGTCCTGAGTATGCTGATACCCCATATGTGGGAGAAAACTACTGTATGGGCACACGTCGGGGCTCGGAAGGGAAGTAGTGACGTTTTGGAATGCAGACTTTGATGGAATGGTCTGCGGGTGTCATGTTGCCTTTGGAGAGCCCCTAATGTACCTAAACAGTGGAAACCCCTCACAAATGACACCATTTTGTAAACTAGACCCCCCAAGGAACTTATCTAGATGTGTGGTGAGCACTTTGACCCCCCCAGTGCTTCACAGAAGTTTACAACGCCCGGGCGTGAAAATAAAAAATTCGTATTTTTTCCACAAACATGATCTTTTAGTCACCATTTTTTTATTTTCCCAAGGGTACCAGGAGAAATTGGACCCCAAAAGTTGTTGTCCAATTTGTCCTGAGTATGCTGATACCCCATATGTGGGAGAAAACTACTGTATGGGCACACGTCAGGGCTCGGAAGGAAAGTAGTGACGTTTTGGAATGCAGACTTTGATGGAATGGTCTGCGGGTGTCATGTTGCCTTTGGAGAGCCCCTAATGTACCTAAACAGTGGAAACCCCCGACAAATGACACCATTTTGTAAACTAGACCCCCCAAGGAACTTATCGATGTGTGGTGAGCACTTTGAACCCCCAAGGGCTTCACAGAAGTTTATAACACTCGGACGTGAAAATAAAAAAATCATTTTTTTCCACAAAAATTATATTTTTGCCCCCAATTTTTTATTTTCCTAAGGGTAACAGGAGAAATTGGACCCCAAAAATTGTTTTGCAATTTGTCCTGAGTAGGCTGATACCCTACATGTGGGGGTAAAACACTGTTTGGGCGCATAGCAGAGCTTGGAAGGGAAGGAGCACCATTTGACTTTTTCAACTCAGAATTGGCTGGAATTGAGATCAGACGCCATGTTGCATTTGGAGAGCCCCTGATGTGCCCAAACAGTGGAAACCCCCAATTCTAACTCCAACCCGAACCCCAACACACCCCTTACCCTAACCCTAGCCCTAACCCTAACCCTAGCCCTAACCCTAGCCCTAACCCTAGCCCTAACCCTAGCCCTAACCCTAGCCCTAGCCCTAACCCTAACCCTACCCTAACCCTAGCCCTAACCCTACCCCAGCACACCCCTAGCCCTAACCCTAGCCCTAACCCTAATGGAAAAATGGAAATAAATACATTTTTTTTATTTTATTATTTTTCCCTAACTAAGGGGGTGATAACGGGGGGGTTTGATTTACTGTTTATGGTGGTTTTTATGTTTGGCGGCTGTCGCACGCTAAAAGACGCTTTTTATTGTAAAAATAGTTTTTGCATCACCACATATTGAGAGCTATAATTTTTCCGTATTTTGACCCACTGAGTCATGTGAGGTCTTATTTTTTGCGGGACGAGTTGACGTTTTTATTGGTACCATTTTCGGGCACGTGAAATTTTTTGATCGCTTTTTATTCCGATTTTTGGGACGCAGAATGAACAAAAACCAGCGTTTCATGAATTTCTTTTGGGGGGGATGCGTTTACACCGTTCCACGTGCGGTAAAATTGATAAAGCGGTTTTATTCTTCGGGTCAGTATGGTTACAGCGATACCTCATTTAGGTCTTTTTTTATGTTTTTGTCGGTTTTATGCAATGAAAACTATTTTATATAAAAAATAATTATTTTTGCATCGCTTTATTCAGCGAGCTATAATTTTTTTACATTTTCGCTGATGATGCTGTGTGGTGGCTCGTTTTTTGCGGGACAAGATGACGTTTTCAGCGGTACCATGGATATTTATATGCGTCTTTTTGATCGCGCGTTATTACACTTTTTGTTTGGCGGTATGATAATAAATCATTATTTTTTGCTTCGTTTTTTATTTTTATTTTTTAAGGGGTTCGCTAAAGGGGTTAACTAATGGGACAGTTTTATAGGGCAGGTCGTTACGGACGCGACGATACCTAATATGTGTACTTTTATTGTTTTTTTTTTTTAATTATTTCCAAAAAATGGATTTATTGGGGAATATTTTTTTTTTTTTTCTAATATATTTGGCGATTTTTTTTTTTTTTTTAATTATTTTTACACTTTTTTTTATTTTTTTTTTTACTTTATTAAATAGTCCCAGGTGGTACATCACTGTCCTGTGACAGATCGCTGATCTGTCACATCACAGATCACTGTGACAGATCAGCGATCTGACACAGGCACTGCAGAAGGCTTCCTCATGCCTGCGCTTTGCAGGCACTGAGGAAGCCAGCTTCCTGCAGGCCCCCGAAGGCCCCCGTCGCCATCTTGGATTCGGGGGCCTGGAGGAAAGGAGTCCCCCGCAGCAGCGCTGCACATTGCGCTGCCGTGGGGGGCTCAGGGAAGCACGGAGGGAGCCCCCTCCCTGCCGATGCTTCCCTTTAACCCCCGGTACACCGCGATCGTGTTTGATCGCGGTGTGCAAGGGGTTAACGTGTCGGGGGCGGTCCGTGACCGCCCCTGACACATTGTGCCGGGTGTCAGCTGTGATAATCAGCTGACACCCGGCCGCCATCAGCGGCGCTCACCACGTGGGCGCCGCTGATCGCGCCGACGTACTATCCTGTCCATGGGCATAGGGGCCCAGGTCCCATGGACGGGATAGTACGTCGGATGGCAGAAAGGGGTTAAAATATCAAGTACCAAATTTTGGGGTCATGAGATTGAAAGGAGGAACAACCAATGGAGTGGCATACCATGATCAGTGGTAATATAATGGGATAGCAAATGCCAAGTAAATGTAAATTCTGTAAGTGATAGGTCTACTGAATCATATGTAGAACTGAAGTGGAGAAAGAGCATATGCATGGAGTTAATGTGCTAGTGACAGGTATGAAGGAGTGGGTTACATGCATGGAGATGGTGTCTTAATCAAACTGAACAAGCATATCGGAGCACCTTCCTTTGAAAAAGGGGTAGCAAAACGCACGTCGAGGCTGCATGAGGCATTCCATTCTACATCCATATGGGTAAGCGGCAGATTGTATCTATGCTATATGATTGTATCTATGGTATATGATTAAAGTATACTTGGGAGACACATGCTAAAGTCAAAGATGCTAAATTATTTTTACAGGATGAAAATGATGAAATGGTAATACAGGATGTTGAGAAGCCCAAACTTTTAAATTCCTATTTTGCATCTGTTTTCTCTCAGAAAGGAAATGTAACATCAACTGATTTTCACTGTCCTATTATAAAGGAATAGAAGAAGCCAGGCTATCTATAAACAGAAAGACAGTGAGGGAATACTTAACTAACATAAATGAATTCAATTCTCCAGGTCCAGATGAATTACACCCCAGAGTACTGAAGGAGATAGCGGAAAAAATATTTGAACCACTCTCCATAATCGTTGAAAAATTCTTGAAGAACAGGAGAAGTCTCAGAAGAGAAGAGCAAATGTTGTTCCTACCTTCAAAAAGAGGAAGAAGGTGGACCCAGGGAACTATAGGCCGGTGAGTCTGACTTCTATACCAGGAAAGATCTTTGAACAAATTATTAGACATCATGTATGTAAGTGTCACGTGTACCTGTCCTGTGTGACATGACCCGCAGGTCGGTAACTAAAACAGCAAGACAAAAGTGTCACGTGTACCTGTCCTGTGTGACACGACCTGCGGTCGGTAACTAAAACAAGACAAAAGGGGAACACCGGGTAAACAGTTACAACGGTGGGCCCTGCAATAGGGAACGGGGATGTGGAGACCTCCTGCACTCCCCTGAGGCAGTGTCCCTGAACACTCCTAACGTTCCCTATACAGGCTCTTCACCTGTCGCCGAGCAGGATACCTGAATCCCTCAATATCCCTGCACCTATCCCTTGCTAAGGAACTGGATACGTGGACACTGGTCCCACCGGTGCACTAATGCACATGAAGGAAAAAGGGGAAAACACCAAAAAACTTATCTTTCTCTGCTGCAGTCACCAGGCAGCAGAGTGCAGCACCAGATCAGCTTTCAACAGTGGCTCGACACCTCAGAGCCAGCTGCTACTTTCACCATCTATCTCTGCTGCAGACACCGGCCAGGCAGAGTTCAGCACCAGTTTCAGCAGTGGCTCGACACCTGAGAGCCAGCTGCTAACTTCACCAGGTTTCAGCAGTGGCTCACCACCTCAGAGCCAGCTGCTCCCTTCACCGTGGTTGGAATCCAAAAAGGAACTGCTATCACCAACACCTGCTGATACACCATGTGACCTTATATAGGAAAAAGAAGTGGTCACATCAGCAGGGAAAACAACAGACATGTAATAACTAGAGTTGAGCGAAACGGGTCAAAAAAATTCAAAAGTCGCCGACTTTTGGCAAAGTCGGGTTTCATGAAACGAAACCCGACCCTAGGATGAGGTCGGCCACGAGGTCGGCGACTTACGCGCCAAACTCGCATTTCAAAAGTTTGTTATGCGCTCTTTTTCAGCCAATCAGGATCCACGGACACTGTGGGCAACGTGATGACCTAGGCACGGGTCACCACCATCTTTCAGAAGGGCATGCAAGTGATTGGCTTGCTTTGGTGGGCGTCACAGGGGGTATAAAAGGGCGTGCACGCTGACCGCCATCTTACTTCTGCCGATCTTAGTATAGGGAGAGGTTGCTGCTGATTCTGTAGGGAGAGCGTTAGGCAGGGAAGAAGACAAAAAAACTGCTTCTGCTGCTAACGATTTGGCCTGCACAACACACAAGTCACTGTGTGTGCAGTGCAAGGGGAGGCTATATTGTGGTGTATCAGTGGTGTTGGTTGTTGGGCTGCCTTTTAAGGCTTCCTGACAGGCTGGCATTGCTGTTTACCCACTGCTCCGCAAACTGCTTTTTTAAAAGCAATCCAATCTCCCTTATCCTCTGGTCACTTTTGTCACAGCTGTGCCATCGAGCCTGTCACATAGCGCTCAGATATCAGTGGGCCTCACACAATCCACAAGTGTCCAGTGTCCAAAAGTGTGCGCAGAGATTCAAAATCTCCATTATCCTCTCGTCACTTTGGTCACAGGCAGCTGTGCCATCGAGCGTGTCACATAGCGCTCAGATATCAGTGGGCCTCACACAATCCACAAGTGTCCAGTGTCCAAAAGTGTGCGCAGAGATTCAAAATCTCCATTATCCTCTCGTCACTTTGGTCACAGGCAGCTGTGCCATCGAGCGTGTCACATAGCGCTCAGATATCAGTGGGCATCACACAATCCACAAGTGTCCAGTGTCCAAAAGTGTGCGCAGAGATTCAAAATCTCCATTATCCTCTCGTCACTTTGGTCACAGGCAGCTGTGCCATCGAGCCTGTCACATAGCGCTCAGATATCAGTGGGCCTCACACAATCCACAAGTGTCCAGTGTCCAAAAGTGTGCGCAGAGATTCAAAATCTCCATTATCCTCTTGTCACTTTGGTCACAGGCAGCTGTGCCATCGAGCGTGTCACATAGCGCTCAGATATCAGTGGGCCTCACACAATCCACAAGTGTCCAGTGTCCAAAAGTGTGCGCAGAGATTCAAAATCTCCATTATCCTCTCGTCACTTTGGTCACAGGCAGCTGTGCCATCGAGCGTGTCACATAGCGCTCAGATATCAGTGGGCCTCACACAATCCACAAGTGTCCAGTGTCCAAAAGTGTGCGCAGAGATTCAAAATCTCCATTATCCTCTCGTCACTTTGGTCACAGGCAGCTGTGCCATCGAGCGTGTCACATAGCGCTCAGATATCAGTGGGCCTCACACAATCCACAAGTGTCCAGTGTCCAAAAGTGTGCGCAGAGATTCAAAATCTCCATTATCCTCTCGTCACTTTTGTCACAGGCAGCTGTGCCATCGAGCCTGTCACATAGCGCTCAGATATCAGTGGGCCTCACACAATCCACAAGTGTCCAGTGTCCAAAAGTGTGCGCAGAGATTCAAAATCTCCATTATCCTCTCGTCACTTTGGTCACAGGCAGCTGTGCCATCGAGCCTGTCACATAGCGCTCAGATATCAGTGGGCCTCACACAATCCAAAAGTGTCCACTGTCCACAAGTGTGTGCAGAAATTCTAAATCTCCCCTGTCCTATAGACACCTTGTACCTTGTTTTACATTACTATATAGTTTGTTGGATTTTGTCTACATTTCTACCAAAAATGAGGAAGGCTGGTGGAAGAGGCCGTGGAATTGGGCGGGGGTTGGCAGCTGGTAATGATGGTGTTGGTGGTGGATCTGATGGTAGTGGCAAGAGCAAAATAGGACCGAATGCAGGAGGTGCTGACCCTGCATCATCGTCTGGCTACATAAGGCCTCGAACGCTTAGTTTTCTAGGAGTTGGCAAACCGCTTTTAAAGCCAGAGCATCAGGAAAAAGTTTTGTCTTACATTGCTGACTCAGCCTCCAGCTCTATCGCCTCCTCTTCTTCAGTTGTAAAAAGTAAAAGCACTGAGTCGTCATTGGAGGCTCATGTTCATGAACCACACCTTTCCTTGTGTCCTTCACCCCAACCAAGATTGAAGGATGACGCAGGCCATACTACTGATTACTCCATGGAGCTGTTTTCACATACCATGCCTGGATTATCAAGTGAAATGGTGAATTACCCAGGCCAAGATGAATCTGACATGGAGTGCACTGATGCACAGCCGCTGATGGATGATTCTGCTGGTACATTCACTCAGAGCACTACATTGTCCTCGCAGTGTACAGAGCCAGATTCTGACCCTGATGAGACTCAGGTGCCCCTTCCCGCACACTATACCACCATACACGGTGACACAGAGGAAGGTGCACATGACATAGAAGAGGAGGTGATGGATGACCCAGTTGTTGACCCAGATTGGCATCCATTGGGGGAAGAGGGTGCTGCTTCCAATAGCTCAGATGAGGAGCATCCACAGCAGACATCGACATCGCAACAGCTGTTATCTGGCAGGCCCGGAGCACTCCAAAGACAGGTTCCAAACATCAAAAGAGTTGCTGGACAGCTTGTCCAGAGGGTCAAAAGATCACAGCGTGCTAGGCCGCAAAATGTCTGCCAAGGTAGGAAGAGTGCAGTGTGGCACTTTTTTGAACAAAATCCTCATGATCAGGCCAAGGTTATCTGTAAGAAGTGCGCAAAGACCTTTAGCCGAGGGAAAAATCTGAAAAATTTGAATACCAGTTGCATGCTTAGACATTTAACCAGCATGCACTTGCAAGCGTGGACACAACACCAAACCTCAAGTGCCACATGTGCAACTGATCACAACGAAGGTAGTCAGCAACGCTACATTGTTTCCCCCACTGTAAGCCCACCGGTTAGCACAGCAGCAAATGTTGAGGTGTCGTTGCAAGACCACAGCAGTCAGGGAATCCCACTGTTATATCAACGAAAGACTGATTCTAGGCCATCAGAAAGAACAACAACTCCATCACCATCATCAACCCTCTCTCAGTCCGCCCTGTCCACCGCTCAAGTCCAGCTCACCCTCCCAGACACTATGAGTAGGTCAAGAAAGTACTCAGTCTCTCATCCGCATACACTGGGTTTGAACGCCCACATTGCCAAACTAATCTCGTTTGAGATGATGCCCTTTTGGTTGGTGGAAAGCACAGCTTTCCGCGAACTCATGGCCTATGCAGTACCACGCTATGACCTACCCAGTCGCCACTTCTTCTCTCGCAAAGCCATCCCAGCCCTCCACCATCATGTGAAAGACCGCATTGTCCATGCACTCAAGCAGTCAGTGAGCGGAAAGGTGCACCTCACAACTGATGCATGGTCCAGTCGGCATGGCCAGGGCCGTTACGTTTCCATCACTGCGCACTGGGTTAATGTGGTGGATGCAGGGTCCACAGGGGACAGCGGTGGTGGGACAGTGCTGCCTAGCCCACGGTATAGGAAACAGTTGGCTGTAGGCGTTCGACCCTCCTCCTCCTCCTCCTCCTCCAGAAGCGAAAGCTCGTCCACAGAGCGCAGTCGTACGAGCACTCCATCTGCAGCTGCCACTGTTGCACACGATGTGTCCCCCTATCGAGCAGCTAGTGGAAAGCGTCAGCAGGCTGTGTTGCAGATGATGTGTTTGGGCGACAGACACACCGCCGAGGTGCTGGCCGAGTACTTGAAGCGACAAACTGAGTCATGGCTGGGCAGTGTACATCTTGAGGCAGGCAAGGTAGTTAGTGATAACGGCCGTAATTTTGTGGCAGCCATAGCCCTTTCAAAACTCAGCCACATACCTTGCTTGGCTCACACCTTGAACCTGGTGGTGCAGTGCTTCCTCAAAAATTATCTGGAGTTAACAGCCCTGCTCCAGAAGGTGCGAAGACTGTGCGCGCACATCCGCCGGTCGCCTGTACACTCCGTTCGTATGCAGAAGCTGCAGCGATTGCTCCACCTTCCCAACCACCGCCTCATTATCGACATTGCAACAAGGTGGAACTCCACCCTGCACATGGTGGAGCGGCTGTGCGAGCAGAGGCAGGCCATAATGCATTTGTGGGAGGATACACGGCCAGGCACTTTGAGAGCAGACATGGAGTTGACAGGCATGCAGTGGTCGAAGCTGAAAGACCTTTGTAAAGTCCTTCAGTGTTTTGAGGAATGCACACGGCTGGTAAGCGCAGACGACGCCATCCTAAGCATGAGCATCCCACTTATGCGTCTGCTCATGCAAACTTTGACGCACCTTAAGGAGCAGGCGTCTGCAGCCAATGTTGATGAGGAGGAACAGGAGGAGGGAATCCTTGATGACATTCAGCCATTGTCTGCTCAGGGACCTCTCCTGGACGAGGTGGAGGAAGAAGAGGAGGAGGAGGAGGATGATGGGGATGATTACTTAGGGGAGGAGGATGCATCTCGTGGGGCAAGTGAAAATGTTGGCGTGGCAAGGTCTGGTACAGGGTTTGTGCGTGACTGGAGGGATGTGGATTTGCCAGAAAGTGCTCCTCCACCCAGCACTCGCAGTGCATCATTGACACCGGGAACATTGGCCCACATGTCAGATTATGCCTTGCGGATCCTAAAAAGGGACCCCCGCATTGCCAAAATGATGAACGATGACGACTACTGGTTGGCCAGCATCCTGGATCCACGCTATAAAGGCAAATTACAAAACATCATGCCACAGGAGAACCTTGACCTAATATTGGCTAATAAACAAGCAACTCTGGTAAATCGGTTGCTTGAGGCATTCCCAGCACACAGCAGCGGTGATGGTTGTCACACGAGCCGTACGGGCCGGGGGCAGCTTGGCAGAGGTGTTCGTGGTGCACACAGCAGAAGTGGCGTTGGAGACAGGGGTTTCATGACAATGTTGTGGACTGATTTTTCAAATACCGCTCACACAACTGGTAATACTGCATCGATGGAAAGTGACAGGAGACAGCAGTTGTCAACTATGGTTACAAACTACTTTTCCTCCCATATCGATGTTCTCCCACACAGGTCATTCCCCTTTGACTATTGGGCCGCTAAACTGGACACCTGGCCTGAATTGGCCCAATATGCCTTACAGGAGCTCGCTTGCCCAGCTGCAAGTGTGCTATCGGAAAGAGTCTTCAGTGCAGCTGGATCAATCCTGACAGAAAAAAGGACCCGTCTGTCAACCCAAAATGTGGATGATCTAACCTTCATTAAAATGAACCACGCATGGGTTTCCAAGGATTTTGTCCCACCTTCCCCTGATGACACATAGGGTGACAGAAAAATGGCTTGCTTTGGTCCACCTCTTCCTGGTACTTCACCTATTTCGCCTTTTGCATCAGCTGAATGTCCAACATCAACATATGCCACTTTCTAAAACTCCCTAACTGTG
The DNA here is from genome assembly GCF_039654945.1 of Dendrobates tinctorius. NCBI lineage: Eukaryota > Metazoa > Chordata > Amphibia > Anura > Dendrobatidae > Dendrobates > Dendrobates tinctorius. The sequence goes on from NW_027361891.1 coordinate 10,325,553, forward strand.
CTGCCTCCCCCCCCATGGCCGGGGTCACCACCTAGCGCACGACACCGTGCGAGTGCCGTTGCCCTGGACAGGTGGGTCAGCCGACTCTTGGGCGCGGGCACTGGCACAGGGTCCCTCATAGTGCAATCAAGTGTCTCTGACGGTGGTGGTGCACACCCGCCGTCAGACACACCGCTGTACTATGAGGGGCCCAGTGCCAGTACCGATGCCCACGAGTGGGCCCACCTTGCTTGGGCAGGGCCCCAGCATTTGCAATCTTTACCTCTCCCTGCTCCTCCGCTGTGTAATCTGGGCCGTCAAATCCATACTGTGCCTGACACCGTCTGAGCCTGCCTCCTGATGTATAGACATATATTTTGAATGTGTACGCTATCCATACATGTTATCCGGGGATACGGTACCCTTTCTAACCTTTGTGCAATCACGTGCAATCCATACTGGGCCTAACACCGTCTGAGCCTGCCTCCTGAGACATATATTTTGAATGTGTACGCTATCCATACATGTTATCCGGGGATACGGTACCCTTTCTAACCTTTGTGCAATCCATACTGGGCCTAACACCGTCTGAGCCTGCCTCCTGAGACATATATTTTGAATGTGTACGCTATCCATACATGTTATCCAGGGATACGGTACCCTTTCTAACCTTTGTGCAATCACGTGCAATCCATACTGGGCCTGACACCGTTTGAGCCTGCCTCCTGAGACATATATTTTGAATGTGTACGCTATCCATACATGTTATCCGGGGATACGGTACCCTTTCTAACCTTTGTGCAATCACGTGCAATCCATACTGTGCCTGACACCGTCTGAGCCTGCCTCCTGAGACATATATTTTGAATGTGTACGCTATCCATACATGTTATCCGGGGTTACGGTACCCTTTCTAACCTTTGTGCAATCACGTGCAATCCATACTGGGCCTAACACCGTCTGAGCCTGCCTCCTGAGACATATATTTTGAATGTGTACGCTATCCATACATGTTATCCGGGGATACGGTACCCTTTCTAACCTATGTGCAATCATGTGCAATCCATACTGTGCCTGACACTGTCTGAGCCTGCCTCCTGAGACATATATTTTGAATGTGTACGCTATCCATACATGTTATCCAGGTATACGGTACCCTTTCTAACCTTTGTGCAATCACGTGCAATCCATACTGGGCCTAACACCGTCTGAGCCTGCCTCCTGAGACATATATTTTGAATGTGTACGCTATCCATACATGTTATCCGGGGATACGGTACCCTTTCTAACCTTTGTGCAATCACGTGCAATCCATACTGGGCCTAACACCGTCTGAGCCTGCCTCCTGAGACATATATTTTGAATGTGTACGCTATCCATACATGTTATCCGGGGATACGGTACCCTTTCTAACCTTTGTGCAATCACGTGCAATCCATACTGTGCCTGACACCGTCTGAGCCTGCCTCCTGAGACATATATTTTGAATGTGTACGCTATCCATACATGTTATCCAGGGATACGGTACCCTTTCTAACCTTTGTGCAATCACGTGCAATCCATACTGGGCCTGACACCGTCTGAGCCTGCCTCCTGAGACATATATTTTGAATGTGTACGCTATCCATACATGTTATCCAGGGATACGGTACCCTTTCTAACCTTTGTGCAATCACGTGCAATCCATACTGGGCGTGAGAACGGCTGGCGAGCTGTTAAGCAAGCTACAGCACCTGTCCAGACAAGTACAGGGATTCCCTAGCGAGGAGACTTATTTGATTGTTTTCAATGTTGGGACAGCAATTTTTGGGGAGCACTATACTCTGGAGAATGATAGATGGGGCCCACCATACACTGGAACATTCCAAAGGTGGACATCAGACACTGGAGCAGCATTTACAGGGCCCATTATACACTAGAGCATTAGAAATGGGGCCCATTATGTTTGGAGCATTATTTGGGCCCATAAGACAGTGGAGCTTCATCCATGGGGACCAACATATACTGTAGCATTATGTGGAGCTCATCATATACTGTTTCAAACATTATATGGGACCAATGATTCTGTATGGAGAAATAGATGGGCCTCGTCATGAGATGTAAAAAGTGAGGTATTTTTCATTGTACTATACCGCTATTTCTCTGCCGTATCGGAGCATGATGAGTTGTGGTATGTGTTAAAGGGGCGCTCTTTCGCCCAGGGCACATGAAAACCTGCAGCCAGCCCTCCCCCCCCCACAACTTTAGCCAAATAACCCCCATTTTTCAGTGCGTAACTTGTATTATGAAGTTAATTAAGGTTGACAAGCTTAAGTAAGAAGAATTGATGCTTTTGGCATTCAAATGGGCACTGTAGGTGTGTTTCCTGTCCTCCTCTCACTGCCGACTTTTATTCCCCATTGACTTACATTGGGTTTCGTGTTTCGGGACGACCCCGACTTTTCCCTATAATCGGACGATCTTGCTCGACCCGACTTTTGGAAAAGTCGGGTTTCACGAAACGAAACGCGACCCTAAAAAACCAAAAGTCGCTCAACTCTAGTAATAACACCTATGGCCACCGGGGGCAAAAACCCATTATAAGCTCCCAGGCCTGAAAGGGAAAAAAAAAGGTTTTCATGAGGAAATCCGAATCTGACACAGATCCAAGAATTGGACTGTGACATTAAGTACCTGGAAAAGACTGGATAAGAATGAAGTGATTAATCAGAGTCGGCATTGGTTTGTAACTAATAAGTCATGTCAGACTAACTTAATTTCCTTTTATGACAGAATCACTGACTGGGTGGATCAGGGAAATGCTGTAGATATAGTATATATTGACTTCAGCAAAGCATTGACAAAGTATCTCACACCCTCTTTATTGAAAAAATGACTAAGTATGGAATGGGCAATGTAACTGTTAGGTGGATTCATAACTGGCTTACTGATTGGACACAGAGTGGTCGTATATGGCTGCACATCCAGTTGGAAGTATGTCTCAAGTGGGGTACCACAGGGCTCTGTCCTGGGCCCTGTATTGTTCAACATCTTTATCAATGATTTAGATGAAGGGATTGAGGGTAAACTGATTAAATTTGCTGATGACTGGACAAGAGAGAGAGAGGATATAAATAAACTGGAGCAGTGGGCAGCAACTAACAGAATAGTTTTTAACAGGGAAAAATGCAAAGTACTATATCTGGGCAATAAAAATGAAAAAAGCATATACAGAATGGGAGGAATAGTGCTAAGCAACAGCACATGTGAAAAAGACTTGGGTATACTAATAGATCATAAACTGAACCTGAGTCAACAGTGTGATGCAGCAGCAAAAAAAAAAGCAAATACAATTCTGGGATGTATTAACAGAAGCATACAGTCTAGATCACGTGAAGTCATTATTGTCCTCTACTCCTTTTTGGTCAGACTTCATCTGGAATAATGTGTCCAGTTTTGGGCACCACATTTTAAAAAAGACATCAACAAACTGGGGTAAGTTCAAAGAAGAACAACCAGAATGGTGACCAGTCTGCAAACCATGTCCTATGAGGAACCGTTACAGGATCTGGGAATGTTTAGCTTGCAAGAGAAGACTGAGAGGAGACTTAATAGCTGTCTACTAATATCTCAAGGGCTGTCACATTGTAGAAGGATCATCTTTATTCTCATTTGCGCAAGGAAAAACTAGAAGCAATGGCATGAAATTGAATGGGAAGAGACACAGATTAGCTATTAGAAAAAACTTTTTGACAGGGTGATCAATGAGTGGAACAGGCTGCCACGAGAGGTGGCGAGTTCTCCTTCAATGGAAGTCTTCAAACAGAGGCTGGACAGACATCTGTCTGGGATGATTGTCAATCCTGCTTTGAGCAGGGGGTTGGACCAGATGACACAGGAGGTCCCTTCCAACTCTACCATTCTATCACATGCTGGAACCTAGGCAGTGATACGCTTGTTCAGTTTGATTAGGACACCATCTCCATGCATATAACCCACTCCTTCATACCTGTCCCTACCACTTTACCTCCATGCATATGCACTTTCTCCATTTAGGTCTACTGAATCATATGTAGAACTGAGCACCTATAGAATTCAAACTTTCTTGGTGGTTCTTATCCCATTATATTATCTCTGATGATGGTATGATCCCCCATTGGTTGTTCCTCCTTTTGTTATCATGACTAGAGATGAGCGGACATAGTTGGCTCCCTCCTTATTCAGCAAGCTATAGCGCTTACAGAAGAAGCTGCATCTGGAACCCGGATAACTGGAGTGCTCCTGATAATCAGCTGTTCAGCGCTGCAGCTGCATGTGTTGCGGCTGTGTGACAGTGACAACAAATAGGCTCTCCATGCATGTGTTGTGACTGTCACACAGCCACGACACATGCAGCTGCGATGCCGAACAGCTGATTATCGGGAGTGCTCCAGGTATCAGGGTTCCCGATACAGCTTCTTTGGTAAGCGCTATAGTTTGTGGCTTGGTTTTGACTCAGTCCAGCTTGTCATCTGCTTCCTGGTAACATCTCCAACTATATCTAGCTTTTGTTAGCTTCCACTACCAAAAACTGTGTATAAATTAGGCCAAGCCAATCCATTTATAAGAATGTCCATTATCCAGTTCCAATGCCAAACAAAAGCCTTGAGGATCCCACTAGTTTCTTGATTGAATTGACTTTCATGATCTGCTGATGGTTCTAACTAGAGATGAGCGAATATTTCATTATTCGATTCGGAATATGATCACTGAATTTGCAATATTTGTCAAATATTCGCCAAACATAACCAAACGCCATTCAGTAGGGTTGATCGAATAGCTTCAGATAAGTGCTTATCCGAATAGCTACAGCGATTACTGAATAGCTACAGTGATTACCAAATAGCTGCATTGGTAACCTGGATACCTGTAGCGCTCCTGATAATCAGCTGTTCGGCGTCACAGCTGCATGTGTCACGGATGTGAGACAGCCTGTTTGTTGGTCTCTCCATGTATGTGTTGTGACTGTTGCCGAGCAGCTGATTATCGGGAGCGCTCCAGGTTTCCGGGTCTCCGATGCAGCTATTCGGTAACCGTTATAGCTATTCGGTTAACCACTTATCCGAAGCTATTAGATCAACCTTACCATTCAGCTCAAAGGGAGGCAAAAACAAACGCATACACAACACCTTATAATGGCTCCAAATGCTGCCAAAACACATCAAATGAGGGACAGACACCAGGAAAGTTGTCTCTATTCACCCACATTTTAAATTTTAGCATGGAACTGCAGCAATCAGCCAGGCATGAGATTTCGGGGTCTGGGACAGCATTTACAGCTTTCAATTGAATGTCACAGTAAGACAAGGTGGGTGAGGGATCGGTGTAGGGCCCCTTTGCTGGGAGCCCTGATACCATATGCAACACCTCTACCTGCTTTCATGGTGAGCCACACTCAGGCGGCACAAATATCAGTTTTGTAGACTACCATTGTCAAAAAAATTTAAGGACAGTAACATGGGTAGTTGAGTCCAAGGTAGTGGAGGCCTGACGGTGTTGGAGGCCTACTGCTACAGGCTACACAAATTAAGGAGACCCAGCTAGAAGTGTTCACATTTCCAAAAATTATTGGTGGACACCAACAAAGTGGCATCAATTTCACCACAGTAGAAATAGTATAATAGGAACCATTAGATCTTCCACTAAATCCTATCCAATAGCTGGACACCCAACCATGAGTGTTCACATTTCCAAAAATTATTGACACATCACAAAAGTGGCATCAATTTCACCACAGTATAGATAGTACAATAGGGACCTACAGGTCTTTCACTACACCCAATCCAGCAGATGGACACCCAACCAGGAGTGTTCACATTTAAACAAATGAGGGCCTTACACCACAGAAGTGGCATCAATTTCACAAGAGTAGAAACAGCATAATAGGGACCAATGACCAATAGGTCTTCCAATAAAGCCAATTCAGTAGATGGACACCCAACCAGGAGTGATCACATTTCCAAAATGGCTGCGCAGTATGGAGGTGGTGGGGATTCGCTCTGCACTGTTGGAAACACCTGATTCGTTATGGCAGAGTTTGAGGGCACAGGTGGAAGCCCTAGAGGAGATAGAGGAGGCAGAAGCAGTGGAGGAAGTGTTAAATGTAAGAGGTTTGTCCTGCAAGTCTAGGGGATTCCATGACATGTGGAGCAGCACCTGTCCCCACAGCCACCAGAGTCACCCAGTGCCCAGTCAGTGAGATGCAGCGCTTACATGCTTACTTACATGCGCCATGCTTACTCGTCCAAGTATCTGTGGTGAAATGCATCTTGGCAGACAGAGATTTTGGCAAGGAACAGGTGATGTTGTCTGTGACATGCTGGAGTAGCGCAGGCACAGCTTTCTTAGAAAAGTAATGGCGACTTGGTAATTGGTACTGGAATACTGTGACAGCCATCAGCTTTCGGAAACCGTCTGTACCAGGCAGAAAGGCAGCATTTCCGTGGCCAACAGATTGGAGATGGTGGAGTTTAACCTCTTGGCTTTGTCATGCGTAGGAGGAAACAATCTTTTACGTGACCACAACTGCGGAACCATAGGCTGGCTGCAATGCTGAGAGAGGGCGGAGTACGGTGAACTGGACAAACTGCTTGACTGTGAGAGAGGTGCAGGCAGAGATGTTATGGAGGATCAAGAAACTTGTGGTGTGCTCCTTCTCTGAGATCGGTCAAAAACAGCAGGCATGTCTGCTTCCACTACAGCTGAAGGCGGGCTCTCAGTCAGCAGTCCATTCTGTTTTACAGGGTTGTATATTGGATGAGTCCCATGCTGACAAGGACAAAGACAGAATCCCCTACTAGATGCAGTACAAGTGAGGTGGACCGAGGCCTGATTACATTACAGTCCAGGAACACGCTGTTACAAACACACTAGGTGCTACAAAATATTTTAAAGTCTGGTCCCTTACTGTATGACTTTAATAACAGAAGAATTTTCCATTTTGTCCCTCCGGACAGAACCATGGAGGAAGTCCTCCCTTGACCTATAGCGGGACAGGATCGCAGAGAGGTTAAAAGGTCCCTCCCCCCTCCACCCTCCAGTGTTTTTCCTGTCCCAAAGGGGACTGTCGTAGGAGAGGTTGCTCCAGGAGGAGTGAAGATAGAAGGTGGACGTTTGACGGGGCCCAGGGGGATCGGGCGGCTGGGCCAAACCTTCCCCCTGTCAAGCAGCCCGGGGCTGAAACCCTCCTAGGGGGGGTCCCTCAGCCACAGAGACCAGGGTGCAGACGAGGCTCCTGGGTAGAACCGCTTCCTCCCACAGTGGAGGCTCTGGGCTCTGACGCCGGCCTGCAAGCCACTGCTACTTACGGAAATCGGGGGAGAAGAAGGCGTCCCTCCTCCGGTGATGCCAGAGCAGGTCGGCGTGCGTTCCACTGTAGAACGCGGTTGTGCAGAACGAGACAGGCAACAGGTGAGTTTCCTGGATCTCGTGGGGCACAGGAGAAGAAATCATTGGCAGTAATGCAGCATGCCTGACGGGATGCCGCTTTCCTCCATGGTGGGCACTCGGCGTTACCAGCTCCCCCTGTTTTCTAGCAGGTATGGAGCCAGCACAGGTAAGTGGACGGTGGAATGCTGTTGATGGCCTAGGCCTCTGGACGGATGCTAGTCTCATGCCTTTGTGCCGAAAGCTGCTCAGGTGATGAGGTATTTGTTCACATATATGCAGCTAAGCCTTGGACCTCTAGGCTATAATAAGGCCATATGTCCAGGTTACATCTCATGGTTCGACTTAACTACTCCATCCATAGGAGGACACGGGGTTAATGCAGCAAAGTGTCTCCATGAAGGCCCTCCAGCTGCAGCTCAGTAATTAGCTCCTTTGGGTGGGGTCAGTCTGACAAATGAGATGTTCCGTTCAGAGTGGCAGCTCATGGCCCTAGCCGTAGAGACACAGAGGGAAAAGAAAAGAAAGAAAATCACACCACTCAACAGGATTGAGAGCAACGGCTGGGTCTACAGATTATATTGAGCCTCTATGCTTCAGATTGCATTATAGCGCTTCTATGCTTTATATTGTGGGCCTCTGTGCATCGTATTGCATCAGACTGCCTATATGCATTACATTGAGTGTTTCTCTGCACCATATGGCTTCTATGCAATATATTGGGTGCCTCTATGCTTCATATCGCATTAGAGTGCATCTGTGTTTTATATTGAGGACCTCTGTGGCATATTGCATCATAGTGCCTCTATGCATGGCACTGAGTATCTCTATGCATCATGTTGCTTCTATGCATTGAGTTCCCCTATGCTTCATATTGCATTAGAGTGCTTTTATGCTTTATATGGAGTGCCTCTGTGCATAATAGCATCATATTGGGTATCTCTATGCATCATATTGCCTCTATGTGCTATATTGAGTGCCTCTATGCTCCATATTGCATTATAGTGCTTCTATGCTTTATATTGACTGCCTCTGGACATCATATTGCATCATACTGCCTCTACGCATTACATTGAGTGTCTCCTTGCACCATATTGCTTCTATGCATTATATTGGGTGCCTCTATGCTTCATATCGCATTAGAGCGCTTCTATGCTTTATATTGAGGGCCTCTGTGCATCATATTGCATCAGGGTGCCTCTATGCATGGCACTGAGTATTTCTATGCATCAGGTTGCTTCTATGCATTAAGTGCCTCTATGCTTCATATTGCATTATAGTGCTTTTATGCTTTATATGGAAGTGTCTCTGTGCATATTATTTCATCATAGCATCACATTGAGTATCTCTATGCATCATATTGCCTCTATGCGCTATATTGAGTGCCTCTACGCTTCATATTGCATTATAATGCTTCTATGCTTTATATTGAGTGCCTCTATGGATCATATTGATTCAGGATACCTCTGTATCATATTACATCATAGTGCATCATATTGCATCCATAGTGCCTGGGGCATCAGATGGCCTCATAATGCCTCTGTACATAATATTACATCATAGTGCCTCTATGCATTATATGGAGTGCATCACGTTGCACCAGATTGCATCATAGTACCTCTATGTCATAGTGCCTTTGTGCATCATATTGCATCATAATACCTATGCACATCATATTGCATCATAGTGCCTCTAGGCATTATATTGAGTATATCAGGTTGCATCATATGGCATAGTGCTTCATAGTGCCTCTGCATATTGAACCATAGTACTTCTCAGTAACTCGACATCATATTGCATCAGAGTGTTTCACAGCAACGCTGTATCATATCGCATTATAGTGCATCATATTGCCTTTAGGCATCTTATTGTTTCATAGGCCTGGGTGTATATTGCATCATACTGCTTCACAGTGCCCCTCATCATATTGCTTCATATTGCATCATATTGCAACATAGTACCTTTATGCATCATATTGCATCAGTGTTTCAGAGTGCCTTCGTGCATCATATTGCATCATAGCGCTTCATAAGTGCCTTTTTTCATATGGCATCATAGTGCTTCATAGCGTCTCTATACATCATATTGCGTCATAATGCTTCGGTGCATCATATGGCATCATAGTGCTTTGGTGCCCCTGTACCTCAGGGTGTATCACTAGTGTTTCATAGTGCTTCATGGTACATCATGGTGCCTCATAGTACTTCGGGTGTTGTGGCTTTGTGCCGCTGGCTGTGGGCCTCTGGCTTAGACCATCTGACTTGGGCCTTGTTGTGTGGCCGCACCCTGTATTGTTGGCCTACCACTTCACGTTTTGTCTCAGGCCCAGAGTCCTTCAGTTTGGACCCAGATCCAACTTTTGTTGCTTCATTCTTGGCATCCGAGCTTAGCCAAGAAAAAAAAACACCTATGCTTGAATTGGCCTAATAAAATAGCATTTCTTCTGTCTGGAACAGAACTCTCAAGGAGCTACTGCCTTGAGTGCTAAGGGCAAGTCTCTTGCATAATTAGCTTTAAAGGGAGATATACATCTTTGGGTTCATCCTACAAAGGACATACTACTGTCCTGGGAGCAGTAAATCCCATGAGGTGGAGGGAAAGAATCTTTCCCGGCTCCACATACGGCAATCAGACTAGTTGCCTTGATCAACATCCAGTAGACAGATTTTTCTCACATAAGTCTGTTGTATTATGTTTACCAGGGACTGCATCATTGCCTTTGTAAAAACAAAAGAGAACATTCAGCTCACCCCCGAGATATAATTCCAAGCACAAGAAGGAGCACGGCTTCCTCACTGCTGCACAGTCTCCAAGGCAATAGGGAAAATAGAAGTGGATCCAGCCCACTCACAAGGCTTATTTAAAAATTAAAAAAAAAAAAAAAATTAATATTGGATGATCCTTAAAAAATTCAAAATGACAAGACAGACATCTCAGATGGCACAGCAATGACAGGGGTTGGTGTGTAATGAGACCATATGCGTTTCAAGCAACACGGCTCTTGAACACTGTTTTTTCATTACCTTGTGGCGAAACAGCAGCACTGCGTCAGGTGGCAGAGGATACCACACACACTGTCTTTACAGCAGTCAGGGCTCCTGAGATAAAGAATCTGTAACCTGGACACTTAGAGTTGAGAACCCATAGTCCCATTGCCTCACAGTAGGTAAGCCCCCTCTGTGATGGGGAGAAAACTACTCTCTCTAGCTATAGGGTATGGTTACTCCCACCATGGCAGTCTGGGTGTATAAATATCACTGAGAAAATTGCCTTTTAGGCTACGCGTGTATATGTGTGTATATATAGATAGATAGATAAGTTGACTTTATATATAATGTCTGGACTAAGGACTCGTATAGAGGCAGTTCGAAATAATCTCTCGTATCACAGGTTTTTTACCAACAACCCCCCCACCAACACCACTTTCATCGATTCCAGAGTCCAGACTCCCTGTATCTAACATACTGTAGGTAAAACAGGCGTGATCCACGTTTCCCTTTCAGTGCTTCTAATAAGAAGCCCTATGTTGGTAATGGCAGGAGGTATTACCTGCCAGATAGCATATTTCCTTAGCTTCAATAATAATCAAACCTTACTTGGGGGTTTAGACATCAAAGGGTTCGGAATAGACGTGATCTCCTGGATGAGTAGTGTATGTGCATCCCAATGCTCTGCCCATTATCCATGTACTAACTTATTGGTTTGATCTTCCCGCAGTCCAGGGTCTCTGTCTTGCAGATTTCCTTGTACTATGGTAAGCTGATCTCTAACCAGGGTTTAACCTTAGTCCAGGAGGAGCAACGAAGGAACAGCCTTTTGTCGTTAACCACATGCAGCGGATTACTGGTCTGTACAGTCCTCATGGTGTTGTGGCTGCGGCTATCACCATACTTTGCTGTGCAATAAGGTTTTTAAACCTATTCTGTGGCTGCGGTGTTTAAGTATCTATCACAACAACTATAATTCACAGCTGTTCGTTATTGGTATTGGGGGTACGGCGGGTGTGTTTCACTCTTTCTGCTGCATACCTTGTTTATCACATTCATACTGAAATTGGCCATTATAGACCTAGATCAGACACTCACTACGGTGTTTATCTTTGCGCTTTTCTTTAGACAACTATATTTCTTTGATCTTGCAGATCATATCTATATCTGGCCTGGTTCTTGCCTGGGACTTTGGTCCTTGGGTTTCTGTACCCACCCTGGGATCTTTCCTTTGGTATTCTCCATGGTGCTGCCCGGAGGGACGAAATGGAAAAAGGGAATTAGACCTACCGGTAATTCTGTTTCCAGTAGTCCCTCAGGACAGCACCCTTAATTCCCTCCCTTATGTTTGTCTTTAGGCTTGCACGGGATCAATCTTCTGGCGGATCGTTCGTCCGTCAGGTCGCCATGGCTCCAGACTAAGATGAAGCTATTAAATGGTCTCTTATAGATGCGTTTGTAAGGGCGCTTTTGGACCATTTCCATCCATCCTCGGTGGTACTTTGAAAAAACACTGGAGGGTGGAGGAGGGAGGGACCTTTTAACCTCTCTGTGATCCTGTCCCGCTATAGGTCAAGAGAGGACTTCCTCCTTGGTGCTGTCCTGAGGGACGACTGGAAACAGAATTACCGGTAGGTCTAATTCCCTTTTTTGTGGCCTCTGGATCGCCCTCTACAGCTTAATTTCAACCCAACCAAATGGTAAATTGTGTACGGCGAGTTGTCTAACTTTTTGCAACTGAAAAATTATAATTTTTTTTTAATGAGCCTTAGGTCTGCAGACAGGTTGATATCACCGTCACAAATGACAATGTGGGATACAGCAGACTGTTTCAGATTTAGCTTGTGAAAAAAGAAATTAGAATGCTATAATCGTGCATGGGGCACAATAGAAGCAGGGCACTAGTAGGACATGTGCCCTGCTGGCTTTGTCTGTGGACCTCAGTAATGACAAAAAAAAATGCTGAAAGGTAAATTTAATAGCCACACTGGACACTAGCTAGCTACACTATCTGACTGATATACAACCACCTGGCTAACTAGCTAAAATTTGGGATACAGCAGGCTTTTCCACTTTTAGCTAGTGAAAAAATATTAATTAGAATACTATATTCGTGCATGGAGCACAATAGAAGCAGTGCACAACACGTGCCCTGCTGGCTTTTTTTGTGCACCTCAGTAATGGCCCCAAAAAAAAAGTGCTGGAAGGTAATTTTAACAGCCACTCTGGACACTATCTAGCTACACTATCTGACGGATATACAGCCGCCTAACTAGCTAAAATCTTGCTGTTAACAGTGCCAGCGTCAGGAGCAGCCTCTCTGCGCTGTTACAGTGTCAAAAAGGCGCTAAAACAAGATGTCCGCTATTTATATGGTGAGGGACATGTGATTTCAGCAGCCAATGACACAAGCCGTTGTGTCAGGACATTGTGGGTGTTTCTTGCGCCCTGATTGGCTAGCCGCAATGTGCGCACATAAAGTTAGGAAAAAAAAATGACTATTTACAAGAACACTGTGCCTCTGAGCTCTGCAAACCCCCTCCCCTCATCAAACATGTGCCAAACGCACATGATACAATAACTTATACTACTACATTATTGTTGGCAACATAAAAATATTTTCCCACACTTTTGCAGAATGTTAGTGATTTTTACCGATTTTGTAAAATTTTGCTTGTGTTTCCGATCACATTCCGAATGTGCCATATTCGTGCCGAATTTATGTTTGGCGATCGTTTTCTGAACAAATTCACTCATCACTACTTGCAACGTTCATGGCTCAGCCATTCTTAGGCCATATTGTCCATAGCATGTGTCTCACAGGTAAGACCGATGGGGATCAAAACGAGCAAGGTAATCTGCAGTCAATTATGCCCAATACATGTAGTCTAAAATAAGAATTAATATTTTTAAAGACATGTTCCAAGAAATCATATTATTTCCTTGCCACTGTTTCTCCAAATGGTGTTGGATTTACTTTCAGATATCTTGGCTTACTTGCACCAACATCACAATTGTTTGAGTTTAGTTTTAAATCTAGTCACATTTTAAATTTTGATATATTCACCCTGATGGTCAGTACATATGTGTGTCCTTTACTTGGAGTATTCTTTGGAGACAAATTCTGGTGAGAATAAAACATGTTTTGTAGCCAATACTCATTTCTGCCCCCAAAGTGCTTCCAAAATCAGTAATATGAAAGAAAATATAACTCAACCTGTTGGATCACGCAAAACATAATTTTTACTCTGACCATTGTGATTGGTTGCAAACTCTCTATACATTTCTGGACAGTCCACAAACACAGACTGTTTATTCCTGTCAGTAAAAAAGAAAAAAAATTGTATGTTTGTAGTGATGGGCGAACTCGAATACTAAAGTTCGGGGACCGTACTGAACACCTAGTGTCCATGCAGGAACTCCGAACATGGATTTCTCTTGGAAGTCCGTGCTTCTGTTCGTGTTCAGAAGCCTGAACAAAGCTTGCTGAAAGTCTGAAGCACAGCCAATCAACAATCTTTTCCAGTGTGGGCTCTTCTGCCCCCATCACTGTCATGCCAAGTATTGTCATGGCTGTGATTAGCTGGCGCAGCATGTGAAAAAAAAATGTAAAAAATACTTGGGGTCCCTCCTATTTTTGATAACAAGCACAGGTATAGCATACAGCTGTGGGCTGCATCCCTCAGCTGTTTCCTTTATCTTTGTCTCATTATCAAAAATTGAAGGGCACTCATGCCATTTTTAAAATTATTTACATAAATAATTTAAATATAATGGCATGCCCCCCCATATTTTTTGTAACAAGCCAAAGTAAAGCAGACAGTTAGGAGCTGGTATTCTCAGTCTGGGAAGGGCCTTGGATATTTGGCCTTCCACAGCCTAAAAGTAGCAGCTTGCTGCTGCAGAAAAGGCACATACATTAGATGCACCAATTTTGGCACTTTGCCCAGTTCTTCCCACTTGCCCTGGTACATTGGCAAGTTGGGTAATATTTTGTGGTTGATACAAGCTGTGTAATGTCCGCTGACATCAGCCCACATATTACTAATGGAATGTCATCTATCAGACACCCCCATTACTAACCCAGTAAGTGAATAGTTAAAATATTTATTCCTGTGTTTTTTATTTGAATAAAGACTCCCCCACTGCCTCCTTTAGCCTTGTATTAATCACTAGTAAATCATGGGAGTTCCTATGATAATCCGAGTGGAATGTCCCACGACGTTCATCAAATCCTATGGACGGTCATTCTTAGAACAAGACTTCAAGGTTCAATTCATTTCAAAGCTCGTGCCTGTCACTGGTAGCAAGTAACTCTATTTAGCTTCCTTCTGAGAATGTTCTGAGAAGGAGGCTCAATAGAGTTACTCAAATTCAGTGGCAGTCACGAGCGTGAGAATTTCTCTGCCTCCCACTGAACTTCCTTGATTTATTTTTAATTAATAAATGGGTAAACAAGGGTGTGTGAAGGAGTCTTTATTCAAATAGAGCATTTTTTTTTACCTATTCACTGATGGACGCCACCCCATAACTAACCTCTGTGCTTGATGTCAGCGGACTTTACACAGCTGAAATCCACCTCGAAACCATTACCACAATTGTGAATAATACAGAGATTCAGTTCATAGGGGAAAAGATTGAAGGGCTGGCAGCAGTGCCAAAACTCAGTGTGATTGATCAGTGATATGGTGTAACTGGTGTCTGCCTTGCGGAATTTGATTTAAACATTTTTTTCATCATTCTTCATGCACTAGAAAGCAACTAGCCACTCAGCTCATTATTTTATGCAGAAAAAAAATCAGAAATCAGTAAGTGAAATTGTGCTGTCTGTCACAAGAGACAGTACTGAGTTTTTGCAAAAGACAAATGAAAATTTGCCAATTACCAGACATTTAACTGTAATTATCAACATTGCAAAGTGTGCATGTCACTATTTTTTGTTCTTTGCACACCTGTTTTTATAGTCAAAATTTAAACCCGTATATGCCAAACCAATACAGTGCCCTGTTGCAATTGTTGTCTTTTGGGAAGTACCTACCTAGCATTTCTAGTTATATTGTTTCTGATAAAGGGGTTTGAAGTTGAAATTTGATAAACAACAAACAAAAACTTCTACTCATTTTAGCTTTTTGCTTTATTTTTTTAATAATCCAATTTGACAACGGTATATAACACAACAATACTGCAGAATGTCACTGAATTTTGCTTTCCAGGCCTGTAACTAGCTACCAATGTATCATTTTTTGTTATGGCCTTTTTGTCAAGGGTTAGAGGAGGGAATAGTGTTCTAAAGATTATTTATTATTTTTTTAAAATAAATATTGAACTTTTTGTATGCCTGTTTTACTAATTGAATCTGACAACCGTTTACACTGCAACAACACTGCGGGACGTTACTGCATTTTGCTCTCTGGGCACGTACCTACTAGTGATGAGCGAACGTGTTCGGATAAGGTGTTATCCGAGCATGCTCGTGTACTAACAGAGAATCTTTGGTGTGCTCAAAAAATATGTTAGAGCCAGCCATGCTGTCTCATCACTAGTACCTACCTGTATTTTTCATGTAATTTGTGGGCAAGAGGATTAAATTTTAACAAAAAATAGAAAGAAAATCTGCACCTTTAAGGCTATGTACCCACTGAAAACCTGACTGAAAACCGGACTCCTTTCCAGAAAACGTGCGTTTTCCGCTCGGTTTTTGCTTTTTTTTTATGCGTTTTTTTTTTCGGAGCGTCCCCAGTCTCATAGAAAATAGTTAGAAATGCAGATTTTTCCGCGAAATTAATGAGCATACTGCAATGCATTTTTTTCGCAGAAAAAAACCCATCAATGTGCACAAAAAAGTGCAGAATTCATTAAAATGAATGGGATGCTTCTTGTAAGCGTTTTTTAAGCATTTTTGCTGGTAAAAACGCTTAAAAAGCGTGAAAAAAATGCTTTCGTGTGCATACACCCCAACTGTTCATGTCTGTGTTATCACACCTGTTTAAGAAGTGAAATATAAAACCTGTACATGCAGCACATACCATGGGGGGGTGTTGTTGCATTTGGCTTTTTGGGTGACATGCATACTCTACCTAACATTTTTTGCTTATTACTTTTTGGCCAAGATTGTCTAAGGGTACTTGAGTATTTTCAGAAACATTGTGCTTGTGTACATAATGTCTGGTGAAAGGAAAACTGTTACTGACAATGGACGTCTTAGTGTGAAAGAAAAAAAAACATTCCATGGCTAAAAATGTTGTGTCATTAGCAGCAATACCACTGTTACCAAAGGCACCAACTGTTAGGGAAAAAGTACTACTAACCGTAGGTCACAATTCTCCTTTTTTGCAAGCGTATTAGTGGAGAGGAAACGGAGGGCATAATAAAATATATGGCATATCGCTTTGTGAAGGGTTAAAACTAAAGTCAAAGCTGAAGCTTCGTTTTGTCCATTCTCTGAAGATTTCGTTTCTCCATTTTTGTTGCTGTAAGATAAATATTTGTAATTAGTATGAAATAGTTCAGGCTGTCATGAAACCAGACAGTTCCCATCAGGTGCAAGATAAGGGAACCGGGGGTGTAGAACTCTGAAGAATATGCCATTATATTACTTTATCGGTCGTCCATGACAGCACCACCTGAGAGAGGGGATCCGCCCTTCAGGAACAGGAAACCTACAGATACAAAAGGGCGGCACCTCTCCCACGCATCAGTTGGTTTCCTGTTCCTAGAGGACGGGACTTCCTTCAGATCGTCCATCATGGAGTCGCCGAGGGATTCCCAGGCCGGCTGACCGACCCAGGTAGCGAGGGGGTCTCCTACCTCGGTCAAGCTCGGGTCCCTGGAAGCGCCACGGTGGGGCCGGGCAGGCCTCCACGACGGTGGTGAGAGCAGGTGGGAGCCAGGGGTCCGGTGGACAGCCGTCTCCATATTGCCACACCAGAAGGTATGTATGACCCGGGCCCCTCCTGGTGCGCTCTCCCCGTGGCCGCTCTCTCTCTTCTGGCCGGGCCGGCGGTGGCGCCCGGTCGGCGGCGCAGGTCGGAGCGCGTGGGGGCTGTGGCCTGGCCTGAGCCGGGGGGCGCAGTGCCTGCTCCTTCTGCGCGTCCCCCGCAGGCCTCAGATGGGCGGCGGAAGTGACGCGGCGGAGGGAGCGGGGCCGGGGACGCCGAAACCGGAAGTCGGGTGCTGGCCGGCTTCCGGTGCGCGCCGCGTGTGCGCGGCGGTCCTGGGTGGCGCGCGGTGGCCGGGGCGGGGGGAGGGAGGACCGGAGCTTGCAGGGGGAGGGTCGTGGGGGGTCCCGGGTGGGGGGTGCGCGCAAGAACCCTGCTGACCCAGACAAGGAGGCCTTAAAAGGCAGGAGGTGATGCTGCTGGGGTGCTTCTGAAGGCCAGCGATGGATACGACAGAAGCCCCCTTAGAGCAGCTGGACGAGGTGCAGGAGCACCCACAGAAACAGGCCACAGTGAAACCGCATGCGAGTGGTCAGCAGAAGAAACAGAAACGGATGGGCGAACAAAGCCACAGAAGTTCCTCCAGGCTAAAGGACCCTCCTGCCTCCCTCCGTGATCCGGTACCTGCCTCATCTGCATGGGTAAGAGATCTCCGTGAATGTACCCTGATGCAGTGTTCCCTTATGTTTTGTTCGCAGGGGAGGAAAGCTACGGGAAAACAGAAGCACAGGGAATGTGCCCTCTGTAGTTGCCCCTTGCCGGACGGCCACCCTAAAAAGTTGTGTCAGCCATGCGTGAGACAAACGGTAGGGGTGGAAGGGGACGTTGGCCCTGGGGTAGATTGACAGGCCCTTACACTCTCCCCCGTCCATACAGGTAGCGGAAGAAACGCCGGACTTCACCACAAGCCTGAGGGACATAATCAGGACAGAGATAAAGGCCCTATCTAAAAAGGATTCCTCTAGGGGAAGAGAATGTAGTTTCTCAGGTTCAGAGTCCTCGACCACCCTAAGGATCAATGACTCTTCAGATTCCCCGGCCTCCACTTCGTCTTCTTCAGAGGAAGATTCGAGTCGATTCTGCTTCCCCTTAGACCAGATGGATAAGCTAGTTAAAGCAATAAGGTCCACCATGGGGGTAGCAGACACAAAACCGGAGCTTTCAGCTCAGGACGTGATGTTCGGGGGTCTAGATCCCTGGAAGCGGAAGGCCTTTCCATTAAATGATAAAGTCCAGAGCCTAATAGATAGGGAATGGAAGAGACCTGAAAAAAGAGGCTCCTTACCTCGGCCTTCAAGCGGAGGTACCCGTTTGACGACCCAGTGGTAAACAGATGGGATAAAGCCCCTAAACTGGACGCGGCAGTAGCCAAAGCCTCCAAAAAATCCTCCATTCCCTTCGACGACATGGCCTCCTTAAAAGACCCGTTAGATAAGAAAGCAGGCTCCTTTTTGAAGGGAACATGGGAGATGTCAGCAGGTGCTCTAAGACCAGCGATAGCTGCCACATGTACGGCCAGATCCATGATGGTCTGGCTAGACCAATTGGATTCCCAACTAAAGGACGGAGTCTCAAGAGCTTCTATCAGGAAAACGCTGCCAATCATCCAAAGTGCGGCAGCTTTTTTGGCGGATGCTTCAGCGGACTCTGTGAGGATGGCAGCCAGAACTGGGAGTTTATCTAACGCAGCTCGAAGGGCCCTTTGGTTAAAATGCTGGCCGGGAGATATCCAGGCCAGATCACGACTCTGCTCCATTCCATGTGAGGGTGAATATCTGTTTGGCCCAGTCTTGGATGAACTCTAAGAGAAAGCCGGGGATGATAAAAAGAAGTTCCTCAGTCTACCGAATCCTTCCTACAGATGTCCCTTTACCAGGAAAGGCTATTTCCATAGAAGGCCGTCCAGAGATCAGGGCAGATGGGAGGACAAAAGAAGGAGAGGTACAGGTTTCATGTTCGGAGGAGGGGGGCGTCAAGAAGATCCAGCACGTGACACTAAAAAAACCTCCCCAATGACTAGTTGCCCCGGTAGGGGGGAGACTAGCTGCCTTCTACCCAGCCTGGTCCTTGATTTCCAATAGTAAATGGATACTGGGGGTGATAGCTGCGGGTCTACGCCTAGAATTTGCCCGGGTTCCCCAAGATCGATTTAAGGTCACCCCACTCAGGTCTTCCACACCAGAACAAGCTGCCCTGGAGGCCGAGGTGCATGATCTCTGCCATAAGAGGGTCCTGACGTTGGTCCCAGAGGGAGAAATGGGGAAAGGGTTTTACTCCCCCCTGTTCCTGGTCCGCAAACCAGACAGGTCCTTCAGAACTATAATAAACCTTAAATCCCTCAACGAATTCCTGGTCATACGCCCGTTTAAGATGGAGACAATTAAGTCAACAATAAAATTACTGTTTCAAAACTGTTTTATGGTGGTATTAGATTTAAAAGATGCTTACTACCATATTCCCATTCATGCAGCCCATCAGCGGTTTCTCAGAGTGGCGGTTCAGCTAGATGGGTCAGTCCAACATTTTCAATATGCGGCCCTCCCCTTTTGGGTGGCAGTCGCTCCCCGTGTGTTTACCAAAGTTGTAGCGGAAGTTATGCCCCATCTACGTGAATCGGACATTCTTGTGATCCCCTACTTAGATGACTTCCTGATCGTAGGGAAAACAGCAAAACATTGTCTGGAACAACTACAAAGGGCAATGTCTGCCCTAGAGGGGTTAGGATGGCTGCTTAACATTAAAAAGTCTCGGTTACAGCCGGTGAGAGTCCAACAATTCTTGGGCCTGATCCTAGACTCTGAGAAACAGGAATGCCGTCTGCCCCCGGAGAAGCTTGTTCGCCTACACTATCAGGTCCTGAACGCTTGCAATAACCCTACCATGTCCCTCAGGAAAGCCATGTCCCTTCTGGGTTCCCTCTCGTCCTGTATCCCGGCAGTCCATTGGGCACAGTTTCATACAAGAAAACTGCAGGGCGAGGTCTTAAGGCATCAAAGAGTCCTTGGGGGTTACATGGAGGGTCAGCTAACCTTGTCCCGAAACACAAGGGAGTCCCTAGAGTGGTGGCTAGTCAAGGATAATTTATCCAAAGGGGTCCCCTGAGAGTATGACATATCCCGCATAATCACCACGGATGCTAGCCCTTCCGGTTGGGGGGCTCATATGGGTGAGATTCTGGTACAGGGCCTATGGGAGCATCATCAGATAGAAATGTCATCTAATCTGAAAGAGTTGACAGCGGTAGAGCAGGCAGCTAAGGAGCTACTAGCGTGTCTACAGGGCCATCATGTGCGAGTATTCTCCGACAATCAGGTCACCGTGGCTTATATCAGCCACCAAAGGCGGGACTCGTTCCAAACCCCTGATGAATGTGGCAGAACGGCTATTCCGGCTAGCAGAGCAGCATTTTCAATCTTTAACAGCTCTACATATAAAAGGGAAGGAAAATATCACAGCAGATATCCTAAGCCGCAATCCACTAAAACAAGGAGAATGGTCCCTAAGCACCTCCATCTTCGACCTGATTGTACAAAGATGGGGTCAACCAGATGTAGACCTCTTCGCTACCAGGGAAAACAGAAAATTAAAACAATTTTGCTCCCTAAATCCCAGAGAGAACCCCCTGGCGGTAGATGCCTTTCTGATAAAGTGGGACTTTGGGCTAGCATACGCCTTCCCTCCCCTATCGCTACTACTCCTGGTGATGAAGAAAATCAGAAGAGACAGAGCAAGGGTGATAGTTATCGCTCCATTTTGGCCCAGGAGGGCTTGGTGTTCTTGCCTCAGGACAATGTCAGTGTCCTACCCTTGGGTCCTTCCGGACATCCCGGATCTCCTATCCCAGGGCCCTGTGTTCCATCCTCAGGTGGCTGGCCTACATCTGATGGCGTGGAGTTTGAACGGACACTGCCGAGAGAAAAAGGCTTCTCCCCAGACCTGATTAGCACCCTACTTAAAAGTAGAAAAGTCATCACTACCAAAATCTATGTCAGAATTTGGAAAAAATTCCTGCAGAACTCTGGAGTGGTCGCTGGCGCTTCAGCACCTGTAAACCAAATCTTAGAGTTTCTTCAGAAAGGTCTGGATATGGGGCTCTCCACTAGTACCCTTAAAGTACAAATATCAGCCTTGGGGGCCCTCTTTAGCTGCAACATCGCGGGTAATTACTGGATCAGTAGATTCATTAAGGCAGCAGGTAGATCCAGGCCAATAGCGAAGGATAGATTCATGCTGTGGGACTTGAACCTAGTCCTCACGGCTATGACAGAAGCCCCATTCGAACCTATCTCATCAGCTTCCATAAAGAACCTGTCCCTCAAAGTAGCCTTCCTGGTACCTCTAACCTCAGCTCGTAGGGTAAGCGACATCCAGGCATTATCTAGACGTCCTCCTTATATACAGTTCAAGGACGATAGGGTAATACTTAGACCTGATCCAGCGTACTTACCTAAGGTAGTTTCTAGCTTTCATAGGACACAGGAGATAGTCCTTCCATCTTTTCTCCCTAATCCAGCTAATGAGAAGGAAGAGAAGCTTCACACCTTGGATGTTAGGAAATGCCTCATAGAATATCTGGCAGTTACCGATCCCTGGAAAAAAGATAACGCCCTGTTTGTCTCTCATCATGGCCCTAGGAAAGGTTGTAGAGCGTCAAAAAGTACACTAGCCAGGTGGGTTAGAGAAGCGATCTCAATAGCATACACCTCAAAAGGCAGGTCGCCACCCCGGAAGCTGAGGGCGCATTCCACCAGAGCCATGGCAACCTCGTGGGCCGAAAGATCAGAAGTGTCCATTGACCAGATATGTAAGGAGGCTACTTTGTCCCCTCCGAGCACCTTTTATAGTCATTATAGGCTAGACTTGGGTGCTTCCACAGACCTCTCTTTTGGTATAAGGGTACTGCAGGCTGTAGTCCCTCCCTAAATAGTTTTACTCTCTGTAATTCTCTCAGGTGGTGCTGTCATGGACAACCAATAAAGTCTTAGTTACTCACCGGTTAACGGTGTTTTTCGGAGTCCATGACAGCACCCGTATACTCCCTCCCTTTAGTTTAAATTTGGGTGTGCACTTCTTCCTCTTGTATGTACACTGGTAAAGAATAGTTGTGTAAAAGTACTGTATATAATTTTGCTATTAACCATTGTGGTCCTCTTGTGCTCTGTAATCCAACTGATGCGTGGGAGAGGTGCCGCCCTTTTGTATCTGTAGGTTTCCTGTACCTGAAGGGCGGATCCCCTCTCTCAGGTGGTGCTGTCATGGACTCCGAAAAACACCGTTAACCGGTGAGTAACTAAGACTTTCTATGCTATTTGGATACGGACATATATGTAGTTTCCGGTTTTCTTGCAATATTATTGGCTTAGAAAGTGAAATGATGCTATTGGTAGTTGAGAACTTTGCATAATTAAGCAAAAGATTTTAAAAGAAGTGACTAAAATAAAGGGGACTAGTGATCTGTCTCGATCCTCCCGTACAGAGACCACCGTCTCCGTGTGGTCATTTGAGTTGCTAGCAACACTCTGTGGAATAATTTGAACATCACTGGCTCAACCGTGAAGGGTTAATTTAGCCCTCCCTCAATAGCTACCTCGACAGCTGGCGCCCAACGTGGGGCCCCCGAATAGAGACGCCTCTGCCCCCGGAGGACAACAAAACAAAGGACTCTCGGAGCGGACACAGGTGTTGGAAAATTGGGACTGATCATCCCCCACAACAACCACTGTAATTTGGCAGTTATACTGTTCAGACTGACCGTTGGTGTGGTTTTCCTGTGCTTGTTGATGCAAAGAGGATCTGAGGTTTGTCCCCGTGGTGGGGTGATTCATGGGTGGAATCATATAGAGGTGCAGTCCCGTTGGGGGCCCAGTGCTCGAACCGTACCTCATAAGGGACGGACACCCCGGATTGACCAGTGATTGTGGCTCTCTTTATAGTCAAAATATCCTGAAATCCTGAATTCACTGTTAGAGTCAGGCGTGGTGATGTGATCAAAGACTGGGTAGGATACGTAACTCAGG
Source organism: Dendrobates tinctorius (assembly GCF_039654945.1). Taxonomy (NCBI): domain Eukaryota; kingdom Metazoa; phylum Chordata; class Amphibia; order Anura; family Dendrobatidae; genus Dendrobates; species Dendrobates tinctorius. Next base: position 10,348,878 of record NW_027361891.1, read on the forward strand.
TATATATAGATAGCTATATATAACCAGAGGTGTCCAGAGGGATAGTCTGAGACGCCCTCCTCCTTTCACTGAGTACCGCGTTGAATTTTGGGTATCCCAGAGGGGGATTATTGACCCTGTGGAACAGACTGATATGGCCGCTCCAGATCTGTGCACAACTGAAGTAAGGCTATCTAGCTCTAAGTAAGAGAATCCATGGAAGGAAAAGAAGAATTTTGTGGCTTGGCACATGAATTGTGTGATGAAGGTGTTAGAAAGAACAGAGAAAGTGAATTCTGATTGTTTCTGTTACTGCTATGTTGAAGAAGGAAAAATTGTCTATTATTATGGCAAGGACTGGATGTATTGTGGTTCAAGAAAGTGACAGTGGTGTGAGAATTGAGGAAGTGATTAAAGAATAAACGGATATCGAGACTGATGTGTCAGGCAGACAAATAGTTAAGAATGATTTGAAAGAAGAGGTCTCCCTGCTAGATGATAATTGTACAAGGAGACCGGTAGACGCTGACGATACCTATTATCATCCGCTGCCAGCCTCAGTCCCCGCTATGCCTAATATTGCTAGTGGTTATGAGTATACTCCCTTCCCCCCATCCCAAATAGACACCCTTTGCAATCAATTACCCAATCCAGAGACTTCCCCATGGCTTTCTACAGGCAAATGGCAGCAAATTGAGAGATTTATTCCACTCCCCGAAGAGATCTATTACACATACTTTGAGTAAAAGTTGGGGAGGGGTATTTTCCAATTATTGAGGGTGGTATAATGTATAATGTGAATCTGGATGGGAAAACCTATGAGAGTGGTGTTGATTTCTGCAATGTTTTGAAGGTTTGGGCACAAGATAGATTAGCAGACCAAGCTACCTCTCTCACAGATATCACACAGGCCAAGGGGGAGACCGCCGAGAAGTTCTATGGGTGTCTTATGGTAGTATTTAGAGATCTGGGATTCCCACTGTATAATGAAGCCCATACACATCTTTTTGTGGCAGCTTTGATGTCCGGCCTTAAACCCGAATTGCAAGAGGCAATAATTTCAGTTAGACCTGACGTTGAGAATTCCACTCCGGACAATGCATTGAAAGTAATAAAAAGTTTACAGAAGAATTTAACCCGCTCTGCAGCAGCAAGGAAACAGAAAAATAAATCAACAGCGGCACCTGGCCCCCAGCGACAAGAGGTGAGTATGTAATTTTTTTTATTCACAGCAGCATATGGGGCATAATCTATGGAGCATCTTATGGGGCAGTATATGGGGCATAATCCATGGAGCATCTTATGGGGCAGCATATGGGGCATAATCTATGGAGCATCTTATGGGGCCATAACCTTTATGGAGCAGCATATGGGGCATATTCTATGGAGCATCTTATGGGGCCATTATTAACTTTTGTGCAGCATTATAAGGGGTGCATTTTGTATGGAGCATCTTATGGGGCCATCATGAACTGTATGGAGCATTATATCGGGCTCGTAATTCAATATGGATATTCAAAAACATTTAACCTACTCATGTCTCAATTAAGTTTACTTTCATTGGTGTATCTTTTTATTTTTGAAATTTACTAGTAGCTGCTGCATTTTCCACCCTAGGCTTATACTCGAGTCAATAAGTTTTCCCATTTTTTTGTGGCAAAATTAGGGGGGTTGGCTTATATTCGGGTCTGCTTATACTTGAGTATATACAGTATTTATTTTTTTTGTTCAGTTGATGCAAGCATTAATTAGTACAACTTACCTGACAAACTAAAACCCCCAATAAGATGTTGAAAAATTAAGTAATTCTTGTGTATATCACTGAATGCTGCCAATATCAAAGGAGTATAATCTGGCATGAGAGGATATGAAATGGCCTAGACCAATTTATACCCCAGAGTCTAAATTGGCCTATGCCATAACATACCCGAGGTATAATCAAGCCTATGCTGCTTTAACAGCTGGTGTGGTCTGGAATTGGGGTATACTGTGTCATGTTATACCAAATCAATCTTGCCAATGTAAGTATATGAGTCCATGAAAAAATCGAACAGCATCCAGATGCCATCTGTGTTCTATCTGTTTTCATGGGCTCCTCAATGAAAGAAGCTTGCAAATCCTCCATCATTTGTTTTCTATCATTCATGAAAAACTGTTGAAACGCTGATGTTAGAACCTGACACTCTGACCAATGCTAAGGAAACTCTGATAGAAAATACAGTGATGAAGCTTTCTGTTTTTTGTGTACAAGAAAAATCACTGATGTTGGAATGAGCCTATACGTGTATTGGTGCCACTAAAAAACATACAGTATATACTCGTGTATAAGCCGAGATTTTCAGAACTTTTTTGTGCTGAAAATGCCCCCTCGGCTTATGCACAAGTCATTGTGCAGAAACCAGCGGGGGATGGGGAGTGGCGGCAGGAGCCGGTGGCTGGGACATCATACCTGTGCAATCGCTGAACGTCCCCTGCATCCTCCATTGTCCCGGCTTCCTGCAGCTCTCCTGTGCTGAGCTGTCATGTGGTACTGCTCATTAAGGTCATGAATATGGACACCACACCTATGGGAGTGGAGTTGCGTCCATATTCATGACCTTAATGAGCAGTACCATGTGACTGTTCAACACAGGAAGAAGCTGCCACCCCTGGGACAACACCAGAGATGCAGGGGACAATCAGCGATTGCACAGGATGGCGAGTATGATGTAGGAGGATGGGGGAAGCACTGAGGAGGATGGGGGAGCACAGAGGAGGACAGGGGAAGCATGGAGCAGGACGAGGGGAGCACAGAGCAGGATGGGGGAGCACAGAGCAGGATGGAGGAGCACAGAGGAGCACGGGGCAGGATGGGGGGAGCACAGAGAAGGACAGGGGTGCTCTGAGGAGGATGGTGGGCATGGGGGAGGACAGGGAGCTGAGCCATACATACAGTGCCTTGCGAAAGTATTCGGCTCCCTGGAACTTTTCAACCTTTTCCCACATATCATGCTTGAAGCATAAAAATACCAAATGTAAATTTTTGGTGAAGAATCAGCAACAAGTGGAACACAATTGTGAAGTTGAATGAAATTTAATGGTTATTTTAAATTTTTGTGGAAATTCAAAAACTGAAAAATGGGGCGTTCAATATTATTTGGCCCCTTTAACGTAATACTTTGCTGTGCCACCTTTTGCTGCAATTACAGCAATATCCATAAAAAGTGTCATTTAAAGTTTGCAACAAGCCACCTGGGAGACACACCAAACATGTGGAAGAAGATGCTCTGGTCAGATGAAACCAAAATCAAACTTTTTGGCAACAATGCCAAATGATATGTTTGGCGTAAAGGCAACACAGCTCATCACCCTGAACCCACCATCCCCACTGCCAAACATGGTTGTCACAGTATCATGGTATGGGCCTGCTTTACAGGGAAGATGGTTAAAATTGATGGGAAGATGGATGGAGCCAAATACAGGACCATTCTTGAAGACAACCTGTTGGAGTCTCCAAAAGACCTGAGACTGGGACGGAGATTTGTCTTCCAACAAGACAATGATCCCAAACATAAAGCAAAATCTACAATGGAATGGTTCACAAATAAATATATCCAGGTGTTAGAATGGCCAAATGAAAGTCCAGACCTGAAGCTAATTCAGAATCTGTGGAAAGAGCTGAAAACTGCTGTTCACAAACGATCTCCATCAAACCTCACTGAGCTTGAGCTGTTTGCCAAGGAAAATGGGCAAGAATTTCAGTCTCTCGATGTACAAAACTGATAGAGACATACCCCAAGCAACTTGCAGCTGTAATCGCAGCAAAAGGTGGTGCAACAAAGTATTAAGTTAAAGGAGCCGAATAATATTGCACACCCCACTTTTCAGTTTTTGAATTTCCACAAAAACTTAAAATAACTAATAAATTTCGTTCAACTTCACAATTGTGTCCCACTTGTTGTTGATTCTTCACCAAAAATTTACATTTGGTATCCTTATGTTTGAAGCATGATATGTGGGAAAAGGTTGAAAAGTTCCAGGGGGCCAAATACTTTCGCAAGGCACTGTAGAAGGATGGGACGGGGGAGCCGAGCTATGCATACTGGGAGGGGGGAGAGCCACACAGGAATGAGGGGACAATACACACCCGGCTTATACTCGAGTCAATAAGCTTACCGTGGCAAAATTAGGGGCCTCGGCTTATACTCAAGTATATACGGTATATTGGCACCATTTTTGTTTCCTGTTTTCTGAAGGCGAATTTGGCTTGGGAATCTTTGCATCTTTCGTAGGAAATAGCCACTAACATTTGTACAGTACCTTCTCTTTTTCACTATTCATTTCAGTGAAAATCTAGTGATGACTAGGTGTGTCCCTAACAAAGAGAAAGATAGTGTTAGGAGTCGGGTTCCTGTCGCTGCACAGGAGGAATCCCGATCCTTGCCTTCAGCGGTCTCCCATTCCTCTCCGGCCGGGGAGGAGGCTGCTCAGCAGACTCGTCGATCTCAGCTCTCTGCTCAGACCTGCACTGTGGGTTTGGTTGCTGCTGCCACCTCTGGTCCAGCTATAGCAATGTATGCTGGCCAGCAACGAGCTACTCCAGGGACTAAGTCCTCCTTTTGGTCCACTGAGCATGCCCTTGGGACGATCTCTCATTGGAGATCGGAGGTCACATGCTCAGGTCCTTCTCCAGCTCAGATTGGACCATCAGGACGGTCCCAGAAGGACGCTGCTATAAAAGGTTCGCATGGCCGCTCGGCCATGCGCTAAGATAGACTTTTGTTGAGACTTGTGCGAGTGATGATGGATGCATGAAACTGGTGACTGACTCATTAAATAACCCCTCCCTTTGATACGTATGTGTTAGAGTTAGTTAAGCTTCAGTCAGCACCTCATGGTGGCAAAGCATGTGCCACAGTGCTCCAGTCTAAACACAAAGGTTAGCGCCATAGTGCCGCCATATCTCCCATACCTCTGGGCGGTACAAGTCTATCCGCTGCACCCTGTGACAGCTAACAGGGGACAGCATTTTCCTAGCGTCACTCTCTAGCGCCACTGCAGCGGCTCCGTGAACAAGTGGGTCTAGAAGGACTCTAACTCCGTGCCTCTGGGCAGAGTTCTGTAACCACATCGCTTGCACTCATATCATATTAGTGCGACCTTGTGAAGTAACAGGGTTCGCCTCGTACACTCTGGGTGAGGAACCCGAGCGTGCTACTATCTGCCATTACCTAGCAGCTGGTTACATCTCTGCACGGTGGACCCTGGGCTGCGAATGCACCTCTTACCATCATAATTATTTGGTGCGTTCCGCTAGCCCTTAACAGATAGTACAGTATATTTCTAGAGCTTCTGCTAAAACAGTGCTTTCCTGATTCACAGAACGAATAGCCTATAACACAATAAACACACTGTAAAAGGGCGTAGGGCGATAGCTGTGAGCGAGGTACTCGTTTCTTATGCGCTGGCACATTACATGAAAGTGAGGGTCCTGGATGAGTGTGTGGGCTTGTGCTATTGGAGCGCTACGCCCTTTCAGGCCGCATGTTACCGATCACTTAGGTTAACCAGTACCAGATGTTGAACAGTTCAATGAGGGAGACCACCAGTCAAAAATAAATGTTTTACTGAACGGTAACTTGGTGGGGATTATATACAGTAGGTAGCGGGTACACAGCTTTATGAATATTTCCTTCACAATACGGAGCGTTTTCCACACACCATTCCAATTCCTTCCTCGTCGCTTGTTCATTCTCTGTCTCCACTGTTTCACTATCCTTCACCACAACCCAGCTTAGCAGTACAGTCCAGTTAGCAAGAGTTCTATTCTCAACCGGCGGTTTTGCATCTTCTTTCCCCTCAAGGGAACTATGTTGCCTGTAAGGCCGGTATTAACAACTCTGTCACTGATGCCTTGGAACTCCCAACCAGGGCGCTCTCTTCATCTCATGTGCTCTCGTCCACCTCGGCCCTTTACTACTCTGAGTTATGAACTTGGGGCTACTGCTAGGCGTCTTCTCCCAGGACCTATCTCCATTTGATCACTCTGTTCTCCTGTCGGTTATCCATTTTTCTTTACTCCAGTTCACACTAACCACGGTGTTGGTCTCTCCTCAGTTCAGGACACCCATGTCATGTGGGACTGCTTACTGTACAGACCTTAGTTCTACTTCAGACACACACTGGACCTTATCTGACGTTGTGACAGGAAACTGTATCTGTCCCTTCACCTTAGCCCCTCTGACTTTGGGCTTGTCCCAATAATTAACTCTAACTCTCCCTACTGTCGGGCAGAACACAATAACAACACCATTAACACGTCACAGTTCACATTACACAATAAAAGAAACAAAACAGGGCGCATCCACTGTGTGAAACCTTTAAAACACAATTGTAATGGTGAGGCAAGGAGAGACTCACCTGATAGGGTTGTGAAACTTCGGTCACAACACCTACAAACGTATGAAACAGCTGCTGCAGTCTGCACAGGGTCCAAGGACTTGTAAGTGAAGATGGTTTTAAGGTGCAATGATACACTGCGCTGCTGTAGGTATAATTCAAGGAAATTTATTGGTGCCTATGCGTTTCCTGAGCTGTCCCAGCTCACTTGTTTTAATATATGCTGTTTTAAATATATACATTTTCTTTTTTATTGTTCTTGAGTATGTATTCTTATTATATGCTGTTTTAATATATTCTATTAAAATACAATTATTTTAATGTGTTTTATACCATTGCCTTGCTGATGTGGCAGTTACTTGTCCTGCCCCCTTTTTTTTTTTTTCCACTTTGGATTGTATATAAACTCTTGCATTGCATGCTTGTATCATGCCCTGATGAAGTGAGCTGGGACAGCTCAGGAAACACGTAGGCACCAATAAATTTCCTTGAATTATACCTACAGCAGCGCAGTGTATCATTGCACCTTAAAGCCATCTTCACATTACACAATAAAACAATGCACTTGGTTTGCGAGGGGGAACGTGGACAGTACGTCCATCTCCTTACTGCACAACACACTCCCATTCATCTGCATGGGGTAGTGCTGTCATTCCATGTCCAGAGAAGGCAGGATGGCCACAGTGCAAGAAATAAGATGAAGTTGCAATTGTTCCAAAGATGGGTGGGGTCCCAGAATGTAATGTCATGGTAATATGCTGCAGTGCTTGCTTTATAAGAAATCTAAAAATGATTAAACATAAGTAATCCTGCTACTTGAAGAAAATGATTGGTGTGCTCAGGAATCAGGTACATGAATTTCCTTTCATTAAAGTGATTTTGCTCTGCATATGAAAGAACGTTCTGCTCCAGGCGGCTAGTGGTTTCTTTCCATTATTTCGAAATGTTCCCCATAATTTCCCTACTGCACATTTTCTCTACCAAGCCAGATTGAAACCTTCATATATTTTAGAAAAGTTGTAAATGGTTCATTAATCTACGGTTTTACTAAATGGCTCTTAAAAGGACTGTTTCGTGATTAAATTGTTTTCAAAAGGCATTTCTGAGTTTTTTTTATGCTCTACTGTGATTTTTTTGGGAAATACCTTTTTGTATGTGAAAGTAAAGACATTAAAAGTGCTTCTGTCTTCAGACGCAGATACTTTCATTGTGAAGAAAAATTAGGATACCCATTATATGAGTTAAAAGGGTTGTCTCATCTTATTAACTGGGAAAAATTACAAAGTGCTTGTAAATACAAGTAGCGTGGCAATTTACCACTTATTAAAAATGATATGTGTTCTCAAACTCAGGGATTTTTTGCTCAATAATGTACTGCTTTTTGCCAAGATTACCAGATACCTCAGAGGTGGCTGGTTTCCTATGTCGGGAGTGTGCAGTTGCAAGATGTTTGCTTTACAGATTGCAAGTGCCAACTGGGCAGACCAGAGCATTTGTGCTTTTCCAATGCTGCAGAGTGAAAGCTGTGTGGGGTAGCAGCATGCCTAATGAGAGCATAGTTATATCACACTATGTAATAAGTACATCATTTCACTAAATGTAAAATCCCAATATAATAAAACTCCAACACTTTATGATCTCATTATCTACAAAAAGATTCCTCCTTTTGATGACCCAACATTGATCGGCAATGTACAAATTAGTCTCCTGTGAGCCCGCTCCCTACACCCGATGCTCGCTCCCTACACCCGATGCTCGCTCCCTACACCCGATGCTCACTCCCTAAACCCGATACCCGTTCAGTTAGGGGTAAAACTCCATGTACAAAAAAAAAAAAAATGGCCTGGTCTTGAATTTTTTAAGAATGGCAGTGGATATTAAAATCACTTCTTTTAAAAACCTTTGAGGCCCCATTCACACTAATCAGCATTTGGTCAGTACTTTTCCAGGAGTGGGTGATAAATACAGAAGTGGTGACGGGTTTCTATTATACTTTTCCTCTGATTGTTCCACTCCTGGTTTTGGCTAATAAATACTGAGATAAAATACTGACCAAATACTGAATGTGTGCACGTGGCCGCCTAAATATGTAGATGACATTGTAAAGCTTGCAGAGAGATGGAAAGTGTATGTATCCTGTCTTTACATTAGATTTCTTTCTTATTCCTTTCATGTTTTCCTGCATTGTACCACGTCTTCTATAATATCAGTATAGATTCTATAAATCAGGAAAGGTCCCAAAATCACTGATTCCCAGTAATGACCCTCATCTTTATCAATTAACAAAGTTCAATAATGATAACTGACAAGCACATTGTGGATATCCTTTTCTTATAAATCTTGGAGCTGCGTGTTCTTTTTTGAAGCTAAAATTAAGTTTTATTGACTAAGTATATTGTTCTATCTATACTGGATCTCACTTGATGAATAAGATAAAGAATTCAGATTAGGGAATTAAATGTAAAATATGGCTGCATGTTCTCTAGGCAGTAGTCTATTTTTTGCTATAGATTTTACACCTATATTCACACTGTCCCATTTGTCACCTCACATTAAAATGCCAGCAGGTACATCCTGGCACTTCTGTCACAACGTACACACTGACACACGTGCACATCTGTTCTAGTTCTAGAGACAGTGACTTGTAAGCAAAATAGAAGCACAGAGGAACATTTATCAATAGTGTCATATCATGCAACCATTTTACAGGTGCATCTCACAAAATTAGGATATCGTCAAAAAGTTAATTTATTTCATTTCTTCAATGCAAAAAGTGAAACTCATATTATATAGAGTCATGACTCTGGACAGAATGGTTCCACCTCCATCCTGGTCAGGTCAGGGTTAATTCTAGTTTGTCTCTCTTTGGTTCTGGGGCGGCTATTTAATGCTGGCAGTTCCTGGATTTGGTGTCAGTGATACTTTCGTATACTCAGTTTGTGATTGCTGACCCTGGTTACTCATCCGTAATCGTTGTGCTTCTGTGCTTGTGTGCTTTGCTGTGTATGACCCTGTTTGTCCCCTGACTTTTGCCTCTGTATCCTGCTTTGTACTGCTCTGCCCTTCCGATTTTCATGGCTTGTCTCCGTTTACTCTGTCTTATCCCTAGGTACCACGCTCTCATCTGGTTTTTGACCCTTGGCTATCCTTTGACTACGTTTACTTTCTGTGCACTGTACTCTGCGCACTCAGTTGCCTTCCCCGTCCTCTCACGTGGTGACTCCGACCCCTGGTCATGTTACTGGTTAGTTCCAGGTCCTGTGCTTACTGTTTAGTGTCAGGTCCTTGTGCATCGCATTCCTTGTTCCTTCACTCCCTGCGCAGGTTCACATGCCCCCTGCTAGCGCCCCCTAGGCTACGCCAGTGACACCCATGGTGTCATCACAGTCTTTACAAACAGAGTGATCTATTTCCAGTGTTTATTTCTGTTAATTTTGATGAGTATGGCTTACAGCCAGTGAAAACCCAAAAGGCATTATCTCAGTAAATTAGAATAATTTATAACACCAGCTTGAAAAAAATATTTTAAAATCCGAAATGTTGGCTTACTGAAATGTATGTTCAGTAAATGCACTCAATACTTGGTTGGGGCTCCTTTTACATCATTTACTGCATCAATGCGGCGTGGCATGGAGGCGATCAGCCTGTGGCACTGCTGAAGTGTTATGGAAGCCAGCTCATCTGCTTTGTTGGGTCTGGTGACTCTCATCTTCCTCTTCACAATACTGCATAGATTCTCTATGGGGATATCGTAAGACAAGTTTGCTGGCCAATCAATCACAGTGATACTGTTGTTTTTAAACCATAATTTATTGTGGATACTTCACACTAGACCTTAGAAATCAATGTCCCAGAGTCTGGAGGAAGAATGGAGAAGCACACAACCCAAGCTGCTTGAGGTCTAGTGTGAAGTTTCCACAATCAGTGATGGTTTGGGGAGCCATGTCATCTGCTGGTGTAGGTCACCTGTGTTTCTTCAAGACCAAAGTCAGCGCAGCCTTCTACCAGGAAATTTTAGAGCACTTAGAATAGAATCATCACTTCATGCTTCCATCTGCCAACAAGTTGGAGATGGAAATTTCATTCTCCAGCAGGACTTGGCACCTGTCCACACTGCAAAAGTACCAATATCTGGTTTAAAAACAACAGTATCACTATGCTTGATTGGCCAGCAAACTCACCTGACCTTGTATTGTCAAGAGGAAGATGAGAGATACCAGACCCAACAATGCAGATGAGCTGAAGGCTGCTATCAAAGCAACCTGGGCTTCCATAACACCTCAGCATTATGAAATTAAAGGGGTTGTTCCATACTTTATGTTGATGGACAATCCTGAGGAGAGATCATCAATAACAAATTGATGTAGTTGCGACACTCGGCACCCCTTCTGATCAACTGTTTACAGTGCTAGCTAAGGCAGAATGTACTCAGTTGCAGAACTGAACAACGCAACTTAGTTAACTGTATAGTGGTCACAGCTGAGTACTGCAGATCTGTTCAGTAGACATGGATGTGCAGTACCTGCCCGTGGTCACTATACAGTTGGCAGAGCTGTGTAGTTCCACTTCGCTACTAATCACATGCGGGTGCTGCTAGAACTGAGAGCAGCTTGTTGGTGGGGATGTCGGGTGTCGCACCCCCACTCTACTCATATTGATGATCTAACCTCAGAATCGGCCATCCTCAAACTACTAGACAACCCCTTTTAACCCCTTTACCCCCAAGGGTGGTTTGCACATTCATGACCCGGCAAATTTTTACAATTCTGACCACTGTCCCTTTATGAGGTAATAACTCTGGATCGTTTCCATGGATCCTGGTGATTCTGGCAATGTTTTCTCGGGACATATTGTACTTCATGTTAGTGATAAAATTTCATTGATATAACTTGCGTTTATTTGTGAAAAAAACAGAAATTTGGCAAAAATTTTGAAAATTTTACAATTTTCCAACTTTGAATTTTTATGCCCTTAAATCACGGAGATATGGCACACAAAAAACTTAATAAATAACATTTCCAACATGTTTACTTTACATCAGCATAATTTGGGAACCAAAATTTTTTTGTTAGGAAGTTATAAGGGTTAAAAGTTGACCAGCGATTTCTCATTTTTATAACACCAATTTATTTTTAGGAACCACATCACATTTTAAGTCACTTTGAGGGGTCTATGTGATAGAAAATACCCCAAAGTGACACCATTCTAAAAACTGCACCCCTCAAGGTGCTCAAAACCACATTCAAGAAGTTTATTAACCCTTCAGGTGCTTAACAGGAATTTTTTGAATGTTTAAAAAAAAAATGAACATTTAACTTTTTTTCACAAAAAAGTAATTCAGGTCCAATTTTTTTTATTTTACCAAGGGTAACAGGAGAAATTGGACTGCAAAAGTTATTGTGCAATTTGTCCTGAGTACGCTGATACCTGATATGTGGGGGGAACCACTGTTTCGGCGCATGGCAGAGCTCAGAAGGGAAGGAGCGCCATTTGACCTTTTCAATGCTAAATTGGCTGGAATTCAGATCGGACGCCAAGTCACGTTTGGAGACCCCTTGTTGTGCCTAAACAGTGGAAATCCCCCACAAGTGACCCCATTTTGAAAGCTATACCCCCAAGGAACTTATCTAGATATGTGGTGAGAACTTTGAACCCCCAAGGGCTCCACAGAATTTTATAACGTACAGCCGTACAATTAAAAAATCATATTTTTTCAAAAAAATGATCTTTTCACCCCCAATTTTTATTTTCCCAAGGATAACAGGGCCTCAAAAGTTATTGTGCAATTTGTCTTGAGTATGCTGATACCCCACATATGGGGATAAACCACTATTTGGGCACATGGCAGAGCTCGGAAGGGAAGCAGCGCCATTTGACTGTTTTGGCTGCAATTGAGATCGGACACCATGCCGCGTTTGGAAAGCCCCTGATGTGCCTAAACAGTGGAAACCCCCCACAAATGACACAATTTTGGAAACTAGACCCCCCAAGGAACTTATCTAGATGTGTGGTGAGCACTTTGAACCCCCAAGGGCTTCACAGAAGTTTATAACGCCCAGGCGTGAAAATAAAAAAATCATATTTTTTCCACAAACATGATCTTTTAGTCCCATTTTTTTATTTTACCAAGGGTAACAGGAGAAATTGGACCCCAATAGTTGTTGTCCAATGTTTCCTGAGTACGCTGATTTCCCATATGTGGGAGAAAACTACTGTATGGGCACACGTCAGGGCTCGGAAGGGAAGTAGTGACATTTTGGAATGCAGACTTTGATAGAATGGTCTGTGGGTGTCATATCGCGTTTGGAGAGCCTCTGATGTGCCTAAACTGTTGAAACCCCCCACAAGTGACCCCATTTTGGAAACTAGACCCCCAAGGAACTTATCTAGATGTGTGGTGAGCACTTTGAACCCCCAAGTGCTTCACAGAAGTTTATAACGTTGAGCCATAAAAATAAAAAAATCATATTTTTTTTCCACAAAAATGATATTTTTGCCCCCAATTTTTTATTTTCCCAAGGGAAACAGGAGAAATTGGACCCCAAAAGTTGTTGTGCAATTTGTCATGAGTAGGCTGATAACTCGTATGTGGGGGTAAACCACTGTTTGGGCGCATGGTGGAGCTTGGAAGGGAAGGAGCATCGTTTGACTTTTTCAACGCAGAATTGGCTGGTATTGAGATCAGACGCCATGTTGCATTTGGAGAGCACCTGATGTGCCTAAACAGTGGAAACCACCCAATTGTAACTCCAACCCTAACCATAACACACCCCTAACCCTAATCTCAGCCCTAATTCTAGCCCTAACCCTAGCCATAACTCTAACCCTAGCCCTAACCCTAATTGGAAAATGGAAATAAATACATTTTTTTTATTTTATTATTTTTTCCTAACTAAGGGGGTGATAAAGGGGGGTTTGATTTACTATTTATAGCAGGTTTTTATGTTTGGCAGCTGTCATATGCTAAAATACGCTTTTTATTGTAAAAATAGTTTTTGCATCATCACATTTTGAGAGCTATAATTTTTCCATATTTTGACCCACCGAGTCATGTGAGGTCTTATTTTTTGCAGGAAGAGTTGACGTTTTTATTGGTACCATTTGCGGGCATGTGACTTTTTTGACCGCTTTTTATTCCGATTTTTGTGATGCAGAATGAACAAAAACCAGCATTTCATGAAATTCTTTTGGGGGGTGCGTTTACACCGTTCCGCGTCCGATAAAATTGATAAAGCGGTTTTATTCTTCGGGTCAGTACGATTACAGCGATACCTCATTTATGTCTTTTTTTACGTTTTGGCGCTTTTATCAATGAAAACAATTTTATATAAAAAATAATTATTTTTGCATCGCTTTATTCTGCAAGCTATAACTTTTTTATTTTTTTGCTGATGACGCTGTGTGGAGGCTCGTTTTTGTGGAACAAGATGATGTTTTCAGCGGTACCATGGTTAATTATATCCATCTTTTTAATCGCACATTATTGCACTTTTTGCTCGGCGGTATGATGATAAAGCATTGTTTTTTGCTTTATTTTTTAAGTGGTTCACTAAAGGGGTTAACTAGTGGGACAGTTTTATAGGGCGGGTCGTTATGGATGCGGCGATACTAAATTTGTGTACTATTATTGTTTATGTTTTTTTTTATTTCCAAAAAATGAATTTATTAGGGAATATATTTAAAAAAAATTTATTTACGGATTTTTTTATAAATTATTGTTACACTTTTTATTTTTTTCCCCGGGGACACCACTGTAATGTGTCAGATCACTGATCTGACAGTTTGGACAGCACTCTGTCAGATCAGCGATCTGACAGGCGCTGCACAGGCTTCCTCCGTGCCTGCTCTCTGCAGGCACTGAGGAAGCCGCCTCCCTGCAGGCCCTTGAAGGCCCCCACAGCCATCTTGGAACCCAGGGCCTGCAGGGAAGGAGACCATTGGAGCAGCGCAGAACATCGCGCTGCTCCAGTGGTCTCAGGGAAGTACGGAGGGAGCCCCCTCCCTGCCGATGCTTCCCTAATCCCACGGTACACTACGATCATGTTTGATCGCAGTGTGCCAGGGGTTAACATGTCGGACTCGGGGGTGGACAGTCACCGCCCCTGACACATACTGCCGCGTGTCAGCTGTGGCCATAGGGGTCCGGGTACCGTGGACGGGATAGTACGACTCATGTCAGAAAGGGGTTAAGTAGATTGTTTTTTTAAGTAAAAAACACATCTAACGCCCATATCAATGTGTTCAAGTTGATGTTGAAACTTTTTACCAAGCCGCCAGACTCCATCTGCTATAATCTAATGTTGATTCACTCATGTGCAGCTAAATGGCTCACATTTTCTCCTAATACACTTACTACCAAAGTAGTAAACCTGTTCTGTTAATCTTACAAAATGTTGTAATCTAACATAGTAACATTTTAACATAGTTAGTAAGGCCGAAAAAAGACATTAGTCCATCCAGTTCAGCCTATAAAATTCTGTCAGAATAAATCCCCAGATCTACGTCCTTCTAAAGAACCTAACAATAACTGTAAGATACAATATTGTTACGCTCCAGGAAGACATCCAGGCCTCTCTTGAACCCTTCGACTGAGATCGTCATCACCACCTCCTCAGGCAGGGAATTCCAGATTCTCACTGCCCTAACAGTAAAGAATCCTCTTCTATGATGGTGGAAAAACCTTTTCTCCTCCAGACGCAGAGAATGCCCCCTTGTGACCGTCACCTTCCTTGGTATAAACAGATCCTTGGAGAGATATTTGTATTGTCCCCTTATATACTTATACATGGTTATTAGATCGCCCCTCAGTCGTCTTTTTTCTAGACTAAATAATCCTAATTTTGCTAATCTCTCTGGGTATTGTAGTTCCCCCATCCCCTTTATTAATTTTGTTGCCCTCCTTTGTACCCGCTCTAGTTCTATTATATCCTTCCTGAGCACCGGTGCCCAAAACTGTACACAGTACTCCATGTGCGGTCCAACCAGAAATTTGTACAGAGGCAGTATAATGCTCTCATCGTGTGTATCCAGACCTCTTTTAATGCACCACATGATCCTGTTTGCCTTGGCAGCCGCTGCCTGGCACTGGCTGCTCTAGGTAAGTTTATCATTAACTAGGATCCCCAAGTCCTTCTCCATGTCAGATTTACCCAGTGGTTTCCCATGTGTATAACCTTATATTTATCATTGTTAAACTGCATCTGCCACCTTTCGGCCCAAGTTCCCAACTTATCCAGATCCATCTGTAGCAGAATACTATCTTCTCTTGTATTGACTGCTTTACATAGTTTTGTATTATCTGCAAATATCGATATTTTACTGTGCAAACCTTCTACCAGATCATTAATATGTTGAAGAGAATAGGTCCCAACACCGACCCCTGCGGTACCCCACTGGTCACAGCGACCCAGTTAGAGAATATACCATTTATAACCACCCTCTGCTTTCTATCACTAAGCCAGTTACTTACCCATTTACACACATTTTCCCCCAGACCTAGCATTCTCATTTTGTGTACCAACCTCTTGTGTGGCACGGTATCAAACGCTTTGGAAAAATCAAGATATACCAAGACATCCAATGACTCACCTTGGTCCAGTCTATAGCTTACCTCTTCATAAAAACAGATTAGATTGGTTTGACAGGAGCCATTCCTCATAAACCCATGCTGATATGGCGTTAAACAGTTATTCTCATTGAGATAATCCAGAATAACATTCCTCAGAAACCCTTCAAATATTTTACCATCAATAGAGGTTAGACATACTGGCCTATAATTTCCAGGTTCACTTTTAGAGCCCTTTTTGAATATTGGTACCACATTTGCTATGCGCCAGTCCTGTGGAACAGACCCCGTCGCTATAGTCTCTAAATATAAGAAATAATGGTTTGTCTATTATATTACTTCGTTCTCTTAGTACTTGTGGGTGTATGCCATCCGGACCCGGAGATTTATCTATTTTAATCTTATTTAGCCGGTTTCACACCTCTTCTTGGGTTAGATTGGTGACCCTTAATATAGGGTTTTCTTTGTCTCTCGGCATTTCACCTAGCATTTCATTTTCCACCGCGAATACCATGGAGAAGAAGGTGTTTAATATATTAGCTTTTTCCTCATCATCTACAACCATACTTTCCTCACAATTTTTAAATGGGCCTACACTTTCACTTTTGATTCTTTTACTATTGATATAGTTGAAGAACAGCTTGGGATTAGTTTTACTCTCCTTAGCAATGTGCTTCTCTGTTTCCTTTTTGGCAGCTTTAATTATTTTTTTAGATAAACATTTTTTCTCCTTATAGTTTTTTAGAGCTTCAACGGTGCCATCCTGCTTTAGTAGTTTAAATGATTTCTTTTTACTGTTAATTGCCCCTCTTCCTTTTTTGTTTAGCCACATTGGGCTTTTCCTATTTCTTGTCCTTTCATTCCCACAAGGTATAAACCGCTTACAGTGCCTATTAAGGATGTTCTTAAACATTTCCCTTTTATTATCTGTATTCTTATTTCTGAGGACATTGTCCCAGTCAACCAGATTAAGGGCACCTTTAAGCTGGTCAAACTTTGCCTTCCTAAAGTTCAGTGTTTTTGTGACTCCCTGACATGTCCTCCTAGCGAAAGACAAGTGAAACTGTTCAATATTGTGGTCGCTATTTCCTAGATGCCCAACAACCTGCAGATTTGTTATTCTGTCAGGTCTGTTAGATAGTATTAGGTCTAAAAGTGCTGCTCCTCTGGTTGGATTCTGCACCAATTGTGAAAGATAATTATTCTTGGCTATTAGCAGAAACCTGTTGCCTTTATGGGTTTCGTAGGTCTCTGTTTCCCAGTTAATATCCAGGTAGTTAAAGTCCCCCATAACAAGGACCTCATTATGGGTTGCAGCTTCATCTATCTGCCTTAGTAGTAGACTTTCCATGATTTCTGTTATATTTGGGGGTTTATAACAGACCCCAAAGAGAATTTTGTTAATCTCTTACCAAACCAAAATTATTATTCATAAGAAATGTCCTGACGTGGATAAATCTCTTTTTATCAGCCACATTTCAAACCATGTGCACAAATATAAATGAATGCACTACTCTCCTATAAGTTATATGTTCTCTTAGTCACAGGCAGGAAAACAATGATCAATAGGACAGAGCATAACAGCCCTATAAATAATGATTCTTTCATTGAAATCTAGGCCATCACTTATTGCGGGCAGCTTTAGGCTTGTGCTGAGCGCTAGGAGTTCACTCATCAGCTTGATGTATTGCCCAGGTTTTAAAACTAAAGTAGAACAAATTCATATATTCTTCTTCAAGCACTTACTTCATTTTTCTTCATCTAAAGCCATTTAGTGGTGTTTACTTACAAGCTTTCAGCACTAATAGTATCTTTAAGTGACACTATCATTACATTTTGCATTACATAACTGAATGCCTCAGTTTATACCAAGTCATTTAATAATACACTCTAAGGCATCATTCACACATACTTTTTAAATGGACAGTCATGGTTAAAAGTGTTGGCAAAGTCTAAAGCCAAAACAAAATTACAAGTAGTGTCATCCAGTCATCACTAGACCTTAGAAGGCAATAACTGGAGGGCCTCATTCAAACATTGAACATTAAAACACTTTGTGCTGTTGTCATCTGGTGGTGTGGAAAAGTTGGGTCAAATAAATACAGTCTTTGTTCATTGTTATCAGAGTGAGCCAGTCAAAACATTCCCATCAGACAATGCTAGAGGCAAGGGGCAAGCCTCCTTGCCCAACCATGAGGAGAGTGCAGAGCACCCAGATACTCGATTGATATCTGATTATCACAGAGCACACTCGTTCATCCTTAGTGCTGTCTCGAGTGAGTCACATCCTGATGTGACCCTTGGATAATCTGGGTTCAGAAGGTCATAACGCATAATTGATTGCAGGACCTCCATGGAGCTCTTTTGATGAATTGGATTGGAGTGGATTCACTCTCATTCAGTGCTGAAGAGGTTAAGAATCCTTTCCCTTCTGGCTGTGAACTTGTAGCTTTAGAACTAGGCTGCAGCACCTGGTGAATACTCCCTTCCATTATGTAGGATCGTGTGCCGACTGGGGGGGATGGCCCTTACCGTGCACTTTGTACTTTCGTCTGTTGTCCTCCGTCCCTTTCCCTATGAGCAAAGAAGGGAGTCTAGAGCCAAGAGTGCTTCACACAAGAACTGTTTATTCCTTTCTTCAGAATACAGAAACCGTTCTGACAGCTTCCATACGCCTGCCTGAGTACCTTTTATCTGTTTCCTCCTACCCCTCCTCTGTTTTCCGGTGCGACGCCGTTTCAGACTCTCTCACTGTGGCTGCCGTTAGACCCACGGCCATAGCGATCACCTACTCGGCCCATCCACCCGGGGCGATGTCATTTCAGTCTGCTCCTCTCTGCGCCTGCCATAGGCCACGACTACAGAGGTCAGTTACTCAGCCCGTCTATCTGCCGCCACACCTACTGTCCCTTCGGTGTGCAGCACCCCACCCGTCTGATACCCCAGGCTTGTCCTCTTGCGGTCTTCCAAGGGCCACCCCCTCCTGAGCTCTCTCTCCTCTTCTGTCTCCTCCTGAGCTCTTCTCTCCTCTGCTTCTTCCTGAGCTCTCTCTCTCTCTCTCTCTCTCCCTGGTCTGAGGGCCTCCTCCTTTTATCCCTTCAACCTGGAAATCCCCTTCTCCTGTTCCACTAGCTCCGCCCACCATGACTTGGATTTTCCTAGCATTAGCTGTTGTTAAGGCCTTTTCTCTCTCTGTACTGTGTCTCCCCCTAGTGGCTAAGCTTTGTACTCCACTGTCCCTAGCTAATTCTATCTTCTTTCCCCACACATGTATAGAAGTTACAATAAAGTATTGTACACCGCACATATATATTTACCTGTTTACAATCAGACAAGTCCACGTATTAGTCCATTCCCCTACAATTAAATAAACCTACTCCTAGCTCCATCCCTTGACAGTTATAGATCATCTATAGTGATCTCTTTGAAGGAGCCTGTCTCTGGATAAGCTGTGGTGTTTGTTCCTGTTGCAGCAATGAAGTCTCCCGTTGGAGAAGTTCAGGAGTGTTACTTGTTGTCTTTTGTGTCTTTTCCCATGTGTTTGTCTTACCTTTGTTGTGTTGTCTTATTGTAGTAGTAGGACTAGTGTCTCGATGGCCTACGCACTAGACAGGTTAAGTTCGGGGCCAGTGAGGGCTTGGGCACATGATTGCGCACTAGGAAGAACCTGTCTAGGGACGATAGAGAGTGCAGAGATCTTACTCAGGTTTATGTTAGATGTCGCCCTTCTCCCTATCACCAGGGCCTTCCTCCCTGGTTTTCCCCTCGTGTTTGCATCACATGCTGGTCTTCCTCTTACCTCCAGCATGACAAATGCCTTTCCAACAGCAATTTTAAGATCTCTCCACATGTGTTCAATGGTATTTAGATCCAGACCCATTGCTGGCCACTTCAGAACTCTCCAGCACTTTGTTTCCATCCATTTTTAGGTGCTTTTTCAAGTATGTTTGGGGTGATTGTCCTGCTCGAAGACAAATGACCTAGGACGCAAACTCACTTTTCTGACACTGGGCACTACATTGTGACCCACAATTTGTTGGTAAATTTCAGATTTCATGATGCCTTGCGCACAGTCAAGGCACCCAGTGTCAGAGGCAGCAAAACAACCCTAAAATATCTTTGAAGCTCGCCCATATTTGAAAGTAAGTACTGTGTTCTTTTCTTGCAGGCCTCATTTCAAACAGTAGAATGATGTGCTTTACCAAAAACCTCTATCTTTATTTCATCTGTCCACAAGATCCTTTCCCAGAAAGATTTTGGCTTACTCATGTACATTTTAGTAAACTGCAGTCTAGTCTTTTATGACTCTGTGTCAGCAGTGGGATCATCCTGGGTCTCCTGCCATAATGTATTATTTCATTCAAATGTTGACAGTTTGCACTGACACTAATGCACTCTGATTATTTTAATCTATAAAAAATCCTAGCAGTAAACTATATTACCAATAGAAAACATGCAATTGTTTGGTGGCAAATGGGTGCGAAAAATGGTCTAAAGGAAACCAAACAAGACGTGGTAAAGCTGCACAAAATTGTCTAAAGTGTGCCCAATTTATCATCCAGCATTAGCCACTTTATTAAATTTGGAATATCTATTCTAATTCTAAGCTGTCAACTGATTCATTCTCCCCGAACCACAGAATAAGCAAGTGGCTCCTCCATTCTATATACAAATGCATCTCACAAAATTACAATATCATCAAAAAGTAAATTCATTTCAGTTCTTCAATACAAAAAGTGAAACTCATATATTATAACGGGTCATTACAAACAGAGTGATCTATTTCAAGTGTTTATTTCTCTTAATGTTGATGATTATGGCTTGCAGCCAATGAAAACACAAAACTCACTAACGCAGTAAATTAGAATACTTTATAACACCAGCTTGAAAAGAGGGATTTTGGGTTCTTAACGTAAAATCTCTTTCTTGGAGCCTTCATTGGGGGACACAGATAACCATGGGTGTATGCTGCTGCTGCTAGGAGGCTGACACTATGCAAAACAAGAAACTTAGCTCCTCCCCGGCAGTATACACCCACCGACAGGCACCAAGCACCTCAGTTGGTGAACAAAGCAGTAGGAGAAGCAACCAAAAACCATAAACATATGTACCAACTCAACAAGGGACTCTCAGACCCAACACGGTACTACTTAAACAGGGAGGGTGCTGTGTCCCCCAATGAAGGCTCCAAGAAAGAGATTTTACGGTAAGAACCCAAAATCCCTCTTTCTTTATCGCCTTATTGGGGGTCACAGATAGCCATGGGACATTCCAAAGCAGTCCCGAGGGTGGGAACAACAATAAAGGAACGAAATAAGGAAGGGCTTAGGTCGGTCGATGCGCCACCGCCGCCTGCAGAACCTTCCTACCAAGAGCTGCATCAGACGAGGCCTGGGTATGAACCCTGTAGAACCTTGCAAAGGTGTGCAAAGATGACCAGGTCGCGGCCCTGCAGAGTTGTAAGGCTGAAGCCTGGTGCCGCACAGCCCAAGAAGCCCCTACAGCCCAGGTGGAGTGGGCTTTCACTCCCAGAGGGGGCCGTTTCTCCTGAAGACGGTAGGCCTCCAGGATGGTAGACCGAATCCAACGAGCAATTGTTGATTTGGAAGCCGGAAAACCTTTCTGGCGACCCTCAGGAATGACAAACAAGGAATCAGATTGGCGAAAGGAAGCGGTCCTGGCAAGGTAAACACGCAAGACTCTCACTACATCCAGTTTGTGGAGCGACTTTTCCAGAGGATGAGCAGGCGCAGGACAAAACGATGGAAGGACGATATCTTCGTTAATGTGAAAGGGAGATACCACTTTTGGAAGGAAAAAAGGAACTGGCCTGAGAACAACCTTATCTTGGTGGAGGATAAGGTACGGAGAACGACAGGATAAGGCCGCCAGCTCAGAAACTCTCCTGATGGATGTAATGGCGATTAGAAAAGCCACCTTCCATGAAAGAAAAGACAGAGGGATATCCTGGATTGCCTCGAACGGCGCCTTCTGGAGAGTGCCAAGAACAAGATTGAGATCCCATGGATCTATCGGACAACGATGAGGAGGAGCCACATGGGCGACTCCTTGGAGAAAAGTCTTCACTTGCGGTAAGGAAGCTAGATCCTTCTGGAAGAGGAATGCTAGGGCAGACACCTGGCCTTTGAGGGTACTGAGGGATAGGCCCACATCCAAACCGGATTGGAGGAAACCAAGAATGGGAGGAATGGAGAATGATAGTGGAAAAACATTGTTCTCGTCACACCAACGAACAAAGGCCTTCCAGTACCTATGGTAAATGCGGGAGGAAGCCGGCTTCCGAGCCTTAATCAAGGTCGGAATGATCCGGTCGGAAAACCCCGATTCCCTCAGAATCGTGGCCTCAACGGCCATGCCGTTAAACTCAGAGACTGAGAACTCTGGTGGTAAAGGGGGCCTTGCGAGAGAAGATCTGGACGGTCTGGAAGCCTCCAGGGGACGTCCGCGAGCATGTTCACCAACTCCGCGTACCAAGGGCGTCTCGGCCAGTCTGGAGCCACTAAGATGACTGTGATGCCCTCTGACTTTATATTTTTGACCACTCTTGGGATCAGGGCAAGTGGAGGAAACAGGTAAGGTAGTTGGAACTGGGACCACGGAATTACTAGGGCATCGTAACCGACGGCTAAAGGATCCCTGGACCTGGCTACAAAGTTAGGAACCTTGTTGTTCATCCGAGATGCCATAAGATCGACGTCCGGGGTGCCCCAATGCTGGCATATCTGACTGAAGACTGTGGGATGAAGGGACCATTCGCCTGACGCTAGACCTTGGCGACTCAAGAAGTCGGCTGCCCAGTTTTCCACCCCTGGAATGTGAACGGCGGAAATCGCCAGCACGTGACGCTCTGCCCAACGGAGTATCCTTGCCACTTCTGACATCACCTGCCTGCTGGGAGTACTGCCCTGGTGGTTTATGTACGCCACGGCCGTGGCGATGTCTGACTGAATGCGGACCGGTTTGCCTACGAGAAGATGCTGCCAACGAAGGAGAGTGAGGAAGATTGCCCTGATCTCCAGAAGGTTGATGGGCAGAAGAGTCTCCTGGGCATTCTAATGCCCTTGGGCCGTTCTCTGATAGTAGACCGTCCCCCATCCTAGGAGACTGGCATCGGTGGTGATGACCTGCCACCGAGGCGGGAGAAAGGATCTTCCGCGGAGAACTGACACCGGCAACGTCCACCAAGTCAGCGATTGTCTGACTCTGAGTGAAAGAAGAATGGGGCGATCCAGAGAAAACGAGGTCTTGTCCCAGACAGACAGG